>NC_139030.1:53576215-54176215 GCF_964662115.1 Mustela nivalis
CATGAGAATTACCTAGGGATCTTTAACACCCATGTTTTCACACCTGATACCTAGTCTGGTTTTATTTGGCCTATGCTGGAACAAGCTGTGGAGAGGTTTTAAATGCTGCTCCAGTGAATGTAATGTGCTATCAGTTCTGAGAGCCAATGATTAAGTAGGTGTTAACATCTGAGATGGAGGTGATGGAATGAGGATTGCTATTAATCATTTTCAGGCAACTCACGATCCTCACTTTCAGCTTTAGTTTGCTTCTGTAAAGATTCCATTTAGTTGCTTTATAGTAATATTTTTAAAAAAATTTGCTACTCCTTTCAGAGGAAGTATATTAACTCCACTTTGCAGTTGTGGAAACCCAGGCTCTAAGAGCTAAACTAACAAACTCAAAGGCACTCAACTTTAAGTGGTGAAAGAGTAACAGAAACAAGATCTGATCCCCATACCTGTGCTCTTCCTCAGGAGGCAAGTTGGCACCCGGAGTTTGCCCCTATTAATTACTCTGAATGGCCAGAGTATTTTTTATCTAGAGTGGCTTTGTAAGTGTCTTGCCTTGACTCTTCTAAAATCATTTTTATATTTTTAAAAACTCCTACAAATTCTAATGCATATGAAAAACTCCAATGCCTAGGATTTAAAAGGAACTTAAATGTTTGGTTTATGTCTTCAAAATATTGAACATTTTCATGTGTTTGGGATGATTTAATTTATAGTTAACTGATAGCCTTTTTTGTCATATGGCAAGCTGCTTATTTTTGCTATTAGATGGCTATTAAATTTATAGTGCACTTTTAAAAGTAGGAATATTCAATTACCAAATAAGACAAATGAAGTTAAGGTAATGTTAGACTTTTAGTCCAAAGTCTAATTTCCTCTCAGTGTGTTAGAGGATATTCAATAACGTTATGATCTTATTACAATATTGAAATGCCAGGTGTATTTATAAAGGCCACGCTTATGTTATTAAGACAGCTGCTTTCATTAATTAATTAGTGAAAACTTGCAAGCCCTTACTTTATGTAAAACACATTTTTTAATCACTAGGAGATTGGTTCCTGATGTTAAGAGCTTTACCAAAGAAATTATGTAGGAAAAGAACATGATGTTAGCATAGAAATTGTACTTTCATGTTAGCTTTAAAACATTGTTTATGCTTCATGCTTAATATACAGTAGTTTGTCTCTGATCAGCAAATTAAGGCCCAGCAAAGTAAGTCCAGAAGGCTGAAATGGGCCCTTCACCTATTTTTTTTTTTTTTTTTTTTTTTTTTTTTTGAGATTTTTAAGACTCTACTAAGCAGGGAGCCTGATGTGGGGCTCTATTCCAGAACTCTGGGATCATGACCTGAGCTGAAGGCAGTCACTTAATCAACTGAGCCACCCAGGCACCCCACCTATTTGATTTTAACCCTAATTTTGTTGTCGTTGATGGTAAAATGCATATAACAAGATTTATTTTAAACATTATAAAATGTACAGTTCAGTGGTTCATTCATATTGTTGTACATCCAGCAACACCATCCGTTTCCAGAACTCTCTTCATCTTACAGAACTGAAACTTCATACCCATTGAACATAGCTCCCACTCCTCTCTGTCATGTCATCTGGTGGCCACCATTCCCTGTGATTTTGACCGCTCTAAGTAGCTTGTCTAAGTGGAAGCAAAAAGTATATATATTTTTGTGACTGGCCTATTTCACTTAGTATAATGATTTCAGAGTTCATCCATATTGTATCATATATCAACATTTCCTTTTTTAGGGCTGAATAATAGCCTACATGTTGCTTAGCCATTTCTCTGTGGATGGACACTGGGTTGCTTCCTTATTTTAGCTATTGTGAATATTGCTGCTAGGAACATAGTATACAAATATCTATTTTAAAAATTTTTATTTATTTATTTTTTTCATAATTTTATTTTTTATAAACATATAATGTATTATTAGCCCCAGGGGTACAGGTCTGTGTATCGCCAGGTTTACATACTTCACAGCACTCACCATAGTACAAATATCTTTTTAAGAGCCTGTTTTCAATTCTTTTGAAGTAGAATTGCTGGATCAAATGGTAATTCTATTTTTAATTTTTTGAGGGCGATCGTAGTCTTTCCCATATTGGTGATGCTATTCCCAACAACTGTGGGCAAGAGTCCTTGTTGGTTTCTGTTTCTTTTCTTTTCTTTTCTTTCTTTCTTTTTAATAGTAGCCATTCTAATGAGTGTGAGGTGGCATCTCATCGTAGTTTTGATTTGCATTTTCCTAATGACTACTGATGCTGAGTGTCATTTCATGTTCTTATTGTTTATTTGCATATCTTCTTTTGAGAAATGTCTATGTAAGTTCTTTGCCTATTTTTAGTTGGGTTTGCTTTTTTGGTTGTTGAATGTTAGGAGTTTTGTACATATTCTGGATATTAATCTCTTATCCTCTGTTTCTGTAGAGTTTTATTGGCACACAGCAATACCCACTCATTTACATATTATGTGACTGCTTTCCAGTCGTAGCAGAATGATCCAGACAGAGATCATATGGCCTGCAAAGCTAAAGATATTTACCTTGTAGTCTTAGTAAAGTTTGCAGACCCTCTTGGCCTAACTTATGAAATTGATAAATGAAGTAGTGATTATTCAAATTTATTTACTGGCAGGAGGACTTTTTTTTTTTTTTTTTTTTAAGATTTTATTTATTTGACAGAGAGAGAGAGAGAGATAGACAGCACAAGCAGGGGGGAGAGGGTGAGGGAACAGCATGCTCCCTGCTGAGGAGAGAGCCCAATGTAGGACTCGACACAGGGTCACAACTCAGCCAGAGGCAGACACTTAACAACCGAGCCACTCAGGTGCCCCTGGCAGGAGGACTTCTAAGTATTAAACTTAAATTGGAAGAAAATGATTAATGTTCTGTTTGCATGTAACAAAATATATCTTACAGTAAGAAATTTTGCAGAATGGTGATTAGTGATTGATTTTTTTTTAAAGTGAAGACAGGCATGGTCCTTTGGCAAGCACTATAGAATTTTAACATATGATATTGGAATATATTTTAAAGAGAAGTCCTAAACTTCTCTTTCATGTGCTGAAGACACTTTCATGAAAAATGACTAATACATAGTTAGATGTTTAGGAGCAAAGTTGAAGGAGTTGCTTTCTAGGTCTTTGAGTCCATACCTACATTATGAGTTAAGTCAAACTGCCTTTATAATTTCCAGCAAGTGTTTTTGTTGTTGTTAAAGATATTTCATATCTGTAAGTTTTCAGTGTTCTAACATTAGTATGATAGTTGTTGGAAGGCTCTTTTTTTTTTTTTTAAGACTGCTTTCCTAAATTTTTCCCCCATCTGTTACAGTAAAAATAAACTAAAAGTATGGGAGAAAGAAGTTTCCCAGGACTATTTATAAAGGGCCAAATGTCTTCAGTTTTGCATATAAACTTCATATCTGAGGAATGAATCCCTTGGAAAGCTTCTCAAAGACTGACTAGTCTTTAGAGAAATGTTAGAGTGAGCTTGGGGTAATGTATTATTATTTTCATATAGCTTAGGTTCACAGTGTTCATAAATGTAAATAAGTTAAAACTATTTAAATGGGTTTAGACTTAAGAAAAAAGCTGAAGAGTGAAAATGTGGAGTAATTTGACAGAGTAAGTACTTTAATTGGGATGGTCATGTCAGTATTAAGTCAGCAAAGAATGCCATGGCAGCTCCTAGACAGCTAAAAACTTGGTACTATCTGTAAGTTTTAATACATTTTACATCATGATAAATCCTTACTAAGGTCAGAATTTCCAGGTTTCATTGGCAATAAATTAAGGTATTTGGGTTTCGAATATGTGTTGTGCCCTGTGTTGGGCAATATCCTGATTACATTTGGGTTTTTCATGCTATCTAGCTGAGGGAAATTGCTCAGAAACAAGCCTTCAGAAATTTGGTGGGAAGAGAACACATGTACTACCGAATCAGGTCGGTTTCTTAACTGCCTACTCTTCAGAGAAAAAACAGAGCCCCCTTAAGGCTTTCAGGATTGTGGTTATGAGGCCGAGAGAATGGAGGTGCTAGAGAAATGGGGGGGGGGACTGCCTCAGAATCCCTCATTTTAATTCTCCCTAGTTACTCTCGTTCTCGCCCTATTAGAAACACTTTGCCCACTGAAATGAGAGCTTCAGAGATAATGCACACAATTAGAAAGTACCGTAGTCTTCCTCCCCCACCCCTTTATGGGGGAGGGGGTGGGCATGTGCCATATGTGCCAGCCTGCAGTGGATGCCTGAAACTGGGGATAGTACTGAACCTTCTATACATACCATTTTCCCCCATGCATACACACCTGTGATAAAGTTTCATTTATAAGGTAGGCACAGTAAGAGATTAACCACATAACTGATCATAAAACAGAATAGCCATAACAATTTAAAGTTACATGTAGAGGTCACTTTGGGGCAACAGGTTGGAGCAATGGAATGTACAGAGGGTCCACAGAGACCTCTTGGATAAATACAGGCCCATCAGGTGACACCCCCTGCCCCCCCAATGTCCATAGGCCCTAACTAACCAGTGGGCTACTTATAAACTGGCATAGTTACCCAAAAGGGAAAATTCCATACATCCCCAGACTTCCTCACTTTCCCTCTTTAAAAAGTAGGCCCCGCCCATTGCCTCCTTGCAGTCTCTCCTCTGTGGTCCTGGGGCCAACCCTATTCCATAAAACTTGCTCCCTCCTTTGTTCTGCTTCAGGTGAATTCTTCCACCACCCTCCTGCCACTGGCTTCGCTTGGTCCTCCCCTGACATTTGGGGGTCCCCATCCGATGGAAAAAGACTCCAAATTATATGTAATAAAAGTTATGTGGATGTGGTTGGTCTCTCTCACTCCCGGGTGTGTTCACGCATGCACTCACTATTCCCCGCCCCACCCTCCCCCAGTACAGGACTGTACTCACCCTTCCGGTGATTATGAGACTGATGCGCTACCTACTGCGCTAACGCTAACGAGGCACCTATCCCTTCCGGTGATGACGTGAGATGACAGAGTGCCCTCCTGAGGAAGTGAAGCGAGGTGCTTGATGCAGGCCGTGTGATGCTGGCTGTGTGGCTACACCTGGCCCTATGACGATCCCGATCCCTCGGAAGGGGAATCGTCTGCTGACTGCGGGCAACCCAAACTGCCCAAAGCGAAACCGTGGGAAACGGGGACTACAGCTGTCTGGTTAATAGGAGAGAGGTTTATTTTTTATTTTTTTATTTTTTGTAATTGCCTCAGACTTGCAGAAAATTACTTTGAACGGAATTAAGAGTGAAATGCCATGGGGGGGGGCTGACTTTTGAAAATAACCAAAGTGGTTCAGGGGCAACCCTTTGAAGTGGGGTTGAAAAAGCACCTGAATTATAACAGTTAGGGTCATGATGTGCCCATAATGATTCTGATTTTCTCTTTAGTGTGTAGGCTGACTTTAAACACGGTTGAACACCAGTGACATCAGAATATATTTTTTAAATGGTAGTGTCATTGGGGAAAGTGCATTGTTTTTCAATGTGATTAATTTGGAGGATTAACATGAAAGCATGCATTCCACCGTACTTTTAAAAATTTAATATACCATTTCACTTTGTAGCCTAGGTTACAGTTTCAGCACCTATACCAAGATATACTTATAAGGAAGTAGAGTTAAGATGCTGAAACCTAAATGGGACCTTTATCACCAGGCCTTGAGGGTTTTCATCTCTCTTACATACGTGCACACATGCTATTATTTCTGGAGAAATGGAAGTGAGGAAGTATGAGATGACCCCAAGGGGAGTAGTGGTGACAGGAGCCAGAATTTTAACAGCTGCTACAGTTGTGTATCAGATCTGCTGGAAAAACAGGAAATTGAGTTGCTAAATTGGAACATGGCTACCACCCTACCATTCCCATGTTTAATGGACCTGCTGTAATTTCTAGGCCAAATTAAGTCAACAGTGGTAAAGATAATTATAAGAGCTGCTGAATTAATTATTTCCTTTGTACTAAAGTGGAAGTGTCAGAGAGAGGAGCAACCCTTTGTTTCTTGTTCTTTTGTGCCTGCCAGTCAAGTATCATTGCTTTAATAGAATTAGGAAAGAGACATGGTGAATGTCTTAAAGGACCTCATGATCTTAGGCAGCCCCCGTATTCTTGGATATCCACGACTGGATCTTTTGCTGACAGCAAAACTCCCGAGTTAAGTGCCTGCTAGATTACGGGCATGGATTCTTCCAGTCTTTAACTTTTATTTAAGATATCCATTCCCAGAAAGCAGCTAAATGCTTTAATTTCAAATGAAAATCTTTTTGCTCTCCTTTAGGAGAGCAAAGCTGGAGGTAGCAGAAAAAAGAATTTTAGCATATGAAAATAAACTAATTTTTAAATTTTCTGTTATGATCCCATGCTACCAGCCTTCTGCAGTTTTCTCTTTCTCTGAAAGAGGGCAGGTTTTACCATGATAGTTTTATTATCTGTGAACATTTCCCCCTGCAGGAAAGTTAGATATGACTTCTTTTGAAAGATAAACATGAATGGTCTGAAAGGAGAAATAGACTGATTTTCCCGTCATATATTTTTAAAATATTTTATTTATTTATTTGACAAAGAGAGACACTGAGAGAGAGGGTAAACAAGTGGGGGGGCATGGGGGGGGGAGAGGAAGAAGCAGTCTTCCTGTTGAGCAAAGAACCCAATGCGGGGCTCCATCCCAGGACCTGGGATTGTGACCTGAGTGGAAGGCAGATGCTTAATGACTGAGCTACTCAGGCGCCCCTTCACCTCACATTTTAATTGGGACAAATTTTTATCTAGAACTTTTTCCAACCTGTAATTTACTCCAGTTTACCATATATCATTTTTGAAATGCAACCTTGTCTGAAAGGAGCAATGTCTACCTTATGTCTAATTGTCTGGGATCCTGTGTGTATGTAGAAAGGAACATAGGAAATTCATTCTTAGATGATGCTAAGAAAATTTAGTTCTGAACTTTGTGTTGGTATGCTTGTGAAGCCTAGGAACATGTTTTCAATTAACTTGGTAGCTGTAAGTGGTATAGACTTGAATTTACTAATTGCGTTTTTAGGGTTTTTCTTTCTCTTTTTTCTTTCTTTCTTTCTTTCTTTCTTTCTTTCTTTCTTTCTTTCTTCTTTTGTTTTTATTTGTTTTTTTTAGATTTTGTTTTTTTATTTGACACAACAAAGCAGGGGAAGCCACAGCGGGAGAGGGAGAAGCAGGCTCCCTGCTGATCAGGGAGCCCAATGTTGGGCTCCATCCCAGGACCCTGGGACCTTGACCTAAGCCACAGGCAGCTGAGTTAGCCACTCAGGCATCCTTAGAGTTTTTCTAATCATATTCAGGATTTCATATATATGTTGGGGATGCACCACTTTCGATTTTCATGTTTTTGTGAATCATAGGGATTTAGGACACTAAGCAGATTATATAAGTTCAAATTAATGGCAATTCTAAAAGTTATCTGAAGGTGTTCAAGGGATATTTGCTATAATTTTTGGTAAACCAAATCCATTTTTTTTTTATTCTTCCAGATATTAAACACATCATGTTGGTGGTGATGAATATTTGAATATCATGGATTTGGATTAGAAAAATTTAAGAGACAAGGTGTCTGAACCCTACAGATAATTAGAGTGGTTTGAACACAAAAACACTGTTGGTATCAGCATTGGGATACTAAGAAATGATTGTTTGTGCTGAAGGTATACACAGCCTGGGAGGCAGGGGAGCAGTACCGTGATGGCTATTTAATTTCATCTTTTACCGTCTGTTGATCTTCACAGGGAATTTCATATGATTTCCAGTCAAGAAGCAGTTTTTAAAAATTATGGCATTTGGCCATTTTGTTTTAATAGTTAAAAGCTATCCAGAATGCCTTGCTCTCTGAATCAAACTTAGTCAAAACCTCTACTTATTGTGCTGATGAGTCATTCTGGTGTGTGATATGTGTGACTGGTGAGGAACCTCTTTCTTGGGCTGAGTTGTGGATGCTCTTGCACACATTCTCTTAGGAGAATTTCCTCAAAATGAATGAAGCCCTATGTCAGACATACTTGAGGTGTGAGAAAAGAAGAGTTGTGCTTTGCAATTTAGAATGGTGTGGCTTTCTCCCTTAAACTTAACACTGATAATTAAAACCAGTTTTCATTCAAAGAGTAAAAAAAAAAAGACAAAAACAAAAACAAACAAACAAAAAACAACCCCCCAAAACGCAGTTTTCATTGATATATGCATTTTAAGCTCTAAAGTGAGCTCGTCAGGGTGGCTCAGTAGGTTAAGCATCATTGAACCCACATCAGGCTCCCAGCACAGTGGGGAGTCTGCTACTCCCTTTGCCCCTCACCCTGCTCTTGTGTGCTCTCTCTCTCTCAAATAAATAAATAAAATCTTAAAAAAAAATCAGCTATGTCAAAGCAGAAAAAATTTCTCAAGTATTGGGTTTTAAAATAAGATGGGGAAATTTGAAAGAACTAATACCCTGTATATATGCAATCTCATTTTTCATTTTATATTTAAATATATTAAGTGTAACTCAGTTGTATATAGTACTCATTTACTTGAGCCCTTTGTGATCTGCTTATGTTTTTACATTACTGCTTCATGGAAAAAAATTAAAATTTTTGGGTTGTGAAGGGGACTATTTCCTAGTTTTTACCCCCTTCTTTGCTTAGCCAAGTAGATACACTCAGTACTAAATGGAAATGTAGAGATAATTAAGTTTTTATTTGGGGATGAAGAAGGGAACAAGAAAATGGACAATATGTTTGATGAGTGGAAAAATGAAGAATAGAACAGTCTCTGGTGGTGAAAGAAAAGGCAGTAGTTTTGCTAGTTTAAGCAGTTTGAGGCTTGAAGTCTTTAATCTCTTGGGCTCATTTGGTAACTCCGGTTCTGTTAGTTTGTGAAACAGTTCTGTGATCTTAGATTACCAAAGAGCATTTTCTGCCAAAGACCATGTATAACCTCTTCAAAAGTACCATATATGCTTTTGGGGGGAGAGATTCCATGCAAAATATCATTGATAATTATTCTGATGACAGTCATTCTTTACACTGGTGTTTGTAGGTCACAGCACTTACTTATTGTTTTTTTAATAGGCAGTATATCCAAATGGCACAAAATTCAAGAGAAAAATGACCAAGTAGTGAGAGATCTCTGTCTAGTGACTTGGTTCCTGGCATCTAGGTTTTCTAAGGCAATCCGTGTCCCTAGTTCTTTTGAATCCTGGTAGGATACTGTTTACCAGTGATGTCCAATGGAAATATAATGGGAACCACAAATACAGTTTAAAAATTTTTAAACACTACATTAAAAAATTCAGTTTAAATGGTATATTACACGAGACAAAGTTAACATGATTCTGGTTCTATAAAACACACATGTTGTCTTTAACAAAATATTTTGCACTGAGTCAGTTTTGAAATTTAGTTATATAAAATTGAAATTTAAATTCTTAATCACACTAGCCACATATCTAGTGTTTTTAAAGCCTTATATAATTATTGGCTACCATACGGGAGAGGGCATCTCCTTACACTCAGGAGCAAACGAATGCATGTGTGCATATTGTTTTTTATACACCGTACTGCTCTGTACCTTGCTTTTTTTACTTAATCATATAACTTGGTAATTATTCCATTTAACTACATAAATAGCTCTATTTTTTCTCCCTGGTGTGTACTGTGTCTTTGTAGGGATGAAATATGACTTACATAACTAGTCCACTGTTGATGGATTTATTCCTCCTACCACCACTCCTTGCTAGTACGACGTGGTCATTTTAGCATTCTTTACACAGTTTACAGTTTACTCAGCTAATACACTTTCCTGGTATGTTTAATTAAGCTAACTAGATTGTGAAAACCTAGAAGGCAGAGGCCATGTTCTTGGCTTCTTTTGTGTATACTGCTGGTTTTTAATTTAATTTCCTACATGTACCTAGACACCTAATGATGAATTATCGGATAGGTATTATTTAAATTTGTGTGAACCTGAGCAAGAGGTCAGTGTTGGGGATGAAGACCAGTGGATTACTTGTTCACTAGAGAGGTAAAAGCTTAGTTACAGAAAGCGTCAAACTGAGTATTTAACGTTAGTTTTTGCAGCTGTTAGTCAAAATGAATTGTTAAACCACCATCAAATGCTACACAATTTAAAGAGCTTTTGTAAACCTCTTAGGATTCTATTACAAAATTCCATTGTTAGTCTGATAGTATCTTTTAGCATTATGCCCTGCAGTGGTGTTTATAAGAGAAATATACATTCCATTAGCAGTATAAGTGAAAATTCTGAGTAATGTTTCCATCTCAAACTTAGACAAAACTAAGCATTTTGCCATCATGGGGAAGATTGTTTAACAGGACATAAGTACTCAATGTTTATTTACAGCCTAAATATCCCTATTTAAATAATGATAGAGTAACATTTGATTTATAGAATATAGGTTTTGAGAATGAAGCAATTAGTCATTAATTACATGATTAATCAGTGCATAAGAATTCCACTAATTTGTGTCAAGATTCTAAAATCTTGACAATCGAAAGTCTAGAGTGTCAAGAGCCTTGTTATTTTGATTCACTTATTTTACTGGTGTAAGCAATTAGACTTTTGATGTGAACAATAGTAGCTAAAGAATAAGAACAAATAATAAAGGGTGTTTCCTGCCAGCTCATGAAAGAAGGGTTTGAGAATTTAAACATATCATGAGTGGAAGAAATTAAATTGTTGAAAAATCAGTATGAGTGCTTTTTCTCCCCAGTGTTTTTGAAAGTTATATTTCAAGATGTGTACAAAACTGCAAATATTACAGTAGAAAACAAGTTTGCTCTTTTTATTTTTCTAAGAACGTTTTTGAAAGCAAGTTGACATTTTACATGGTCTTCAAATGAAGTTCTAAGCCAGAGCTCATCAGAAAAAAAAACCAAACCAAAACCTTGAAAAAGTAAAAGTTTAATGTATGTCCAGATGTACGGCATTGCATAAAGCATTTTAAGTGAGGCTACTTCTCTCCATTTAACTCTGCAGTCTACTTTATAGTTGTCCACTGTGGTGAACCGGTGCGCCTGGCTCTCAGGAGTTTACCAGCATTATTTTTGGTTTCAAATAAAACTGGTCCATCCAGAAGCCAGAATAACACTCTGAAGCCAGAATAACACTGTTGCAGAATGAACTTGGTGATGGAAGGTTTAGAGCCTGATCTCTGTTCTGCTACTTGTTGTCTGGGTACTTTCTTTCCCTCATTGGCTCTCCATTTCCTCTGTGGTGGAAGAAGATAATTACAGAGCATGAAAGTGTGGAATTAACACCAGCACAAATCAGGCTTTCAGTTTTTGCTTGTTAAATTATAAACATTACCTGTTTTTAGGAAACAGCTTCTTGTTGTGCTGACATTGTTACTGTACTAAATGGAAACCAAGGAGTGAGAGAACATGTCTGTTCTCATTTTTCTCTCCCAGGAAATGGAAGATGGGGTTGGTTTTCTTCATCAGTCCCCCACGAAAGTCTCTGTGCCAGGTGCAGGAAAGTTATTCTTGGAACACTGAATACAAAATGGGTACGAATCTTAATGAAAATCACAATTTTTAGAGGAGAAAATTGTTCCCTCTGAGGTTAGGAATATGTTACCAAGGTGATTGCAATTCTGATTGTTTCTTCTCTTTGCCATTGTGGGAATTGCCTCATATTTTAGTATTTTACTTTTCTTCTCTGTAAGATGAGAGTAACTCAAACTGTATTTCTTTGATTTTGTTAGGAACGATATGTAGTGACTGAAATTTTTCTGTTGTAATGTTATATACAAGAACATCATTCAAAAGAGGGAATGGGAATTTGAGATGCTATTCTAAACATAGGCTCTCACATATTGAAGAATTTTTTTTCTTTTAACATAGTGATGACAGTGACTATATCATTTAGGGTGGTAGGCTAATGGGCAACATTTGTTCTAGATTGTATAAAGCTGTAACTCTTCAGGTTCTGGTGGCAGCATATTAGCATGTTATGCTAATATGTTAACTCTGCATGCTCTTGTCTAAAACCCTTTATTAGAACAAATACAATTAAGTAATCTTATTAATGTTTTTCTGGATTTGCTTTTTTTTGGTAATACAAGAGTATTTTTCATATTCTTGCAGGTAAGTTTGGATGTCAAAAAAGACTATTCAGAATTTCTTTTTTTTTTTTAAGATTTTATTTGTTTATTAGACAGAGAGAGAGAGAGAGAGAGAGATCATAAGCAGGCAGAGCAGCAGTCAGAGAGAGAGGGGGAATCAAGCTCCCCACTGAGAGAGAGCCCAATGCAGGGCTCAAGATCATGAGCTGAGCCCGAGGCAGAGGCTCAACCCACTGAGCCACCCAGGCACCCCAAGACTATTCAGAATTTCTTAACATAATTAAGATCTTTTCTTAGTAAGTATACTGAAAAATTTTAGGCAGAATGAATTATACTTATGTATAGATTCTGCACTTGGAAAGTTTCTTGAGCATTAAGGGATTCCCAGTAAATTTTCTTTTAAATAATGTGTTTTATAAGACAGTATGTAAAATAATATGGAACCTTAGTTACTTAAGGGTTTGAACAAATATTTTAAAAATCAGATTTCCACTAATTAAAAGGATCAGGATTATAGTAGTTTAGGAACAATGGGCAGTGGCTTATAGGACTGGTTATACAAGCATGAGCACTTACTGAATACTGACTGTTCACCAGGTACTATGTCAAGTGCATGACAGGTGCTAGTGCATTTAATAGTCATTAATCACTCTGTAAAGTAGATGTAGTTGTTGTCCAGATTGTGTAGAAAAGGAACTGAGGCTTCCAGTGTAATTTGTCCAGGGTCACACAGCCAGGCAGTGGCAGATCTGAGTGGAATCCAAATGTCATTTAAAATCCATTTGGTTAGACCACTTTGCATCTGTTCTCCTGTTCCCCACCCTTTCCCCCTAGAATGGCCAGTGGTGGCAAAGGCAATAAAATAAATAATAGTAGGAGTGACAGTAAATGGGGACTAAACACTTTTTTGCTGATTTTTTTCTGATTACAAAATTGATATGCTTATTATAGAATATTTAACAGCAATAGGAATATGTAAAGAAAAATCATCATTATCGAGGCTACCTGGAGAGATAACAATTGTTAACATGATTTGAATTTTAGCATTTCCCAAGGTGTTGCTGCTGTCACCTTCTTCTTTTCTTCTTCTTCTTCTTTTTTTTTTTTTTTTTTAAGAGAGGGAGGGCATGATTGCACACAGGGAGGGGCAAAGGGAGAGAGAGAATCTCAAGTAGGTTCCACTTCCATCATCTGGAGCCTGCTGGGAGGCTTGAGGTCATGACCTTAGTTGAAATTATGAATCCAAGGCTTAAACCTACTGTGTCACCCGGGTGCCCTTCCAAGCTGCCTTCTGAATAAGATACAAGTCAACTTGTTTCCTGTAAGAACAGCTTCCATGGTCAAATAATTTTGTGATTGTATGAGTGAAACACAGTCTGTTTTCTTCTTTTAAAGTCTTCTCAGGGATTTTAATAGAATATACAGAATGGACTTCCAACATGAAAACATTGAAAGTAACATTTTCCAAATCTGTTTTTCAGAAGAACAGTGACTTACCTCTTAAAACCAGTGTTCTTTCAGATAAAGTGTAGGTAATGCTATGGATAGAATGCATCCTTCTAGACTTCTCAATGTTTAGATTTTTAACCGTGTGTATTAGTTTCATATTTTTCTTCAGGATTATAAGTTATTTCAGTTATTTGAAACTCATTTAAAAATGCTTTTTTGTGGGGCACGTGGGTGGCTCAGTTGGTGAAGAATCTGACTCTTGGTTTTGTTGTCACTGGGCTTTGTCCTCAGCAGGGAGTCTGCTTGAGATTTCTCTCTCCTCTCCCTGCACCCTTCCCCCAACTCATGCTTGCTAATGTTCTCTCTCTAAAATAAATTCATCTTTTTAAAAATTGCTTTTTGAGGAGTGCCTGGGTACCTCAGAGGGTTAAGCCTCTGCCTTTGGCTCAGGTCATGATCTCAGGGCCCTGGGATCCAAGCCCTACATCAGGCTCTCTGCTCCACGGGGAGCCTGCTCTCCTCTGTCCCCTACCCCAACCCTGCCTGCCCCTCTGCCTACTTGTGATCTCTTTGTCAAATCAATAAATAAAATCTTTTAAAAAATTGCTTTTTGAAATAGTTGTGCAACAAAACTTTTGTTTGCCTGTGTGTGTATTTACATTTTTTAAAAAAAATTTTACCTGTTAGTGTTAGACATTTGGGTTATTTCCAGTGAAATCATTAACTGTGCATGAGAGGGTGTAAGTTTTAGATTTGGGTGAATATAATCCCCAAACGGAAAGACTATCAATTCTGCAGCAGTGAGGAAACCAGCTGTAGAGTTTTTTATAGTTAGAAACTGAAAGCTTTTCCAAGTTTCGGAGAAATCTGTGTGGAAGGTCCTGTGACTTGCCATCAGGGGAAGACATGCCAAAGAAAGGACATTCTTAGAGGGAGATAGAAATACAGATTTTTTTAGACTTATGATGGGGTTATGTCCCAATAAACCCACCATAAATTGAAAATCTAGGACGTCAAAAATGCATTTAATACAGCTGAGTTATTGAATATCATAGCTTAGTCTAGCTTACCTCAAAGGTGCTCAGAACACTTATATTAGCCTACAGTTGGGCAAAATCATCTAATACAAAGCCAATTTTATAATAAAGCATTGAATATCTCATGTAACATATTTTTTAAAGGTTGTACTTATTTATTTGACAGAGGAGAGCAAGCACAGACAAGGGTCACAGCACAGGGAAAGGGAGAAGCAAGCCTCCCACTTAGCAGGGAGCCTGATGCTGGCTTGATCCCAGGACCCTGAGATCATGACCTGAGCTGAAGGCAGACGCTCAACTGAGGCCCCCTCTCATGTAACATACTGAATTATGTACTGAAAGTGAGCAACACGATGGTTGTTAAGTCTATCAATCGTTTACAGTGGTGATCATGTGGCCATTGGGACCTGTGTCGTCCCTGCCCCACGTCTCTAGAGAGTATCTCTATACCTGCATACTGTTATCGCTTCTTGGGCTTTTGGCTAAGATCAAGTGTAGTCTATACTTGAACCTGTAGCCTGGGAGAAGATCCAAATTCAGAATTCAAAATATGGTTTCTAAGTGTATATTGCTTCTGTACCGTCATAAAATTGAAAAATTGTAAATCAAACCACTGTAAGTCAGGGACCATTTGTAGTCAGTTATTAGAGTAAGCTGGGAGGTTGGGTGTTTGTGTGTGTAATTACCTTTTTGGTTTGGAAGTACTGTACACGTTTTTTCAAATACCGTCTGTGTGGTCCCTGGACTAGGCTTGGTCTTTTGCCAACAGTACTGGGGAAGTTTGGATACAAGGAGAGTTCTGGTTATTAATTTTTGCTGTGGTCAGGGAGGATGAGGGCTGGAAATCTTGGGCTCCACTGAAGGATGAAGAGGCTGAGCTTAGGACGGGTATGGATTTTGAGAGGGGGTGTTTGAATTAGTCATGGAGGATTGGGTTTGAAACTACTAAATAGGTAACTAAGTATAACAAGAGTAAAGCATCATCCAGAAAGTATCAACAGCTCATTAATTTTGTTTTGTTTTCATTCAGCAGATATTTATTGAAAGCTTACTATGTGTCAGGTGCCCACTAGGCTGGGCACTGGCAGCTAATTGTATTGAAAATATTACTATATGGTACATGGAAAATGTATTCATGGAATAAAATCACTTTGTCTGGATTGAAAACATGATTCGATCTTATTAAAAATACACATCTTTGAACAACTTCCAAGGCAGTGTAAACAATACTCTGTTTTAAAATAAGGAAAGTCCAAATCTCTGAAATGCCAATTACTATGCAGTTTCGAGGTTTGTGTTTTTTTTTCCTTTTTCTTTCCCCCCTTGGTTAACATCATGTTTGGTTTTTCAAATGCCTTAATGAACCTTTTCAGAATCTTTATGCAAATATAGAAGTTGTAAATATAATTGCGCCCTTTCTCCACCCCCTCAACATTTTCCCCTAAGATTAATTCTTCTCATTGGACTTTGGGAAGTTGTTAGCACTGACTTTACTTAGCCAGAACCAAGTGTCAAAACTGTCTTTCTCAGCCTGGGATGATTATTGTGAGACTGAAGAATGCTGCCCTCACTAGGGCAGTGGATTGCAAGGTCCAGTGAGATGCCAAAAGGAAAATTCCTAAAGGGAGTATCCAACAACCCAGGAGGCCTGAAGATCATTGCTATGGCAGCGAGAGGTGGTTCTGGCCTATTCCTTTCGTGGCTGGGGCTCCCAGGCCCCTGGCTCAGCAGGCATGGGACAGAGCTGCCAGTTTGATGTCACGGGACCATGGAGCTTGTTCTTGTTCTGACCAGACTCCGGCAGTCACCTTTGTTGCCTTAAGTAGTAAGTTGTCTGTGTGAAGTAACAAATCAGAGGCATTCCGAGAGTGTCTTGGGGTTATAAGCTTGGCATTTCAGGGAGACCTGGTGTTCAATCCTGGCTCACCCACTGAATAGTTAGGAAAATTTGGACAAATTAACTTCTGTATATCTGCTTGCTTGCTCATCCATCCATCCATCCATTCATTCATTCATCTGAAAATGAGTATACCTATCATAGACTTGTGCCTGGGATTAATTGGATGTATTTATATGTAAAACCATGAAATACTGACTAATACAACTCCTTACCTATGATATTAATTTCACAATTAAATGTCTATAGCTCAATTATTAACGTTTTTGAACATCAGCATATGAAAGTTTATAAGTTTGGTTTAAGCTGCCCACTCTCAGTTTTTATTCAGTAAAGTAGTGGTTAATATTTGATTAAGGATCATTGCTTCCCAAATATAAATAATGCTGTTTTGTAACTCATCAGTTCCTAGAATGTGATTCTTTCTAAGCAGACTTTCTGGCCCTTTACAGTCACTAGAAAAGGCTCTACCTGGTAGATGTGGAGATAATGAGCACACAATGTATTTATTGTAAACCTTCATTCCTTTCTCTTCCAGGAAAAAAAAAAAGAAAAAATAACCAACTAAGCCTATCATGGGCAGTGGTTCCTAATGAAAAGACTTTATCTTTGAGCCTACAAGACAGTCCCCTCATGTATAAGAAGACAAGGTTTTTATTTTGTAGCTTCCCTATCTGCAGGTCAGACTCCATTCCTTTTTCAGGAAACTGAAGCAGCAGAATACAGGCCTAGGACCTCCCACTGTTGGTCACATACTTCCCAGATCTGTAAACCATAATCAGCCCCTTTATATTAAAAATGGTATCTAAGATGAGACCGGCTTATGCCTTGTTTGTTGATAATACATGTCTTAAAACAAAGTGAGTCCGTTTGAATACGTTAGCATTTCCTGTCTAAATTCTTGATGAGGTTAGTTCTTTTGACCGCACACATTCTCTTGGTTGTGGAGTGTGAAGTGACATCAGCATGAAGGTGTTCTTTCTCAGGGAGCTTGTTGGTGCCATATTCTTGTCATGCCGGATTCATTTCCACATGGATACGCATTCAATTAAAAATTGTTAATGCCATTTCCAAAGAAACACAGATTATTACTTTGGTCATAAAGAAGTAAACAGCTGCATTTTTCCTATTTAAGGTATTCTAATCAGGTTATCACTGGTCATAAACTATTGAAAATTGGTGAGAACTGTCAAGGTCATAGAGAAGGAATCTGTGATCAAAGAAGAGGGTAGCCCACT
The DNA here is from genome assembly GCF_964662115.1 of Mustela nivalis. Classification (NCBI taxonomy): domain Eukaryota; kingdom Metazoa; phylum Chordata; class Mammalia; order Carnivora; family Mustelidae; genus Mustela; species Mustela nivalis. The sequence goes on from NC_139030.1 coordinate 53,593,949, forward strand.
GTAATCACATTTTGAACTGGTGTGCATTTTCCAATAAATACAAGCATTCTTACTGAGACTGGCTGCTATTTGAACAGTATGAAGACTTGTCACACATTACCATTTTGTGATTTCAGAGATGCAGACAATTTTAAAGATTTGTCAAGCATCGTTGAGTTCCCAGACATTACTTGTATATTTAATGAAAATAACAGTATCTTGTTCTTTGCACTAGACTGTTCCAAATAGGGAGAGAGTTCATAGTTAAAAAAAAAAAAAAAAATCTAAGGGCAAAACTAGCAGTTCCTACCTACCCCCACCCCTCCATACCTACCTATCTCTGAAATAACTAAACAAAAACCTTTCTAAAAATTCCATTTTTGAAAATGAAGGACACACTTTAAATGAGAGTCAATGAAAACCTGTCCTCAGGATTATACACAATAGAAATATATCAAGTGTCTGAACAATTTGTTTCCTTCTCCACTTAAAATGCACTTTGTGTTTGACATTTTGGCACATTTCCTGACACTGCTGAGCATTCATTGCATTTTTCCAGTTTGATTAAAAAGAATTTCTATGTTGTCAACCTTGATGGTTTCCAGTCTGATATAGGAAAATGATTAGGATTATTTTAAATTTTTATTTTTCTAGATCATTACTGAGTTTGAGAAACTTTTCAAATGTTTACTTTTCATTTGCTTTTCTTTTAAAAATTCACTTCATGCTTTTGTATTTCTATTTTCCTCTTATTTTATAAAAGCTCTTAATATGTATTTTACACTAAGTATGTAAAATCTTTTGTGTCTTGCATTCTAAATATTCCCCAGTTTTATCATTTGTCATGCAGCTTTGTTTATGGAAGCATTTTTAGCGTTCTAGTTTTATATTAGAGACAATTCTATGTGTTTTCCTTTGCTTTGTTTAGAAATGCATGTATGTTAAGTCTTTAAAATATTCTCTTACTTTAGGGGTGCCTGGGTGACTCAGTCAGTTAAGCATCTGCCTTCAGTTTAGGTCATGATCCCAGGGTTCTGGGATCAAGTCCCTCATTGGGTTTCCTGCTCAGCAAGAAGCCTGCTTCTCCCTCTCCTACTTCCCTGCTTTCATGCTCTCTCTCTGTCAAATAAATAAATAAAATCTTAAAGTCTCATCTTAAATTTATGATAGATTAAATATTTGACAGAAACAAACTGAAGTTTATTCTTTTGTGATAAGAGGTAGAGTCTAAATTTTAAAAAAATTTTTCCTCAACATAATCTATTGAACAGTTTGTCTTTTCCCCACTGATTTGAGATGGCATCCTTATGTATTAAACCTATTTTTATTCATGTGCTAGTGAGCATTGCATTCCATTCCATTGATTTTTCTGCTTTTCTATCAAAATGTTTTGCTTGTGGTGTTTCTATAATATGTTTTAATGATCTGGTAGAGTAAGGCATAATGGCCAATGTTCTTTTTAGAAATTCTCCTGGCTGCTGTCTGACATTTGTTTCACATTGAAGTTAGAATTGGAAATGAGAATTGACTACTTGCATTCAGCTTCCACATAAATTTCTAGGGAATTGCTATTGTAACTACCCTTTTTTGAATCTTCTCATTCAAGAACATGTCCCCAGTACTAATTTCTTCCCTGTCTCACCTCTCTCACAGAACACAAGATTTTACTGTTAGGAAGACATCTACTATTAGGAAGGAAGATTTTTCTATTTGAAGCCTATGAAGGCATATCCTATGTCAAGAGCAAATCATCTTGAGGGCTACTGAATTATCCAGATGTCTTCAATAAAGTGATTTACATTGTTATGGTAATATAGTCAGTGGGTCCCTGATCAATATCAATTGAGAACGTGTTAGAAATGCAGATTTTCAGACCCCCCCCCCCCTGACCTGCTTAATCGGAAAGTGGGAGGATGGAGCCCAGCAATCTGTTTTAATATGCCCTCTAAGTAATTCTGATGCATGGGAAAGATTGAGGACCACTGGAGTAGTCACAGAGAACAGCTTTGTAGTCGCATAGTCTGCAATCTCACTTTAGGTCTTTATGCAGGTGTAGTGTTTTTTTTTTTTTTTTTAAGATTTTATTTATTTATTTGTCAGAGACAGAGGGAGAGCAAGTGAGCGAGCACAGGCAGACAGACAGGCAGAGGCAGAGGGAGAAGCAGGCTCCCTGCCCAGCAAGGAGCCTGATGTGGGTGGGACTCGATCCCAGGACCCTGGGATCATGACCTGAGCCGAAGGCAGCCGCTTAACCAACTGAGCCACCCAGGCAGCCCAATCCAGGTATAGTTTTGAGTAAGTGACTTGTATATTTAAGTCTGGATATCCTCAGCTGTAATATGGACTATTGTGAGAATTATCTGTATCATAAACAGAAGGTATAGACCATGAGTAGCTATTGTTATCAGATTGCTTTCTATTGAGGGCTGCAGTAGTGTACAACATGAGTTTTAGGTAATAGGGCTAGTATGTAGGGGAAGAAGGGAAAGCCTGGAAAACAAGGGGTATTGCTGGTTTTGCCGGGTTCTAGATAATGGGTGGATGCCCAGGAGGGCATAAAAATGCCTGCTCTGGGGTGATGAGGATAAACACTCTGTCTTGTTCAAGACTGGCACTTTCTAAGTGGGCAGGCACAGTAGGCCACTGTTACTGAAATCCCTGAATTTCATTTTAGCGATATGTGTGGGATTAAATTATTATAGTCCTGCTGTTACATTGAATAAAATAAAATTCTGACCTCTTTCTCTAGTTTTAAAATCTCTGTCATAGCAAGTTTCTAAGAAATTGGAGGAGGGATAACTAGAATACACAAGTGAAATAAGGATAAATATTTTCATTCAAATGGTAACGATTAATACACAAAAGTAAATACATAGACCCTTATCAGTCACTGGGAAATTGGAAGAATGTTCATTTACTCAACATCAGTAAATTACTTTATTCCAGAGCGTGGGCTAAGTAGAGTCCGTAAAATGCTGAATATAAGTTTTAGCTAAGGCTCTTGAGCTGTATAAACCATTGGGTGGTAGAAATAGTCAAGTGATGTGATAGAGTTTATGGCAAGGCTAGGAATAAAGGCAGACATGGATGTCTGCACGAGCCCCAAAGCTTCTTGGAAGAGGGAACTCTTGAGCTGATTTTGAAGATCTACCACAGATGAGGTATGTAGAAAATGCTGTAAGAACTTACTCGGTGATGAGTTCTGCTTAAAGGCACTAAGGGTTCTTACGGTATAGGTGACTTGAACGATGAATGGACATTACCAAGCCAGAAAAGGAAGATGGATATTGTATATGAAGACATAAACAGACCAGAGTACCCTGAGTGTTAGAGAATGTGGAATAGTCCCGTGTAAGTACAGCATAAGGCTGAGCAGAGATGGGTGAGGCTATAGGTGAAACTGGGCCTGATTGTTCAAGTTCTCCTAAGATTATGGTGGACTGAAAGACTTTTTGTTTAATATTTTGTCTTGTTTTTGGATAAGGTAAAAGTATTATATCTTAGTTGGTGCTAGGTCTTTTTTTTTTTTAAATAATGTTTGCTGTTACACTTACATTAGATAAGGGATTTAGATGAGTTTAGAAAACATTGTGATACAAATTCATGCTCATATAACACAATTTTACTTATTTATTTTAAAGTTTTATTTATTTGTCAGAGAGAGAGAGCGAGAGAGCTCACAAGCAGGGGGAGCGGCAGGCAGAGGGAGAGGGAGAAGCAGGCTCCCCACTGAGTGAGCAACCTGATATGGGACTCCATCCCAGGACCCTGGCATCATGACCTGAGCTGAAGGCCGATGCTTAACTCATTGAGCCATCCAGGCAACCCTATAACACAATTTTAGTTTAGGTCTTATTCAGCCTTTTCTCAGTATTGAAGACTTTCAAGCTATGGGTTCAAAAATTGGTTGAATTAAACAAAGCCTCTTCTACCGGTGTCAGGGCCTGGAGTTATTCTTGTTACCTGAATCTCCACCGTTAAGTGTACTTTCAGCGTCCAGAGACCAGGTCTTCCTCACGGAGCACGTAGAGGTTTTGGGTCACTGGAGCCCTGCCCTAAACTTGAGGCAATTTGGCTGGGTCCTGACTCCCTGGCGAGCTCATTTTTTCCTTATGGAGCCTGGATTTCTGTGGCCTCCGTAACCAGCTGTGAGCCTGCTATGAATTAGACCAGTGTTCCCCCTGCCCTGCCCCCCCAAACATTGACCACATCCCCAGCCTAACTTCTACACATAGCACAAGTGCCTCGAGACCTTGGCTCTTGTGTTTCATTTACCAGGTGGTATCCCTTTATTATAATACGGATGCTCAAACCTGTATTTAGCAGATCTGGGGGAGTTATCTTGACTTGAGGCCGTACATCCTAGTCAGCCCTTTTTATCCCTAAATCCTAACTCTGCATATGATTCACTTTTACCCTGAGTAGAAGAAACATATTTGTATATTATAAGGATTATAGATTGCTTAATCCTGTGTGCTCTTACAATCTAGTGTTCTTTTTAATTTCCATTTCTTGATGTTCTAGTTTCGTCTTGGGCTATTTTGATAGTTCCTTCTTGCTCCTAATTTTTATTTTCTTAAGATTTAATATGCTACAGTATTTTCAAACTATGAGTCAGTTCCTATCAGGCGCCCCTCATTTCTCCATAAAGTTCTTTTTGCCTGTGTAGTAAAGGCCAGACTCTGGAGTAGGCGTGGTTGCCTCATTCTAACTTTCCTTTCTGGCCTCATCTCCCACTGTCTCTCTCCACCTAATTCTTTTCAGACTTGGGAGGTGGACTGTGACTCTTCTGCATACTGGAGCGTTTCAGCCTCCTTGTTTCTGGTTAGAGTTTCTTCAGTGTGGAATTCTACTGGCCCAACTCACTGCCCAAAGGAATCCACACATTTTTCAAGGCCCAATTCCAAATTCCACCTTTTCCTTGAAGCTTTTACAGATCCTCAAGCCAGATTTATTTCCTCTTCCCTTTTGCTTTCATAGTACTTTACCTCTAAGTCTGTCAGAGCAAGTAGTACCTTTCTGTCTTCTATTTGTGTTTTGTTTATAAGCTTGTTTTCCTCACTAAGTTGTAAGATTCTTTTTTCTTTTTTTAAAGATTTTATTTACTTATTTGACAGAAAGAGAGAGAGATCACAAGTAGGCAGACAGGCAGGCAGAGAGAGGGGGAAGCAGACTCCCCACTGAGCAGAGAGCCCAATGTGGGGCTTCATTCCAGGACCCTGAGATCATGACCTGAGCCAAAGGCAGAGGCTTAACCCACTGAGCCACCCAGGCACCCCTAAGTTGTAAGATTCTTAGAGCAAGATACATTCATCTTTTTGTCCATGGTAGCATTTGCTACTTTATTGAGTTCTTTTATCATTTGTTCATGTTATTTTGTCCTGTGTAATGGGTTTTTCGTAATTGTTTTGTCCATATTAGGATTTTGGTGGTCTAAGAAACCTAGTTTAGGCATAGAGGGATTGCAGTGGAGAAAACCACCGTTTCTTTTTCCTCCTCTCCCTCAGGTATATATGTCAGATAGACGAATCTGGAAGAATGCTAGGGGCTGTGTGAAGAGGTATGATTTGGGAAAGAATACTCCCCATGGACATTTAACTAGGGTAATTGTAATGCTTTGTTTCAAAATTGTTTGAAAATCATAATCCTTATCACTAACTCAGCCTCTCTAACACCACCATGGGGTTCATGTTTTATCTCTTTATATAGGCGGAAACTCTGAGGCTCAGGCAGTTTTCTTAACTGAGATTAATCAGGAAATAGAGGTTTTCCTGGGAGGTCTGCCTGATTCCAAAGCCAACATTCTTCATCACTGTATTCTCCTGCTTTACAGGAGCATGGGAAAGTATGCATTTCTGACCCCACCTTCCTGTACAGAGGTCAAATCAAGGTTAGCTTCAAGATCAGCTCATAGTAGAAAAAGTGGTTTCAATGTGTACCTTTCTTCAAATTATCAGCCTGTAGATGCTTAAGATGTCAACAAAGTTTATTAACTTATCAAGTTGAACTATAAATAAGAGAAGTTAAAAATGTAAATATTGACTCCAAAATATTTATGTAATATATAGTCAGCAATGGACAAACACAAAGAATTAATTCATTTAGGTATTTCTTTCTTCACTGTATGACTGAACTGGTAATTAAGAGGCCTATTGAAGAGTGGTGGATTTCCGAGAACAGTGAGAATTTATCCGTTTTTCTAGAGTTGGGAGTGGATTTACTTTCAATTGGAGAAGTTGAGGTATATGAATTGAGGTGTATTTTGTACGCAAGTCTGCCTAGTTTTCCTTTCTGTGATACGTGTAAGTTCTGGATTCCACTGCCTTTATTTCTTTCTGTTTAACCACGTAGGCCTTCCTGTGAAGGATCTTTTGTCTTCTGAAAACTTTTGATTCAAGGCATTGTTGTGGGAAAAAGAAAGATCAGCAAAAGGGATACTGTGTATCATTACTTAGACATTGAGATAAAAATGAATGGAAAATTGTTAGACGATTTATTTCAGTATTTGTTGAGCACTTACTATATTTCAGAGTCTTTTAGGACAGGGGATAAGACAGACCCAATAACTTCTTCAGAGAATGCTCAGTTGATGACCCAGCAGGCGCTAAAGACTCTTTAATTTTACATATGATAGCGAGAGTAATAATATAAAATTTGACCAATATTTATTAAGTTCTTATTTAGATGCTGGGTTTTATGTTAATTATGTTAGAGCATTTTGTCTTTATAAGAGCTCTGTGTAAGAAATAGTACTTTCTTTGTCCTTATCAGATATAAAAAACAAAAACCGAGAGTGAGAGATGAAACAACTTCTCCAAGATTATTCTTGGTATCTTGCTACTGTAATTCATCCATTCAAATACATATGATTTTAGCATGTTCCATGTGGAAGACTTTCTTTAGAGATTAGTTTTCCAGAAAAATTTTAAAATATAACATTCTGCCTGTACTGACTTTGTCATATAGACTCGGGTCTGTATCAAAGATGTGCCATTTTCTTATTGGGTAACCTTTGGCAAGCTAGTTAACCTCTCAGAGCCTCGGTTCCTTTGCCAATAAAATGGGGATTAAAATACATTTTGGATGTGTTGAAAGACACATGGTAGTAGGGCTCTAAAATTTTAGTTTGCATTCATTTTCCTCCTTTTCATAAAATCACTCAAAACAATCATGTGATCCTATAAAAAGTTTAGTGAGTTTTTTAGCTTGACCACAACAGTTTTCTTGTAAACAGCTTGAGGAGTTCCAGCAGACCAATAACGTCAGTTGTAATGTTGGAGAGTACACACTGGACTCGAAGCTGTGTTTAGTTTGCGACTTTATTGTCCATTTCTTATTTTAAGAGGGAGGGAAATGCTTTCATTCAATGAAAGCTCATGACTTGTTATTACTTGTTGGTGCTTGAAAAGACTACCAATCCTGTAGACAGAGAAATAATCAGTACCTTTCATGTGCTATTTGGGAGATGGAAGTCTGTTACAGAATGGGAATAATGCTGTTTCCATTTCTTTAGCTGAACTAGACAACTGTGATTCTAGATAAAAATATTTCCTCACTGATAAGCTTCTTTTTTTTTTTTTTAAAGATTTTATTTATTTATTTGAGAGAGAGAGAGAGAGAGAGAGACAGAGTGAGAGAGCATGAGAGGAGAGGTCAGAGGGAGAAGCAGACTTCCCATTGAGCTGGGAGTCCGGTGTGGGACTTGATCCCAGGACTCCGGGATCATGACCTGAGCTGACCGCAGAGACTTAACCAACTGAGCCACCCAGGGGCCCTCTCACTGATAAGCTTCTTGAATGCCTAATTTGACTTTATAATTTTGTAACGTTTGGTTACCCCGGTGAGGTCTTTTGAAGGTACGTGGTTGTTTATCCAATGGTTGAAGTAAATGAATTACTATGAAATCTTTGTTGTTGATTAAACAAAAATATCATAGAACAGTGTGGATTTTCATTAGGATATTGTTCTGTTCAGCTGTGCAGATAAACTATATTTAAAGTAGCAATTGACAACAGTGAAGATGTGTAATACTGTATTTAACATCTCCATGTACATCAATCCATTTGCTGATATACCTGTATAAATCATAATTAGAAGTAAAAGTTACTTTCTAAAATATAATTCTGGAAAAGTCATTTAAAAATCAGGGTTTTTAAAAGAATTTTTTTTTTAAGATTTTATTTTTAAGTAATCTCTATACCCAACATAGGGCTTGAACTTAGAACCCTAAGATCAAGAGTCATATATTTTACAGACTGAGCCATCCAGGTGCCCCTAAACATAAATTTTTTAAAAATTTGGAAATCTGATGTTTGGTCTTATGTACTGAAAGATATTATTTAAAGGAACCAATTTTGAAATTGTTGAGGTGAATAGCCAAGCTCAAATTTACACAAATGATATAAAAATTTGCATTGAAAATACTTTCTATCTCAGGATACAATGGATTGTAACCACATAATAAACAGTAATTTTTTAAAAAATATTATATTTATTTGTCAGAGAAATAGAGAGAGTACAAGCAGGGGGAATGGCAGGCAGAGGGAGAAGCAGGCTCCCCACTGAGCAGGGAGCCCAGTGTGGGACTTGATCCCAGGATCCTGGGATCCTGACCTGAGCTGAAGGCAGATGCTTAACTGACTGAGCCGCCTGGGCATCCTAGTAATTTTCTTTTTGTAAGATACAGTCTGTGTTAAAGTAAATCTTGGCCCTACTTATTTTTTTTTAAATTTTTTATTTATTTTTATTTTTTATAAACATATAATGTATTTTTATCCCCAGGGGTACAGGTTGTGAATAGCCAGGTTTACACACTTCACAGTACTCACCACAGCACACACACTCCCCAATGTCCATAACTCCAACCCCTCTCCCTGAACCCTCCCCCCAGCAACCCTCAGTTTGTTTTGTGAGATTAAGAGTCTTTTATGGTTTGTCTCCCTCCCAATCCCATCTTGTTTCATTCATTTTTCTCCTACCCCCTTGTTGCATCTCTACTTCCTCATATCAGGGAGATCATATGATAGTTGTCTTTCTCCGATTGACTTATTTCGCTAAGCATCCATGTCGTCATTGGCCTCTACTTTTTAACCCTCTAGTTCCATCCACGTCGTCATTGGCCCTACTTTTTAACATGAAAATCAGCTAACAATGATCAAGTGTTTATTATAAGCCAGGCATTGTACCAAGAACTTAATATAAATTTTATTTTTGTGGCAATTTCGAGATGGGTGCTGAGGTGCTTCTTTTTACAACTCGAGAAATTCAGGTAAAGAAAGGTGAGCTCTTTCCAAAGTTAGAGATTTGGAAGGTGGTGGGAATAGCAGTGTGGACCCTTTTACATTCATTAACCACTAATCTCTTCTCTAGAACTACAAAAATGTTCACCTTTTTATGAAGTTTTTTTCCTGTGTAAATTAAATTTATCTTTATTGTAGAATATAAATAACAGATGTGAACTAAGTTGATTATAACACTGGAGGAAGACCAGGACAATGTATACCTTACCAAATCCCTGTATAAATCATAAATGCCTAGCACACAGTAGGCTAGTTGATTCATTTATAAAAAAATGAATCAATTAAATATTTTTGTAGAACAGTGATATGAAAAAAATCCTATATATAAAATTTAGAGTTTGTCTTTTGGTCACAGTTGAAAGGCTTTCAAGTGTTTTTTTTAAAAAAGATTTTATTTATTTATTTGAGAGTGAGAGTAAGAGAGTATGAGAGATGGGAGAAGGTCAGAGGGAGAAGCAGACTCCCCATGGAGTTGGGAGCCCAATGCAGGACTTGATACCAGAACTTCAGGATCATGACCTGAACCGAAGGCAGTTGCCCAACCAACTGAGCCACCCAGGTGCTGCATTCAAATATTCTTGACTGATGATCTAGTTATATGAGTATCAGAAATTAAGACGGCTTTGTCCTCTCTGGTACTGAGTATTGGTAAAAGGAAGTCTCAAAATATTTCCAGGTAATTGCGATGTCTTGTAAAAATGCTACCAGAGAGAATTATGCATTTAGATTATTAGTTGTGAGTAGAGTAATTTAGAATTTGACATGGAGAATATAAATGAAACATTTTTTTCCCCCTTGAACTTTTGTGGAACATTGGCCAGGTTCTTGATTTATTTATTGTTAACTTGGTGACAGAAACCTGGATGTACTTTTTGGGTGTGCCATTTTCTAAACTTCTCTTATTAATTCCATCTTTTAGATAGAGTTTTTCTTTTTTCTTTTTTTTAATGTAACTTAATTTTTTTTTTTTTTCTGGAAGTCAGAATACCTTTTAAAAATCAGTTGTGGGGGCTCCTGGGTGGCTCAGTTGGTTAAGTGTCGGACTCTTGGTTTTGGCTCAGGTCATGATCTCAGGGTCATGAGATCGAGTTCTGTGTCAGACTCCGTGCTCAGTGTGGAGCTGGCTTGTTCCTCTCCTCCCTCTCTGTTCCTTCTCTCACCAAAAATGAATCAGTAAATCTTTAAAAAAGTAATACAAATAAAGATCAGTTGTGTTAGAGCCAAGAAAATTGAGAAACTGGTGCGCATATTTGCATTTGAGTATGGAAGGTCTCACTCACTATAGAACACTGGTCATACGTGGATTTAACCCTCTACCAGAGTCAATGTTTAGACATCTTGTATTTTTCCGAATCTAAGATGCAAACAAATTTTCGACTTACCATTATTTTATATATTGCTAAAACAAGAAAACTGCCAATTAAATTTGTATGGTATTCTTAACAGTTTTTATTAAGTGATAATTTATGGTAATATTTACCTAGTTTCATGTGTAGTTCTGCAAGTTTTGACAAAGCTCTGTAGGTTGTGACATGTAGCCATAACACTCCCTCACAACTGCCAGCAAAATTGAGATATAGAACAATTCTATTATCACTTAGTTTTTAAATTACATTTAATGAAATTGAAAAGGATTTTAAAGTAATTTGACTCATTTTTATTGTATCATTCTTGCATAGTCATAAATAGGAACATATAAACAAAAGATTTTTTTGGTAAACTTCTTGTTCAGCATCTGATTCTTCTTTTTAACTCAAGGTTGTCAGTGATTGACTTCATTCAGTCTTGTCCTCTGCAGTCAAAAGCATGGAAGGTGATATAGCACTTCTAGGAATATGTTCTACTGTTGCTTCTGGGATTTTCCTTCAAGTTGTTTATGTCCATTACACAAGTTTGGACTACCATTTTATTATTTGACTAAGTCTAGTTTAAAAAAAATTTTTTTAAGATATTATTTATTTATTTGACAGACAGAGATCACAGGCAGGCAGAGAGGCAGGCAGAGAGAGAGAGGAAGGGAAGCAGGCTCCCTGCTGAGCGGAGAGCCCAACACGGGGCTCGATTCCCAGGACCCTGAGACCATGACCCGAGCCGAAGGCAGAGACTTAACCCACTGAGCCACCCAGGCGCCCCTCAAAAATTTTTTTTAAAGATTTTATTTATTAGAGAGAGCATGCATAAGCAGGGGGAGCAACAGGCAGAGGGAGAAGCAGCTCCCTGCTGAGCAAGGAACCCCATGTGAGACTCAATTCCAGGAACCTCGATCAGGCATGAGCTGAAGGCAGTTGCTTAACTGACTGAGCCAGCCAGACATCCCTTTAGTTTTTCCTCAGTGGAGTAACGTGCCACTGGAAGTTAAGCAGCTTCTATTTAAAGTCAGTAGAAACTTTCCAACCAATTCACACTTGAAGGCTTAATGTTAGTCTTGCTGTAGGTAGTGTGGATTAGAATTGATAAAATAGGGTATTAGGTCCACCACTGCACCTATCTATGTGTAAGGAGATTGGGGGTATCATTAGGGTCATAGAACTCTTTGGGAGCAAAGCTGGGGCTAGACACTGGCTTTGTCTGCTAGCTTTTTAAAAAAAGATTTTAAAATTCATTTATTTGACAGAGACACAGTGACAGAGGGAACATGAGAAGGGGAGTAGGAGAAGGAGAAGCAGGCTTCCCGCTGAGCAGGGAGCCTGATGTGGGGCTTGATCCCAGGAGCCTGGGATTATGACCTGGGCCAAAGGCAGACACCCAACTGACTGAGCACCCAGGCACCCATCTGTCTGCTAGCTTTAAGTTGTTTTCATAATACTCGTGGGAGAAATGTTCTGATCTCACAGGAGGCTGGTGTGGTAGCAAAACTATTGGCTTGGTGGTCAGACAGACTAGTTGATTGCATTCTGGTTTTTGCTTACAAACTTGTGGCTCTGGGAGTTATTTATGTTCTCTTATCTCATCTTGACTTTAGGGTGTTTCCTTTAACTTTCTAAATATTTTTTTATTCATTTGTTAGGGGTGAAGGGAGGGCATAAGTAGGGGCAGCAGCGGAGACCGAGGGAGGAGCAGGCTTCCGATAGAGCAGGAAGTCCGATGTAAGACTTGATCCCAGCACCCTGGGATTCTGACCTGACCCAGAGGTAAATGCTTAACCAGCGGAGCCACCCAGGTGTCCCTCCTTGAACTACTTAAAAATTTTAACCCCTGAATTTTTATTTTAGTAGACAATTGTAAATATTTTTGTATTGCTGCAATCTTCATTAAATTTTTAATATCGATATTGTGTTCAATTGGATTGATGTGTCAATTATTTAATAATTATGGTACATACTTCATTATATAATTACTTTTATATAGTAACTTCATTATATAGTTACATTTTATAGTAAACTTCATTACTTCATTATATAGTTACATTTTATAATAACTTGGATTTTCATTTATTTACATTTTCTAATAACTTGGAATTTTAAAAACCAGTTTCCCGGTAAATATTTATTCTGAAAATATGGTATGTCAGGCATATATTTTTTTTTAAAGATTTTATTTATTTATTTGACAGAGAGAAATCACAAGTAGATGGAGAGGCAGGCAGAGAGAGAGAGAGGGAAGCTCTCAGCAGAGAGCCCGATGCGGGACTCGATCCCAGGACTCTGAGATCACGACCTGAGCCGAAGGCAGCGGCTTAATGTTAGTCTTGCTGAGCCACCCAGGCGCCCCAGACATATTTTTTTTAAAGACATAATACCCCACCCCAAATCCATTTTTCAGATCTCTCAAGAAAAAAATTTTTGAATCTTTAAGATATAGCTCAAATACCAGAGAAAGAAACTATTCCATAGGCAAGCAGCCAAAGATAGGTTTATTTTCATTAGAAAATGTTAGGATTTTAGATGATATAGATTCAGGCTAAGATCTATAAAAGTAAATCATATTTTCTTATTTTATCCTTATATTTTCTTTCTTTGAAAATATATCTAATGATATGAATTTGATAGTCTACTTTTTTCTGAGATGAATACAATTTTCTGAACATTTGGCATTTATTTTAAAGACTCGACTTTTTGTTAAAATTGTTTACTGGAAAATATCAGTGAATATTAATTACTAGAATTCTGTGACTTTAAATACAAAAATTCCAGTTATACAAAGTAAATGTCATGTAAATGTATTTATGACCCCAAATTTTGAGCTGGAGGATGTAAAGTTACTTATGTTTGAAAGATTATATGCCATGCTTGGAATAACCCAGTACTAGAAGATGGTAACTCTGAGCATTTCAAAAGTAATAAATTTGTAACCTATTTAATGAAAATAACTGAGGATGATAGTGTGTAAATGGATAATTTGTTTAGATATTTACAACATGGTATTTGCTTATAACATTGAAGTTCAATTAAAAAACAGTTCAAGAGTATGCTGTATCCTGTTATCAGTACATTTTAGTCTAGAATTGATAGGTGACCAATCTCTGAACATAAGAGTTACAGGTTTGTGTTGTTACCATTTATGTTCTTTAGAGGAAAAAAAAATTTTACTGTGATAAAGTCAGTTACTTAGAGGATAAATTTTTGTATTCTCATTGTCGTCTGTGGATATCTTACTATTCAGACTTGTTAATCAGTTTTTGAAAGACCAATTCTGTAATTTTGATCTATTTTATATTTACCTTATGCAACTAATCCTGTAGAATTTAAGACCATGAAATGATGTTTTTATTAATCTTCTAATCTTGTAGATGAAAAATTGAGACCCCCAGCATGACTTCTTTAAAAACAAGGATTTTGCTCTCTAGGGAAATATTATTATATAATGTAGAAGTAAATCCTCAGATTTGTTATCTAATAATGAATATTTAATTCCTTATAGTCAGTCATTTTACCAAAATGATTTCTATGAATGTTGTTCAACATACTGACCAGAATACTAAAATGTATAAAAGCATATATCTTTCAGCATCATGGTTTCTACAGAAATGTGGCAATAGATTCTTGCTGAAGGCTAATTCTTTTCTTAAAATTCATCGAGTGTAGATTTTATTTATATCCAATTGAAATGGTATTATTTATCCTTTAAGTCAACAAAATACTGTTTTAGATTAGCCTGAACATATTCAAACTACTTAATGTATTGGTATTTTCTGTGTATAGTCTTTAATCATAGTCTGATGATTAAAGAATTACAAGTGTGGGGGTGGCTGGTTGGCTCAGTTGGTTAATCCTTCGCCTTTGGCTCAGGTCATGATTCCAGGGTCCTGGGATCGAGCCCACATTGGGTTCCCTGCCCTCTCCCTCTGCTTGTGCTCTCTCTCTGTCAAATAAACAAAATCTTTTTTAAAAAAATGACAAATATGGTCTAATGCTGTTGACTAAGTGCATTGAGACTATTTAGGAAAGGTTGTAGAAGGTACCACATTATTTAGCTATAAAAAGAAACATTGTTCTTACACTGTAACACAATGTGAGTAGAGCAACAAACTGGCTAAGTCTGGTTGAAACAATTTCATTTAGTCTCTTTCAAATGCAGTGATATAGAAAACACTATATTTTAAAATAGTGTGAACTTCTGTGCACTATACTTAAGACAACATTTTAAACTTAAAGAAATATGGTTTTATTTTTTCAAGTTACTAAAATACTTTACAAATCTTTTAAAATGGGGCTCCTGGGTGGCTCAGTCGATTAAGCATCTGCCTTTGGCTCAGATCATGATCTCAGCATCCTGGGATCAAGCCCCATGTCTCGTTCCTCACTCAGTGGGGAGCCTGCTTCTCCTTCTCTCTCCCCCTCCCCACCCCTACCCGCTCATGCGCTCTTCCTCTTAAATAAAATAAAAAAAAAAATCTTTTAAAATACTTAAGTACTTAATTTTTTTAATATTAAATACGGAAGTTACACTCTACCTTGGAAAACTGAACTGAAAGCAAGGAGATAGATAAACTGGGTAAGAGTACCTAAAGCAGATGTCATAAAGTTCAGTCATTTTTCTCAAAGATCACTAACAGATTTCCTTACCCAAACCTTTTCAGAGTTTATTTAATGTTTAACCTGACAGATATGACTGATTTCAGAAAGCAACACTAATCTCTTGCAAATTTGATGAAAAAGAGAATGAAAATGTTATAATGGATTCCAAAAGTTTTTATAAGAATAATAATGATTTATGTTAATAGGTTAGACATCCCATCCAGAAGGATCAACCATCTAGAAACTATATAAATTAAAATTTTGAGTCAAGTATTAGAGCTGTTTGATCAATAAATTGTAGAAAAAAATGAAAAGTTATCAGAGGGCTATCTTCTGGAAGGTTCTGGGGTTAGTTATGGAGGCAAGATTATTTGATTTTCTAAGGGATAGATAATACATTCTTTATGGATTTATAGAGCACAGGAAAATCTAGGAAGTTTATTTTATAAAATTAGCACACTGCTATTGCCATTTTATAAAGAAATTGCACAAAGTGAAAGAAGTTATCGTATGAGTATGGCTCTAAAACACAAAACTTAAAATGCAAAATAAAATTATTTTCATCAGTATATTACTCTGTCACTGAGTAGGATTACTGCAGGAATTTTTTAAAAATGGCTTAAGGGTAGGAAACTATTCATATATCACCTTAATTAGTCAAAGGAAAAAAATCCTGCTCAAAGTTAGAGTTTTTAACTGGCAGAACTATGTGTCAGACTCAGTGTTATATTATACAAGTTAGCCAGTCATTACCCAGTCCTAGGAAGTCATTCTTCTTTCTCTTTACAAATTAAAATACTTATCCTAGACTTCTCTGAGGTCACGGACCCTATCTCCCAGCTTTAGCAAATGACCATCTCACCCATGCTGAAATAACTCCCAAGGCTAGGGGCTAACAACCTTCTCAGTAAATCTAGGTCCCTGACTTCATGGCTGTCCATTCGTTCTGAGAGTGTTTACTGAGTGCCTGCTCGGAACCAGCCACTGCGTCAGAGCGTGGGGAGACAAATGTCAGTAAGAGGTGGTTCCACCCTGGAAAAACCCCTGGTCTACCAGTACTTCTCAACATTTGTAAGAAACCATTTTTTTTTTTTTAAGATTTTATTTATTTATTTGTCAGAGAGAGAGGAGCAAGAGTGAGCACAAGCAGACGGAGTGGTAAGCAGAGGCAGAGGGAGAAGCAGGCTCCCGGCTGAGCAAGGAGCCCGATGCGGGACTCGATCCCAGGACGCTGGGATCATGACCTGAGCCGAAGGCAGCCGCTTAACCAGCTGAGCCACCCAGGCGTCCCTGTAAGAAACCATTTTTGAGAGGATATAATTTTTTGCTTTTAGTGATCATTTTTATTCTACCCCATCAGAAAACAATATAAATTCATGGACTTGATGTTACTGCTTAGAACAAAGGTTGATTAAAATGTATGTATAAAACATTAATAATACCCTAATATGACAATTTGGTGGGTGAGGGGAATATGAAATGACTCACTGGTCCAGAAAAGAAAATATTAGAACTTCTATTATATGTAATGTAAAAGAGGGAGAGGGAGAAGCAGACTCCCTGCTGAGTTGGGAGCCCATCTCAGGACTCAATACCATGACTCTGAGGTCAATGACCTGAGCCAAAGGCAGCCACTCAACCACTCAACCGACTGAGCCACCCAGGCTTCATCAGTATTTAACACAGGGTGGGCACTGAGGACATCCCTTATGTTGTGGGTCAAAGAGGCTATGTGTGATGTTGGAGAGACCTTGAGCATGCTGTGCTGGGCCACGTTGCTAGTTGCTGGTGGTGATTACATTTTGGTATATTGCAGTTCACCCATGCCTGCCAAGTGTTCTACACCTCATATTATTTATAAAGTAATCTTCATGATGGTCAGGTATGCATGCCTGCTAAGAAATCACACAGTGTACTCTAAGGAAGTAGCAAACTTGACAGATAGGGTTTTAGTATAAGCTTTCTGTCAGACATAAGAAACACCAAATCTGATAATAAGTGTAACCCATCAGCTTTTTCCTTTCATTGATGTTGGAGATTGCTGGTCTGGATTTTCTACCTGGTTTTGCAGCTTCTGGTCTAGCTTTCCTCTAGTCCATTCTCTGTTTCGGCCAGGCAATGCTCCTACAATGCAACTCTGATGTAATGCTTTTGCTTAAAACACTTTTTTTTTTTTTTTAAATTGCTAAGGGCTAATTCCAGTTTTTGTTAGATACACTGGTAGGGGTCCTACCTTCTTCTCCAGCCTTACCTCCTCCTAACTCTGTTTCTAAAGGACTTTCTCTTACCTGTGCCTAAAGGACTTGCATCTTTCCCTTCACTGGGCTGTATCCTTCTCATCATTCGCATATGCTGAGCTATCACGTCTCCCAAAAGATCTTTTCTACCTCTAAGTCAGGTGAGGTGTGCCCTGATGCAGCCCATTGCCCAGTCAGCTTGGCGTAAGCTTGCTATATGGCTTATGTCCATTGTGACCAACTTTAGCAAATATCTCTAGGCCTTACCTCCACGATCACCCATATCATACATACCATACATACATACATACATACATACCAAATCATGCATGTTTATGATTAAATTGATTAAAACCATGTTTTGGAAGGAAAGTGAGATGGGAAAAGGAGCCTGTATAGTTTTACTTGATACAAGATATTATAAACTTTTTAATCCCAAAATATAATAGACGAAGGATTATAAACAATGGTAATTTTGTTTGGCAAGCTTTGTTTTTTAACTTTTCTGACTGTTTTATCACTTTTTAAGAACATCATCGCATATTGTTACTAATAATATGTTTATTGAAAGGCAAGGAAGTATGCAGCTACTTAATGTAAGATAGTTAAAATAGAAATTAATTTCTTCAAAACCTTCAGAGGTTTTGTTTCTTTTTCTATGACTGGGCTTACGGTCTATGACAAGATCACTGTGGATTTAGATAAAGGGAATTTTTTTCTTATATTTAAAGAAATATTTATGTCATTTAAACTGAATTAAAATCCTGTACTGTAACCTCTAATCTTTTATTAAAGTGGCACTTCCTGTTCTTTAGAAAGAAGAGTACTTACCACTGCTCTGTTGCCTAATTATTGTTTGATTTTGGACACCTTCTAGTCATGTCTTCCCTTAATTATTTTCTCCTTTTGCCTCTCTCCTTCCCTCCTTTTCCTTCCTTCCTCCTTTTTTTGAGCTTGATTTTTAAGTGTTATTCCCAACTTCTTGGTAGAAAATGTAATTTGATGTTTCTCATATCACTGTATAAAATTTAAAAAATTGTTATATGCCAGAATACTGGTATTTCAAAGAATAAGCCTCTTTGTATTAAAATAAACTATCTCAGAATTCTACTTTTTTGCAAAATTCCTTTAGTTTATGTCCCAGAACATAATTGTTTTGACGTCCTCACGTCATCCAGCGGACCTTTCTTGGAAGGTCAACACTGCCTGATGAATAGTGCAGTGGAGGTTGGGCACACAACCTTACTTTGACTTTGGTAACACCCAGCCCTTGCTTTTTCCTGCTGTACTAGGGCAAGTACACCTTGTTTTTCACACTTAGGTCATTCCCTATTTATTATATCTATTAGGTCTATTAAATAGATCTAATTCCATGGAATTATCAGTAGATCTAATTATTATTATTAGATCTATTCCATATTTATTACTGGCAGGTGCACAAATGTTTGCATGTGTGAGTTGTTAAACCTTTGGTATAGAGGTGAATGTTTGATCTATAAGCCTTATGGTGGATATTCCTGTTTGATGCTATTAGATGATACCATGTGGAATTATGATGAGTTCCTCCTGTACGCCAAGAATTCTGCTGTGAGCTTTACAAAAATACAGATCTTTTACACACACACACACACACACACACACACACTATATGTATATGTATATGTATATACATGTATATATATGTATTTCAGATTCTTTTCTTTTCGTTACTAGCATTCATTTGTGAATGTTAATCTGTTGTCTACATAATTGTGAGTGGACTGTAAATAACAAACATAAAAGATGTTAAATATTTTTTTTTCAAAGATTTTATTTATTTAACAGAGATCACAGGTAGGCAGAGAGGCAGGCAGAGAGAGAGGAGGAAGCAGGCTCCCTGCGGAGCAGAGAGCCCAATGTGGGGCTCAATCCCAGGACCCTGGGATCACGACCTGAGCCGAAGGCAGAGGCTTTAACCCACTGAGCCACCCAGGCACCCCAAAAGATGTTAAATATTTTATGTCTTTTATTGGCAGACGTTTTGATTTAGTTGCTAAATGGTATTTCTAGGTTCTAAGCTAAAATGAACTTCTGCATTTATGTCATGTATAAGTACAAAGAATCAGAAAGGAATTATGCTTATTTTTCCATTTGAATGCTCAAGAAATATGAGATTCAAATAACTAGCAGAGTTTGTAGGAATTTGCACTATTCCGTCTCCTTTCCGCCCATTATTCTGCTAGAAATATGCAGCATGTTCATAGATAATGGAAGTAAATATGTTATTTATTTGTGCAATTCCTTTCTCCTGTCATAGATATTTTCACTTTAAAGTGAAGTGGTGGCTGAACAAAAAGAAAATTATGTGTCAAATCCCCCCCCCCGCCCTTTTTTTTTTTTTAAGTAGGCTCCATACCCAGGCGTGAAGCCCAATGCAGGACTTGAACTCATTACCCTGAGATCAAGACCTGAGCTGAGATCACGAGTTTGCTGTTTTAACTGATTGAGCCACCCAGGAGCTCCTTAAACATTTTTTATCAACATAGGTAAAACTGACTTTTATTGGATGTACAGTTCTAGGAATTTAGACCCATTTAGAGTTTCATGAAAACTCCACCACAGTCAGGGGCTTTTTGGCCATCTGTAAACCTTCTTTAGCCAACTAAGTCTTTTATTAATTTTAAATTGGACTGGTTGTTTTCTTTTTGAATATTTAGTTATTTTTTTATTTTGGATATAAGTTCTTTGTCTAATGTGATTTGTAAATATTTCCTCCAGACTGTGACCTGTTGTTTCATTCTCTTGACAGTATATTTTATAGAGCAGAAGTTTTTAATTTTGATAGTCTAATTTATCAAATTTTCCTTTTATGAATTTGTGTGTCTTATCTAATAATTTACTAGATAATACTAGATCATAAAATATTCTGATTTTTCTAGTTTATAGATTTTCATTTTTATATAGATCTGTTATTCATTTTGAGTTAAAAATTTTTAAGGTATAAAGTTTAGGACTAGGTTCCTAGTTTCCTTTTTTTGGTTAACATTCAGATGTCCAATTACTCCAAAATCATTTGTTGAAAAGACTCTCCTTTCTTTATTGAATTTGAACACCTTTGTCAAAAATAAGTTCTTCACATTTGCAAAGTTCTGTTTCTGGAATCTCTTCTGTTGCATTGATCAGTGTATCGATATTATACTGTCTTGATTACTGTAGCTTAATAGTCTTGGAATCTAGTAGTGTGAGTTCTCCAGCTTGATCTTCTTTATCAAAATTGTTTTCTAATTCCTTTTCTTTACTGTATATTTTAGAATCAGCTTGTCTATATCTACAAAAGTCCTCCTAGGGTTTTGACTGGAATTGTGTTGAATGTATAGAACAATTTGGGAAGAATTGACCTCTTAATACTGTGTGGAGTCTTCTAATCTATGAACATTGTATGTCTCTCTATTCAGTCCTCTTTGATTTCTTTTATCAGTGACATGTAGGTTTCAGAATACAGATCCTGTATTCATTTTGATGGAGTTTCACTCAAGTTGTTCATTTTTGTGGTATTTTAAAATTGTTCATTGCTGTTATACAGAAATACTTTTGGTTTTTGCAAAAGGAAATAAAAAAAGGCATTTTTCATCTTTCTGTGTATTGAAACCCCTTCGCTGCTCCTTGACTCTGAACCACAGGGCTTTTCCTTGACTCTGTCTTTGCATTCATTGTCTGCTTCTGAATTTGGGCTGCCTTGAGTCCTGGCTAGGGTATAGTGGAGGGAAAAAAAAAATTGTTAACTCACTGCCAATTCAGTTGTACTTTGAATTCTGATCTTTTTTAATCCACCTATCCCAATTTAATTTCAGGGACCTCAAATCATTTCTTCATGAATTCCGAGTTTCATAGCTGTATTGTCTTGGAGAGTCAAGGTAGTGTGTGCTTATCTTTCTGAAACAAGAACCAAGACCATGCTCTCTCTTGCAGAGACTTAAATTAAGTCTTTATAATCACATCTCAAATTTTGTTTACTTGTAGCAGGCAATCCATTTATCTGTTAAGATCTGATAACATTTCTTTCTTGTCTACTCCCTGTTAGGAAATTTATAGTATAACTCTTTTCCAGTTCTGAATACTCAGCTTTTATTTATAGTCTTAAAATATTAAGGAAAAATAGAAAGATTTTGGCTTGACGAAGTTATAATTGAAGATGAAATGTCAGAGTAACATATTTGTGATGATTTTCCTTAAAGAGGAGAAGCCATGGTTATATCTGAGAAATTGTTTGAATTCAGACTGCTTCTGCTGGCAGCCTTGGCAAATTTTAAAAAGGATTGGAGGATTGATATTTTAAAAACAAATTTGTGTGTGTGAAACAAATTGTGTAAAATTTGATATTACACATTTTAAAAATTTTAAGTGATAAGGCATAGAGGCAGATATTTTAAAGAAGGTATAAATTCCCCAAATTTGCATGAGCCTCAGGTTTTATTTCTTTTTTATTCACTGCTTTTAAAAAATGCTGATTTATTTAGCCAGAAATTCTGCAGTGAAAGTATTGACAATTTCCATATTAAAATTATGATAAATACAATTTCTTTTCAATTTATTGGCCACTTTAACCTTAAGATTTGTTTTAGGTATGCCAGGCACAAGTCAGTAAAACCATGCATTTCTGACCTCATCTTCAGGAATAACTGATGCTTTCAATGTAAATTGTAATAATTCTGTATTCCAGCATAATTTAGTGTTAGAATTGTATAGCTTCAGTTTCAATCTTCTTGTGCCTGAAACTAAACATATTTAGTAACATTAGTAGCTCTTATGGCATGTTCTTGCATGGGGGAAAAGGAAGCAATCTAAAGGTCAATTCTGTGGTAGAGGAAGAAGAACTCACCTGCTTTTAGAAAGTGGGTTAAGAGTGCTCTATATTTCCTCTTGCTTTTCTTGGAAAAAAAAAAAATGTAACCAAAGTCCAAAAAAATACTATCAAAGTCTGAAAAGACTAGCTGGAAATGCATTTCTGTTGTGCCTTCTCCTGAAGGACAGGAATCAGACGGGACAAATGGGTATGTGGTCATGATGAAATGAAAGAGCGTAGACTTGGGGATATTTGGGTTTGAGGGGTCCCTGGGTGGCTCAGCTCAGCAGCCGACTCATGGTTTTGGTTCAGGTCATGATCTCAGGGTCCTGGGATTGAGCCCTGTGTTGGGCTCCATGCTCAGGGGGATCTGCTTGAGGATATTCTCTCTCCCTCTGCTATTCCCCCTGCTCTCTGTCTCTTGCACTCACTCTCTCTAAAATTAAATCTTAAAAAAAAAAAAAATCAGCGTTTTAATCTAAGTTTTGTCACTAAAATGGTGGATCTATTGCTTAAGGCCTCTGAGTTTCTTCTCTTGATTACAGTTGCTTTACCTCCTTAATTTGTAGACCTGTTTGATGAATTCAACAGGAATAGTTGTATAGGGACCCCAAACGGTGCCTGGTGATAGTGGTATACTCATATACTCATAAATAGAGCCTTGAGTGCCTCGGTGGCTCAGTTGGTTAAGTGTTTGCCTTTGGCTCAGCCCCGTGGAGTCCCATTTCAGGCTCCCTGCTCAGCAGGGAGTCTGCTTCTCCCTCTGCCCCTCCTCCCACTCATTCTCTCAATCTCTCTCTCTTTCTGTCTCTCTCTTTCTCTCAAAAAAAGAGCCTTTATTATACAATAGCTAGAGCAGACCAAGAAATAGCTTCATAGCTGAGAGCTTTCTGAAAGAGCATGTGCTAATGTTCAGCCTTGATGAATAGCATGGAAAATGATTAGCTTATTTAATAGGGTGCCTAGTTTTTGGCCTGAGTACCCAAGTTTGCTTATATTCCTTAAGACTGAGACATAAGATAGTAATGGGTTTCGAGTAAGGTTTGGGCAGGATGGTAGCCTTGCATCTGTGGGATAGCAGGCTCTTTTCTCTTTTTTCTTTTCATCTTCCTTTAACTTCTCTTTTGAGTACATAAACACATACGTTCTCGCAAGTACATCTCGTAAGCACAAATTTCTTAACCCGATCTCATCTATCTCACATGATAGTATAACTTGAGGCCTACAGAGGATTTGTGTAGACATTTCAGTCTTTAAGGTGAGCTTGTGATGATGTTAGACTGTTAAGAGAAGCTGTGACAGAGTAAAAAGTAATGGACTTACTGGCGATGATAGGAATTTCTCACTGCATGTGCCTGAGAAAACTGACCATGTTATTTGGCACCTGGAATCTATAGCCATGTGAGTCCAATAAGGAATTAGAAGCCACACGGTAGGACTGATGAAAAACTCAATATAAATATCACTATGAGAAAAGAGTACCTATAATATATAAAGAAACGCTATATAGTACCAGCTGAGGAAGAATAACCAAGGAAGGACAAACCCTTAGAGGGTACAAGACTTCTGTATAGAAATATGATTCAGCACCCCCAAAACAGAGAATTTTGCTAGTTCAGCCATAATGGAGCTGCTTGGGAATTATTAGGCAAATAGGCCACCCTTTGCAGTGCAGGTGGGGAGCAGGTATGGACGTGCAGTGGAAGTCCGAGTGGTGGTGGGAGGTGGGGGAGCAGAAGTTTTTCCCATTGCATGAGTTGGTGGCATGGGTAGGGTTGGGATGGTGAAGGTTGGAGAGAGGTTGTAAAAGGAGCCACTCATCAGGGTTTGACCTTCTAGGCCATAAGTGACTATGTGCTGGCTGCGAGGGGCCCTGCCAACAGGCTCTGCAAAGGTAGGAGACATTTAGAACCTTCAGTCTGTGTAGGGGCTCTTGTTTCTATGTTGAGAGGAACTCAGGTTATTTCCAGGAGGCGAGGCTTCAAGATCACAGAGGGATGGTGTTCCATGCCCATGTCTTGGGAAGGCTTTACCAGATATCTCTTTCCACACACACATTCCCAAACTCCAGCCCAGGCAGGGAATTACAGGAAGCCCATCTAGAGTGTCTCTCAGTGCTTTTTATACAAAAGCTTAACATCATCTACTTTAAAGGAGAAATGCTTAACGGAATTCCATTGCTTATCACAGAGCCTGCATTGAAGGGTCTGTTTTATTCAAGGGAATTGAGATGAAGTAAACTGATAACTCATACAGTATCTTTTATTTTGAAGAAGGGAGGGTTTATGCCAGTATATCGAATCAATAAACTATGTAAATATTAATTTGATACTTATTTTGCCTTGCATACTTCTTCCTGTCTTCTGAAAGATTGATTTTTTTTTTTTAAATTTTAAAAGATTTTGTTTATTTGTTTGAGAGACAGAGAGTGAGTGACAGAGAGAGAGTACAAGCTGGAGGAGGTGCATAGGGAGGGCAAGAAGCAGGCTCCCTGCTGAGCAGGATCCCAGGACCTGGGACCATGACCTCAGCTGAAGGTAGACATACTCACTGAGCCACCCAGGCATCCCTGAAGGACTGATTTATAAAACTAATGAGAACTAAAATCACACCAGTGGTACATGAAAGACTTGCTGAACTTTGATCATAACATTCCTTAAATCTGCTGGGAGATGTTTAGGTTGGCAGCCACTGGTCTCAAGTTATTGATAGTCATTTGGTGGCAGATGGTGTTTGGGGTTATAGTTTAAGAGGAGAAACCACAGGCCTGATTTTCCATCTCTGCTGCCCCATCACCTCCTCCTATCTTGCTTGGCAAATGCCAGCCAGCAGGGACCCAATATTGCCTAGCTTGGTGATGCTCGTCCATGAAAGGATTTTCCATTACATTGATTATTTTACCTGTAACTGATGACATCAGCAGGATTCCTAGAAATAATGCCTCATTTTCTTTCTAGTCGCATGAATAGCATTGGCTTTTAGAATCTTTACAGGCAATACTAGATGTGAAAGAATTTGTTAATTTTTTCCTTCAGGCAATTAAAAAAATTATTTATTTAACAGAGACACAGTGAGAGAGGGAGTACAAGGAAGGGGAGAGGAAGAGGGAGAAGCAGGCCCCCCACCATGACGAAGGTAGACGCCCAACGACTGAGCCACCCAGGCGTCTCCCTTCCGACAACTTTATTAACTGGACTCCTTTCCCTTCTTTTTGGGAGGCCAGCAGCTCCCATCTATCATTATGCATATAAAATAAGGAATTGGTTGCCTGGAAAGAAACCCAGCCTCTTTTTGAGGCTTTTATTAATTACAACCAGTTTATGTTAATGTGGCTTTTCTACCCATTGTAGAAAGTTAAAGACATTGATAAGCAGAAGTAAGATAAAGTAACATTCCCTTGCCTAGAGATTATTCCTATTTACACTTCAATATGTAGAATTCAGGGCCTGTTTATTTCCCCATGTATCTGTTTTTACCCAACTGACATGCTGTTTTGGTCATGCTGGTGTATTAACAGCCTTTTTCTTTTAATGCTTGTCGCCTTTCCATGTTTATAGTCTTACATAATAATTATGTAATAATCTTAGTGCATTGTCACAGTGGCTCAATTGCCTCAAAAACATTTGCAGGTACTTGTTCTAATTAGGAGCTAACAGGGACTTTGCTTGGCCTCTGATTATGTCCTGCAAACTTCTTCAGGTGATGGCCCTGACTTTGAAGAGAACAGGCAATTTGCCCTACACAGTATTGTACTTTGGATTTTTCTGTGGCTTCCTTCGTGATGTGAATGTGTTCTTAGATTACTTTTTCTGAAAGAGTCTGATCTAAGCACATGGATTAAAATTAAATGGTGTTTGACTAGAACATATTGTAGATAATGCCCTATATTTCATACCATGTCACATCAGGACCACTGTTCCTGTGCCGTCTGTATTCTTCAGACCACCGTGTCTGTGCTGCTTCCTGGACCTAGCTTCTGGTTCTGTATTTGGTATTACTATAAATCGAAAATCCTAATTTTTCAGACTGATAAAAACCTTATACAGTTACTTTGAAAGTGTTTTAAAATGTCTGAGTGAAACTTTGAAATAATTTTTAAAGAAAATGTACACTTTAATGTTTTCAGGGGTTGCTTTTCAAAGCTTTCTCTAAGATGAAGCATATATTATTTCAGTGACTTTTTAATGTGGGATCCTTGGTCTCAAGAAAATAGGAAGGCGTCTTAGATATCTTAGATGCATATTCTGTATGATTTTCTAAAAAGGCCTACCAAGGCAATGTATAAACGCTATAAGAGGCTGTGATGAAGATATTGAATACGGTCCTGGGGGGAGTGAATGTAATTGGGGGATAGCCATCAGCCAGCCTGTTTATTCTCGAAGCAAGGAAGGTTTAAGGAGGTAATTGCTATGGTAACTTTAGTATCAGGAATAAATGGAAATAAATAGTAGTAATACCGTGAAAAATATTTTAAGTGGCATTTAGTTTTTTAAACCTTGAGGAACTGCAAGTTTTTATCAAAAGTAAAAGGTACCATATTCCCATTACAAATTCTGTTTCTTTCCCTCTGTCTCTCTCTCTCTATACACGCACACACACACACATGCGCATCATATTCCTGTTTAGTTTCTGTATCCTTTTAGTCTTGTTAGTGCTTGAAAATACTGCGTTGCTTTAAAAAAAATTTTTTTAGAAGCTTCTCCTTTTAGAAATGCTGTTATAAAGGAATAACTTTAAAAGAAACATCTAGGGTAGTTTCCCTTTCAAAATAAATATATTTGATTACTTGATATGTGGAAGCAACTTTTCCCCAGAGATGAAGATGAGAAGAGTCCTAGAAGGAAGTGGGCTTAGTGAAGACGGGTAACTGTGATAAGCATTTCTCACAATTCACTTTTGTTTGTATTGGCTCTTGCTGTTGGCATTGATTTAGAAGACTTAAAAATTCATATTCTCCACTTTTCTTAAGAATACTAGATCTTAAAGACTTGTACTTGTTGGCCGGGGAAAGGATTTGTGAGTTTAACAATGTCCTTTGCTCTTATATGTAAATGGTGTTGACTTAAGAAAACACTAGAGCAACCCAGAGCAGGGAGGGTAGGGAATGGGGTATGGTGGAAAGGGGAGGTGTCTGTCTTTAAACCATTACGCTTGGTGTTGGGGGATGAAATTTCTTTGCGATTCCTGCTGAGTTCATGTACTTGTGCTGAACAGGTACTAAGTCCCTGTTCTTTCTCTTCTTCTCTGCTATCATTGTCCAGGGGTGAGCACCTGACTGAACAGCGGAATTTACCAGGTGGAATAAAATTCGCTGGGCCATCACTGTGCCTAGTAAAGGGTCACTGAAATGTCAGAATCCTAAATATGACATTTATGAGCCTTTAGTGTGTGTCTGCATTTTCCCTCACCTGATTTTTGTCTTTGTTAACTGCCCCGCCCCATCTCCTCTCACAAAACACCTGAAATGAACTTTTATTTGTATATTTTTGAAAGTTCTAATCAAGACCTCCCCCAGGTATAAGATCAAGGACATTTAGGTAACATTTATTTTTATTTTTATTTTTATTATGATATGTTAGTCACCATACAGTACATCATTAGTTTCTGATGCAGTGTTCCATGATACATCATTTGCGTATAACACCCAGTGTTCCATGCAATACATGCCCTCCTTAATACCCATCACTGGGCAAGCCCATTCCCCCACGCCCTTCTCTCTAAAACCCTCAGTTTGTTTCTCAGAGTCCACTGTCTCTGATGGTTTATCCCCCCCTCTGCTTCCCCCCCACCCCTTCATTTTTCCCTTCTTTCTCCTCATGTTCTCCATGCTACTCCTTATGTTCCACAAATAAGTGAAACCATATAATTGACCTTCTCTTGTAAAGTAGCATTTAAACAAGTACAGTTTCCTTTTATCTTCTATCTGTGGAATGCTTCATGGTATGCATAAATTAAGCCTTATAATGCTGTGAGAACAGGGACTGCTATCACCAGGATACAGATGAGAAATCTCTGGCTCAGCCTCCACCCCTTCAGTTTTGAGTTTTGGATTTTTCAAAGAGATTAGCACATTAAAAAGGCAGACAGTTTTTTAGCTTAACACCGAGCTCTGCTGTTGATGTCCTCAAATTCATTCTTCCTCCTTTAAGTATAGAGGACCTGGTGCTTATAAAGCAAAGAAAGTCAAATGATTTGGGGTGGAAGAGTCCAAATTTTGTTTAAATAATTGACCTCTATAAAAATGAATTTTGTCTTCTGGCAAAACTTTTTATAATATGAATTTTAAGACACCTGCAGACAAAAAAATCTTTATAATTGAAAAGTGCTTTTCTAATACCCTAGTGATTTTCAGACTTCAAAACAGTTTACAAAGGAAAATACTTCTGGTCTTATTAGTATTCCAGATATGCAAAATGATACTAACCTGAGCCTGCTATAAAATAGGTACTTATGTTTGGTTTTGAATTGTTGAATGGGTCTTCCTACAAATATCTGTCTTACTATATAACATACTAGGATATTTTTATTTATTTTTTAAAAATTTTATTCTTTGCTATATGCAGATCCATTAAAATTGGAAATTTAACATGGAAGCTATAAAAATAAAAGTCTCTCAAAGTACAACATGCTTCCACGTCACTAGTGATTTCAGTTATAAGAATCTTTGCAAAAACATAGATAAATTATGGCAGAACATTTTAATAGTCTCCAATTTGTTTTCCTCTAGTGTTTTCCAGCAAAACAAATGTCAAAATTACATGTTAAAAATACTTGAAATTAAGTTTTGTTTGCTAAAGTATATAACATTTATAAAACGTTGATTTTTGGTAGGCTGGAAAACTAAGATGGTATAAAATCTCTTCTTTTGTATTTTTAAAGGAAAAGCTACAACATTTCTTTAATGGGTTTATAAACCACTATCACATAGCGGAGGTTTCTTCCATCTGGAAAAGATGTCCCACTTATTTCTACAATTTAAGTGGTGTAGAAGTGACTGAAGAAGAAATAAAAGTATTTCAAAGATCTGAATCATTCTACTATGGGTTGGGTCTGGCCTGTAAGGGTAAATTTAAGAGTTTCTGCTCCTTGATGGGGGGACTGCTTTTTGGAAGTAAGAAGCAGAAGATGAACCTCGTAATTCTTTTTTTCTCCCAAGCTGAGTAGTCATCCCTGTTTGGAAATTTAGTAGAGTTTTGTGGTACGAATGTTTCTGGGTGGGAACTGTAGGGTGTGTCTTCCAATGGAATGTTCACTTCAAGGAGAGATTTCAGGATATGGTCGGCCTTGGAAGAGAATTAATCTGGGTTTAGAGCAGCAGCAGGTCACTTAATCTTCCTAAATATTGGTTTTTAGGGCAGGAGTGTTTGAGAGGCAAGATCCTCACAGAGAAAGAGTATATGCTCAAAAGTGTTCTCTCTCTATACAAAGCATTAGTAAAAAATTGATATTTCAAACATTTAGGTATTAGAAGTCTCTGAGTTAAAAAATTTTTAAGCAATTTAAGGTAAAGAAACTTTTTTCCTCGTAATATCTAATATTTGTCTAGGTACTTTACATATGCAGTTTTAATACAAATGTTATAGTGATTGGTACTACTCAATTTGAAAGTTGAAATTGAGGCTTACAGAGGTTAAATAATTTGCTCAAGGTCACACAGTACATAATGGAGTTGGAATTTGGTCTTAGATTTTTTTGAACTTGGGTTATATGTTTCATGATCATGATCCTATGTGAAAAGTTGACCATTTCCAATTATGAGATAACTAAAGCACTAACTGTTCTTTTTGGAGCCATGGCAATTAGCTCAGGAAGTGTATCTACTTAAAATAGCATCTGTTCTGTGTTTATCAAAGGTTGAATTTGGGTTAAAAAAATCTGATCCTTTTTGATATCTTAATATAAATATATATTCTCAGTTTTTAGTTTTATAACAGGAAAACTAGCTGTTTGAAACAAACAAACAAACAAACAGAAGATACTTATAAAAATGTTGGCAGTTTGGACAGGTAATTCAAAATGGCAGTATAGGAAGATCATGATCTCACCTTTTCCCATGGGCACAACAGATGTACAACTACATATGGAAAAATTACCTCTGAAAAGAACCTGAGAACTAGCAGAACAGTTTCACAACAAAGGATAAAAATTCCACACTGAGATAGGTAGTAGAGGCAGAGACATACTCATCAAAACCTCACCCCTGGAGATGCAGTAGGTGTAGGGGGAAGGCATCTTAAGAAAAAAAGAAGCAACCAAACAAAATATAAAGGGAGCTTCTTCCTAAGCAGCAAGGGTTTATACCCCATATTATGCATCTCACTTGGGTCCTGCACTGGAGAGACAAAACCCAAAATGTCTGGCTTTCAAAACCAACAGTGATTATGTTCAGAGGAAACATAGGGCTATAGTCAGTGAAGATTCTGTTCTTAAAGGGCTTGTACACAGACCCAGTCATCCCTGGACCCATTGCAAAACCCAGCAGTTTGAAAACAGCCTAGACTTTAGGTGAAGAAGATTCACTTGCTAAACTTAGTGTCTGCAAGAAGAGCAGAAGTCTGTGGGGACTCTGGGAACTAAATGCCAACAGATACCATTTTTATAGGCTCCCTCTACCTTGCTGGCCTCGGTGCTGGTGGTGGATTTTGTACTGTCACTCTAACCACTTAGCAGCAAGTAAATGGCCCCATCTCTATGAGCCACTGGAGCAGCATTGCCAGACACAGTCTTCTGAACTTCTTGTGCACCACCACTAGCTTTAGTAGGTGAGCAGCCCTGCCCACGACCTCTGTGCTATTTGCATAGCTCAGTCAGACAATGGGCAAGCAATCCTGACCCTCTGTGCCACTGATGCATGCCCCCAGATCCAATAGGTCTGTGTAGGCCCCACAGGGGATGCCCCTTAAGAATCAACCTAAGGTCATGAGAGGGGATTGTGTTTCTGGACCCAAGGGGTCTGAAACAATCGAGAGAGAGCTCTGATAGATAACCAAGAACTAGGGTAAGGTTAAATGAAAGGGTTCATGTCCTACACAGAGGTGCTTTTTCAAAACAGGTAGATCATGGTTTCATAATATACAGAAACAAACACAGAGTCAAGCAAAATGAGGAAACAGGAGTATGTTCAAGTGAAGGAACAGGATAAAATCTTAGGGGAAAAAAGGCTTAGTGAAATGGATATAAGCAATTTATCTGATAAAGAGTTCAAAATAATGGTCATAAAGATGGTCATTGAACTCCGGAGAAGAATGGATGAATGCACCAAGAACTTCAACAAAGAGATAGAAAATATAAGAAAGTGCCAAACAGAACTAACAGAGCTTAAGAATAGAATAATTAAACTGAAAAATATATAGGGAATCAACAGCAGACTAGATGATACAGAAGATAGATCAGTAGTGACTTGGAAGGCAGGGTAGGGAAAATCACCCAAACAACAGCAAAAAGAAAAAAAAAATAATTAAAAAAATGTGGATAGCTAAAGGGATCTGTGGAATAGCCTCAAGTATACTCATATTTGCATTTATAGAGATCCCAGAAGGAAAAGAGAAAAAGGGCCAGAAAACTTCCCTAACATTGGGAAAGAAATAGACATCCAGGTCCAGAAAGTACAGAGAAGTCTAAAGAAGATGAATGTGAAGAGATGTAAATGAGACACATTATAATTAAAATGTCAGAAGTTGATAAAAAGAAAACCTTAAAGGAAACAGGAGAAAAACAGCTAGTTCCATGCAAGGGAAACCCCATAAGACTCTAGGGGCACCTGGGTGGCTCTGTTAATTAATCATCTGCCTTTGGCTAGGTCATGATCTCACAGTCCTGGATCGAGTCCTGCGTCAGGCTCCCTGCTCAACAGAGAGTCTGTTTCTCCCGCTCCCTCCTGCTTGTGTTCTCTCTCTCAAATATAGAAATAAAGTCTTTAAAAAAGAAAGAAAGAAGGAAAGAAATCCCATAAGACTCTAAAGTTGATTGTTTCTTGGGCAGAAACTATAGGTTAGAAGGAAATGGCATGATGTATTCAAAGGATAAAACTTCCAAGAATACTTTACCCAGCAAAGTTGTCATTCAGAATTGAGTGAGAGAGTTTTTCAGAGAAGCAAAAGCTAAAGGAGTTCATCACTACTTAACTGGCCTTATAAGAATTGTTAAATGGACATGTTTATGCTAAAAAGAAAAGGCCATGGGGCACCTGGCTGGCTCAGTGGGTTAAAGCTTCTGCCTTTGGCTCAGGTCACGATCCGAGGGTCCTGGGATCAAGCCCCGCATCAGGCTCTCGGCTCAGTAGGGAGTCTGCTTCCCTTCCTCTCTCTCTCTGCCTGCCTCTCTGCGTACTTGTGATTCTGGCTGTCAAATAAATAAATAAAACCTTAAAGAAAAAAAAAAGAAAAAGCCATAACTAGAAATAAGAAAACATATGGAAGAAAAAAAATCTCACTGGTAAAGGCAAATATTATAGTAAAGGTAGTGGATCGACCACTTATAAAGTGAGTATGAAAGTTAAAATACAAAAGTAGTAAAATTAACATTCAGGAAGTAATACACAAAATACAAAGATGTAAAACATGTCAAAAACATTAAATGTCAAGGGAGAGTAAAAGTACAGTATTTAAAAATATATGGCATTTTTGTTTTTTATATTTTTTAAAGACTTATTTATTCTAGAAAGAGCGTGAGCAGGGTGAGGGACAAAAGGAGAGAATTCAAAGCAAACTCCCTGATGAGCATGGAGCCAGATGTGGTACTCAGTCCCAGAACCCCAAGATCATGACCCGAGCAGAAATCAAGAGTCAGGTGCCCAACCGACTGAGCCACCCAGACATCCCAAAATGTAGTGTTTTTAGAATGCAGTCAAACTTGTGACTATCAACTTAAAATAGACTGCCGTATACATAGGTTATTATATATGAACTTTATAATAACCAAAAACCTATAGTAGATAAACACACACACACACACACACACAGAAGAAAGAGAAATTAAGGAGTCAATCCCATTTACAACTGCACCCAAAACTATAAGATAGCTAGGAATAAACCTAACCAAAGAGGCTAAGGATCTATACTCAAAGAACTATAAAGTACTCATGAAAGAAATTGAGGAAGACACAAAAAAATGGAAAAATTATCCATGCTCCTAAACTGGGAGAATAAATATTGTGAAAATGTCTATGCTACTTAAAGCAATCTACACATTTAATGCAATTCCTATCAAAATACCATCCATTTTTTTAAAGAAATGGAACAAATAATCCTAAAATTTATATGGAACCAGAAATGACCTCGAATAGCCAAAGGAATATTGAAAAAGAAAGCCAAACTTGGTGCCATCACAATTCCAGACTTCAAGCTCTATTACAAAGCTGTCATCATCAAGATAGCGTGGTAATGGTACTGGCACAAAAACAGACACATAGATCTATGGAACAGAATAGAGAACCCAGGAATAGACCCTCAACTCCATGGTCAACTAATCTTCAACAAAGCAGGAAAGAATGTCCAATGGAAAAAAGACAGCCTCTTCAATAAATGGTGTTGGGAAAATTGGACAGCCACATGCAAAAAAATGAAATTGGACCATTTCCTCACACCACACATGAAAATAGACTCAAAATAGATGAAGGACTTCAATGTGAGAAAGGAATCCATCAAAATCCTTGTGGCGAACACAGGCAGCAACCTCTTTGACATCAGCCACAGCTGATGTTCCTAGGAACATCGCCAAAGGCAAGGGAAGCAAGGACAAAAATGAACTATTGGGATTTCATCAAGATCAAAAGCTTTTGCACAGCAAAGGAAACAGTTAACAAAACCAAAAGACAACTGACAGAATGGGAGAAGATATTTGCAAACAGCATATCAGATAAAGGGCTAGTGTCCAAAATCTATAAAGAATTTAGCAAAGTCAACACCCAAAGAACAAATAATCCAATCAAGAAATGGGCAGAGGACATGACCAGACATTTTTGCAAAGAAGACATCCAGATGGCCAAAGACACATGAAAAAGTGCTCCATATCACTCAGCATCAGGGAAATACAAATCAAAACCACAATGAGATATCACCTCACACCAGTCAGAATGGCTAAAATCAACAAGTCAGGAAATGACAGATGCTGGCGAGGATGTGGAGACAGGGGAACCCTCTCCTACACTGTTGGTGGGAATGAAGCTGGTGCAAACACTCTGGAAAACAGCATGGAGGTTCCTCAAAATGTTGAAAATAGAACTACCCTATGACCCAGCAATTGCACTACTGGGTATTTACCCTAAAGATACAAACGTAGTGATCCGAAGGGGCACATGCACCCGAATGTTTATAACAGCAGTGTCCCCAATAGTCAAACTATGGAAAGAATCTAGGTGTCCATCAATAGATGAATGGATCAAGAAGATGTGGTATATATACACAATGGAATACTATGCAGCCATCAAAAGAAATGAAATCTTGCCATTTGCGATGATGTGGTTGGAACTAGAGGGTATCATGCTTAGCGAAATAAGTCAATCGGAGAAAGACAATTATCATATGATCTCCCTGATATGAGGAAGTGGAGATGCAACATGGGGGGTTAAGGGGGTAGGAGAAGAATAAATGAAACAAAATGGGAGTGGGAGGTAGACAAACCATAAGTGACTCTTAATCTCACAAAACAAACTGAGGGTTGCTGGGGGAAGGGGAGTTGGGGAGGTGGGGTTATGGACATTGGGGAGGGTATGTGCTATGGTGAGTGCTGTGAAGTGTGTAAACCTGGCAATTCACAGACCTGTACCCCTGGGGATAAAAATATCTTATATGTTTATAAAAATATCTTATATGTTTATAAAAATAAATAAATAAATAAAAGTCAGTGATGTAAAAAAACAAGCAAACAAACAAACAAAAAACCACACACACACACACACAAATACTGAGAAATGAATCTAAACATACCACTAAAGAAAGCTGTCAAACCTCAAAGGAAGAGAACAAGAGATGAAGAAAGGAACCAACCAACCAAACAAAAAAACAAAAACAGTTAACAAAATAGCAGTAAGTACATACTATCAAAAAATGCTTTAAATGGACTAAATTTTCAAATAAAAAAATACAAGGTTAGTGAAGGAATTAAAACAAACACACACCAACAAAAAAACCCAAGATCCATCTATATGCTTCCTACAGGAGACTCACTTCAAATCTAAAAAGCACACACAGACTGAAAAGGCAGGAATGACAGAAGAAATTCCATGCAAATGGAAATGATAAGAAAGCTGGGGCAGCAAGACTTATATGAAGCAAAATAGACTTTAGATCAAAGACTGTAGCAAAAGACGAAGGGCATTACATAATGATAAAAAGATCAATCCAACAACAAAATGTAACATTTGTAAACATTTATGTACCGAACATAGAAGTAACTAAATATATGAAATAAATATTAATAGACATAAAGGGAGAGAAGTTGACAGCAATATAATAGTAGGAGACTTTAATACCCCCACTTACATCAATGGTTAAATCTGACAGAAAATAAACAAAAAATATTGGTTTTAAATGACATATTAAACCAGATGGATTTTGTAGATATCTACAGAATGTTGTATCCAAAAACAGCAGAGTACACATTCTTTTCAAGTACAAACAGAACATTCTCCAGGATAGATTACATGTTAGGCCACAAAACAAATCTCAATAAACTTAAGAAGATTAAAATCCTACCGAGCATCTTTTCCAACCATAGTGGTATGAAACTAGAAATGAGTTACAAGAAAAAAAAACTGGAAAAAAAAAATAAACACATGGAGCCTAAACAATGTGCTGCTGAATAACTAATAGGTTGATGAAAAAAAAGTCAAAAGTGAAATAAAGCATCCCGAGACAAATGAATATAGAAACAGAATATTCCAAAATTTATGGGATGCAACAAAGGGAGTTCATATTGATACAGCCCTACTTCAAGAAATAAGAAAAATCTCAAATGAACAGTCCAACTTTACATCTAAAGGAGCTAGAAAAAGAAATCATGAAGCCCAAAAGTAGTAGAAGAAAGGAAATAATAAAGATCAGAGTTAAATAAATGGAATAGATGCAAAAAAAGAAAATGGAGATCAGTCATAATAAGAGCTGTTTCTTTGAAAAGATAATTGTAATTGGCAAACTTTTAGCCAGACACATCAAGAAAAAAGGAGAGGGCCTAAATAAATAAAATCAGAAATGAAAGAGAAGTCACAACTGGTATCACAGAAATACAAAGGATCATAAGAAAACTTCTGTTAATGATTATATACCAACAAATTGGACAATCAAGAAGAAATGGATTCATTCCTAGAAACACAGTTTTCTAAGACTGAATTGTGAAGAAAAAAATAATTTTTGAATAGATCAAGATTACTCAGGAGATTGAATCAGGAATCAAAACAAGTTTAAACAGGCAAAAGTCCAGGACCAGATGACTTTACTGGTGAGTTCTATCAAACACTCAAAGACTTACTCCCAGTATTTCTCAGACTATTCCAGAAAATTAAAGAGAAGGGAATGCTTCCAAACATTTTACGAGGCCAGCTTTACCCTAATGCTAAAACTAGACAGATGTGCAATAAAAGAGAATTACAGGCCAATATCCATGACAAACAAAAATCCTTATCAAGATATTAGCAAACAAAATTCAACTATATTAAAAGGACCATACACCATGATTACATAGGGTTTATTCCAGGGATAGTTCAAAATCTGCAAATCAATCAACATGATACACCAACCACATTGATCATCTCAGTAGATGCAGAAAAAGCATTTGACAAATTTGAACACATGATAAAAACTCTCAACAAAGTATACATAAAGGGAATATTCCTCAATGTAATAAAGGTAATTTGTGACAAACTTACACCTGAGATACTCAGCATTGAAAAGCTGAAAGCTGGGCGCCTGGGTGGCTCAGTGGGTTAAGCCGCTGCCTTCGGCTCAGGTCATGATCTCAGGGTCCTGGGATCGAGGCCCGCATCGGGCTCTCTGCTCAGCAGAGAGCCTGCTTCCTCCTCTCTCTCTGCCTGCTTGTGATCTCTCTCTGTCAAATAAATAAATAAAATCTTAAAAAAAAAAAAAAAAAAAAGAAAAGCTGAAAGCTTTCCTCTAAGATCAGGAACAAGACAAGGATATCCATTCTCACTGCCTTTTTTCAACATAGTTTTGGAAGTTCTAGACAAGCAATTAGGCAAGAAAAAGAAATAAAGGCATCCAAATTAGAAAAGAAGAAGTAGAACTGCCACTATTTGCAGATTGCTATCACATACAGATAACCTTAAAGATTCTACCAAAAATGGTTAGAATTAATAAACAGTAATTGCAGGATACAAAATTAATATATAGAAATCTGTTGAGTTTCTATATACTTATAATGAACTAGCTTAAAGAAAAATTAAGAAAACAATCCCATTTATAATTACAATAAAAAATAATAAAGTATCTAGTTATAAATTTAACCAAGGAGCTGAAAGACTTGTTTACTCAGAAAACTATAAGACATTGATGAAAATAATTGAAGACACAAATAAATGGAAAGATATATTGTGCTCATGGGTTAGAATAATTTTTTCTGTTAAAATACCCATACCATGGGTACCTGGGTGGCTCAGTGGGTTAAGCCTCTGCCTTCAGCTCAGGTCATGGTCTCAGGGTCCTGGGATCGAGGCCTGCATGGAGCTCTCTGCTCAGCCTGCCCTTCTACCTGTTTGTGATCTTTCTCTCTCTCTCTCTGTCAAATAAATAAATAAAATATTTAAAAAAAAAAGATTAAATGCCCATACCATGCAAAACAATCTACAGATTCAGTGGAATCCTCATAAAAATATCAACAGTGTTTTTCACAGAACTATAACAAGTAATCCTAAAATTTGTATAGGGCTGCAAAATGTCTCTAATAGCCAAAGTAATCTTGAGAAAGAAGAACAAAGCTGCAGTTATCATGCTCCCTGATTTCAAGTCGTTCTACAAAGCTATTGTAATTAAAAAGTGTGGTCCTGGGAGAAAAAAAATCATAGATCAATGGAGTAGAATTAGAGCACCCAGAAAGAATTCACACATATATTATTAATTAATCTATGACAAAGGCAGGAATATACAATGGGGAAACAAAACAGCTATATGCAAAAAAAAAAAAAAAAAAGAAAGAAAGAAAGAAAGAAAGAAAGAAAGAAAGAAAGAAAGAAACTGGATCACTATATGCAAAAATTAATCCAAAATGGACTAAGAACTTGGATGTATGAAACTGAAACCATAAAATTCCTAAAAGAAAACACAGGCAGTAAAACATTGACCTTAGTGATGGATGAGACCCTACTTTGTTTTACATGGCCACATTTCCTGACCTTCATTACCCCCAGCCCTCTTTAAAATAGCACCTTTGGTTCTTTCTGGGGTGATGAAAATGTTCTAAAATTGATTATGTTGATAGTTGCACAACTCTGTGAATATACTAAAAAAAAAACTATTTATACTTCAGATGGGTAAATTTTACCATATGTGAATTATATCACAATAAAGCTGTTATATTTTTAACATCTTAGAAGAATATCACCTTTGGCCTTTCTGCTCATGTGTCCTGTGAAAGATTTTTTTTTTTTTTTAATTTTGAGAAATTAGATACTATAGCAAGTACAACGGGGGATGCTAGAGCTACTCTCTAGTTTTCAATTCCTAAATACCAGAAAATAGCAGCTGTAACTCTGGGAGAGTGTTCTAAATCTATTATATTTTTGGAAGAATATTTCTCAGAGGACTGTTTCAGAGATAAGCTGCAGAGAATCAAGTGTTTACAATATAAACATACAAATTCGATATGCATTTTCCTGGGGGTTTCTGAAGAGAGTTATCGTGTGGAGAGTACATTAGAAGGTAATAGTTCAAATTTTGCAGAGTGTGGAAAGAAAGTAATTTCTAGGCTAGTGTTCTGTCTTTTAGCATTTTTGCTTCAGATGTTTAAACCTGTCAAAAGTTTAACTGGTTTCTAGAGAGAAGTAGAGAGTTCTCCAAAGCCCTTTTTCCTCATTGATGGAGGCTATATTATGTAGGCCATTTTTTTTCTTGAGTTCCTTGTGTAGTCTCCATTTTTAAAAAAGTTTTTATATTTAGTAAGCAAATATAATACCAGTTATTGAAGGTTAAGGGAACAAATGGAAGGGGTCTCTTTGTTCATGTTTAGTTACAAAGAATATTTTATTTGATATTTCTATCTTGATATTTATATTTTTGTCTTCATCTGTTTCCTCTCAAAGTGTTTGAGTATAAGGAGGAAAAAAAAAAACTGGTAAGCTTAAAAGAAAACACACACACACACACACATACACACACACACACTCCAGCAGGCTGTTTTGGAAGTGTCCATAGTTATGTAATCAGCCCAGTATGTGTAAAACATCCATCAACTTAAGAATAAGAAAGTAAGTAATAATCTTAGCAGAGAATTATCCATTTGTACTCAGTGATTACTCATTTTTGAAAGCGTCCTATAAAAGGGATAATTGCAGAGAGAATATCTGCAATTACAATCTAGATTTTGATATGAGAGGTAGGCTTGCTGATTATAGGTTTTCAGGTAGATATTTAAGTAGTAATTAAATTAATCTTATATTTTCACCTGTTCTCAAATGTGAATAGAAATAATACAAGGCTAAAAATAGAGTTTAGAGAATTAGTGGGTTAGCCACCACCACTAATGGATCGGCCACAAGATACGTAGCTGTTATCTTCTGAGCCTGTGCTCTGTGACAGACACGGCCTCAACTTCCCATCTCCCTTTACTTCGTCACATTATTCTTGTTCTTAATAAGATTGCATTTCCTTTGGAAGATAATTATTCTCCTGGCATAGAGATAATATTAATATTGGTTTTTCCTAATGCCCTCTTTTTTGCTTCGTATTATCCTGTATTCTTGGAAGCGAGGGCACAATCCATCAAGAATCTCAGTTATTGAAGGTTAAGGGAATTCATACCATTGGCCAAATACTCTCGACCACATTCATAGCTGCCCATCTCCAACAGTTTTTTCCTCTGTCCCCTCTAACCTGTCATCATGATCTTTTATTAAGATAGGGTGTTTGACTCATCTGCCACCTGTCTTAATTAGAACTCCTGTACTCCTATAAACCATCTCTCTTGTTACTAACTGGAATGAGCATATCCCTGATACGACAAATTCAGAAACTCCACTCTACAAATTCTTATTCTCTTTTCTTTCCTATTTCACCTATTCTGCTTTTTATATTTCTTTAACATATTTTATTTTTCTGGTCATCTGGCTTCTCATGCATTCGTTTCTCTCTTCTGTCTAAATTCTAGCGTCAGTCATTTTGAATTTCTTCAATTAACTGGCTCAGTTTCAAGCTTTCTCTTTTCCCTAGATAGACTTCTGTTCAGCATGCCACCAACCATAAAACCAATCAGCCTAAATTGTAGTTGCTCCTGTTTCAGTTCTCCAGCTGATGGGTGCTACTGGAGGAAGAAAGTGGGCCCAGATAACCCGGTGGTAGAGTGTTTGCATATATCTTTTGTCATTTTCATAACTTCCGTGAAAGCTATCATTATCACCTTTTTCTAGATTAAAAGAAGGGAGGAGAAGGGAGAGGAGGAAGAAGAGGAAAGTTGGGTGTGAACGCAGGCCTTCTGATTCACGACAGCACAAAGGATCAGCAGTTCTAGATGTCATATTGCACATCAGTCTTTCTTCATGAGGTCTCTTACTCTGATTGTCAGACTCCTGGGCTGCACTCTGGAGCGGCTTGAAGTCTGTCTCCATAGCTATGCCCATGGCTAGAGTAATGCCAGCCTTTATTTGATTTGGTCCTGAGTTATTGTCAATCTCAGTAGTAAGGTTGTGAGATTTTGCTATTTGTTTTAGGGTAATTAGGGCCCACTTACATGGCTAGTTAATGGGAATCACTCCCAGCTAGTCACCAGGACTGCCAGACTGTGCAAGAAGTATGAAATTGATGCTGGGGAAGCCACTGATAAGCGTTTATTATGGTGGCTGATACTTTTATCCGATATAAAAAACATTTTCAAATGCTGATAGTTTATTTCCAGTTTGCTTATGGAAATTTAGAAGACTAAATCATAAAAGAAGACAATCTGAAGTCAATGAAATAATTTTATAGAGTTTACTTTCTGGGGACAATTCGTATGGGAGTAGGAAAGGTATTATTATTTTAGTAATTCCAATTTGGGGTTTTATGAGCCATATCATTTGGAGGATAAAGAATGCAAAATAATTGAGATTATAGTTGAAAGTGTAACTCAGGTGATTAACCAAGTAGTATATGGTGGATGGCAAGTAAGTGAAGCTAGGGTATTTACTTGAGGAGTAGATACAGGATTTGAAAGGTGTAAGAAGTTTTAATCAGAATAGGATATTAAAGTTTGACATATATGATGTGGTAACATTTCAACT
This sequence comes from Mustela nivalis, assembly GCF_964662115.1. NCBI lineage: Eukaryota > Metazoa > Chordata > Mammalia > Carnivora > Mustelidae > Mustela > Mustela nivalis. Next base: position 53,635,663 of record NC_139030.1, read on the forward strand.
AATTACAAGGCCCTGTGGTGGTGGAGTGCAAGTGTGAAGAAGTCCGTGAACTTAGGGTGTTGATAGACCATCAATGTGAGCTCTGAAATTTTAAGTAAGAGCCAAAGGAAGGGTAAGTTTACTATGAGGCAGACGTCAAGTTCCTCAGTGTTTGTAGAAGGTGACCTGGCGCTAAGTGATTAGCATGGATAAAGTGGCAATATACCTAGATGGCCATACCTTTGGAGGAAGAAGAGTGTTGCTATTGAGCTAGAGTAACACATTCCTGTGGAGGGTGCAGAAGGGATTTAGGAAGATGCTGACTCCACTCTCTTTTCCTGATCTGCCATTTGAGGTCTGTGTTGGAGATGGCATAACTGAGGAAAAGGCAGTCTACGTAAGCTTCTTGGGAATCAGAAAGCAATTCTAGAATTCCTGTTGAAAGGGCTATGGGTGGGGATTGGTGAGAAAGAACCAGGAAAAGTGACATTAAGCCACTTGGTGACAGGTATTAGGGATCTGAGGCTGAGAGGTATGGATTTATAAAATAGACCATTGAGGCTCCTTGTGGAGTGATTTAAGACATTTTTTGTTGTCTGTTAGTGTTATCACCGGCTATTTGAGCCACTCCTGCTAGTCTACCCGTAAACTGAGCTACTTGCTCTTTTCTGAGTCCCACTTATGCCTGCCTCTGCTCACATAGGCAGTTTTCCAAATGTCCCTTCCACTCTGTCTCAACGTCTGTAATCAACCTCCTGTAAAACCATGTCCGCCCTCACCTCCTCTGAGATGTTTTCTTCATACTTCTACCCAGATATATATTCTGTTTTTTTTTTTTTAAGATTTTATTTGACAGACAGAGATCACAAGTAGGCAGAGAGGCAGGCAGAGAGAGAGGAAGGGAAGTGGGCTCCTGGCTGAGCAGAGAGCCTGATGTGGGGCTCGATCCCAGGACCTTGAGATTGTAACCTGAACCAAAGGCAGAGGCTTTAACCCATGAGCCACCCAGGTGCCCCATATATTCTGTTTTATTTGTCATGACTCTTGAGATGCTTTGTATTTATTGCAGGACTGCATATTTTAGTTCATTTCTTGTACTACCTAGCCTGAGTCTTTTCCCTTTGTGCATGTAAAATACCTTGCTGAACATGGCAGTCAAAAGGGACTCCCAAACGTTGAAGAAGCCCTCCAGGTTCCTAGAGTTTTAATCCATGTGTTGGAATATTACCAATTCATTTCTCCATGTAGTATGGTCAACTTTGTTAACAAAAATTATTTGTATACTTAGAAAAACTCTCAATTGAACTTAAGACATATATTCATCTGAAAAGCTAGACTTATTTTTTTAATGTCACTGCTTCATTTCAGTCTCTATCTTCAGCTGCCTGTTATATACCTGTCTGGTGAAAAAAAAACAAACAAACCCTTTCTTGGGGGTGGGGTGGGGATTTTCTCTAGCTATTTATTAATCAAAGAAGACTTCAGCTGTAATTCATGTATCAGCTTCCTATTTTCTTCCTGGAGAATAAGCCACAGATTCCCCCTCCTCCCCATCTTGGGCTCAAAGAATGCTGAAAACCCCTAGCAAATAGAAAACATAGTTAAAGGATGACTGGAATATCTGTACAAGGTTTATTTTTGCTACCATAGCAACTACCGGCAGTTACATTGTCTCTCACTTTTGGAGCTCCTAGCTCACATGAAAAATGTTAACTGGTGTGACTTTCGGTATTGACCCCTGCTGGAAGTTGAGGCTCTGTCCCCTGTTAATCATGAGGAGCTTTGTCTTTAAAAACAACAAAACAAACAAAAACCAAACCAAACAAACAAAAGCCCCAACTCTTTAAATCTTTGACTACTTCAGTTTTTCGTGGGATCCTCTAGAAATACTCTCATGTATATCTGACTACTTTTCCTTAGATATCAATTTAGTCTTTATATTCATTATTTAAAAAAATAACTTATTGACTCTTCTCGTACTGATAGAATAAAAAAAATAAAAATAACTCATATTTTGCCTTAAATGATCTATAACATAGGATGGGAATTAGATGATGTGTAATAAGTGAGTGTCCTTTTCTAAGTGTTCAGTGAATATAGGACAGGGAACTAGGGTGTTCAATGGGAGGAAGGGGGAGAGAAATAAGGGTGTCTTCTCAGAGGAATTAACATTAGAACTGGCCTTTTTTGGAGAACCAGTGTTTTGGACAACAGATATGCACTTATCACTAAGGGTTTCACAGAAGGAGCTGTGCAAAATATGTGTATTGAGAACTGTGTATATGCTTTAGCAATGTGTAGGGAACTTGTGGGACTGAAGAACTATCTGTGAATTCTTTAAAGAAAGGAACTAAAATTTAATTAGAGATTCAAAATACAGACACAAAAATAGATCAGTAAGACAATCTAGGGTTATATGCACAGTGTTTGAGTAGCTTCCATGTGCGGTGCCTATGGTGATAGTCCTCCCTTCTTCAAGATCTTATTTGCGAATATAAAACATGCATAAATGAAAACTTGGCATTTTAGTCAGTCTATAAAATTAATATGAATGAAGTTAAGAGTTAAGTGCTGTGTATGCTGTGAAATGAGAGAGAACACCAGGAGCTGAGGAGAGAAAGGAAGCCATAGAAGGTTAGGGTGGCCCACTTGGACCTGCTGCTTCTCTTGCCTAGATCTTAGGCTTGCCCTGGATCTTAGTCTTGCTGCTGCCATCCCCGCTTCCGGCTGCCTCTGCACCTGTGGAGTGTGTGACAACATCCACTCCCATGATTGGTGTCCCCCTCCCTGCACCCCCCCCCCCCGGTTCTATTTATTTGAGAGAGAACACACAAGGTGGGGGTGAGGTGGGGGGGAAGGGAGGGGCAGAGGGAGAGGGAGAAGCAGGTCCTCACTGAGCAGGGAATCTGATATGGGGCTTGATCCCAGGACCCTGGGATCATGACACGAGCCAAAGATAGACGCTGAACCTACTGAGCCATCCAGGCACCCCTGGTATTTGACGGTTTTAACTTTGTATCTCTCGAATTAAAATGCTGATCTAAATCTTGGGTGTGTTTGGAATGTCTGGGAAGGAAGAAGAGATTTTAGTGTCTGGATTTTTAGTATCTGGATCTACCCAGGCAGCCAGAACACGTGCTCCTGACACTGCTGCTGAAGGCCACAGTCCACAAACCCAAGAGGCGTTTGTCCTGTCTCTCTGAAAGACCTGTGGCATGTTGACACTCGTTGGATTATTGCGTGGCAGTCCCCACACACGGTCATCGTAATCATGTGCTGAAGGCTTAATCTTTCCTTTGCATAATTTAAGAAAAACATCTTGAAAAGCTAGACAATCTACTGAATTATTGATAACATTTAAACATAACCATACTAATACTGAGAAATTATTCATACTTTTGGGGTGCCTGGGTGTCTCAGTTGAGCATCTGCCTTTGGCTCAGGTCATGATTCCAGGGTCCTGGGATGGAGTCCCACAGCAGGCTTCCTGCTCAGCTTCTCACTCTCCCTATGCTCCTCCCCCAACACATGTTCTCTCTCTCTCTCAAATAAATAAGTAAAATCTTAAAAAAAAAAAAAAAAAAAAAGGAGCATTCCTACTTCTGTAATCTATGGAAATCTTAAATTATAAAACATAAAAGGCAATACAAAGTAACAAGGGAATTAGAAGTATTGTTAAAATGAAAAATTATAAGGATAAAAATTCCTTTTTTTCTACTGGATAGTTTCTCTGAGGTTAAAGAGAAAACACTATTAAGAAAATAATGCATGGCTTTGTTCAGTTTAAAAAATATACACACTGATAATGTCAATTATTTAGGAAATGATTTTTACATTTTTTCTGAAAAAGCAACAGTGGGATTTGAATACCTTCTTATGGTCTTGATGTCTGTTGAAAATAAGTCAGTTTTATTGTTTTTTCCCTGGGCATGTAGTTACTTCATGCTTTTTTTTTTTTTTTTTTTTTTAATATTTTGAGTACAGAGTACCTATAGATAAGTCATTTCATAGTTCAAGCTTTTGAAATAAAATCAGGGTGGAAAATTTAATTTGGAGCACATTTGAAATTAAATTAGACTCTAAGTTTAATGGATAGAGTATAGGTTCTGGGTTCAAATACTGCCTCCTATGTACCTCATTAACTCTAAATTGTTCCTATTCTTAAGTATCTCAGCAGAATGCCTGCTTGGCTTATTATGAGAAAGGATGAAGGAATTCTTGAGAAGCACTTTACGAAAACCTGGTCTGCAGAAAGTGCACAGTATGTGGGCTCATGATGATGCCAAAGCGTTCTTTTATCTAAAAATTAAAATGTTAGGGGCTTCTAGTTGCTCAATAGGTTAAGTATCCAATTCTTGATTTCACCTCAGGTCATGATCTCAGGGTTATGAGATCAAGCCCATGTTCTAGTTGCTTCTAGTTGCTCAATAGGTTAAGTATCCAATTCTTGATTTCACCTCAGGTCATGATCTCAGGGTTATGAGATCAAGCCCATGTTCAGCTCATGAGTTAGGTGTGGAGTCTGCTTAAGATTCTCTGTCTCTTGCTCTGCCCCTACCCACTCTGCAAAACTTTAGCTCAATACAGCTATAGTTTGTTGATAATAATTTTATTTTTAGTGACTTTTTACAGAACTGTTCCAGCCTTATCCATTAGTATTCATGTACTTTTTTTTGGGACATAGACCATTATTGTGCTTTTCTTTTCTTTTTTCCTGTGGATATAGGGCACCTAAAAAATAAAAGCCTTTCTGATTTAAAAAAAAAAAAGTTTAATCACTGCAAAGAAGATGTCTGTTTTTCTCTATGTGTTATTCATTATGATCTACATGTAAGGTGCTGAATCTTATTTTTGTGCTTTTGATTTTAAAGTAGTGAAAGTTACTTTCACAATTAAAATGCAGCATTATGAAATTCAGAATATTATGGAAGGAAACAGATTGCTCACTGCTGGTAGAATTCTGAAGGGGGCATGTATCTATTTAAAATTCTCCCAAGACGAAGGAAACGCCCAGAGGAAAATATGCACATCACAGGCAAGGTATTCTTAAAGGGTGTCTACTCTGGAGCTTGACTAAGTGGAAGAGCAAATTATTGACTGAGAATCATATTTACTTCTTGCCCAGAGACCTCACAAGGCGACAGCGTGTCTTCATGAAAACATAGCTTCTCCACTGTGTCTGTTGCTTACTCTGCCGTTTGGATTTCCACTTTACCCGGCAGAGACATGGGCAGGGCCGCCCAGGGCAAACATCATTTGGCTTCTAAATAAGGCACTAAGATGGAAATACACAGAAGTAGAGTGGTTCCTGAATGAATAGGAGAACTGCAGCTTCTGTCCGTTCTAGGCAGTGATCATAATACCTGTGTCTTTGTAGAGCTTGTAACCCAATATCCTAGGAACCAAGGAAAATAATCATATTTAGCTTTAGAATTAATGTTGAATTATTAATTATTTTCCAAGAGGAAGCCACACTAAGAAAGTTGATCTAGAAAAAGCCCTCATGACAAATCTTAGAAATTTTCCATGTGATTCACCCAGAGGCCTTTAAAAAAAAAAAGTATGCATCTGTGTTTGTTTGTATCTTTAAGTGTAAATTGACTAATAAATTATAGAGTTACATTTTTTTAAACTGATATACTTTTTTTTTAAAGGGATAGCATAGAATTAATTTCACTGTCAAAAATGTTTATTGCAAAGGCCTGCTTATGTTCTCTTTTGGGACATTAGAATACTCAGTAAGTTTTAGCTATTTCTATGCTGCAGACTGTTGTGCTGAGAACTTTCTTTATAGTAGCATATTAAACTCCTGAGTAGGTGTTATTACCCCATTATACAGATGAGGATCTAAGACAGAGGATAAGTCACTTGCTCTACACTTGACCTAGGAATCAGCCCAGGTAGTCAGCACTATCTTGCTAGACTGCTTCCGCCTTGAAGCAAAAGTAGCACTTTGCTGGAATTATAGGATAGTGGGGTGATGTTGCAACTACTTATCTGAACTACAGAATAAGAATAATTGTATTTCTACCTTTTAATTAAAATATAAGAAGTGCATGAAACAAACCATTGTCAATAGGTCAAAGTGCAGCCTGAAGAACCTTCCCACAGATGGGAGCCTAGCCCGTATTTCCTTATTAACATTACTCTTCTTTTAATTTCACGTCTATACTAATGGAGCTCTACCACCTTAGCTCTTCTTTCCTTCTAGACTGATTAATTGGAACAGTGGTTGGTGGGGAAATCCTAGTCCATGTGGTCTCTGCTGCAGGAGCTAAAGGGTGTTTTTGCTAGATTTGCTCCCAGGGACCCTCCTGTTCTGACAAGATAGTCCTGCCTGGGCCTGAGCGCCTGTGGGAAGCTGGGAGATATCCTGCCTCGGAAAGACTAGCGAGGTATCTTCTTCCCAGAATTTTGATTCTAGGGAGTGGAGGAGGGGTAGGGTGGAAGCCGGGTTTTGTGAGAACAGCCAGAAAAAATAAATAAAAGAAAAATAACAGTGATAAATGCTTTGAGGAGAATTAAAATAGGGTGATGTCATAGCAACTGGTTTGCTGCTTTAGACAACATCCATGAAAGTCTTTATGAGAAGTTAACATTTAAATTGATATGAGTGATGAGGAAAGAGGAAAGCACAGGGGGAAAAGAATTCTAGGTCTGGGGAACAGCAAAGGCAAAGCCCCTAAGGTTGGGAGGCTTATGAATAACAGACCTACAAGAAAGTCAGTGTTGCTAGCGTACAGAAGGCTTATGAAAGGAGTCTGAGACTGAGATAGGGCCAGTCTGGTTGGATTTTTTATGCACTGATGAAACTTTTGGGATTTACTCTTAAAACCGTAGGAAGCCTTTGGAGGATTTACAACAGAGAATGAGTTGATTGAGTTTATATTTAAAACTGATCACTGTAGAGGTGCCCGGGTGGCTTAATCATTAAGCGACTGCCTTCAGCTGGCTCAGGTCATGATCCCAGGGTTCTGAGATGGAACCCTGCATTAGACTCCCAGCTCCTCAGGAAGCCTGCCTCTCCTTTTCCCACTCCCCTTGCTTGTGTTCCTGCTCTTGCTATCTCTCTGTCAAGTAAATAAATAAAATCTTAAAAAAACATAAAAATAAAAACCATCCCTGTTGAAGTGTTTAACAGAGACTGGAGTGTTTAACAGAGATTGGATTGCAGCATGACGGCAGAGAGGCAGGGAGACTGTACTGGTGGTGTATGTGGAAGGTATAGGTTGACCTGAAGTTGTAATGGAGATTGAGTATATGGATTCAGCATTGATTTTAGATTACATTTGAACAGTGAAGGAAAGAGAATCAAAGTTAACCCTCAGATTTTTGGCTTTCCTGTGGCTGTTTATTGAGAAGACTAAGGGAGGAGAAGTGAAGATTTTGTTTTTGGCATTGCCAAATTTGACATGCCTAATTAGCTAGCCAAGAGATATAAAGAAAATGGCTTGGGGCACTTGAGTGGCTCAGTTGGTTAAGCTTCTGTCTTTGGTTGGAGTCCTGGGATTGAGCTCCAAGTTAGGCTCCCAGCTCAGCAGGGAGACATCTGTCCCTCTCCCTCTGCTCTTTCCCACTAATCATGGTCCATCGCTCTCTCTCTCTCAAATAAATAAAATCTAAAAAGAGAAAAAAGAAGAAAGAAAGAAAGAAAATGGGCATTAATATCCCAGTGGGGTGACCATGTGATTGATTATGCCACGTGGGACACCTTGGAGAAGGAAGCAGGGGTGTGGTGGGATTTGGGTTTTACTAAAACTCAACTACTATACTAAAGCAAGGACAACAGAGGTAAATTGTGGCTTCCTTGGCAAACCAGAAGGTATGATATGTAGGAATCTAGTTCCAGGAAAATATTTCAGGATTGGTAATATCAGATGTTTAGAGTAGTGCTAAGAAGTCAAGTAAGATAAGAACAGAGACAAGGTCTCTTCTTATCCAGAGCAACATAAAGGTATTTGGTGATATGAAACTGTAGGACAGTATCAGTAAGGTGAAGAGTGCCAGCCAAAGGGTGCTTGGGTGGCTCAGGGGGTTAAGCCTCTGCCTTCACCTCAGGTCATGATCTCAGGGTCCTGGGATCCAGTCCTGCATCAGGCTCTCTGCTCGGGACAGAGTCTGCCCCCCCCACCCCCACCTGACTGCCTCTCTGCCTGCTTGTGATCTCTCTGTGTCAAATAAATAAATTAAAAAGAAAAAAAAGAGTGCCAGCCAAATGGGAGTGGACTGATGAGCCGATATGAGGTAAGGAAATAGACAAAAAAAGTATAGACATCCTTTTAAAGAGGTTTTGTAGTGGAGAGAGATGTAGGTGAAAAACAGAGCTCTTTTGGAGACTGTTGGTTCCCATCAACACTGGAAGGAAATCCCAGTGGAAGCTCTCGGTTTATTTGAGGCCATAGCTTGCATCAAAGGCAATATGCACAAGTAGAAAAAGAAATAATGCTTTTGTGAGTGAAAATAATGGGGCACGTAATTTTGGACCGCAGTTTCTGTTGCTATTATTTGAATAATCTGTATTTGATTTTGAGCATCCTTAAAAACTCTGAATTGTTACAAAGATAACCTTTGATTTATAAAAGAACTATAAAATCTAACCTTTCAGTTGCTACTCCATTCACTTCAGGGCCATAGTCTTCTGGTCTGGTAGGGGTAGAGCCATTTAACTCAACTATCAGCTTCCATTGGCTATATTAGGGTTTTTATGACGGGAAATGGTGTTTGCCTTGAACAAATGGAAGTCTTAGGACTTCTGCAGGAAATGTGCCTGTTTCCTTTTCCTTTTTACAAAATCAGATACCTGAACTTTTCTCTGATTTTTTTTAAATCTACCCAACTTTTTTCAATTATCATCCTACAGATAATTTTACGATTTTTCTTAAATATCCTACAGATGTATTTCTGATCACTAGCATCTATTCATTAATTAAATTGTCTAGTGAGGTGTTGCTTAAAACTTTAAAAGAATCATGTATGTAGAGAATCTGCAAGAGTTTATAATTTTATAAAAACAGATAAAAACAGTGAATCTCTGGTTTTTAAGCTGCTAAATAAGAAGCAACTTTTAAAAACTTCTATATGAAACACATTTCCTTCAGAAAAAGCTGTGAAAATGTTACATGATCATTCCTGGAATGATTTTGAAAGACCAGTAAATTCCTTCTTTTGCATATTTGCCAGAGGTAAGAAGTGCCTGGCACTGACAACACATGATAAACAGAAGAGTCAGTAACAGAACAGGACAGTTGGTGTAGCATTCTCTACGAGTAAATAGCCAAAGGAACGGTACCATTTCATGGAGGTTTTATGAAAGAATTGTAAGTACCTATGATTTGTAAACTTATGGTAACTTTAAAATTCCTCAGCCTCTGCTTTTAAAAATGGTCTAATGTTTTTCTTTGAGCTCTTATTACTTTTAATATATCTAAGGACTCTGTCAGAATTTTTATAGAAAAAGCTGAAGAACTTAATGGTTTTAGGAATTGACATTTTAATTTATATCATTTATTCTCCTTGACACATTAGATGTTTATGCGATGATGTAATTTTTGCTTTTTGGCGAAAAAGAAGAAAAATTTAAATATAATACTTAATCCATTAAATTCTGTGTGTTCATATAATACTGTTTATTATTTTTATTGTCTAAATTTTATTTTTTAAAATTTTGTTTTATTTAAAATTTTATTTATTACTATTGTTCACTATGTATTATTATGTTTGATATACTTTCAGGCTTTAAGCCATGGTGATTTTCCTTTCAAATTATCATGAACATTTCAATAAATACTATGATAATTATACTTATCTAGAGCTTTAAATTTTACCAAGTGCTAATCACTATCTCTTATAATACAAGAACCCTATAAAGTGTACTTTGAATATTTTCTTCATTCAGTGTCAGTAAATAAATAAATAATAGCAAATAAGTAAGCTGAGATTCAGTTTACGTTACTTAACAAGAAATTCAAACTATAATTAGCATTTTGAACTCCAGATTGGTATTCTTTTTTTTAATACTGTACTGGCACTGGTTCTTTCTATATTAACACCTGTTTAGGGAGTAAAAATAGCATAGCATTCAAATTTGCCTAAATTAAACAAACACAAAGAACCAATCCTTAATACATTACTCTTCGACCCTGAGTGTAATATTAATTCTTGCAGCATAATCCATGAGTAAGAACGCTGTGAGTCGAAATTACGACTTGGCTGGTACTTGATTGTATGATTTTGCTTACTTAACTAACCAAAGAACACAACATGACTCAACACTTTGCTTATAAATAATACTGTATTTCCTTTGTAAAATGTGTGTGCCAAAACTTCATCCTCTTTTTAGAGACCCCACTAACCTCATCCTTTAAATAGATGCCTGGTGTTATGTAATCTTAGATGAATGTGAAGACAAGTCTTTTTGTGTATACTAAAATTTTGGGGTAGAATATCTGTGGTAATCAAAATGCTTCCTTTAAATGTATTCCAAATGGCTCCCACTGTCTGGGGAGTTAAAAGAAATAAGGTCAAGAAAGTGAACAAACATTGTCTTGTGGTACAAAGTATTTTTTCCCAGCTTTATTAAGATATAATTGGCATAAAACATTGTATAAGTTTAAGATGTACAGTGTGTTGTTTTGACACACTTATATATATATTGTGAAATGATTACCACCAGAACTTCAGCTTAGCTCACATCACATAATTACTTTTTAAAAAATTAATTTATTTATTTGAGAGAGAGATTGAGAGACAGAATGGAGCAGAGGAGAGCGAGGGAGAATCCCAATCAGATTCTTCACTGAGTTTGGAGCCCGATTCTGGGCTCGATCCCATGACCCTGAGATCATGACCTGAGTTGAAACCAAGAGCTGGATGCTCAACTTCTTGTGCCACCCAGGTGCCCCCCCCTTTTTATGGTTAAAATCTCTCTGAGCAACTTTCAAATATATAATACAGTATAAATAACTGTAATTATCTGCTGTACTTATAGCCCAGAAGTTATTTGTCTTATAATTGGAAGTTTATACCCTTTGTCTAGAAACTCCCCGTTTCCCCTACCCCTTGGCCTTAGAAACCCCCATTCTAGTCTGTTTCTGAGTTCAGTACTTTTAGATTCCATGTATCCATGTATACTGATATGATACAGTATTTGTCTTTCTCTGTGTGACTTATTTCACTTAGCATAAAACCCTGAAGGTTCATCCATGTTCTCATAAACAGCAGGATTTCTTTCCCTTTTAAATGGCTGAATAAGATTTCATTGCATTTATATGCCAAATTTGCTTTATTCATTCATCCATTGATGGGCAATTAAGTTGCTTCCATGTCCTGTCTATTATGAAATAGTGCTATAATGGACAGGGGAGTGAAATTATTCTTTGAGATCCTCTTTTCATTTCATTTGGTCAGGTACTCAGACGTGGGATTTGTGGATGATATGGTGTTTCTATTTTTAATTTTTTGAGGCAGCTCTATACTCTTTTCCATAGTGACTATACCAGTTTACCTTTGCACTAACAGTGTGCAAATGTATTTCTTATAGCTGCTCGGTATTTAAAGAAGCCTTCCCAAAGGTTATGAAATTACAAAAACCTTAGAGAATGGAGAAGTAACAATTGTTTGTACCTAGGCAAGATTCTAAGTGTTGAAATTATAAATGAACTTGCTATTATAAAAAGTATCTAAAACCTGGAAAATAGTAAGTTCACTAGAATCAGAGTGGTTAATTTTTTAAACAGGGGCTATGTTTCTGAATACTTTGTAGAAATCTGACTTGCATAATTCAAATATAGTTTTCCTATAGAAATAAATACATGAGATTTATGTTTTTCAGTTTTTTTAATTTTTAATTTTTTATAAACATATATTTTTATACCCAGGGGTACAGGTCTGTGAATCGCCAGGTTTACACACTTCACAGCACTCACCAAAGCACATACCCTCCCCAATGTCCATAACCCCACCCCCTTTTTCCCAACCCCCCTCCCCCCAATGTTTTTCAGTTTTAATCATGAAGAAACATTAAAGACTCATACACATAAAAATAACAGAAAATGCAATCTCACCATATTTTGTTTTAAAGATCAAAAAAATGGGTCATTATTATCTGTCTGGTTAATTGCTGTTAATCACACAGTGAGGATTATAAACTAAACCAATCCATTTATCCATGTAGGCCATGAGGTCAGATAGTTGAGACTATAAACAGGCAGATTTAATGATGTCATTAATAAGAGGAGAATCTATCTCTGTGGTGTCTTATTTACTCCCACTAAGCATATGTTCTTTAGAAAGCAAATTACTGAACAGATGGAATAGGGAAAAAAAACTAAGGTGAGTAACAGAACTAATTTAACACAAACTCATTATACATTCAACATTAAGTGTATAATTATATTGCATTTTCATGTTTGGAATGATTATGCATCACTCTTTAAGGTTAAATTTGTTTTCTACATAAACTTGAAGTTATATAGTCATAACTCCAAGTGGAGTGTTTAGATGCCTTATTAGTGCTGTTTAACTTTGTCAAAGGAAAGGGGATATTTATTCATACAAAGAAAAAATGCTGTGGTTAGTCCAAAAGCTGTATATACAGAGATATACAACTAGAAACTCATTCTTTCTAAACCCCAACTGTTTTTAACCTTTCCACAATGCTGTGCTTAGTACTGACTCCCTTTCTTTTAAACTTTAGCCTATTGTCAGTTATGTCATAGAACTCTCAAGTCCTCTGAATAATCCACTGGTGATTCTGTTTGTGGGGTAACTTGTTTGTTAAAAGTTTTGACTTTTTGTAACAATGTAGCTAAGTCCCCCCCCCCCCCAAAGAGAAATGCTAGAAAACAATGTAAAACTGTTGTTTAGTTTTTATTTTTTAAAAAGACTTATTTATTTATTATTTGACAGAGAGAGAGAGAGATCACAAGTAGGCAGAGAGGCAGGCAGAGGGGGAGGGGGAAGTAGGCTTCCTGCGGAGCAGAGAGCCCTGTGGCTCTCAATACCAGGACCTTGAGATCATGACCTGAGCCAAAGGCAGAGGCTTAACCCACTGAGCCACCCAGGCAGCCCTAAAACTATTGTTTAAATAATTTAAAAATAAATTGAAGATTAATTGATGAGTGATTATATTTGGCTGGGGGTTTTGTTTGTTTGTTTTTTTAATTACTCATGTGCAATCACAGAATGATGATTTTCTGATTTTCATAGTTGGGAGAAAGGTTGGTCAAAGGTAGCTATCATTTCTTGAAATGCAGACATAAAATATCTCATCAATTTCATGAAAATATGCCACAGTCCACCAAAAAGAAATAAAAGATTAGTTTTGCTTTTGTGATAAAATGTAAGTAACATTATATTTTTTAATTTTTACTTTTGAACTTTTCCTTAAGGAGTAGAAAGAGATTAAGACACTAGAGTAAGAATAACGTGTGAATGATGCTTATGAAATTTTCGGGACGAAGAATAGCATGTAATCTTTTTGTGAGAGCATTGCAATATATCCAATTGGTTTTTATTTTAAGATCAAAAAGTGAATGTCCGTTATTATTTTAGCTCCTTTATCTTGGCATTCATAATACAGGACACACCTATTATACCAGAATTCTTGTGCTAAAGTTGTTTTAATGGCTTTGATATTCTGAGGACTATTTTTGAACAGAATCTTTGCTAAGATTTTGTGCTGTACTGACCGCCAGTACTTGGCATGTTATATATGCCTTTGTTTCTAGATCCGCCTGTTTCCTCAGGGAAAGTTTTTATAAATGAATGAGGTTACTGTATGTTTCTTTGTCATTTCCTTCTGTTGTTTCTTGGGAGGAAAAATTGCAATAGATTTTACAGTATTTCTACCCTAAATTAGCTACCTTTCTGTGAAGCTGAACTGTAGGGTAGTTAGGAGGGCTGGAAATAGTATTTCAGGTTGCTTAAATCAGGCAGATGACACATAATTTACTTTTCAGAATGTGGGTTATTTCCTTTGCTTGAAGAGACCAGCTATAGTTTTATAGATCATGATGAGCATGAGTTAGTCTTTAGCATGCACGTCCATGGTTTTCTTCTGGTGAGCCAGGGCTTCTTTTAGATATTGTTCCATAGAAAATAATAATGAATTATCTTTATTGAATAGGTCATACATTTTTTTCCCCCTGTCATTCCAAATAGAATTTTAAGCCTCAGATTGTTGTTTTATCAGTCCCGGCCACACATAGTAGGAGATTCAGCAGCGGAATGGCAGGGGGAAAGGAAATGGGTGTGGAGATCAGCTACTCTGCAGTTGACTAACTGTGACTGAGGACAAATTAATTTTCCTCTTAGGAATTCATTCCTTATGCTAGAACATACAGAAAACAGCAACTCTGCAAGGTGGTTGTAAGAGTTCACTATAACGCATACATAGTTTCCCACCTATTGTAGCTTCATGAGTTCACGACTGATGTTATTATGGGTGCTTCACCAGTGCTCATTGATTGATTAAACTGAAGACACCTAAAGAGAAAGGGAGAACAAGGTAACATTTGGGACTTCTCATGCATAATTGAGTAAAATAGTAAGCTATTAATTTTTTGAGTGCAGAAAATGCCATTTTTCCTTTTCTACCCAAAGTTAATAATGGTAGCTTATAAATGCTATCATGTGGTAGTCTGTGTGGGGAAACTCATGTTGCTTTACCTCCTGGTTCAGAGTTCTTTCCTAAGTATCATTACCTGTTTTTTTTTTTTTAAAGATTTTATTTATTTCAGACAGAGAGCAAGAGAAGAGAGAGAGAGAGAGAGAGCGAGCATAGGCGGTAGGGCGGGGCAGAGAGAGAAGCAGAGAGCCTGCATGGGGCTCGATCCTAGCACCCCAGGATCATGACCTGAGCCAAAGGCAGATGCTTAACCAGTTGAGCCACTCAGAGGACCCCCCTAAGTATCATTACCTTTAACTTTATGCTTACTCTATCAAGTGAGCTCATTTTAATTAATCTATAATTTGACCTTTTTCACACAAAAGAACATAATATATATGGCTGATATTGAGGATATATATAAAATAATTTCTTTGGGGGAGTTGTCACACTAACAATGTGAGATGTTAGGAATCCTAGTGGTTGGTTGGTTCTCTGCATTGCTTAAAGACAACCGGATTTTTATATGATTGAGAATAATGTATTTTTGTGCAAGTTCTCCTTTCTTTCTGAGAATCAGGGTCTGATGGTGAAACTTTAATTTCATACCAAAGATATCAACTTGTCTTGTTTCGGCATGTTGTTAAGAAATTGGGATTTATTTATTTATTTATTTATTTTTGGACTGGGAAAATATTTAAGCACCTGACTTTGTATGTATCCGAAGACAACATTCATTTATTTAACAATATTTTAGGGGCGCTTGAGTGGCTCAGCCATTAAGTGGCCACCTTCAGCTCAGGTCATGATCCCAGGGCCATGGAATCTAGCCTTGAGTTGGGCTCCTTGCTCAGCAGGGAGTCTACTTCTCCCGCTCCCTCTGCCTGCTGTTCTGCCTGCTTATGCTCACTCTCTCTCTCTCTCTCAAATATATAAATAAAATATTTAAAAAACCCCCAAATTTTATTAACCATCTTCTTTGTGCCAAAAAATATTCTATCTCCTTCAGGATATAGCATTAATCTAGAGCATTTAAGTAGCTGGACTCAGCAAGCTTCCAGTCACTAATCAGGTTTCACTAATCTGAACTAATGACCAGTCAGAATTGTGAACATTTACAGTAAGCCCTTTGAACATTGTTGCCGTGAGAAAAGCATATAATATGTAAACAGGGACTTCCTTGCTTAATGTGCCATTTTGTGCTTGCAATAAAGAGACACCAAAAAATGAGATAGGATGGCAAACTCTTTCTTAGAGACCTTTTCTTTGTTGGTTTTCAATTTCATTGTGATTTTTCAGTTCTGATAATGCTTATGACATTTTGTTTCTAGTTTTTACTTTTTATTAAATTATTTACTTTGGATTTGAGAAAAGTTATGAAAGCAGTTAATAAAAATAGGGTAGTTCCAGATTATTCCTTCCCCATATTGAAGGGATTATATCTATAGAAGGATAAAAATGATGGTTTCTGGAGAGTTACATTTTATGTATTTATTTATTTTTATTTTTTAATTTTTTTTTTACATGTTATATATTTGTATCTTAATACTGCTTGGAATACTATCCTATTGAAAGAATTATTAGTATAATTCCTGACCTGTGATATGATCCAGTGTTCTCATTTTTACTACCTTTCTTACAAGAGGAAGAGGTAGCTGATGTGTTTTTTGCTTAGCCTGCAAGTGTTTAGATGAACTATAAAAATGAGTTTTGGGCCATGATTTCTTAAAGATTTCTCGGCATATGGATCAAAGTTCTCTAGCAATCCTGTGTCTAGTAATACTGTAGAGACTCTTAAATTTCAGTGAGCTCTCTCACAGGATCAAATAAGACTTCTACCTCCTTGGTAGAACATCCTGAAATGGCTGTGCTTGGCACAGAAGAACTCCTGGAGCCCTAGATTGTCTGCATTACCTCTTACTATGTTTTACCAAAAATGTACTGTTGAATTTTATATGAATGAGACCATGAAAAGAATAAAATAAAATGATAAAAATTCTTGAAAAAATAAAATAAAATGATTAAAAAACCCCGAAAAATGTACTGTTGAATTTTATATGAATGAGACCATGAAAAGAATAAAGTAAAATGATAAAAATCCTTGAAAAAATAAAATAAAATGATTAAAAAAAACCCAAAAATGTACTGTTGAATTTTATATGAATGAGACCATAAAAAGAATAAAATAAAAATTATAAAAATCCAAAAAAAAGATAAAAAATAAAATGATAAAAAAAATTACATTGCTTGCCCATGTCTTAATCTTTAGAGCTCACTTCAAAGACGACTTGGAAAGTAAGTCATTGCATGCTACTTACACAAGACCAACAGAGTGAAAATCCAATCAGTGTGTGCATTTGCAAAGATAAGCTTTCACTCTACTTCAGAGATCAATGAATGAGTTACATCTGTGTATTTTAAGTCCAAATAAAATGTTTAAGATTTACTTGAACTTTTGATTTGATATTTTAAGTGGTGGTTTAAATGAATTTCTGATTAGATGGGTTTTTTTATATTTGTATTCCTTCTTGATCATTTTCCAAAATCATTATTCCCAAAGTGTTTTCTTTGTCAATACCTGTATATGTATATTAAATATATATAATATTTATCAATACCTATTATATATATTAAACATAATATATATAATAACTATATATAATTAAAACTAGAGAAATCTTTCCCCAAAAGAATTCATTAAATATGTAGGAAAAATATAAAAATATTTCTACAGTTCTATGTCTGAGTTTAAAAGTACAATTTTGAATTGCACATTATTGGGTAAGCAGCACTTATGGGGGGAATCCTATCTTTTCTGGGTTTAGGTAGTGAAATCAGTATGGAAATGCAATTATGCTGTGTTTTCATTATGCCAGCTACCTCTTTTTTTGTTAGATGTGTTAGCCTATTCATGGATTGCTGCTTTGTGTCTTGCTTTAAAACAAATTAGTTTAATTATATTTATTTTATATATATATATATATATATAGTACATTTAGTTTTTATACTAACTCATTGATCTGTAGTTGAAAGAAGACTGTCTTACTGGAAAAGCAGTTCTTGAACTGTTTGAATCATAATAAAAGTGTTTCTTGGATAATCAATTTGTGTCTGAGGCGGTGTTTTGTATAATCTATGTGGCTAATAATTCTTTAATATCTGCCGGTCTTTAATGAATATGTTATACTTTTAAATGCCAGGGATGTCAAGTAGTTGGGGAATTATGGCTTTAAATTATTTCCGTGTGCATGGAGGGATCTGGGAGGAATTACATTGAGTACTAAGAACATGCTATATTAGTTTTGTTGTGAAGTCTTGACAAGAATAATATACCAAAAAGGGTTATATATAAAGACTTGCCTGCTGTTTATAGCAGCATAATTTATAGTAGCTAAAAAGCAGAAACAACTCAAATGCCCATCAATTCATGAACAGATAAATAAAATGTAGTATAGTCATATAATGGAATAATACTGGGTGATAAAAAGTAGTAAAATACAGTTACAAGCTACAACATGGATAAACTTCAAAATTCTTGTGGTCCAATGGAAGAAGCTGGAGAAAAGCCAAAAGAAAAAAAGAGAAAATCATATTTTATGATTCCATTTATATGAACTATCCAAAAAGGCAAGTATGTAGAGACAGGAAGTAGATTAGTGGCAGTCTAGGGTAGGATACAGATATAAAAAGAAAATGATGATCTTCGCTTGTTTAAAGCACTTACTGAGAACATTAAAGTTGAAGAAACTTCACAAAGTTTTCAGCATAGCTCTTCATTTTGCATACAAAAAGAAGTGACCTTCATTTAGGAGATCAGTATATATATTTGATCTATATATATTCTAAATATGCATTTTTGATTAGCCTTAGTAATTTCTTTTTTTCCCCTCAATTATTTCTAATTGTTTTGTTCATCTGTACCATAGGACATAAGATTTTGGGGGGAGGGGTTCTATATTAGTAATTCACAAACACAAAAGCAGAGTATTTTTTTTTTTTAAGATTTTATTTATTTGACAGAGATCACAAGTAGGCAGAGAGGCAGGCAGAGAGAGAGGAGGAAGCAGGCTCCCCGTGGAGCAGAAAGCCAGATGTGGGGCTCGATCCCAGGATCCTGGGATCATGACCTGAGCCGAAGGCAGAGGCTTTAACCCGCTGAGCCATCCAGGCGCCCCAAAAAACAGAGTATTCATTACACATCACCCAGCTTCAGAAATCACTTTTGATCTTGCTTTAGCTATCTCCTTCCCTACCTCTGTTTTCTTCGCCTTTTATCTTCTGAAGAAAATTCCACCCATAGCCAATTTACTCATGAGTATTGTATTATATATGTATGAGTGATAAGGGCTCTTGTTTTTAGACATACCTTCTGTGGTATTATTGTATATAGCAAAATTAAAATGTCATCTAATACCCCATTTTCATTCGGATTTCTCTAACAGTCAGTTTGTCCATGCTAGATTAAATTTCCCACATTCCTTTGGTGGTTATGGCATTTA
The DNA here is from genome assembly GCF_964662115.1 of Mustela nivalis. Taxonomy (NCBI): domain Eukaryota; kingdom Metazoa; phylum Chordata; class Mammalia; order Carnivora; family Mustelidae; genus Mustela; species Mustela nivalis. The sequence continues at coordinate 53,654,746 of NC_139030.1, forward strand.
AAATCTCCCATTCTATGTCAGTTCTTGCCCAATCCCATTTCCCCACATTTCCCCTCCACATTGTCAATGTGTAGGAGAAACTGAGCTGTAGGCTATCCACATCTAGATTTTGCTTATTATTATATTTGCTAATTACTATTATATTGAACTATTTGAGCATAAGTCAGAAAATGGCTTAATTTTTTTTTCATCCAAAACAATTTTTCCCCAGAGTTGAGAGCAGTTGAGGTGGCATTTAAGAATAGGTAGTAACTCTTAAAGATCGAGATCAGCAGGCTTTCAGAAATGGTATTCCAAGACTTGACTTATTCTGTTTCATTGCTGCAGTTTTTTGTTTTTTTGTTTTTTTTTTTCCAAAACTAAATCATTGCTGCATTTCTTTTGGTAAAAAGATGGAAGGGGTGACATTGGGAAACTGAATCATTCCTGATTCAGTTGATCCCAGGACCCATTCCTCCCTAAGGTAAGCTGCTTAGGACAGAAACACCCAATGCAAATGCCGAAGTCATGGGTTTAGGGTATGAAATGTGCTGCTCTTACCAATCCCTGTGAATGGGGTTGAATGATGTCTTAACAGATTGGGTTTTAATTTTTATTATGTTGCATATAGAATAATGTCTGGGTTGGTCTTTTCATTTCTTTTTTATTCCCTTACAAAAGAAGCTTTTAAATCAAATGTCTTGATGCTTATTACGTGTGTGTGTATGATTTGCCAACAATGTTTTTTTGTTTTGTTTTGTTTTGTTTTTACATAGAAGCACAGGTAATGGACATTTAAAAAATGTGGCCCTTGTTTCTTATTGTGGTTATGTTTTCCCTACATCCCTTTGTTTTAATAGCATGTATTTTTTTTCTTTTAATAGCATTTTCACTTCTGTATGGATATATCAGATTTTTGTTATGAATAATAGTATTTGTGCTTTTAAAATAGTTCAAGAATTAATTTCATTTGCATGTCTTACTGTGTCTGTAAGTGAGGGCCTCTTAGTTCAGTTAAGTAGTCTAACGAATGAGGGTCTGTGCAAGTACGGCTAGTTTAGTAATTGGCTATTAAATAGAATAATACGTTTTGATGGGGATAGTCATTTTTCCAATACCTTTGCCTTTATTTTAGTCCAGTGGTTCTCAAACTGTAATATGCTGGATTACCAGTATGTATCACTTGGGCCCGATATACAGATCCTATTAAATAGGTACAGTGTGGATCCACTCAAGCAAATCAAATTGAAGCAAGTTCCGTAGGTGATTCTAATGCCTTTCAAAAGTTTGAAAATCAGTCTTAGAAAAATCTAGTTTTATTGTAATTTTTTGTTTTTAAATAGTTTGATTTTTCCATAAGTTGCAGAAATAATGCAGTTTCCTAATGACTTCTTCTAAGCTTCTCCCAATAATAATATCATACATAATTATAATACATTATTAAACCTAGGGAAGTGACACTGGTGCAATACTATCAAGTCAGGTACAGACCTTGTTTGGATTTCACCAACTTTTACATGCATTTTTTTTTTTAAGATCTTATTTATTTATTTGACAGAGATCACAAGTAGGCAGAGAGCAGGCAGAGAGAGAGAGAGAGAGGAGGAAGCAGGCTCCCCGCTGAGCAGAAAGCCTGATGCAGGGCTTGATCCCAGGACCCAGGAATGATGACCTGAGGCAAAGGCAGAGGCTTAACAAGATGAGCCACCCAGGTGCCCTACATGCATTTTTATCATTATCATCTACTGTTTATTTGTTTTGATTTATAATTCTATGACATTTTACTACATGATGTAGATTTGTGTGACATTCCACAGTCAGAATTCAGAACTGTTCGGTCACTGCACAGGAACCCCTTTGTATCAGCCCTTAACAGTCACACCCTGCCTCCAGCCCAGGCAGCTGGTGATCTGTATCCTATGACCTTAAGTTTGTCATGTTCGGACTCTTACATAAATAGAACCTTATAGTACATAACCCTGTGAGACTGTTGTTTGTTTTTTCCCACTCTACATGATGCCCTTGAGATCATCTGAGATGTTGAGTGTATCAAGGCTTTGTTGCTTTTTATTGTGGAGTTCATTATATGGGTGTCCACAGTTTGTTTTATTTATTCTCACACCAGAGCACATCTGGGTTGTTTCCAGTTTGGGGTTGTCACAAAGTCAGCTGCCATAAACACTGTTGTGCAGGTTTTAGACGAACCTAAGTTTTCATTCTCTCTGAAGATACTAAGAGTAGATTGCAGGGTCATATGATGTGTGTGTTTGGCCTCATATTATACTCCCAATCTTTCCCAAAGTGCCTGTACCATTCTGAGTTCTACAAGTCACATGTGAGAGATCCAGTTTCTGCCCACTCTTGACTGCACTTAATGTTGTCAGTAGTTTTCAATTTAGGTGTGTTGTGGTTTCTCATCATAGTGTCCATTTGCATTTCCCTGATGGAGAATAATGTTAAACATCTTTTCATGGGCCTATATGCCATTCATATCCTCTTCGGTAGTGTTCAGAACTTTTGCCCATTTTATAATTGGATTGTTTTCTTTCTGTTGAGTTTAATTTTAGTTTTTTTTTTTTTTAAGATTTTTAAAATTTATTTGACAGAGAGAGAGATCACAAGCAGGCAGAGAGGCAGGCCAAGAGAGAGGAAGGGAAACAGGCTTCCTGCTGAGCAGAGAGACCAATGTGAGGCTTGATTCTAGCATTCCGGGATCGTGACCCAAGGCAAAGGCAAAGGCTTTAACCCACTGAGTCACCCAGACACCCCTATTTTTTAGTTTTTTAATTTTAAAGATTTTATTTAATTATTTGTTAGGGAGTGTGCATGCATGAGAGTACACATGGGAAGCATCAGGCAGAGAGAAAGGGAGAAGGAGGCTTCCCACTGAACAAGGAGCCTGATGCAGGGATCGATCTCAGCATTCTGGGATCATTACCTGAGCTGAAGGCAGACCCTTAACCGGCTGAGCCACCCAGGCGCCCCTCTTCCTGTTGAGTTCTCTATATTTTCTGGATAGAAGTCACTTGGGCATATAACTTGCAGATGTTTCTCCCATTCTGGCTTTTCATCCTTCTAACAAGGTCTTTGACAGAGCAAAATTTAATTTTTAATAAAGTCCAGTTTATCAATATTTAAAAAAAAACTTTTATGGGTTGTGTCGTTGGTGTCATGTCTAAGAACCTTTTGTCTAAGTGTTGGTCCCAAGTATTTTCTCTGTTTTTTCTCTTGTATTTTCTCTTGTCATTTTCTCTTGTATTTTAAACACTTTGTAAGTTTATATTTTATATTTAGATCAGCATTAGGCCAATTTTTTTATAAGGTGCTACTTTAGATTTTAGTATTTCCAAAGTCTTAGACACTATTTCCAAGTAGTTTTTCCAGCCAGTATTTGATAAAACCTCTAGCTGGGAAAATTCCTTCCAAGGACTTTTCCTTGTCAAGTTAAGGTTTTGTTTGAATGTGGTTTACTCTAACACACCACTCCCCAACAAAGATTTAAAACTTCAACAGAGACTGACTGCTGTTTAATATTTACCAAAGTACATGCATACATACCTTGTTCTATTGTGCTTTGCTTTATTGTGCTTAACAGATACTGCCTTTTTTTTTTTTTTTTTCTTTTTAAACAAATTGTAGGTTTGTGGCAACCTTGTATTGACCAAGTCATTGCCATCATTTTTCTAACAGCAATTGCTCATTTTGTGTCTGTGTCACATTTTGGTACTTCTGGCATTATTTCAGACTTTTAAATTATTATTTGTTACAGTGATTTGTAATAAGTAATTACAACTCACTGAAAGCTCAGATGATGGCTTAGCATTTTTTAGCAATATAGTATCTTTTTAAAACTTAATTTTCTTTAAATTCAATTAATTAACATACAGTATATTATTGGTGTCAGAGGTAGAGTTCAGTGACTTATCAGTCTTATATAATACGCAGTGCTCATTACATCATGTGCCTTCCTTAAAGCCCATCAACCAGTTATCCCATCTCCCCATTCCCCTCCCCTCCAGCAACTCAGTTTGTTTCCTATGGTTAAGAGTCTTTTACAGTTTATCTCCCTCTCTGATTTTGTCTTGTTTTATTTTTCCTTCCCTTCCCCTATGCTCTTCTGTTTTGTTGTTTAAATTCTACATATGAGTGAGATTATATGGTAATTGTCTTTCTTTGATTGACTTAATTCACTTAGCATAATACCTACCCTCCAGTTCTATCCATATGCAAATGGAAAGACTTCATTTTTTTGATGGTTGATAAATAGTCCATTGTACATATATATACCACATCTTTATCCATTCATCTGTCAATGGACATCTGGGCTCTTTCCATAGTTTGGCTTTTATAGACATTGCTGGTATAAACATTGGGGTATAGGCGCCCCTTCAGATCACTACATTTGTATCTGTGGGGTATGCTGAGGCTAGGAATTTTAGTACTATGTTGAACAACAGTTGTGAGACAGGACATCTCTGTCATGTTCCTGACCTTAAGGGAAAGCTCTCAGTTTTTTCCCATTGAGAATGATATTTGCTATGGGCTTTCATGTATAACTTTTATGATACTGAGTTATATTCCCTCTATCCTTACACTGTGGAGAGGTTTTTGGGGTTTTTTTTAATTATTTTTTTTTTCAGTGTTCCAAGATTCACCCTTTATGCATCACATCCAGTGCTCCATGCAATACGTGCCCTCCTCAGTACCATCACCAGGCTCACCCAACCCCACACTCATCTCCTTTCCGAAACCCTCAGTTCGTTTCTCAGACTCCACAGTCTTCTCATGGTTTGTCTCCCCTTCTGATTTTCCCCAGTTCACTTCTCATCTCCATCTCTTAAAATCCTCCGTGTTATTCCTTATGATCCACAAATAAGTGAAACCGTATGATAATTGACTCTCTCTTTGACTTATTTCACAAATGTTGGAGAGGATGTGGAGAAAGGGGAACCCTCTTACACTCTTGGTGGGAGTGCAAGTTGGTGCAGCCACTTGGGAAAACAGTGTGGAGATTCCTTATGAAATTAAAAATAGAGCTACCCTATGACCCTGCAATTGCACTACTGGGTATTTACCGCAAAGATACAGATGTAGTGAAAAGAAGGGCCATCTCTACCCCAATGTTCATAGCAGCAGTGGCCACAAAATCGCCAAACTGTGGAAAGAGCCAAGATGCCCTTCAACAGACGAATAGATAAAGAAGATATGGTCCATATATACAATGGAGTATTATGCCTCCATCAGAAAGGATGAATACCCAACTTTTGTATCAACATGATTGGGACTGTGGGGAGTTTTAATCAAGAAGAAATGCCGTACTTTTTCAAATGCTTTTTCTGCATCTTTTGAGAGGATCATATGGTTCTTGTCCTTCCTTTTATTAACATGGTATATCACCTGGATTGATTTATGGATGTTGAACCACTCTTGCAGCTGAGGAATAAATCCTACTTGGTGAGTAATATTTTTAATGTACTGTTGGGTCTTATTGGCTAGTATCTTGATAAGAATTTTTGCATCCATGTTAATCAGGGATATTGGTACGTAATTCTCCTTTTTGGTGGGGTCTTTGGTTTTGAGATCAGGTAATGCTGGCCTCATAGAAAGAGTTTGGAACTTTTCCTTCCATTTCTACTTTTCGAAGCAGCTTTAGAAGAATAGGTGTTAATTCTGCTTTAAATGTTTGGTGGAATTCCTCTGGAAAGCCATCTGGCCCTGGACTCTGTTGGGAGATTTTTGATTACTGCTTCAATTTCCTTGTTGGTTATAGATCTGTTCAGGTTTTCTATTTCTCCCTGTTTAGTTTTGGCAGTTTATACATCTCTAGAAATACATCCATTTCTTCTATGTTGCCTAATTTGTTGGCATATAATGGCTTATAATATGTTCTTATAATTTTTTCAGTGTTGGTTGTGATCTCTCCTCTCTCATTCATGATTTTTTTGTGTTTTAAATTTGGATCCTTTCTGTTTTCTTTTTGTTTAGTTCTGCTAGGGGTTTATTCCTAGTTTTATTGATCTGCTCTACTATTCTTTTGGTTTCTATTTCCTTAATTTCTGCTCTAATTTTTATTATTTCTCTTCTCCTGCTAGGTTTAGGCTTTATTTACTGTTCTTTCTCCAGCTCCTTTAGGTATAAGGTTAGATTATGTGTCTGAGACTTTTCTTGTTTCTTGAGAAAGGCTTGCAATATGGTATTTTTAAATTAAGTGCATACATTGTTTTTTAGACATAGTGCTATTTATTGCACACTTAGTTGATTACCGTATAGTTTAAGTATAACTTTATATGCCCTGATAAATAAAAAAATTGGTTTGCTTTATTGTGATATTTGCTTTATTGTGGTCTAGCGCCAAACCCACAATATCTCTGAGTTATGCCTGTATTTGAGAGATTATTGAAATTGTGACTTGAAAGTAACTTTGCTTTCATTTCATGATTGGTTAATTTATTATTATATGTGTATTAGGTACAAATATATGTATACATATGTATACGTATACATATATACATAGGTACACACATATACACAAATACATATACATATATATACGTACATATACATGTATCTTGGAATCTTGGAACACTGAAAAATTGTATATATGTATACATATATACCTGCAATTACAGGTATATATGTATTATATGTATAATATGTATTAAAATACATATATGTATGTATTTTAATAATTATAATATCCACATTTAATGTTTCTTAGTTCTTTACTAGCATGCTTTTGAAAACCGGAAAATTATTCCATCCAAGAACTTTCTTTTAAAGACTTAATTTTTTTAAATAGCAGTTTTAGTTTCACAGCAAAATTGAGCAGAAGGTACATAGGGTTTCCATATGTATCCTGTCCCCACACATGCACAGCCTCTTCTACTATCACCATCCACCACCAGAGAGGTGCATATGTTACACCTGATGAACCTACACTGAGGCCTCATAATCACCCTAAATCCACAGTTTATATTGGGAATCACTCTTGATTTTGTACATTCTATAGGTTTGGACAAATATATAATGACATGTATTCATCATTATAGCATCATATAGAGAATTTCCAGTGCTCTAAACATCTTCTGTGCTTCACCCCCAACTTCATCTCCCCCAACTTCACCCCATAACTCCTGACAACCACTAATCTTTTTATTATCTTCGTATTTGTGCCAGAATGTCGTATAGTTGGAAACATACAAGCTAGCCTTTTCAGACTGGTTTCTTGCACTTAGAATACCCATTTAAGGGTCTTCCAAAGTTTTTCATGCCTTGATCCTTCATTTCTTTTTAGTGACAAATAATATTTCAGATGTACCATATTTTGTCTGTTCATCTATTGAAGGACATCTTGGTTGCAACTATGAGCTTTTGAACTTCATTTTAGGGATGAAAATTACTCTCTTTTATTGTTTCAGAGACATAATAAGATGAAACAATCTGTCAGTAAGTTTACCTTAAATTTAATCAGTAACTCTTAGTTTGAGTTTTTGTAAGTATTTAACCTCTTTTGAGAAAGTGGAAATATATAGGGTTTTTTATACTTAATTTTTATGTGGCTAAGAAAAAGGAGGTCTAAGAGGTATTGCATAATTCTCTGTCCCCATGTGTTTGTTAATCATTTTTGAATTTCTAGATTGTAGCATCAGTATCATTTTTATTACCTTTTCAGACTAATTTTCATAAAGTGCATTGACTGTCTCTTGTACGTTGCCTTCAAGGGAATAATAATGAAGTTCAGAGGCAGCTTTCAGTAGATGATGCTGAGCTCCATTGCTCCTGACATTTATTACTTACTAGGCAGAGGGCTATCTATGCACAGAGTAAATGGAGCAGCAAGTGAGCACTGGGGCATGATTTTAGAGTTTCAGTTTGTTTTTTTGAGGGAAATTATTTGCTAAATAAATTTAGTTCCTGGAGCTAGATGGGCATTCAGTTAATTTAGTTTTTTTGTAGGATCCTTTTAGGTTATTTTTGGAATTGTTCAGTTGGACTCATTTTAAGTTACTGGTATCTGAGGACCTCCTGGTATTTCTTTATCCAGTTTCTTTCTGTAGCACTGAGCACACAGTGGGTGCCCAATTAATGTTGTTGACTCTCTTGTTACTCATTGTTTATATTGCTTTCAGGTCTGTTTTTCAACTTTGCTCATTTGTTTTGATGAATTTTTTATCTTCTCCTTTGATAATATGCATTTCTACCGGAGGCTTTCCTTATCCTACTACTTGTTGATGTTTGAGTTTCTTAACTTTGCATAAAACAAACATCCCCATTAGATATTTAGAAAAGCCCAGAGACAAACTGAAATTGCAGCAACTATTATGGAACAGATGAGAAATTAAATATTTAATATTTAATTTATAGATACAGTTTTCTAATCTATGTCTTTGGTAGTTCCTCGATTGTGTTTATATGAATAAGAATGTATCCACTTATGGGCACCTGGGTGGCTCAGTGGATTAAGCCTCTGCCTTCAGTTTAGGTCATGATTCCGGCGTCCTGGGCTCAAGAGTCCCACATTGGACTCTTTGCTTAGCAGAGAGCCTGCTTCCTCCTCTCTCTCTCTGCCTGCCTCTCTGCCTACTTGTGATCTCTGTCTGTCAAATAAATAAATAAAATCTTAAAAAAAAAAAAAGAAATGTATTCACTTATATCTGTACATTTTTCTGTATTATATCTCAGTGAAAATATCCAGCAAGATTTAGGCTTCCTTTCATTCATAAGGAGTTTCCTTATTTGGTGAAAGGAAGCAAATGGAGATTTAGATTTGGAAAAGTTATTACAAAACTTTTAGACTGCTTTTTTTTTTTTTAAGATTTTATTTATTTATTTGACAGATGAGATAACAAGCAGGCAGAGAGGCAAGGCTGAGAGAGAGGAGGAAGCTGGCTCTATGCTGAGCAGAGAGCCTGATGTGGGTCTCAATCCAAGGACCCTGGGATCATGACCTGAGCTGAAGGCAGAGGCTTTAACCCACTGAGTCAGCCACACGCCCCTAGACTGCATTTAAGATTTGTTATATTCTGTGATTCTGAGACCTTCTTAAATTTATACACAGTGAATTGACCTAAGTAGCAATCTTCAGGCAGTGTTTTAGTATTTCCAAAGTTCTTATGAAGGTATATTGTTAACTCTAATTGAATACCTATTATATGCCAGGCATTATGCTAGACTAGTGGTTCTCAAATGTGGCTGCACTATAGAATCAGTTGGGGAGATTTTAAAAATCCCCCAAGCCAATTAAGTCAATTTCTGGGAGGGAGACCTAGGCCTCAGTGTTTTCTAAAACTTCTTAGGTGGATTTATCATGTAGCCAAGTTTGAGAACCACTGGCTAGACAATACGCATTACCCATTTAACCCTCTCAGCCACTCCGTGAGATGGGATATATTGTCCAGTTTCGTGACTGAAGAAATTTTTTCAGAGAGATTAATGACCAACTAATAAGTGCAGCCCCACCCACAAACCAAGATCTCCAACATACTTCAAAATCTTGAACTCTATCATTAGTACCTCTGGATGATTCATATATTGGTTCTTTTTCCTTTTTAATTGCAAATGAATACCTTTTTCTATCCCTTGTGCTTTTCTACATGTCATATCTTCATGTTGTCACAGGAAGATTATACTGTATGTCGACCTAGTGAGCTATTTTTGTTTTCCCCCGCCACACCACTGATACCCACCTCTCCAACCAAAGAAGTTGAAAACCAATTTATGTACTTACAATCTCAAGCATTGCGAGTGTGTGTGTATGTATGTGTGTGTGTGTGTGTGTGTGTTTGAATAAGAGTTTGGCTTAGAGGTGCGCTTGGGTGGCTCAGTTGTTAAGCATCTACCTTCAGCTCAGGTCAGGATCACAGGGTCCTGGAATCGAGCCCTGCATTGGGCTCCCTGCACAGCAGGGAGCCTGCTTCTCCCTCTCCCACTTCCCCCAGCTTATGTTCCCTCTCTTGCTGTGTCTGTCTGTCAAATAGACAAATTAAAAAAAAAAACAAAAAACAACAACTTTAAAAAAAAAGAGTCTGGCTTAGAAACAGGAGTAAATTTTTGTCCTACTGACTTTGATAAAATGTGATATATTGTGTGGTTTTTAGCTATTTTATATACATAAACAAAATGCCGTCTAAAATCAGGCTTTTGGTATTGAGAATGTTATTGGATATTACTAAATGTTGAAGAAATTTCTCAAATCACCTGGTGATAAGTAGACTGGGAGTGAGGAGTGTGAATTATGTTATTTAGCATTTCATTAGCTGGCTACCGTAGTGAATATTGGAAGTTGTATTTCTGCTCTTGGAATGGATATCTGATTAAAATAGGAGAGGGAGCCTCTTCTGTCTCTCTGCGTATATGACAACTAAGCCACAAAAGCTTCATTTACTCATGCTGATTCAGTCTGAAAGAGCTGGTGTTACAAAGAGATTCTGTTATGTCCCTGTACCTCACTTGACACAATTGCTAATTTCCTAAAAGTAGTAAAAAAGGAAGACTTGAGAGGGATATAATAAAAAATGAATAAACCAAATGAAAACTATAGTTGAATTGTTCATTCTTTAAGAAATAATTGAGCATACTCTGATGAAGGGGATGTATTAATCAAAAATACAAAAAATTGCATTTTTTTTAAAGTTTTTTTTTTTTTTTTTAATTTGTCTATTTGACAGACAGACACAGCAAGAGAGGGAACATAAGCTGGGGGAAGTGGGAGAGGGAGAAGCAGGCTCCCCGCTGTGCAGGGAGCCCAATGCAGGACCCTGTGATCCTGACCTGAGCTGAAGGTAGATGCTTAACAACTGAGCCACCCAAGCGCACCTCTGCTTCAAAAATCTTTTCTGGCAGATAAGGTGGGGTGCACAGCAAAGTGTGCTGTAAGACACAGGGCAGTCTGGGGTATTGTATTCCTCTACTGTAATTAGTTATTTGGCTTTCTCTTTATTCTTTCTACCATACTGTCAGTGCTAGAAGGGAAAGCTTATTTGGATATAATTGGATATAATCTTTTTTTTTTTTTTAAGATTTTGTTTATTTATTTAACAGAGAGAGAGAGAGAGAGAGAGAGAGAGAAAGGCAGGCAGAGGGGGAGGAGGAAGCAGGCTCCCTGCTGAGCAGAGGTTCCCCATGCTAGGCTCCATCCCAGGACCCTGAGTTCATGACCTGAGCCCAAGGCAGAGGCTTAACCCACTGAGCCACCCAGGCGCCTTCTTTGGATATAATCTTAATCTACGTAGTGTGTTAGGTGTGATAGAGCATCATAGATACTTATTGAACAAAAGGATCTATCTATCCAAATGTCCTACTATAAATATAAATAAGATACTAAAAGATTTTAAAGCAGAAGGACTTCCATGTATAGAACAAGAAAGGTTCTTGGAAGACAAGGCATCCAGCGAGAGGATATTCACTGACTGATTGCAGAGAGAAAGTCCTCTTTGTGCCTGGCCTGAGCAGTGGGTGCTTTTGATCATAGCGGGTCTGCTAGGTCACCTGATGCTGGAACTGAGGTGGAGGGTTTATGTAGAATCTTACTTCTCTAGATTGTTGGTTAGGGAGGTGAGGCTGTTATCAGGATGTCAGCTGGGGCTCAAGTCTCAGCTGAGGTGGGATCCGCTTTTAAGCTCACAGTCTTGGCTGGTGGCAGGCTGCAAGTCCTCATTAGCTGTCCGCCAGAGACAAAGGGAAGCTGAGAACATGGTAGCGGGCTTCCCTTAGAGCGAGTGAGAGTGTCTAGAACTGACACCACAGTCTTTGGTAACCTAATCTCAGAAGTGACATTCTTTGCAGCATTCTGTTCACTGAACATGAGTCACTAAATCTAACCCACTTTCAGTGAGAGAGGATTTCACAAGGAGCCAGGGTTACTGGGGGCCATCTTAGAGGCTCTCCATCACAATAATAGATTTCATTGAACAGTACATAAAAAATTATTTAATATGTAATCGATATAAAAGTAATACTAATTGGTATTTATTATTTTGGTACTTAGCCTATAAAATGCAGTGTGTATTTTATACTTATAGTACATCTCCATTCAGATGGTGTATTTTCTTTTCTATTGTTTTTAAAGATTTTATTGAGAGAGAGAGCACGTGTGCACGTGTGTGTGCATGTGAGCAGCGGGGAGGGGTAGAAGGAGAAGCAGGCTTCCCACTGAACAAGGACCATGAGACTCAACCCCAGGACCCTGAGATCATGACCTGAAGGTAGACGCCCAGACCCCCAACCACCCAGGTGCCCCAGATGGTATATTTTCATTCAAAGGACTTGATCTGTATTTAGTTGTATAAAATTTATAGTAAAAAAATAGATCCACACATCTGAGCTGTTCTAAATATACTTAAATATTTTCCAACAACTGAATCAAGTATCGGTTTTAAAATAGAAATTAAATTGAACTAAAAGTGTAATCCCTCAGTCACACTAGTCATGTTTCAAGAGCTCAATAGGCAGATGGCTACCATATTAGGTAGCAGAGTTCTGGAAGTTTGGCTGCAAAAGGAAGGCGGGAAATAAAATGATACTTGGAAGGAACAGGAAAGTGGAAATTAAGATAATAGAAATCGATGCCCTTTGTTTGTGTGTGTTCTGGGGAGAAGGAAAGAAATCTAGGTGATGGAAACCCAGAATACAGTTAACATATTGGGATTATTGATCAGATTTGAGTGGAGGTGCAGTGGGTACAAAAACCCTGAAGTGATGAAGGGTGTGTGGTAGGTACCTTGTATTCTGAGTGTTGAAATGTGAAACCATTGAGTGTGGGAGACTGAAACCAGAGGCTTTTCAGACTGTTTTTTGAGTTTGTCACTCTGTTCATCATTTTTTCCTAGTGTGTATGCCAAGACAGAGAAAAGCACTTGGAAATGGAACCATTTCCTGTGAGCTCAGAGAAGAGAGACCCTTTCCTGACCAGAACCAGAGTATTCTCAGGATAGGAAGAGCTCCCCAGGCATGGGGTTTCTGTCCATGCCACTCTTTCAATGAAATGTTGTTTGTAAATTATCACAGAAAATTTCCTTTCCTTCTCCATTTTGGTGACCAGTAATAGTACTGTGGTGTGCAGGGTAGATGGCACACCAAAATATTATTGTGCCCTGCCCTCAGGTGGAAGATATCTGAGACACTATTTTCGGCTTCTAAACATTATTATGCACAAATCTCTGCATGTTAGATGAGGAAAGGGACCTGAGATTTTCTAGTTCGATACCTTTATTTTGTAAATAAATGAATGGAGGACCAGAGAAATGATTAGCTTACGGTGAGGTAAGTAGCCATTTAGGACCTTCCCCTGCTTTTTGATTCCCGGTACTTGAGTCCACTACTCCAACTGGGGAAGTAGCAGTCTCTGTCGGCATGAGTGGGCACTTGCACATCTAGCATCTGCATTCCTATTTAAATACCAGGGATTTATTTAGACGGCCCTTGTTAAGGTTATCGCGAGGGTTTGGTACCATGCTCCATGAGCTTTGGAGCAAGTTTCTTAACCTCTGTAGACCCCAGTTAAATGGCAATGACAACTGCCTCATGAGATTAAATGTACCCAAAGGCTCCTGCCCAGTGTTTAGCAGTAGTTCTTCAGTAACGGCTCTTTTTTTTTTTTTCCCCTCTACCACTTGGCTTTTGTCCATTCATCTTTGTTGTTGTTTTGTATGGAAGTTTCAGCTCCCAAAGGGATGATACAGTATAATAGTCAAGAGCACTGGCTTTAGCATCCAATGACTTGGGCTTAGACCTCCATCCCAGCCCTGATAGCTAAGTTCTTTCAACACGTGGCCCATCAGTTTTCTCATCTGGAACATGATGCTGGGCTCACTGGGTTGTGAGAATGAGTTAGTAGATGTAAGTCACTTTGGGCAGTTTCCACCAGCGAGTCATTGCTCAAGCATTTTCTGTTTTGATGACGTGGTCATAAAATAGGACGAAGTTATTTTATTTTTCTGTTGTGTCCATTGGGAGGCATTTTAGGGACATACAGGCAACTAGCATTTAGTAAGTGCTGACTTTGATGTGAAGAATATCTTTGCCTCTTTATCTGGTACATTATGCCAAATGTATCTGAGAAAAGCATTCCATTAAGTCATTCTTTCTTCCTATTAATCACAGTCCTCATTGGTCATGTTAAGCTATAGATGGAACATCTGAATTCCGACCCACAGCAACTTACTGAACATCTGGGCAAAATGGAGGTGGTTTATTTCCAAGCTAGAATTTAGTCTGGTCCTATTTAATTCTTAATCCTGTCCCCCACACCCCTCGACATCCCCTCCAATAGGCAGAAAGTTTAAAATCTTCCTGAGGATTGAATACTTTTACCATTTTTGGTCTCTTTGAATTTCTTCTAGTTCTGACTGGTCAGAAATATTTGATTCTCAGCAACTCACCAAGCTCTCATCGTCCCGTGAACTCAGGGAACTGAGAGAACCCTCCCTCTTCTCTTTTCTTCCCTCAATTAAACCAGCAAACACTTACCGACCACGCTTGTGGCACCTGACGTTCTAGGTGCTAGTGGAGAATGAGAAAGGCCAGGTCCCGGCTGTCATGGAATTTTCATTTTAGAGGCTGACCTCAAATAATAAACAAGTGAATACAAGAATGAAGATGATGATAGCAGATAGTGGTAAATGTGATGAGTACAAAACAGGTACGTGCAGAATAGGGAGAGATGGGTGGAGTTCGGTATTGGCAACTCTTTTGTGCAGTCAGAGAATACCTCTATGGGGGAAACATTTGATCTGCAGTCTGGATGAGGTTGGAGGCAGGCAGTTTGAGGTTCGAAGGTTAAATGCACTTTGGCTAGAGGGAGCAGCTGTGTTAAGTCCTCAGGGATGAAGGATTTGGTCTATTTGAGGAAGGAAAAGGATGCCAGTGTGAATTACAGAGGAAGTTGAAACAGAGTAACCTGAGGGGAGCTCAGAGGTTTGCAGAGGCTAGGTCAGTGCATTTGGAAACTCCCAGGCTTCAGAATCACTTGGGAGTTGTGAAATGCAAATCGCTAGGACTCCACCCACAGTGTTTCTGTTAGTATAGGTCTGCAGTAGAGCCTGACAACCTGCGTTTCTAACAGTCTCTGGTGCCCCTGCTGCTGCTCCTCCTCTGAAATCACACCTTGACAGCCACCAGGATGGCTCATCTAGGGCCTTGTACACCAAGGGTAGGAATTTGGGTTTTATTCTCAGTGCACTTGGAGGCCAGTGAAGGATCAGAGGGGCGAGGTGTCAGATTTACATATTTAGAAGAGCACTCCTGGGGCCCCTGGGTGGCTCAGTTGGTTAAGCCTCTGCCTTCTGCTCGGGTCCTGGTCTTGGGGTTCTGGGATCGAGCCCCACATCAGGCTCTCTGCTCAGCAGGGAGCCTGCTTCCCCCTCTCTCTCTGCCTGTCTCTCTGCCTACTTGTGATCTCTTTCTCTATGTCAAATAAATGAATAAAATCTTAAAAAAAAAAAAAAAAAAGAGAGAGAGCACTCCTGACTACTGCAAAGAATAGGTTTTAAGGCACAAGAGGAAAAACAGGAGAGACCAGTCAGGAGGCTACTGCAGCAGTCCTAACAAGAGACAATGCTTTAATTGCCAGGGTGGTAACAGAGAAGCTGGTGGCATTTACACAGATTCAGGATGTGTTTTGGATTGAAGAGCTCACAGGACTTGATAGTGGCTTAGAAATAGAAGGTAGTGACAGAGAGGAATAAAAATATACCTAGGACTTTTATTTGAGTTAATGGGATGTTTAGTGTGGTGCCATTTACAGGCATGGGGAGTAGCGGGGGAGGAATGGGTAAGAATGGGGATCAGGGGTAGAAAGGAGAATCCAGAGCATGGGTTATGAGATACGTATTGGACATCCAAATGGAGATGACCATGAGATTATTGGGCATATAAATCAGAGTTCAATAAACAAGTCAGGGTTGGAGAAGTGAATTTGAGAGTCATCAACTTACAGATGATGGTTAAAGCCTTGGAGTTGGATTAAATCACCTGCAGGTGAGAGTTGTAGAAAGAGAAAAGGGCAGGGAAAGAGCCTGGGCAGGGAGATGAGGGCATTGTGATTGAGGAGTGGCAGTGAAGGAGGAAGAACATAAGAGATTATGTTGTCACACAAAGAAACCGAGGGAAAAGAATTCTAAGCGTAGTTACTGCATAGCTATGAAATGTGTCCTTGCTGGAATTTAGGAACTTACTCAAGTGTAAATGAGATGACTCAGGTGATTGTCTATTAGATTTGGACACACATAGGCGATTGGTGACCTTGACAAGAGAAATGTCTGTTAAGAGTCATATAATATTTGGGACCTCCCTTTGTTGCCTTTCATCCACTGTTTATCTTCTAAAGCCACTTTGCTGTGTTCACTGTACTTCAAATAAGCTCATCAAGACAAGGGACCTTTTGTTGTTTTTAATTGTTTTCCCTCAAGCATGTAGCATAATGTTATGCCCACCATTGGAACAGATTTTTATTGACTACAATTTTCTCTTATTTCATTAAATGCAGAGAGAGACACTAAGAAATTGCTTTGGGGAAATGGTCTGTAATTTATAGCTGAAATGCATGGCTTAGGGGCTACCAAACATGGCCAGTTATTTTGAAGGGCTGCCTAACCAACACTTACCAACATCATACATCATATATTTGGATGCCCTCTATACCAAAGGTCTATATACTATTATAATACTATATAGTATAATACTATGATATTGGAAGGGTGGCTGTTCAATTTCTTTTTGGTCATTAGAATGTAAGATGTAAAAAACCTATTGTTTTAAGACTTGTTATTCCACTTTTATATTTTTGTCTTTAATATTGAAGCTGTATTTTGTAAAGTACTTCCCTGAGTGAATACATGAATACTATATAAATAGAGCAAACACATGAGATCCCGTTGGACTTGAGTAGCTGCTCACAGATGTACATATATCTCATATATAATTTAAAGCTTTTTTTTCTTTCAAACTAAGAGGTATTTGAGTAGATTTCTGTTGTTTTGCCAAGCTTCTCATTTATTGCACCTTTTCATTTATTTTAAGGATTTAATATTGACAGAGATGGAATAATGTGTGCAATGCACACATGAGGGATGCCTGGGTGGCCCAGTTGGTTGAGCAGCTGACTCTCGATTTAGGCTCAGGTCATGATCTCAGGATCAGAGACTGATGCGGGGCTCCACACTGGGGCTGGGGCCTGCTTAAGATTCTCTTTCTCCCTCTCCCTTTGCAGCTCCCCCACTCATTGTGTGTGTGTCAAATAAATAAATCTTTAGGAAAATGGGCACATGATTTTGAAGTACTTTGGAAATAAAGTTATATAAAAAAAAAACAAACCCAATCAGTACAAATAGGATACTGATTGAATTCTGTGTTAAAATTATGTTTTGGTATTTTAAAAAATGTTATGGCATACTGTAAAATTATACCTTAATTTTCATTATGAAAATTGAATATAATATTGAGATAATTTTAATGAATAAATCAATATTTTTGAGGGGATGATATATAGGTTTATTACCTTGATTGTGGTGATGGGAACACGTGTGTATGCATATGTACAAGCTTATCAAATGGTATACGTTAATAATGTGCAGTATTTCTTTATACCAATTATACCTCTAGCTGATGGGAAAAACAATTGTGTGCTTTAAACAGAAACATGCATTCATATGTAAATCAATTGTAAATGAGAGTATAGATGTAAATAATGCTACTCAATTCACCATATTCATTTGTGATATTATGTCTTCTTATTTTTAAGCCTTGATTAGTGCATTTTTGTCCAGACCTAGAGGAGTTTTCTGTATCTTTTCAGTATAACTTCCCCTCCATACCCTTGTGTGAAATTTGCTCTTGTTTTGTTAGGGGTAACACCTCTATAGAGTGAAAACTGATAGTCAAACTAGGTCACTGGTGAAGAGCTTATGTGAAAACCCCTGGGTAGGAAAACTGGCTCAAATATTCTATTTAAAAGGAAGGGGATGGGTGGCCCCATCTGTAAGCATCTGCCTTGGGCTCAGTCATGATTTCAGGCTCAGGGTCCATGGATTGAGCCCAGTGTCAATCCATTTCTTGCAGGAAGTCTGCTTCTTCTCCATGGGCACTGCTGCTGTCTCTTAAGTAAATAAAGTTTTTTAAAAATAAAGGGAAGGGGGAGACTTCAATGCCATTTACTGTGATTTTAAAATATTAATGAAAACTAGTATTCTTAAGCAGTAAATTATAATTGTTATTGCATGTTGATGTGGTGTGGATTGTTTGTTTGTTTTTCTGTATTATCAGAATTTCCAACACCTGGATTATGCTATAAATTTTGATTATTTTCACTCTGTCTTTGGCTTTGGGTGACATTTAACTTTGTTACTGCTTCAGAGCATCTCAATCAAAAAATTAAGAATGTTGGAAGAAATGTGAGGAGGTAAAAGCTATTTTAAGAATTTTGCTGGTAGGGGGCGCCTGGGTGGCTCAGTGGGTTTAAGCCTCTACCTTCAGCTCAGGTCATGCATGGTCTCAGGGTCCTGGGATTCAGCCCCGCATTGGACTCTCTGCTCAGCGGAGAGCCTGCTTCCCCTTCTCTCTCTGCCTCCCTCTGCCAGCTTGTGATTTCTTTATGTCAAATAAATAAATAAAATCTTAAAAAAAATTTATTTTTTTGCTGGTGAGTAAAAAGCTGTTAACAAAATCTGAAAGCTTCTCCGGATTCAGACCAAATCCAGACCTCTACCCAGTAGTCTTCTGGATAGACTATATTGTATGGTAAGCAAACTTTAATTTGCAGACACATTGCCAAATTTAATGCAAATGGATCACAATAGAGAACCAACACATAAGTGATCCTACAGGTTCTGCCTGCATAAAGTTTACTTTTCTTTCAAGAACTGAGTCCATATCATATCTCTTCTCTTTGAAGTATACCTTCCCACTCCCCCAAACTAGCTTCGAGATGCTCTCATTGCTCTGAATTTTTAAGTTACTCATCTGTTTTATGACACTTAATTTTTCCTTTGTATTCATTATTTAATTACTTAGACATTGTATCTATCCTGGTTAGATTTCTAGTTCACCATAGAAAGATCTTGGTCTGATGACCAATATGCTTTCCAATTATCACCACCAAAGGTGACAAATACTTTGTTATTTGAATAATAGGGAACATTAGGATGTTCTTAATAGAAGTTCCATGTAAAATAATATTTCAATTAGTGCTTTGTTCTGCTCTCCATTTTTCTTTTTAAGAAGCCTTATCTTTAGTAATTTGAGTTTTCATCACAGACTCCAAGTACTTTAAGAAATAAGAGTCACACATACATAGAACGTTACTGTTCATCGGAGTTTGCTGTGGTGTGCTGTGGTGTGCAATGAAGAGGAAAGATGTCCCAAGGAATGGTGACTCAGTCTGGACCTTGAAGGATAAAGAATATGGTAAAGGTAGAGAGGATGGGGAGGGCTTTCAAATGGAGACCAGGATGGGCCACATTTGGAGATGACAGAGTGCCTGGCATGATGAAAGCCGGGGCTGGGAGGAGGATGGCGGCAGCAGAAGGTGCCGGTCAGACCTCAGTCCTGCCACTCCGTTCCTGCTGCTTTCTCTCCCTGCCTGTGGCAATTGGGCTTCTCTTCAGCCTTCCTGATGAAACTCTCGACACCTTAAGTTTCCCAATTATATCTTGCGAATGAATCCAGTGTATATTTTTCAGTACACATTGTCTTTAAAATAAAATATAATCAGTGTCTCAAAGTCCAACAGGTAATTCTGATGTAAAAATTCGTTCTCTTCCTTGGTGGGGTGAACTTTTTCTTCCCAGTTATATGTATAGGTACCTCTTGTTTTGTGGGAAATACTCACTGGGAAATACTCACTGGTGTAAAAAATCCATTCATTCAGTAGATATGAATGTCTCTTATGAGGCAGACATTGTTCCAGAAGTTCTATTCATTTGCAAATTTGTGTGACACAGGGCAGTCCCTACTGTCATGTAATCAATTACTCTTTAATGGAAGGAGACATGATAAACAAGTATGTTAGTTGCTGATAAGCCCTAAGGCAAAAAGTAAAACAAATAGAGGTACTGTCTTAAAGTTAGGAACAGATCCTATGAGGATCTTCTGTCTGGAATGTTGTAGGAGTAGAGAAAAGGGGGAGGGTGGATTATTCTAGGTGTGTTCAAGGGAAAGGCAAGAGTCACAGTAGTGGAGGGTCATGAACGTAGGTAGAAAGGAAATTGGAGAGACCAGAGCTAAGAGGACAAAACTCTAGGTCTTACTCTCCGTGAAGTCAGAAGTCAGTGGAGGCTATGAGAGGAAGTGTGGTGATCTGACTTAACAATTTCAGAGGCTCATTCCAGCCGCTGTGTTGAGAAGAGGATGTAAAGTGGCAATGCTGGGAGCTGGGAGACTGCTTAGCAGCTTGAACAGAGAGGTGTTCGGTGAACGGGGCTGTCGGTGGAAGCCAGGTCTATCATGTAGAGCTGGCAGAAGTTGTCGATGGATTGGATGGCAACTGTGTGTGTGAGGGGACTTTTTTGGCTTAAGCAACTGGAAGAATTGTGATTTACAGAGATGGGAAGACTTGGAGAGAAAGGGGTATGGTTTGGAGGAGCTGGGGAGAGGAATCGGAAGTTAAATTAAGCTGGAGATTGCAGTTAATCATCTGACTCCAGATGTCAAGCAGGCATTGGATTTACAAATCTGGATTTGAAGGGAGAGATCCAAGCTGACTATTTAGCGTTTAAAATTTTCTTCATACAGATCTTTCAATTTTTTTTATACATATTAAAACAATTTTTAAGGTTCATTTTTGTTGCTATTGTAAAGTAAGTTTTTTTTTTTCCATTATACTTTCTGACTAATTTTGCTTTTGTTTATATAGGCCATTCACTTTAGTGTGTTTATATACCAAGCTGCTTTAATGAATTCTCTTATTTATCAATGTTTTTAAAAAACTGATTCACTGATTTCTTATCTCCTTTAAATTTTCTGTGCATTTTTACCAAATTGTTCAATTCTGTAAAGTAGCAGTTTCTTTCATGTCTCCATATGATGTCCTGTGCCTGAAATATCAATTATTTCTTGTTTTTTCCTGTGAGTTTCTATTTATTCCCTTAAACTCCACTCATATTTCTCATCTGTAATACGTTTCTGGGTTCCTAAGAAAGTTTCTCTTTCCATGAGCTTTAGCTGTATCAACTGTGTACCTACATTAGGGCAATCATCAAACTTTATCATCATTTTGTATGTATCTATCAGTTTGTTGGAGGTTCGAACTCTTTTGGGGTGGGAACTGGGTCTTACCATTTTTACGTCCCCAGTGTTTAGGTGAATCTGCCACATAATTGTCTGTTAGGTAATTGTATGTTGAATACATGAGTAGTTAATTTCTACATATTAAAAACGTTTTGAAACTGGATAAGATTTTCTTTGTATAGATATTTTATAAGTGTATTAATAGTAACACTTTTAAAAATTCACTTTTGTCACTAGTGTAAAAGAAATATTTTCTCAAGTGCATTATATTTGTGCGATTATATCTTAAAAATGAAAGGCCTATTATTTTAGAAAATTAATGTACAGTGTAGGAAGCTTGTTTCTGCTTTCCGTGCCATCAGATGCATAGAGGTACTTGGATTTATGAAACCTTAAATTTTGCAAATGACAAATGGGTGGATGTTACATATTTACTTACAAAGAAGCTCTTTTATCTTGTTTGGTTTTTTACTTTGTGTAGGAAATGGGGAGAGGGAGAATTTAAAGTTTATATTTTTCTGGAAAGCAGTAGTAGTTGTTCTTCGAAAAGCAATTAGCTTTTCCTAAAGGCAACATTTTCCAAAGCTTAGGTATATGTCATTACTAGTAGTTACTTTATATTTATTTTTGTTTTACTTTTTCAACCCATCAAGTCAGTGAATTGGCCCATGTGAAATTTTTCAGGGTGTCTATTACCTATTTCTGTTATAAACAGGTTAAGAGTTTGCCCTTGTGACACTGAAACATTTATTAGAGTAATTATTTATAGATTTTTTTTTCACTGAAGCAGAAATATATTCCATCAAATAACCAATCACAGTTCATTGTTCATTGCTGAGTGCAATGGGACGTATGGCATGCTTCTCTTTTGTAGGGAGTTATAAATGTAGGCACAGAGATAAAACTGGTACCCAGGAAAAAAACTGTAGAAACGTTAAATTTATGGAATCTGTTGTATATGCTATATAGGGAGAAACTCTGAATGTTGAGGGGTTAGGGGAGGGTGGTTTCAGCAAGACCTCAAAGAGTAGGTAGGGGTTGTCTGGATAGAGAGGCAGAACACACTAGATTGGAAACAGAATGAAAGGAACATAGGTAAGAGCTGTTATGAGGTGTGGAAATGAGATGCTGACCTCCATCCTGACGTAGTAAGGATTTTTATGCTTTATCTCATCAAAAAAAGTATTACACTTTTTCTTCACTATATTTAAAACACATTAGTTGAATTTCATGGAGGTGAGTATCAACGTTATTTGTTATCATGTTTTTATTACCAGATAATGTAGTCATATTGTTGAATGCAAAAGAAAATGCCAATTAAAGAGGGCAAAAACAAACAAGCAAACAAAAATCCCTTAATTCCAACATCTCTAATAAGCAGTAAACATTTTGGTGCATTTTTTAATTAGATGTGAAAAACACACACACATTGTATTTTTATTAAGTTAGATCATATTAGAAAGTTACTTTAAAAATAGAAATATTTTATTTTCTGTGTTTTGTTTTATTTAAGGAGAAAACCAAAAGCCAAGGCACCACTTCCTCCAGCTGAGACCAGATATCTCGATGCCTCTCCAGTTGATGATACTGTAGAATCCTCTGCTTGCATCATGGAACAGAAAGAAAACACAATAGATAAAGACATTGAACTCTCAGTGGTGCTACCTGGGGATATTATCAAATCGACTACTGTTCACGGCAGGTACGACACAGCAAATGAAAGAACAGGAGTTCCTTTTCTTCTTGGGTCATTGATACTCTCTGTTGCATATATACTTCTTGATTTTTTCCTTTGACAAAATACTTCATTCGTCACTCAGTTATCAATTAAATATGCCAAAGGTGATAAATTTTATCTAATAATATTTTAGTATCAATGCTATGAATTCCACAATCCCAGTCAAGTGACTCTTGAAATTTAGAGTGATTTTTTTTCTGTTGCTACTTATTTAATAAGTTTTCTTAAAAAAAAAAAAAAAAGCCTTTCCCAGAGGAACAGTTGTTGGTTATATTAATTTTGTTTAGTCCAACTTACAAAGCAAACCAGTGGTCTATAAGAAAATTCTTGCCCTTCCTCTTCAAATTATTCCTTCCTTTTTAAAGCTGCTTCTCTGAATTTGCTTTTGCAAAAGTTACTAAGTACTCTTAAAATGTCATACTCTCTTATGTATCTAAAACTAGTAGGATTTTTTAGTTCTTTGAATGATTTCATTAATGTATTAAAAATGTGGATAAGTTTAATAGAAATGTAAAATTAAACTTTAACCTAGCAAGAAGTGAAAATGTGATTTAGGAGAGTGATATTTTTAATACCTGCATAAAAATTGGAAAAATGGAATAAAGCCAAGTGTAATTTTCCATTTCATTTTGAAGTGGAAAGTTACATGAGTTGTATGCTTGGTCTTGTTCTACCTTTCACCTTCAACTGCCCATTCGTTATCAGGAGTCCTGTTTTAGAAATCTAAGCTGATTTGACCTTTGGGGGGAGAGAGAGAAAGAGAGTGTGTGTAGAACAAAAGAATAAGCAACGTATTGGTTAATGCATTCTTACAGGGTGGTTTTATCTAGAAGAAACTCATTCAAGATAACCTTAATCTTAAGACTTCCCATCAAGCATAGGTGTCACTTCACAAATTATTGAAAATATGTGAACATAGAAAGGTTTAGCATTAACAAACAATACATAATATTGGGTATTAAATTCTCATTAAATTTAAATAAGTTGCATTTTGCCATTGATTTTGTATGGGGAGTGGTTTTGGAGATCACATGTTGAGTTGTATTGAGGAGGTTGAGAAACGTGTGTCTGTCCTTGGTGGGCTTCCAGCTCAGATGCAGGTAATCACCTGGGTTGTGCTTCTGGTAGGTAAGGAAGGCATCTTGGGAGTTAGAAACTCTGGCTATCATCTTCAATCATTGAAATAATCCTATTACCCTGGTTTAAAAATAATAATGGCAATGGATGTGTTGAGGGGTAATGAAGGCAGTTCCTCTTATTCTCCCTGAAGTCGAAGTCATTTTTTTTTTTTAAAAAGTCAGTATTTTTCCTAGGTCTTTACTGATGCTGAGAGGTAACAATGGTTTCCTCACCAGTACTTCTCAGACTTTCTTCTTAGGTAGGGTTTTCCTTCCCTCCTCGCCTTTGAATATCGCAGGCTTTAGCCACGTGACTCTTTGGTTCTAGAGAGTCTACTTTTCCACTTCCACACCTTTTTGAAAGTTAGTAGCTCAAGTGACACTTTTATTTATAAAAGTTCTCTAATCTTCCTAGCATGAACTTTACCCCCAACTTCCAAACTCTCTGACATTTTATACCATTGAGTTACCATATATTATACTATGCTCTAATTAATATGCATGTCTTGTCTTTTTGATTAAACCACAAGATCCATGCAGGCTTCATTATTTTATTGTGCTAAGCACAGTTTCTTGGAATATGGCAGGCATTTAATAGATACATTAAAATGAATATTGTCTCCCTAATCTCTTAGATGTAGATGGAGGTAACGACTTAAATGGTATGTTTTAGAGACGTTTGCTTGGATAGTCCCTGGTTCTTTTCCTAGGATCTTTTAAATAAAGACAGTTTCTCCACATAGAGACCAGAGAAGTTATGTCCCAAATTCTGATTGCTTTTGTCGGTTTGTTTGTTTTGTTTATTTTTAATTAACATATATATTATTTGCTTCAGGGGTAGAGACCTATGAATCATGAGTCTTACACACCTCACAGCACTTACCATAGCACATACCCTCCCCAATATCCATCATCCAGCCACGCCATCCCTCCCTCCCACCCTCCAGCAATCCTGTTTATTTCCTGAGATGAAGAGTCTCTTATGGTTTGTCTCCCTTCCCAGTCCCATCTTGTTTCATTTTTTCCTTCCCTACGTGCCACAACCCCTCACCTTGCCTCTCAAATTCCTCGTATTGGAGAGATTATATGATAAAATTTGTTTAGGGCTGAAAAATTTTCCTGGGAGCAGAATTTGTTTCCTATCAGTGTTTTCACTAGGGGGTTTGGTTCAGGGACTTGTTCTTAATAGTTTTATCATTCAGGAATGATATATATGTATCATTTGTAGATGCACTGACTCATTTTTTAATATTAAGTGTTTATGATTAAAAGTGGTTGTTAGGAGTAGTTATAGATATTTTAGGCTGCAATTTGGGATATATTAAGAGTTTAATTTGGAGTGGAGGTCCTGGGTGGCTCAGTCAGTTAAGCATCTGCCTTTGGCTCGGATCATGATCCCAGTGTCCTGGGATTGACCCCTGTTTCCTACTCCCTGCTCAGTGGGGAGACTGATTCTCCCTCTCCCTCTGCCCATCCTCCTGCTCATGCTCTCTCTTTCTTTCTCTCTTGCTCTCTCTGTCTCTCTCAAATAAGTAAGTAAAACCTTTAAAAAGAAATAAGTATAATTTGGAGTATCTTGAATGTTGGAGCTACCATTGGCCCATGGTTAAAAAATGAAACACTGTTTAGCTGTAACAACAAACTGCGCAAAATACAAATTTTAGCTACCTAAAGTGAAGACCCATGACATGGATAACTTAAACTTGTTACTATGAATGGAATAGGGAAAGTTTCAGCAAAGTAGTAGAAGAATTGGGTGGGAGATTAAGGAAGAGTAATTTTAAATAAGTTTCTATATAATGTTCTTTTAGATATTTCAGAGTTCCATATTGCCACTATGAATAGTCCTTAATAGAATTTTTTGGGCCATCTTTTCTTAATTTGTCTAAATATTCCTTGTGTATGATATTTATTTTGATAGTATTATTTATATGCATTTCCTTTGAAAAATAATATTAGTATTAGACTAGAATATTAAGAAAACTTAAATGCTTCATTTAAGTTCAGATATGTATCTCTATATAAATATATATAAAATATATAAATATATATATATTCCCCCCAAAAATGTCTTTTTTTTTTTAAAGGTTATTCATTTATTTATTTGACAGAGAGAGAGAGAGAGAGAGAGAGAGAGGGAGAGATAGCACAAGTAGGCAGAGAGGCAGGCGGAGAGAAAGGGGGAGGCAGGCTCCCCGCTGAGCAGAGAGCCCGATGCGAGGCTTGATCCCAGGACCCTGAGATCATGACCTGAGCTGAAGGCAGAAGCTGAACCCACTGGGCCACCCAGGAGCGCCCCCCACCCAAATGTCTTCTTGGGGAAGATTTTTCAAGTTTCTCTCTGTCTTCTTATACAACTTACGCAGAGATATGCTTAGAATGTTTGCAGGAATGTGAACACATAGCATTATCTACAGAAGAATGCCCTTATTTGTACATTGATTTTCACCAAAGAGCTTATTCAGATTAGGGAACACAATAAGGTCAGAAGTGGTTATAGACTTTATGCTCAGGGGGCAAGTAAAAACTTCTGATTTAGGTCAATAACCTTACTCTCTTTACCAGTCTTTTGGTACTAGAGTTTAATGATAATGCATCTTTAAGGACCAGAAGTCACTTTAGTCTGCCATCTTGCCTTTTTGTAATCCTGGCTTACTGTTGAGGGTAGCTACGGTGCCAGCCCGCAAACCCTTGGGCATTTCTGTATTCTTGTCATGATGATTGGATTGAAGGGAGATGGAATTAAAATATTTACCATAGTGCGTGTCTGTGTGTCTGTATGTATGTAGTGTGTGTGTGTATAAATATGTATATTATGTGTGTATATGTATATATTTGTATGTGTACATATATGCATATATACACACATAAACATATATCTCTGTGTGTGTGTGCGTGGGCCAACCTTTTTCACCAGGCAGAGCTGCTCTGTGCCTTACTTAAAGTAAGCATTAAAGGACACTGCTGTTAGAGATAAGGTGCCAAGGGGCTGCCTTCCTCAGAAGGTGCTGCAGTATGCAACGGTGTAAGTAGTGGTGTCTCAAAGTACTTGGGAAAGTTAATTTTTAATGATAATGAGCTTATGAGCCGAAAACTACAGAGAATAAGGAAGTATGTGGGTATGTTTGCCTATCACTCTAGATCCTTACCTTATCATGAGGTGTCTGCCCAGTATGTAATTATTCCTCATGAAATAAGTGTTCCTTTTTCCTCTGTTTTCTTTGGGATACTTTATTTATGTATTTATGTATGTATGTATGTATTTATTTATTTATTTTGAAAGGATTCTTTTTTTTTTTAAGATTTTATTTATTTGACAGAGAGAGACACAGCTAGACAGAGAACACAAGCAGGGGGTGGGGGAGAGGGAGAGGGAGAAGCAAGCTTCCTGCCAAGCAGGGAACCTGATGCAGGGCTTGATCCTGGGACCCTGGGATCATGACCTGAGCCGAAGATAGATGCCCAATGACTGAGCCACCCAGGCACCTCTCTTTGGGATAGTTTAAAAGTAGTTCTCATTTGGGAGATTTGGCAAAAGATTGACATTAATCCCCCTTTTTTTAGCCTGTGGAAAGAGCATTGTATGGCTATACTAGTATTCTCCCACAAAAGGGAGGAATGGAATCAACACCATTTATAATAAACAAAGATTTTTCTTTTATGCTCCTACCCTAAGTAGAAATTTGTTTTGATTTGAGCAAATCTGAGAATGAAATGAATGAAAATGCAAATAAAGAAAGCATAGAACTTGAAGTTAGACATCCTGGGCCCTGTGGTTGATTCTGTAACTTGCTGTGTGACCTGAGGCAAGTCATCTCACCTTTCTGGCCTTTGCCTGTAAAATTACCCAGAGACTCATTACATATGATTTGTGACCTGGATTTACCTGTCTAACAGCACCGGTTTATAGCAGAGTTGAGAGTAAGCCCAGTTTTGACTGGCACTGGGTGGGTCAGAGAACTAGCTCAGAAATGGTTTACATGGATTACAGTGCCACCTGTTGGAAAAAGTAGACTATGAAAAACGACAATATTGGATCAGTGTGGGTCAGTTTCGTTTAAAAAAAAAATCAGTAATAGAACCGTATGGGTCCCAGAGGAGTTTCACAATTTCATAACATACTTACATTTATTGAAAAGTGTCAAATAATGACACATGTGTAGTAAATACATTATATGATAGGTGAATAGAGTTGAAGAACACACTGTTAAAAATCCATTCCATGGCACAAATCATGTTGAACTTCCTAAGAATTCTTAAATTTTGCTTTAGGTACTGAGTCAGTTGTAACTGCTCAAAATAACAGTTGGAATTGTAACTGCTAAAGTATTTCAGTATACCAGAGCTGCTTGAGTTTTTATTGGAGAGACTGAAGAATCCTGTTAACTGGGCTCCAGTACTGCCTTCCACACCCCTGAGCCAGGGAGCACATAAGCCTCTGCAGGCTGATTGCACTCCTTGTTGGTGGGAAAATGTGACAGAATACTCACAAATGTCCTCTGAGTGTCATTTTTAGGTGGACTACCCTTTTCTCCTTTCCTGGCCTCCCTGCCTTATAACAATGATCCTTGTTAATTTTCTTTTTAATTTTTTATAATTACAAATGCAACACTTGGACACTATGTAAGTAGGAAAATGCGGATAAGCTAAAAAATAATTAAAATACGATGTCATTTTTAAACAGGCAGATTACAACTATTAACTTTATGGTATATAACCTTTCATTCATACACACATGCGCAGACACAGACAAATGTATGTGTACACATATACCTATATAGGCACTTTTCTTTTTAACCGCTATCATGTTGCACATGCCATCTTGTTAACCTGTCCCTTGTTCAGTTAATGATTTCTAACTTTAGTGTCAGTACAATTTATCTTATCCTTTGTCTATATTTGAATTGTCCCAATTGCTGCGAGATATATTTATAGTACTCTTTTTTTTAATAAGGGATGTGTATGTGTGTTTAATAGGTATGTTATTAAATCACAGTTCTTGCGAAGGTAATTATTTATGACTAGCTGTGAATGTAACATCCTAGATACATGACCAAGTAGATTTAGCCTAAAGTGGTGAACTTCAATTTTTTTTTTTTTTTACTTTTAGAAATATGTATTTTGTCTGTTTAGTACGGATGTATATTATTGTCTTCAAATCTTAAAACTGTTACTTTCTTCAAAGTGTTTCCTATAGCATCATTCAGTAAGCATTCTCAATTTTGAGATTAGGTTTATTTGTTTTATGTACCTGATCCCCTTCATTTCATGCACATAAGAATAGAGAACATTAGTTCATTTGTGAACTCACTACTGAACTAGGTTGGTTAGCATAGGACAAATGTCAGCCCTGCAGGCAGTGTTCTAAAACTTCCCACACTATCATTGGTAAGTCTGATTGGGTTGTTGGTATATATTTGGAAGGGGCAGTGAGAACTAATTCAACTCAACTCAGTTTTGAGGATCCAGTGAAAATGGTATAATGCTTTACTGGATACTAAGACAGATTTAAAGAGTCATAATAAGGAAGAATCTTATTCATAGAATTCAGCCCCTATCGGATACTTGAAATCTATCTATTCATAATAAGTCCTTATCATCATGCATCCTCATTTTCCTGTGACAGTCCTTGTTTATACCTGTTTTCCCAGATTATTTACTGATAGTGCCCTCCTCTCACTCTCAGATGTCCCAGATTGGATGATAAATTACATAGCCACCCTATTGGTAAGTGGCTTTGTTTAAACACTTCCAAGGGTTGGAAATTCACTGAGACAGTTATTGGACTTCTTGTTGATCTGTGAGCTCTTTAGTGAACCATGACCTTCATTTTTGATACCGAGTTGGATCTTTAGAAATACAAAAATGGAGGTCTTATCTAGCAGGTAACACATCTAGGACAAGTTTACCCCTAATAGTTGTCATGAATGCAGAAAGAGTCACCCTAGGAGTTAGGGGGTTACTTAGTGATGTCATCATTCTTTGAAGGAAAACTGCAGATAGCAGTTAGCCTCTTACAAACCATGTATCCCATCCTGAATCCTGACTTAGGGTATTACTGGGCTAAAATGTAACTCTGTCAGGACTCGGGAAATTCTAATTGTGACTGCACCTTAATTGTGTATATGTTCTTCATTATCTGGTCATGTAACTTCTCTAAGCTCAGTTTTTTAAAATTCATGAAGTGGGAGTAGCTTTTGTGGTGGTTGTGAGCTCAAATGAGGTAATAGATACGAAATTCATATGAGGGATTGTCATTTACTTCCAAAGGGAGTAGGAAATTTCATAGGGATTTCTCCATTTCAAAGAAGAGAAAAGAGATTTTAGAGGGTCTTAAAAAAATATCTGCCCTCCAGGAAATTATTTCGCAAGAGAAATCTGAAAATAGTAATGCACAGTAGTCTCTTAAATAACTATAAACTATAGTTTATAGTTAAAAGTGAGGGGGTTATATGGAGGAGGAAAATATTATTTCTTATTTGATGAAGTGATGACCAAATTCAGCCAATCCTTTCCTACTTTTAATAATTTGGCTCAAGTTTTGGGTGGCCTGTTGGCATGTGCTTCCACTTTAGCAAGCAGGAACATAAGCATCCTTCCTGGGGTGATCCTGGGGTAGAACCTGTTAGCTAATTGCTGTTTAGTACATCAACTTGGGATAGTTCTCACAACAGAATTGTTGTTTTTGCTGGAAGTAATTTGGCTTCCAGGGGGGAAAATTCTCAACTATATGCAAGAGAAGATTTTGTTTTCTGTTGTGCAGTTTGTGACTTGCAAATCCCCAAAGCAGCCCCATTGCATGCGGAGACTGCTTAAAGGTTATGTCCTACTTTTATAGTGCTAAGGCTCCTTCATGAGAGAGTTAAGACAGTAATTCCCACTCTCAAAATCAGCTAGGTCAGGATCCTCTCTTCTGTGCTTCTAGTGCCAAATTCTGAGGCTGCAATGAACTATTTGAAGTATTTGAACTGGTCTGAGGTTATTTTTTGGAAAAGGTCTAACCCAACTTAATGCTTATATCTCACCTCTGTAAAGATGTCTTGACTTTAGATACAAGGCTACTAGTTCAGTTTGTAAATTAAGAAAAAACAGCTTTCATGCCTATGTGTGTTTTTTAAAGCATATGAATCTCTTTTCAGTGACTTTGCTTTTTCATACATCCAATACCATGCAGATAACTCCTATATATTGAGTTGTGTGTGTGTGTGTATGTGTGTGTGTGTGTGTGTGTATACATACATACACTGTTATATATTGTCTGCTGTGTGTTTGAGATACCAGATTAAGAGAGAAATAATCACTGGTTTCTATGATATCCTCATTCAGTGATACTGACCTCACTAGTACAGACATTGTATCAGGTCCTGGGAATAAACACTGCTAAGAGCTGGTCCTGCAAGAAGAGAGTTCATATCCAGGTATAAATGGAACTCAGGTAACATCTTGTGGCCACTCTGTTCCCTCAGGTCTAGATAAGATTGGCCTTAACCCCTGTTCTAGATCTTGTGGAAAGTTCTCTCCCCTTTATTAAATTATTATTGAAAATTCCTGAAGGTTAATGTTCTTAGAACCTCCTCTGGCTCTGACTTTTTGTTGTTGTGTTTTATTTTGTTTTTAAAGATTTTATTTATTTATTTGACAGCACAAGCAGGGGGAGCAGCAGGCAGAAAGAGAGGGACTCCCCCTGAGCAAAGAGCCCAATGAGGGGCTCTGTCCCAGGATCCTGGGATCATGACATGAACCGAAGGCAGGCATTTAACTGAACCAAACTGAAGTCCGGGCTCTGACTTTATGTCTTATTTTTGGATTCTTACTTTTTAGTCTCTTCCTTTTGAAATTTCCTTTTTTTAAAAAAAAAAAAATGACTATTTATTTATTTATTTGATAGAAACCACAAGCAGGCAGAGAGGCAGGCAGGAGGGGGGTGGGGGAGTGGAAGCAGGCTCCCCACTGAGCAGAGGGCCCGATGCGGGGCTCGATCCCAGGACCATGACCTGAGCTGAAAGCAGAGGCTTAACCCACTGAGCCACCTAGGAACCCCTGAAATTTCCTTTCTTTTCTTGATTTAACACCTCGCCCTGAAGCTAAGACCAGACCTTAGTGATGGTCTGTGGGTCACCAGGAAAAGGTGAGTAAGTGCATCACATAGCAAATCATTTAATTCAGCACTTTACGCCTCCTGTTGGGTCCATTCAACAGCCCTCCCACACTCTGGTGTAAAGCCATCCTGGCCTCTTCCTACTGCTTAGCTCCTCTTTCTGTTTCTCATGTCTTCTCACTCTTTTCTTCTGGCATTGGCTTTAATTGTATCAGCACTTAATGAAATAATCTGAAATCTGACTAAGTCCTTATCTCCCCCTAAATTTTTGCAATACCTTTGTAACTTTTCCCCCAAACTGCCCTGGATACAATAACAGCAACAAAAGAAAATTACCTTTTAAGACACACACACACACACACACACACACACACAACACACACAAAATAAATGAATGAATGAATGAATAAATAACACAGTGGCTTTTAAAAAAATAAACATGTATTATTGGTTTCAGAGGTACAGGTCTGTGATTCCTCTCTTATATAACACGCACTGCTTACTACATTACATGCTCTCCTTAATGTCCATCACCAGTGACCCCATCCCTTTATTTCCTCCACTCCAGCAATCCTGTTTGTTTTCTGTGATTGAGAGTTCTTATGATTTGTCTCCCTCTCCAATTGCATCTTGTCTTATTTTTTCCTATCTTACCCTCTGATCCTCTGTTTTGTTTTTTAAATTCCACATATGAGTGAGATCATATGATAATTGTCTTTCTCTGATTGACTTTTTAGGCTTAGCCTAATACCCTCTAGTTCCATTTGTGTTGTTGAAAATGGCATGATTTTATTTTAGGAGGGCTGTGTAATATTCCCTTGTGTATATTTTTACCACATCTTTATCCATTCATCTGTTGATGGACGTCTGGGCTCTTTCCATAGTTTGGCTATTGTGGACATTGCTGCTATAAACATTCGGGTGCACATGCCCCTTCGGATCACTACATTTGTATCTTTAGGGTAAAAACCCAGTAGTGTGATTGCTGGGTCAAAGGGCAGCTCTATTTTCAACTTTTTGAGGAACCTTCACACTGTTTTCCACAGTGACTGCACCACCTTGCATTCCCACCAACAGTATCTGAGGCTTCCCCTTTCTCCACATCCTCTGCATCCTTGCCAATATCTGTCATTTTCTGACTTGGTAATTCGAACTGGTGTGACGTGATATCTCACTGTGGTTGTGATTTATATTTCCCTGATGCCGAGTCATGTTGAACATTTTTTCATGTAGGATAGTGGCTTCTTAAATCATGTATCACCCCTATTATTTACATTTGCTTTTTAGTTTTATTTTAAAAATAAAACATGACTTTTTTTTTCAAGTCAAAGTAAAAAATGAAAACAATCAGCATATAATCCTTTTAGATATACAGTAGACCCCATCATTCCTCAGAACTCCACCGGTTTTCTCTCTCACTTGGTAAAATCCCAAGCCGTTTTGGTTTCAGTCTACCACTTTCCCCCAGCAGTCTGCTTTCCGTTTTTTCTTGAACATGTAGAGCCCACGACTGCCTCAGGTCCTTTGTAACTTGTAAGTCCTTGTAACTGCCTCAGGTCCTTTGAAACTCATTCCATTCAGGTCTCTTGTTCTAGTGTCTCCCCCCCCCCCCCGCCTTAGAACAGTTCCTAACCTCCCTTGTTATCTTATTTTTCATCACAACATTTATCATATCTGATGTACTATATATTTTAATTGTTTCTTTATTCCGCATTTGATCGCAGGTTGGAAAGCTGTAGCATGTGTGTAAGAATTGGCTGGAGTGCTGGTCAAAGCACATATTGCTGGGCCCCACTCCCAGAGTTTCTGAATCAGTGATCTGAACTGGGGCTTGAGAATTTGTATTTCAAGAAGGTCCTAGAGATTCCGATGTTGCTGTCCATGAGTCACAGTTTAAGAACCAATGTACCAGGGCGCCTGGGTGGCTCAGTGGGTTAAGCCGCTGCCTTCGGCTCAGGTCATGATCTCAGAGTCCTGGGATCGAGTCCCGCATCGGGCTCTCTGCTCAGCGGAGAGCCTGCTTCCCTCTCTCTCTCTGCCTGCCTCTCCATCTACTTGTGATTTCTCTCTGTCAAATAAATAAATAAAATCTTTAAAAAAAAAAAAAAAAAAAGAACCAATGTACCAGAATTCCTCTGGCCAATACAGTGTCCAATACTCACTACCTCTGGTTATTTAAAATGAGTTTACATGAAATGTTTAGTTTGTTAGTCCACTATGTTAGTATTTTTCAAGTGCCTAATAGCCACGTGTGGTAAGTGGCCACTGTATCAAATATGGAAAATTTCCAGTTGGACAGCACTGCTCTAGAACATAATAAACTACATAGAGATGGATTTCTATTCTGCTCCCCCCACCCCGAGTCATATCCCCATATTTATATATGTGGTCTACTTGGCATTTACTTTAGTGTAAGGCTTAAGATGGAGATATAAGTTTTATTTGTCAGATGCCGAGTCAGTCTTCCATATCATTTGCTGAAGACTCAGATCTTTCCCCAGAAATTTGGAATACCATTATCATATGCAGTATTAAATTCTCATCTGCATTTGTGTCTGTTATAGAACTTTCTGGTCTGTTGCATTTGTCTGTCTGGAAATAGGAATATTTTCTTTTTTTTTTTTTTTTAAGATTTTTTATTTTATTCATTTGACAGACAGAAATCACAAATAGACAGAGAGGCAGGCAGAGAGAGGGGAGGAAGCAGGCTCCCTGCTGAGCAGAGAGCCCCATGCGGGGGCCGATCCCAAGACCCTGGGATCATGACCTGAGCCAAAGGCAGAGGCCTTAACCCACTGAGCCACCCAGGCACCCCAATAGGAATATTTTCAAGACAAAATTGGCTTCTGGAATTATTGAACAAAGAATTAAGCAGAATTATAGAATGAAAGAATAAAGTCATAAGGAAGTTCTATGATTTTTATTTTTTATTTTTTAAAGATATTTATTTGTTTTGAGAGAGAGAAAGAGCACACATGAGCAGGAGGAGAGACAGGGGGAGAAGGAGAAGCAGACTTTATGCTGAGCAGGGAATGCCATGTGGGGCTCGGTGCCAGGACCCCAGGATCATGACCTGAGCCTTGAGCAGACACTTAACTGACTGAGCCACCCAGGTGCCCCTTTAATTGCCTTTTAAAGAGATGTTTTTATAAGAAAATATTTAGGCAGTGTTGAATTTAAAAGGCATGATAAGGTCCAGTCAGCCTGCAACCTTTTTGCCATGAAGTCTGATTCCTTGTGCAAAGATTATAGATGACCAAATTGACTGAGGGAATAGGCCATTATTGTAATATTTTTGGCCCATTATGCACTTCTTTTATTAAATTAGAAAACAAGGGGTGCCTGGGTAGCTCAGTGTGTTAAAGCCTCTGCCTTTGGCTCAGGTCATGATCTCAGGGTCCTGGGATCAAGCCCCGCATCGGGCTCTCTGCTCAGTAGGGAGCCTGCTTCTTCTTCTCTCTCTGCCTGCTTCTCTGCCTACTTGTGATCTCTGTCAAATAAATAAATAAAATATTTTTTTAAAAAATTAGAAAACTAATGTCACAGATAAAAAACAATACTCATTAAGGCATATCAAAAAGGCTAAATAAGTATGTATAGAGTGTTAAATGCTTACCTTTTAAAAATGGAAAATATCTTTTTCCTTAAATGTTTATATTTTTGTACATAGGGGGATAAAAATGGTAGCATTAGTAACTTTCTATTTTGTTAACTTTTGTGTATTTCTGACAGAGATTCTACAGAATGCACATTTAAGAGGTAAAATGTTTAAAGTATAAGCTTTAGTGTTTTTACATTTATTACTTGGCACATTTATATGTGGAGAGAGAAATCCAATCTGAACATAACACCGTTTATTCATAGACAGTAGTAGACAACTCTCCATTTTGGTTGTCAGTGAAAGTTCTCTCCTCTTCCAGCTTTAGTGTATTTATAATTACATTGTATTTACCTAGACATTACCTAATCCCTTTACACTTTATTTACTATCAGAGAAAGGAGGTACCATGTTCAAGTCAAGAATTTTTATGTAGCATCAAATTGCTCTCATAGAGTATTACGTTACCAAAAAACTAACTTGAATAAGACCATTATGCTAATCTTCCTGTGGATGAAATTTAATATCTACTACTCAGTGTCAACATTTGGGTGATAATAAACAAATTTATGTATAAGCGTACCAAGTGGCTCCAGAAGATATAAAACTCCTAAGTTGTTATTTTGGGAACATCTAATAAAGGCATAGGAAACTTATTTTGAGGACTGAAACATATATATATATATATATATATATATATATATATATATATATATATTTTACTGAGGGGCTTAGGTTTTTATTATTTTTCTTGATATATGTATAATGGGGTGCTACTTGTAGGTGGGAGAGGAGAAGAGATGTGAAGGGATGGGCAATAGACACAGAAGGTGAGGTAGGTGGGTGAACACAGGGCATGGTGTGAGAATCCATATAAGGTGTTGTTTAATCCCAAGACCACACAATGTCAGACAGCTAACCCTCTTCCAGGAGGAGACTGCTTCTTTAGAAAAGCTGAACCAAACAGGCTACAGATGAGGGAACTCCCCTTAAGAGAGCCAGGATGAGGTGCATATGAAAACAAATGGACTAAATTAAAAATGTCAGATTCAGTGATGATTCCTAGCCTCATTTCCCTGTCAAATTCCTGAAAGCCAGGAGCTAGGTTCATATTATGTAGTCAAGAAACTGGAGAATTTTTTTACCAACATTTATATTTCCCCATGGAAAAATACTTGATTGCCATCAAATGAAGCCCATCAACTTATACCTTCATTCATGAAAATAGGACTTTTACAGAGTGTTTTAGTGCCTCACTCTTAAATATGAACTAACAGCTTAAGATCACCAGACATTTGAGGAAAGCACAGACTACAAAAGATTTTTTAGTGTTCTTTACTTAAGGGCTGACAATTAAGAAGGACTCGGAGACCATATTGTACTTTTGTGGATGTGAATGAAATTTAACACTTAATCACGAGCTGAGATTATACATTTACTTGGTTACTTTTTAGTTGTTACAGCACAAGCGCCCATAATGTTTTACTGTCAAGAACCAGACAGTAAATAAGTTAGGCTTTGTGGACCATTCAGTTTCCATCACATCTACTCAAATCTGCCATTTTAACACAGAAGCAGCCCTAGATATTATGGAAACAAAGCATGGTTGTATTCCAATAAAACTTTATTTATAAAAAATAGGCCATGGGCCCACTTTGACCTGCAAATTGTAGTTTGATGACACTTGGCCTAGTCCATCTACTTGTGTAGATCTATGAGGGCATATCACTTATATTGTGTCTCCTGGGCTGTAGAAAATATTAAATGTCATTCGAATGAATTAAGAAATCTATACTATACTTTTGTGGGCTTCCTCCTATAGATCTTCACTGTACTTTCTAAAGCTCAAAGAATGGTGGTAGTTTGTTCATTCATTCGTTCCCCCTCCCCCCGACCCAAAGCAGTGCTTGATCTCATGACACAGATCAGGAGTCACATGCTCTACCAACTGAGGCAGCCAGGTGCCCCAAGGAGGTGCCGGTTGTTAGTGCTTCATTTTTATGCGATCTTTGAAATATAACCAGTTTATAAGCCAAAGACTGCTGGTATTCAAAATATTATAAAGGAGAGCATTTGCTGAACTAATTGCTCTTGGGTAAGGGAAGGACTTCTCTTAAAATTTATAATAATAAGATGACAACTTGGCAGATAAAAAATATAATTATTAAACTAACATTAAGATCCAAGTTGTCTTGAGTACCAATCAGGACTTTTTATGTATTACAATTTGTCCACTTAAAAATCTTGTAGTTAGGGAGACACTTGTAGTCCAGGGCCCAGGCTACCATATATATCTCCTTTTGCAGTGGGGGAAAAAAAAAATGATCTTGTAGCTAGATTTTTAAGTTGCTTTCACACATACTATTTTATAGTCTTGTTTTATCTGCTGAAAACAAAAAGGCCTTAAGAAAAATGCTAGGAACAGTAACTTTAACTCTTAATGAAATTGTTTAATGGACTTTACATTACTTTTGTTTTACAGCAAACCTATGATGGACTTGTTGATATTCCTCTGTGCACAGTATCACTTAAATCCATCCAGTTACACAATTGATCTGCAGTCAGCTGAAAATAACCCCATTAAATTTAAGCCAAACACACCAATAGGAATGTTGGAGGTGGAGAAAGTCATTTTAAAGCCAAAAATTTTGGATAAGAAAAAACCTACGCCTATAATACCAGAGGTATGAATGTCACTAGCATTTTGATTCTTCTGGCAAAAATACTGAATTGATTTTTCAGTTATAACCTGCAGCTCATATTTATTTCAAATGAAATAAAAATGGACTTTCCTGGTTAAATTTGTTGTGAACATGGCTGTCTTGTTTGCCTTGGTTGCATTGTTTAGGATTCATTTAGTTATTAATTTTTGGGTTAACTAGAATTTTGGGAATACTTTTGGTTTTAGACACTCTAAAGTGATCTATAGGACCATATCAGAATCTGACAATTATAATTTTTTTTAACCAAGATTTATTTATTTATTAGGGAGAGAGAGAGCATGAGTGCACAAGTTGGGGCAGGGGAAGAGGTAGAGGGAAAGAAGCAGACCTTCCACTAACACAGAGCCCTGTGTGGGGCTCGCTCGATCTTACGATCCTGAGTTATGACCTAGCCAGAATCAAGAATCATACACTTAACCGACTGAGCCACTTAGGCACTTCAAAAAGTATTTTATATTTACAGGAAAGTTTTATAATCTTTCAATGAAAATTTATTTAAGAATTTATTAAAATATTTTTTGGCTTCTCTGTACTCAGTAAAGTGGTGGTTTTATTCCACGTTGTTAATTCAAGCTATATAATGACTCAGTTTTCTGTAAATATATGAATTTTAAGCAAAAATTTTTTTTCTCAAAAATTTTTAACCATCGTTGTTCTAATAGCAATTTTTTATTTATAAAATGGTTCTGTTTCTATAAGCTATAGAGGTAGAATTTTGTGGGTTTTAAGAAATATTTTTTCATTAGGAATGTCAACTTTTTTAACTTCAGGAAATATAGGAAGGCCAATAAATTAAATTAATAATTTATTTACATATATTCTCATATTTTCTTCATATTGTTATGCAACTTTATAAAAAAGTTAAGAATTTTTAACTGTGTGGAACACATTTGTATTCTACAAAACACTGATATTAAGAATTAATTAGGATACTGAGCTATTACCAATCTAGATACATATGTTATGTATCTAGGTGGAAATAGTATTTATTTTACAGCATGGAATTATACTTGGTGTTTTAATTTAATACATGTTAAACTTTAAAGATCTGCAAACTGTAGTTTTCACTTAGCTTGGTAACATGTTTCCAAGTTCCACTTTGTATATGAGTTAATTTAATTACATTAAATGATATGTTTAAAATTTTCTTAATAATTCTAATTAGTACTAGGTATCTGAATCAGGAATATCTTAATAGTCTTTACTAATATATTAAAATGAGCCAAAGAATTCTCTATTGTCAAATATATGTATCTATTGTCAAATAATAGAGACAATAGGTAATCACAATAGGTAATGTTTATTTGTTAATAGTTTACTATGTGCCAGATACTATGCTAAGTTTTTTATGTGGGATATATCATTTATCTTCCATTTAATAGAGAGAAGCACAAAAATTTTATATTTTAACCAAAATACTCCTTTTTTCATTGAGACAACAGACAAACCATTAGATAAATATTCCTCAACTAAAATATAAAATAGAACATGTATATCTCTGTATTATTATGGACACTGCTCATTTTATAATAATCTTTTGTAATAAATATTTTAAGGAACAAATAAAAATATTCATAGTATCATATATGAGGCTTTTTTGTTTCCTTTTAGATTTCAGATCTAATGCTTTACAGGGATTATGGATTTAATCTAGATTACTTAAATTATTTCTAAGAATATGCTTTAGGAAAGAAAAATAATAATTTTATACCAAAATAGAAAAATACTGTTTATTGTATGACTGTATTTTGTAGATCATCTCTTATTGTAAATGTCATTGTAGAAAGTTTTGGTAAATAAATTATGGTAATAACTATGGCTTTAATCTGTGTTTCAGAAAACTGTGAGAGTAGTGATCAATTTTAAGAAAACACAGAAGACAATAGTGAGAGTTAGCCCTCATGCACCACTGCAAGAACTTGTCCCCATTATATGCAGCAAATGTGAGTTTGATCCACTGCATACGCTATTGTTGAAAGATTATCAATCTCAGGAGCCCCTTGATTTGACACAATCTCTTAATGACCTGGGACTAAGGGAATTATATGCCATGGATGTCAGCAGAGGTAAGTAAGACTTTTTGTTTTATTCATTTCACAGGATGTGCAAATAAGTGCATGTATCGTGTTTATGTATAGGGTTTCTGAAGTTCATAATGGCGAGTGAATGGATCCTATCAATAGAAGTCAATATGTATCATTGAGAATAAGAGAAAATGAAATTAATAAAATTCAACTTGATTTCAGTTTTTGAAATTAGAATAAAAACTTGTCTTTCTTAGTTGTCATTCACATTTTATACTTTTCCATCAATCTACGAATATTTTTGGGGGTAGGATTTAACTTAACTCTTTGTGGCTGTAAGATTTAAACAGAAAATAAAGACTTCCATTTAAATTCATTGTTGTTTTAATCAAATGTGAATTACTGTAGACTGACCATAGTTTTGTCTGAGTCTTAATTATCATTCAGAGTTATAAGTTTCTTGACACATATTTGTCTAGGTTCACCCAAAATCAACTAGCTTGTAAAATAAATCTGATTCCAAAATTTAAAAAAGAAAAAACAGCTTGCGGTATTAATCTATAGAACGAGTAGAATGTATTTGAATTTGGAGATCTTAGATAGTGTTTGTTTCTATGCTAGTAGACAACTGCAAGCTTGTTTGTTCAGCTCGGCTTCTCTGTACTTGCTAAAGTGATGGGTTTTTTGGTTTGTTTGTTTTATTAGAAATAAAAGTTTAGTGAAGGATTAATTCTCCCTATATCCTCTGTGCACTGAGTACTTCAAACTTTATCCTGAAATTGTGGATTTATATAATCCATAGACTGCTATTTCAACTCAGTGATGTTTTATACTTGAACAAACATCATCTTTACAGTCAATTTACCTCTTTTACCCCCTCCTTCTGTAGCCACTTCTGTTACTGCCTTCAATAAATCATCTTTACAAGGTAAGACATGAATCAGTAGAAAAAATTATAACATGAAATCTCTACTTTATTGGATACATTGAAAATAAACTTCTAACTTTACCTGTTTTCTTAATATTACTAATGTGTACATTCTGTAAGAAAACCATTGGCTTTTATTTCCTGAAAAATAATTTATAAGCCCTCCCCCTTGATTTCTGAAATTAATACAATAATAATATTTCAATAATTGTTTAAAAATTAATATCATCCTAAGAATGTGAAGAACATTTTTTTAAGGATTTATTTATTTGTGGAAGAGAGAGCAAGAGCACAGGAAGAACACAGGGAGAGGGAGAAGCAGGCTCCCTGCAGAACAGGGACCCTGGTGTGGGGCTTGATCCCAGACCCTGGGATCATGACTTGAACCAAGGTAGATGCTTAACCAACTTTATTGGTTTTTTTTTTTTTTAGATTTACTTTTTATTGAAATTGTTAATGTTACAGAGTTCTTGCACTGCCAAACCATGCCTGAGAATTCAAAGAAAGAAATGGTACAATGGACAGCCTCACCCACCCATCATACAGTATATTAAAACTTGATTCATGTGCATTTTTAGACTTCACAATCTTTTTAAAAAGTTATAACAAGAGTTGGAATTTTAAATCTTCTGCAGGTCTTCAGGAGCCACTCAGGCATCCAAGAAACATATTTTTGATGCAGACAAGAGAAAATTATTTTTCTGGGTTCTTTAAGTATAGTTGCTGATAGTCTGTTGGTACCATAGAAAGATCTCAGGTTATGTACTATGAACAGTTATTCAGAGTAATCAGGGTATATTCATCAAGGAATTTTTTACAGCATTAAATTGTGAATATTTTATAATAACATGGAAAATGCTTAGACTAAAATTAGCTTTTAAACCACTTAAGTGTGCTTAATATAGTATGTAAAAAAATTTTTATGTAAAATTTCTGAAAGGAAGTACATAAAAAATTTTAATACTGGTTACCTTTGGGTGGGAGGGCTATGGATGATTTTTTTTCATCCTGTTTTTCTTTACATCACAGAACTTTATAATAAGAATGCATTACTTTCATAGAAGAAAACTTTATTAAAAATTAGCCGATAATAATAAAGTCTGGAAGCCTTTTTTCTCCATTAAAAAAGGATAGGCTTATATAATACTAAATGCCATAATAGGCTTAGATAATACTAAATAATACTATAATAAATGCCACTCTACAAAAAAAAAAAGAAAGAAAGAAAGAAACAAGAAACTATACGCATTATGTGTTACTAGAATCTTTCTTTACCACTTCCAGTTTTCTGAGGCACAGTAAACCTCTCAATTCCAAGGATTAAGACAACATAAGTAATAGTGTGATTATTATTAGTGTCTTGATTCATGACGACTAGATTAATCAAAGGAGCTGAAAATTGTTATGTTTGTAAAGTGTATACTGGCTAATAATCAGAAGAAGACGTTTTAATTCTGAAACTGCATTAGCTGTCAAAATCATTTAACAAGCTGATAGGGCAAATAGCTTTTTATCTGTCTGGATCTCACTTTCCACTTCTATAATAATAGATTGTGAAAAGTGGTCTCTGTGCTTTTTTTCTAGTAGTAACATCCGGGTACTTGTACTTGGCTTTTGTTCCTACCTTTGCCATTCATAACCCAAAGCAAATTCCCTAATCTTATTGGGCTCATTTTGAAGGTGTTGAATGTGTTGGTTTGTAATAATCCTTCCAGCTTAGAAAGTAGGTCTTTATTCAGAGTACTAATTGTTGTGACTAGACCCTCAAGAGATTGGAATAAGAAAATTAAGCAAGCTCCTTTTCCAGTGTCAGAGTCTACAAGATCAATCCAAATGCTATAAAAGCCTCAGCCTCCTTATTTTGTCTAATATTATCAGAAGTCTTGGAGCTTTTGTATGTAGCTACTTATAGCCTCTCTTCTGGAAACAGGAAACTATAAATTTGAGTTGTTTTTCTAAGTAAGCTCAAGCCCTGGTGTTTCTTAGTTTTAAGCTCTGACTTGTGGGGATCTCTGCCATAGATCTTTAAGTGAAGACTTAGGTTAACTAACTAGTGTGGAGGATGACAGAGAACCTGGAAATTGCTTTACCAAAATTAGCTATATGAAACACTTTGTTTATATTTATTGCCCCCTACCACCATATGAAATATCTGCATTCAGTTAGTGGAGGAGTCTATCTTAA
This sequence comes from Mustela nivalis, assembly GCF_964662115.1. Taxonomy (NCBI): domain Eukaryota; kingdom Metazoa; phylum Chordata; class Mammalia; order Carnivora; family Mustelidae; genus Mustela; species Mustela nivalis. Next base: position 53,698,355 of record NC_139030.1, read on the forward strand.
AAGGAAATAACACTTCTAGAAAAAAGAAAAAAAAGTCAAGGGTATTACACATTCTCAATGAGTAGGTATTATATTGAATTCTACCATTTAATGCCTGTGTGTCTTGGTGCAAGTTATTTAAACTCTGTGGTCACCAGAGCTTCAGATGTGTAATGAGACAATACTATCTGCTAACATTTCTTTACATTCCCTAACTTAGAAAAAGGACACAGAATGATAACTTGTGATAATTTCTGATAATCCTCTTTGGACTGTTCCAGGAAAGAAATTAGGCATGTGAAAAAATTCTGTAACCATAAAGTGCTATCCACATGTTCATTAGTTAGTATTTTCGGTAAACTCATTGCACAGAATGAGTACTGCTTATTCAAATATTTAAACTTAATAATAATAATTTAAATATTTAAAGCATCAGATTTGTGAAGTTTTAATTTGTGCAATATAATTCTCCTTTAACTTGTTATTAGGCATATTGCATTAATATATTTATTGGCATTGACTATCTTTGCTTTCCTGGAGTAGTGCCTATTTTGTCATAATTTATTTTTTAAACTTTTTAAACAAAAAGACTGTACATGTAGTCCTAAGAAAGGTGTATATACTTAAGCCTGAAATGTATTTAAGGCCATATCTTTACCTCTAAGTGCTGTACTTTGTTTCCAATATCACTGAAATTATATTGTGAGTTATCACAAAACATATATGTGCTCTTTAGTAGAAATGTCTTCAAAGTTGACATATTCCCCACTCCTTGTCTCTCTTTCTCTGTCTCTTAAATTTTGCAATTCATTTGTTGAAGAAACTGGGTCCTTTGTTTTCCTGAATTTCCCCCATTCAGAGTGTGGATTGCATCCTGTGGTGCCACTTAACATGTTTCTTAATTGTCTCTGTTTCCTATAAATTGATGGTTAAATCTAGAGACTTGATCAGATTTGGTGAGATATTTTCAGCAAGAATACTTCATAGGTAGTATGAATATAGCAGTCATGTATAGCATAGCATATGCTAGTATAGCAGTAATGTAATGATAAGTTACATTTATGTATGTATGTACATAATCCCTGTACCCAGTGTGGGGCTCAGATTTATGACTACAGGATCTAGAGGGGCATACCCTACCAACTGAGCCAGCCATGCGCCCCACAAGTTATCTTTTTTCATGTTAGCTGTCAATAATCATTGCTTAAATCTTTTTTTTTTTTTTTGGAAGATTTTATTTATTTATTTGACAGAGAGAGAGATCAAAAGTAGGCAGAGAAAAAAAAAAAAAGTAGGCAGAGAGGCAGGCAGAAAGAGAGGGGGAAGTAGGCTCCCTGCTGAGCCAAGGGCCTGTTGCAGGGCTCAGTCCCAGGACCCTGAGATCTTGACCTGAGCCAAAGACAAAGGCTTAACCCATTGAGCCACCCAGGTGCCCCGTCATTGCTTAAATCTTGATTAAGAGTTTGAAAATAATCATAATCCGTAAATATTCCTTTAATTTTAATTGAGATATTTCTGAAACAGCAAATTTCCCCAGTCAGCTACTTGTCTACCTAGGTAGAATTCATTCAGAAGAGGCAGGAAAAAGGTGTGATTCTTTTCCTTCATCAGTATTTATTTATTTATAAAGATAATCTTTTTTTTTTTTTTAGATTTTATTTATGTATTTTGGAGTGAATATGGACGGGGTGAGGGAGGTATAGACAGGGGAGGGAGATCATCTGAAGCAGACTCCCTGCTGAGTATGAAGCCTGATTTGGGGCTTGATCTCAGGACCCTGAGATCATGACCTGAGCCAAAACCACGAGTCAGATGCTTAACGGATTGAGCCTCCCAGGCGTCCCTTTTTATCAGTTCTTAAAAGTAACAGACTCTTCTTTAGCAGTACGTAGAGGTAAACAGTAAGGATCAGTTATTGTTTCAGCATCACTACAAATCATGGAATTAAACATATGCAGAATGCTTCAATTTATTGAGTAGTTCCATGATACCCATACTATCCTGATCTTGGCCAGTAAAAACCGTATCAGATTGATTCCTGTGCCCTTTTAAAATGATCCAGTGAACTCTGATTTCTTTCTCTCTGCTCTAATTAGATATTCCAGACTCATTGTAAAGACAGCCCTTGATATGACAGAGAATCAACCATTCTTACCTGATTGTGGTCCCTTTTTAGTGGTCAAAGGTATTTAGAGACCATCTGGGCCAGGGTTCTACTGGATCTGTCATTGTTTGTATAGGCCTTTTCAGTGGACACTAGGAAATACTTTTCCGAAAATGGAATGTTAATATATACTTGTGAGGTTTGACATTTGCCATTCTGATTAAAATGTGGTTTCTTAATTTTCACACAATTGACATTTGGACTTGGATGATCCCTTGTTGTTGGGCGGCTGTCTCGTACATTGCATTGTGTTTGGTATCATCACTGGTCTCTGCCCAGTAGATGCTGGTAGCACATTCTCCTGTCCAACCTTTAGTTGTGGTAACCAAAATTGTCCCCAGACATTATTCATAGTCCCCAGACATTGTTCATAGTTCTCCAGGATGGGGATGGGGCAGGATTGCCCCTTAGTTGCGAACCATCATATTAAAGAAATAATGTTTTGGAAACACTTAATAAGTAATTATAGTGAATCATGTTTTGGAGAATAAGATATTTCATAATTGTTTAGATCTGAGAAAAAAATTCAAAATAATGGAACAAACTGTTGAGAGCTTCATTATCTCATTTAATTCAAAATGCCCATTTTACTTCTGAAATGTTGGTAATTATGGATAGAACAGACTCTGAGTCACAAAGAATCGAGTTTATGTCCTGTCTCTGTCATTGTTTGATGGTTGGCCTCAAGTAGGTACTTTGTTTCTTTAACCTTCAGATTGCTGTGCTGTGAAATAGGAAAAATAATACTAAATTTCTTTGTTGCTTTGAGAATTAAATAAGATATAAGATGCCTAGAAGAATGCATGGTTCATTGTAGACCATGATTAGTAGCTTTCGTCATTATACATTTTTCAAGGGAAAGTAACTGAGGGAAAACTTGGAGGTAAATCTACAATCCCATGTACAAAACTAAAAGGCTTTTTTTCTATTTTAGAGTCCTGCCAAATATCACAAAACCTAGACATTATGAAGGAGAAAGAAAATAAAAGGTTTTTCAGCTTTTTTCAGCGCAGTAGGAAAAAGCGGGAACAGGTAAATATTTTCTTATGTAGTATTTTGTAAGATTCTTCTTGTCTCTTTTTAATTGCTTGTGCTTTTTATCTTGAAATGACCTACAGGTTTTGCCTTTTCATCCTTTACTAGACGGCAAGTGCCCCTGCAACTCCTCTAGTAAGTAAGCATCGCCCAACTTTTACAAGGTCCAATACCATATCCAAGCCATATACTTCAAGCACACTGCCTTCGGATGCCCCCAAGAAGAGGCGGGCTCCACTGCCTCCAATGCCAGGATCTCAGAGCGCCCCCCAGGACCTTGCTCACATCCAGGAGAGGCCAGCTTCTTGTGTAGTGAAGTCCTTGAGCATGGACGAAACAGAGAAGGTACGTGTATTGCACTTTGTGTTTTTAGGATGGGGCAGGAGACCATTCTATTTTTCCTCTTGTCCTTTTCCACATAGACTGCTAATAAGATTAGTAACAGACTCTAATATGTGATAAGATGAATGACTTGTGGCTGATAACACTGGCACTGGGAAGAGATTTCATATGCGTAGTTCTGTGATGCAGTAAAGAATCAATGTGTCAATTTTAAGTAGCTTTTATCTTCAAGCAAATAAATCACCCATAAACCTTAACGTCTTGGCTTATTAAGGCCCAACCAGAGGTCTTGGTTAATGCATTTATCGGGAATGCAAATACTCAATTTTAAACTTTTTTTTCCATAGCACCAAAGTCTTTATGTTGCATTCATGGGTTTCTAACTAGATGTATCTTCTTGATCTGACTCTGAGATGCTCACAGGGAAATCTGTGTGCCTTGTTGGTAGATAGACACTCCATAGTTAAAAAAAAAAAAAAAAAAAGCCTTTTTATGTAGACTATATTGCAGTTACTTTTATCTACTCTTATGCCCAAAGCAGTGTTCTGGGTACATCTTTCGTCCATACGGACTTACTGTTGCTTCTTTGTACTCCCACCTTTTCCTGGAGTGTGCTGTTTTGTGGAAATTCATTTGCCTATAGTGTATACATGCTTTGCTTTATTCATGTGGACTATAAATAAAGTTTTAAGTAAATGTGATTAAACAAGAGACACTATATTTTGTTGCTTATTATCAGACAAATGATTCAAGTAACTTTGAAAGCAAATTTTATTTTGAGATATTTGAGACACTGAGAAGTTTTCTTATATCTACTTGAAGGGTTTTATTTACCCTTGGAAGTTTAGTAAACTAAATGCATAAGTAAACTAACTCCTCCCAACCAACAGTAAACATTTCTGTGTTTTCTTAACTTCAAAAGTTTTTAATATAGTTTTTAGTTGTTATTTATAAACTATCATATATGCCTTTAAAAAGTAAATAGCAAGGCAGCTGGGTGGCTCAGCTCAGGTCATGATCCTGGAGTCTCAGGATTGAGCCCTGTGTCAGGCTCACTGCTCAGCAGAGTCCACTCCCTCTGCCTGCTCCATACCCCTCCAGACCCCCATCCCCTGCACTCATTGCTGTTTCTCTCGTTTGCTTGCTCTTGCACACACGCACTCTCAAAAAATAAAATCTTAAAAAGAAACCCCAAACACACACACACACACAACCCTGATAGAAATGAACACAACAACAACAAAAAAGCTTAAACTCAGTAGTTATTTGGAAAATAACTAATCATCTGCTAAGCTGTCGTCTTCTTCTTTTTTTTAAAGATTGTGTTTATTTTTTTGACAGACAGAGATCACAAGTAGGCAGAGAGGCAGGCAGAAAGAGAGGGAGGAAGCAGGCTCCCTGCTGAGCAGAGAGCCCGAGCCCAATGCGGGATTTGATCCCAGGACCCTGAGATCATGACCTGAGCCGAAGGCAGACACTTAACCCACTGAGCCACCCAGGCGCCCAGTCTTCTTATTTCTATTAAGATTTTTTTGTCTGATGTCCCTGGTATAAAATCTCACCTTAAAATTCAGGAGGATTTGTTATTTTTTCAAATGATAGAATCATTTGCTACAAAGTTTTTCAAAGTAACTGCTTGGTAGTTGGGTGAAGTGTTACAGAAGAGGTGATTCTTGGGTTCAGTATTAACATCTATGTGGAAGTACCTGAGGCAACAGGAAGCATGTTCAAAGAGGTGGGAATGTGAAGACTATGGCATGTCTGGGCATGAATGAGGAGAGATTGAAATTGAGTGAGATAAGCAGAGGCCAAGTCAGGGTCCCCAAAGACTTCATTTTGTGGCTGTAACTCCTTTACATTTCGTCATAGTAAGTCATTTAAAAGGCAGCACTTTCAGGGTTGTTTTAAGTTTTTAATTAGCGGGGCATCTGGGTGGCTCAGTCGTTAATCATCTGCCTTCAGCTCAGGTCATGATCCCAGGGTCCTGGGATCGAGTCTTCTGCATAGGGCTCCCTGCTCAGCGCTGAGCAGGGAGCCTGCTTCCCCCTCTCCCTCTCACCCTGCTTATATTCCCTCTCTCTCTGTCTCTCTGTTAAAGAAATAAATAAAATCTTAACTTATTTTTTAATTACCAAAGTCTTTTTTTTTTTTTTTTAAGATTTTTATTTATTTATTTGACAGAGATCACTAGGCAGAGAGGCAGGCAGAGAGGGGAGAAGCAGGCTTCCCGCTATGCAGAGAGCCTGATGTGGGGCTCGATCCCAGGACCCTGGGATCATGACCTGAGCTGAAGGCAGAGGCTTTAACCCTCTGGGCCCCCCAGGCCCCCCATGTCTTTTCTTTATGTAGAAATAAATCTTTGCTCCTGGTCACAAATCTTTATTCCAGATGACCTCATGCATTTAGTTTTGGTAAACTTCCTCTGTGTTTAGACCTGAAGAGGACGACATTGTCTGAGAAATAGTCTGCTTCTTAAAACTCTAGCCTGTGCTTCCAGGGGCCTCACCAAAAACCATTTCTTTTGTGCTCTATGACCAGTGGATGCTCCCATGTTAAGTAATCTTATTATTTTTTTATATGTTGCCTTTGGCAAACTGGACATCTTTATACAATTTTCTAATTATTTTTTCTTTTGATCTGGACATCTGGGTAGTTCTTTGATGTATTGTTAAGTAGGACCCAGAATAACTTGTTCCTCCCTAGAGAAGCTGAAAAACCATTTTTTAATTTATTCATTATAAAAATTCTTAACAATTAAGCCATGGTTTGGGGTGTGTGCATGCTCATGTGAACTCATGCCCCCCTAGGCATCCTTCAGCACTTATTTCCTTAAGTTCCTCACCATATTTGATGTGCAAAATCACCCCCTCGGTCTTGATTTTTCTTGGTTTTTCTCTCTTTCTTGGTCCTGATTCTCTTTATATTTCAGCTCTCTCTCTCTCTTTTTTTCCCTTGCCTCCACTTCCCTTTACTTGTCTCCTAAATCTGGAGGTACTGAATCCATGGTCCTAGCCTATAAGCACTCTACTCTTTCAGAGAAGACATGTTCTTTGTTGAGTTTTCAACTGTCGTGGTTTGAATAGTGTCCCTCCAGAAGATATGTCCAAGTCAAGGATCTTGAGGTAAGATCACTGCAGACTTTAGGCTGGGCCCAGACCCAAAGACTGGTGTTCTTGTAAGTGGGGAGACACATGCACAACGACAGAAAGGAGAAGGTCATGTGATGATACAGGCAGAGATTGCAGTCATGCCTCCATAGCCAAGGGATTCGAGGAGCCACCAGATGCTGGGAAGAGGCAAGGCAGGATTTTCCCCTTGTATTTTCAGAGAGCTATGGCCTTGCCAAAAGCTTGATTTCAGATTTCTGGCTTCCAGAACTGTGAAAGAATAAATTTCTGTTGTTTTGAGCCACTCGGTCATGCTAAGTTGTTACGACAGCCCTGGGAAACTGATGTCAGTTTTGTAATTCCAATCCCAGTGTTTTATTCCAGCCGCAGACTGAAGTCGGGGTTGCTTATTCCCTCATCACTACCTGGAAATTAGCATACTGAAAATCAGGCTCAGTTTTGTTCTCCCAGATTTCAAAGCTCGGGATCGCTTTGGTTGTGCTTTCTTTTTATTTTTGCATCCCGTTGGCGGGTCCTCTCTTCAGTCTCCCTTATCTTTCCTTGTCCGTTTCTTTCCTTCTGCTGAAGTCATGCATTAGAGAAATCCAGGGTGCAGAGTAAGGATAAGACCAGTACTTAACTTGTCTTCCCAATGCAGAAACTTTGATAACTGGCAGGTATGTTTGATGCATTGAAGGCCCTCTACAAACCGATCAAAATGGGGGAGGGGCAGTTATACCTCTGTTTCTTTCTTTGCAGCTTTGTCATGGTATAATTGAGAGAAAACTGTAAAATATTTAAAGTGTACATTGTGGTGATTTGAAACACGTATATATTGTGAAAGAATTTCTGCCATCTAGTTAATTAACACATCCATCACCTCACATATTTATCTTTTTTTTTTTGGAGAGAGAAAGAGAGCACACCCAAGCGTGTGCACGCAAGCCTGAGGGGGCTGGGGGACAGAGGGAGCAGGAGAGAGAGATCTTAAGCAGGCTCCACGCCCACCTTGGAGCCTGATGTGAGGCTGGATCTCATGATCTGGAGATCATGACCTGAGCTGAAGTCAAGTGCTGGTTGACTGAGCCACCCAAGAGCCCCTTTATTGCTTGTTTTATGTTTAAAATTTTAAAATGTCATTATTACTATAGACATTTTATGTTAAACAACTTAGTTTTGAATTTGACTCTTTAAAAAGGCTATGATTCTGATGATTGAAAGTAATAGCAGGCTGGGGGAAAAAGTATCTGGAAAAAAAATTATTTTCAAATCCCTGAGGAATTTTGGATAGATTATCCTGGAGATTTTTATTGTTCAGGAGTCAGAATAAACCACAAGGGTGCGCTGTTTAACAGACCTACAACAGTCTGATTTTCTACTTTTTTTCCCCTCCAAAGCATCATTTAATGAAGCAGAAAGAAAATACTGGAAATAGTTACATTATATTAGAAATAGCAAATGCTTATCTCTTGTGTGTGAAGTTTCAGAAAATAGAGCTAGATAAATAACAGTAATGTATGACAAAGTGATACCTAACTTATGCGGTTTTCTTCATTTTGCACTGTCCCTTCATGTTCGTATTCTCTTAAATAGTCATTGATATTCTGTTTGCTTTACACAGGCTTACGGTCAGTCTACCGGTAGCTTTCAAAAATTTTGTTCACCACACCTATTTTATGCTTTTTGGCTGTCAGTATTTAATGATTTGCCTCATTTCATAAGGCATTTCTCCATTCTGGTAAATTAAAGTATTGGATAGTGATTTTGAAGCTTAGCCTGAAACTCTTCACATAAAAGGCTGTTGGTTTTCTGAGCTAATTCTGGCAACTGATTGTGCAGTTTCTAAAGAGGAGTCCATAAAGATACCAGTCAGTAAACTGATTTATCCTAACCTGCTTTTTGGTACCGTTTTGCAACTGTGGATCAAAATTTTTTGATCCACCTAAGGAATACATTTTGAAGAACATGTAGTTTACTGTCACTGTTACTATATTGTTTTTTCATGTCTCTAAATTTCTACATTTTTCTACTCTTTTACATGTTAAGCCTTGTATCGTGCTCCTTATACTCCTTTACATTTCAAGCCTTGTATCCTGTTCCTTATAAGGGTGAATATGCTGTCCTCTATGGAAATCTTTATTTGCAGAAGACAGCTATCCAGTTAGAAATTTTCTGGCAGTTTTCCTCCCATCTTTTTGAGCAATATGATTCTGCCTAAAGATTTGAAATGCCATTTATGCAACAACATATGTAATGGCTGGCTCCTACTGTTGTTTACCTAAACCATATTCCCTGTATTACTGTATAAATGCATACAGTTATTTACAATAAGATTATGTGTATATAGTTATTTATGTAGATTGTCATTTATATCACACATGACAAAAGTCAGAAATGCAATGACATTGGCTTACATCAAAAATCACTTAGCATTCGGAGATTGACACTAAGTTCAGAAATCCAGTATCTGTACCATGTTCACTGACCAAGTTTCCACGAAGAACACATTTAATAAAATCTGTGGCCAAAGGATGTCCTAGGATTATTGACAAATGAACCTTTCTTTTTTTTTTTTAAATTTTATTTATTTGATACAGAGAGAGATCACAAGTAGGCAGAGAGGCAAGCAGAGAGAGAAGAGGAAGCAGGCTGCCCGCTGAGCAGAGAGCTTGATGCGGGGCTTGATCTCCAGGACCCTGAGATCATAACCTGAGCTGAAGGCAGAGGCTTAACCCACTGAGCCACCCAGGTGCCCCAACAAATGAACCTTTCATGAAGGCTGATTTTACATTTGAAGAAGAGGAGAAAGAGTTGGACACAAGTTGGGGATAATTTTGACCCACAGAATCTACAGAAGCTTTTGGAGAATTCTTTATTTTTGTACATTTGGTATGGTTTGGCTCTTGGAGTTATGTGTGTATGCAGCAGTAAAGCAGCTTTTCCTGGGCTACTAGAATGGAATCCCATTTTCTTTAGGATATTGGCTTCTGGCTGGAAACACAATAAGGAATTATCTTGAATATATATATATATATTTTAAAGATTATTTATTTATTTATTTGACAGACAGAGATCACAAATAGGCAGAGAGACAGGCAGAGAGAGAGGAAGGGAAGCAGGCTCCCTGTGGAGCAGAGAGCCCGATGCGAGGCTCAATCCCAGGATTCTGGGATCACGACCTGAGCCAAAGGCCGAGGCTTTAACCCACTGAGCCACCCAGGCCCGCCATATCTTGAACTTTTTATTTAGTCTCATTTTGCATCCTGGTGCAGACAAACACTCAGATGGCGAGAAATGGAAATACTTTGCCATTCAGTATTATGCAAATGAAATTTAATACTTAGAGTGTGTTCATTTTTTAACAGCTGATTTAATTGTTTTTAAGAAATATTTGACATTATTCATTTTTTACTCAGTGTTACCTTTTAATATTTATCATGGTTTATAAGCAGGTAAGATGATAGATTGTCATATGTTTATAAAATGTGCAAGAATCTATTTGGTCTTTGTTTCACTTAATGAGTTTTAACCCTAGATGTTTTATGCAGAGTCATTAAGGTGGTTGTAAAAAGAGCATGTATTTGTAATCTTTAAGAAATCTCTCTTTTTGGTTTTTTCCTCCAGGTTATCACACAACATTTGATTTTCCCCGCCACTTACATTTATCATATAGAAAGAAAACCACACACATAATTCTACAATTGCCTAGGAACAGTAGTTGCCATGGCATTTTTTGTTTGATATACGGGATACAGCTGTCTGTATTTCCAAAAATATGACTTGTTTCATTCAGTAGGGAAATGCACCAGTGCAGCATAACAGAATATTATCTGCTTTCCCCTTTTAAGGCTTTCCCATATATATAAAAATATATTTAGTGTTGGTAGTTTTAATCACATTTTCAAAGAGTCTTAATCACAAGAGCAAAATTAATGACCAATGTTTACAGAGCACTTACTAATATTTTGAGACCAGGGTACTAAGCACATTACTCATTTAGTGCTCTTGAAAATTCCTCTGAGCCATTACTTTTTAGGTTTCTGCCAGCTTTACCTCCGACCAAACGTAAGGAACTATGCTCATTATAAAGCTGTTAGACTTTAAAGAATAATACACTTCAAAGAATAACAGGTCATTAATGGAGTTAGTGTGGATTTTTCTCCCTTATCTACCAGTACACAAAAGTTGTGTCATTCTGAAGTACATACTGAATTAATAAAATATTTAAGATAATCAGTTTTAGGAATCTTCCTCTACAAGTTCCTATAGAATGAAGCTTACTTAGGCTTTCTACCGCTATGACATTTAGGACCTCATGGGCGAGAACATGCCTTTCTTTGGTAACCAGCATCTACCAGAGACCAGGGCAGAGAAAAGCAGGCCTCTTTCCTGGAGCCATGGGGATAAAACTATGGGGTCACTCGGGTAACACCTGCCATACAGCCTTGGCCCCTTTCCAAGATTAACTGAGTTGATCACTGTTTGTTCCCTTGGTTGCTGCTTTACTCTGGTGGGGGCCATAAGTCAGTTAATATATAGATGTTCCCTACTCTCCTGCCCTACCCCTGGACATTTTTTTGTTCTGATCACTGACTATGGAGAACCTTAATTACCACCGTAGTCTGTCTTTTTAACTTGATCCTGACCTCTGGTTTCTCCTGATTTATCTTCTCTTTTTTCATCTTAGATGTATTACTGAGTTAGGCTCTTATCTTTGGACATTTAAAAAATGTCATTAGTAAGGGATTATCACTAATAAGACTTGGTTTTATGATATCTCAAAGTATTATAGTGTTGATGAAATGAAAGCACAGGTTGCCTTAGGGAGAGAAATTTTAAAACCTTGCAAGAGTATATAACCCAGGTTGAACAATATGTGGGTTTTTTGTTTGTTTGCCTGTCTCTGACCTACATGGAGAAGGGCTGGAAAGGAAGTATACTATGGTAGAAGCAACCCTACTCTGGCTTGAGAGAGAGTCTTGAGTCTACCAATAGGTCTCTTGTCATAATTCTTCTCATTGCCTTCTTTGTCTTCTACCTTGAAGAACAAGCCATTGAACTTCTTTGTGGCTTAGGTTTCCCTCTGTACAATAAGATTTTGTAACTAAATTTCCAAAGGTCTCTTCCAACTCTAGTGTGGCCAAATTATTTTATCTTTCGTTATCTTTTAGAATTGGCCTTTAACAGATAAAAGTGCTTTGTTACGTGGATCTTTGTTTTGATCAGTATTAATCAGATATTGATGCCTAGTCCTAGTATTACTTCTCTGAGGATTTTTGAAACTCTAAAGTACAATAATGAAGTAAAACATGGATTAACTGGGGCGCCTGGGTGGCTCAGTGGGTTAAGCCTCTGCATTTGGCTCAGGTCATGATTTCAGGGTCCTGGGATCAAGCCCCTCATTAGGCTCTCTTCTCAGCAGGGAGCCTGCTGTCTCCTTTCTCTCTCTGCCTGCCTCTCTGCCTACTTGCTATCTCTGTCTGTCAAATAAATAAATAAAATCTTTAAAAAACAACAACAACATGGATTAACTGACATCTTTCTCCCTGAACCTCTGACTGTAACACAAAAGTGAACCCTGGTGCTTTGGACATCAATAAAATGAGGTAGAGGATACAGAGTTTGAGGAAGATATGCTCAAGTTAATGAATTTGTTAATTGGAGGATGCAGGTGATATCATTGACTAATAAGGAATTTGAATCTAGACCATTTTGAGAGAAATCTAGTAACAAGCTTGGCCACCAAGAATCCTCTGAAGGGATTATAATTTTATAATTTTTTTTAAAGATTTATTTATTTGACAGAGAGAAATCACAAGTAGACAGAGAGGCAGCCAGAGAGAGAGAGAGAGGGAAGCAAGCTCCCTGCTGAGCAGAGAGCTCGATGCGGGACCCGATCCCAGGACCCTGAGATCATGACCTGAGCCGAAGGCAGCGGCTTAATCCACTGGGCCACCCAGGCGCCCCAGGGATTATAATTTTAGTAACCAAAAAAGATACAAGTGGTGGTGGTATTTAGACACCTCTAAGTGAACCCAGCTCTAATCTCATTGCTTGCTGTCATAGAATTTATTTCAGCAAGTTGATAGGAACACCCTTAAAACTGGCATAATAGATGACTGCTTCCATAGTGTGGCTTTAAGAGCTCCAGGCCCTGATACTACTACCCTGTTTCTCTTTCCCCTATATACAGTAGTCTGGAATGGGACACATCACCTCTAGTTCCTGATAGGGGTTTTCTTCATCTACGTTGACCTAGACAGGCGAAGACTTTCAGTTCTGTCAATGAAGGATCTTTAAACAGGTTTATTGAAAGAACATGAAAGTAGGATATAGAAGTTCTAGATTTTAGGAGCACGTGCCATTTAAGGGAGGGGATGGGTGTGGAAGGAGATTCAGGGCAGCAATACAAACATCCCTAGCCTCACCAAAATAGCATTTTATTTTAAAGGCTTCATGAAGAGAGAAACTGGCATATATGCCTTCATTCAAGTAAAAAAATGCATGTGTGTGTATAACCAAGTATAGTGGATATGTATAAAAGGCTGGACACCAAAACTTCTGTGAGGTAACCTGTACTGGTTGGAGTTTACAAGGATTTTTTTCTTTTTTCCCCTCATCATTGTATGTATTGTTTGTATCTTATAGGAGATTTTTGCCAATTTTATGATCAAATCAATAGTAAAACTGAATTCATTGTGATTAAAAAAAACTTGCCGGTACAACTTTGCTTATTTTGCAAATTCATTATAATACTTCATACTTCTATATTACATTTACTTTATTATAATTATATGTTTTGAAGTTTAAGAAAACTGACCTGTTGTTCAACTTGTAAACTTATTTTAGAAAGAATTCTTCCATCAGGAATTAAGAATTCAGACCTGGGGTGTCTGGGTGGCTTAGTTGGTTAAGTGTCTGCCATTGGCACAAGTCATGGTCCCGGGGTCAAGCCCTGCTTCCGGTTCCCTGCTTCTCTCTCTCCCCCTCTGGTGCAGCCCTGTGCTTGTGTTCTCTTGTGCGCTCTCTCTCTCAAATAAATAAATAAAATCTTAAAAAAAAAAAAAAGAGAGTTAAGAGTTCAGACTTGACCTTTCGTTAGTTAGGTAACAGGTCATGCATAAGGATATGATTCATAGTAAATTAAATAGTATGTTGTAAGATTTATAGAGAATATTCAGGTTGGAGAAGGATAATGTGATTCTGGCATTTAAGGAAAAAAGGTGAGTTTTAAGAGTTTCAAGGGGTGGCCTAGGTTTTCTCCTCTAACCCATTCCTCTCCACGTGTAGAAATCATAAATGGAAATAAAACCCCAAAGCTTCTAACAGAAACATTTAACAATGTCCTTGAAGCTGGGCTACCGTATTTCTGTCCTTTGAGTCAAATTTTTTTCTTATTTTTCTATTTGTAGTTTTTCCTTTACTCTTTTCTACAGAATCTATTGATTTCAGTGACCCACTTCGTATAATTCAACAGTGATTAATAAGTGATCTAATAACTTGTACAGAGCTAGGACTCAGTAAATCTACTGAATGCCATTCAATTCCATTTTCTTCATCTAAATTTAGTTCCATTTTGAACCAGTAAATCCTGATCTGGGTGTGAATTCTGAGGGATTAAGTATCTGGCATGGTTTTCAACTTGACCTTGCCACTTTCGCTAGTGTTCTCTTCTCTGTGCAGTATTTTCCTTTTCACAGACTGTAAAGCTCAGTGATGTGCATTTCTGTTAAGGGTGCAGTTTTTGCTAATGGCAGGCAGACTTAGTGACTCTAACTAAAGTAAATAATTGAACATCTCTAATCATTAACCAAAATGTTTTACCCTAGTAAGTAGAAACTTCCCTGTGTTCTTATTTTGTAAACGCTTTGGACTTAAATCTAGTTTAATCTCAACTTCTTTTTAAAAATTTCAGCCATAATTTGGCCAAAGGAAATGTATTTTGGTGCTGGAAGCTAAAAACCACTCTAAATAGTTTTTCAACTTTAATTCTTTACATTAAATTTATGAAATATTCAAATTTACATATTATACAAAAATTCATATACCCATCCCCAAGATTTAGCAAATTAGTGTGAAGTATTGTGCTTTTATTAAATTCCCTTGGGGAGGATAGAGCTGCCTGAGGTAACCAAGGAGGAGTTTTTACACACAGTGAATTTACACACAATGAATCTGGCTTCTGAAGTGGACTAAACACCAGTTCCTGAACACTGGGCGCTGTGTTGGGGTCTTAAGGTTGATTATTATGGAGATGGACTCTAACAGGACTCTTAACCACCATCACTGAGGACAAAGTATAGTCTTCGAATAAGTACCTCCTTTTATCCATACTTTTCAATCTATGTAGGAACTATCATTTGCTTATTTTATTTACAGATCATGTTCACGTACTTAAAAGTAGATGAGCTGCATGTAACATCAGCTAATGTTTACGAAGCAGGTTCTGTATACTAAGCATTGTGCTGAGTTTTCACACATGCCATTTCTCATAAGCATCCGGACCCTTCTGAGGTGTAGGTGCTCTTACTTTCCTCACCTTATAGATGAGGAGCTGAACGCTACAGAGACACTAGATGGCCATGCTCCCAAGTTCAAGCCCTGGCAAAGCCCAAACAAAGCTCATTTGTTTGGTAAGCATTACACTAGGCCGCCTTCCAACTTGCAAACCCTCTAGAAGCCTCTCTCCAGTTAGACACAAACTCACCTTCAAAAATACCCAGTAGCTCAAGCCTGACTAATGCAGGGGTAGGGCGGTTAGGAGACTATTAGGCGCACACTCCTGAAGGGCACAGGAAAACTAGGGCTTAAGCATGCAGCTTGGTTAGACACTGATGGCCTTGCTCGCCTATTTTCTTTCTTTTTTTAAAATTTTTTTTAGCCTTTCATTTGTTTTTAATGTTTCAAGTTTTTATTTAAATTCTAATTCACATATAATGTAGTATTAGTTTCAGGAGCAGAATTTAGTGATTCACCACCTACATATAACACCCAGTGTTCAACACAGCAAATGCCTTCCCTAATCCCTATCCCCCATTTAGCCCATCCCCCACCCACCTCCCTCCAGCAACCCTCAGTTTGTTCTCTGTAGTCTCTCAGGGAGCCTGGCTGGCTCAGTCGCTTAAGTGTCTGCCTTTGGCTCAGGTCATGATCCCAGGATTGGCTCAGGTATGATCTCGGGGTCTTGGGATCAAGCACTGTGTCAGGCTCTCTGTTTCTCCCTCTCCCTCTGCCCCTACCTACCCCACTCCCTGCTTGTGCTCTATCAAATAAATAACATCTTTTTTTTTAAAAAGTCTTTTTTGCCTCCCTCTCTTTTTTCTTTCCCCTGTGTTCATCTATTCTTTTTCTTCACTTCTACATATGAGTGAGATCATATGGTATTTGTCTTTCTCTGACTGACTTATTTTGCTTAGCTGAATACCCTCTAGCTCCATCCACATCATTGCAAATGGCAAAATTCCATTCTTTTTTATGGCTGAGTAATTTAATTCCATTATACACACACACACACACACACACACGTACACATACATATGTATATATATACACACATACATATGTATATATATACACACACACACACACATACATATGCGCACACACACACACACACACACACATGGACACACACCACATCTTCTTTATCCATCTCTCAGTTGATGGACACTTGGGCTTTTAACATGATTTGGCTTTGTTGACAATGCTATTGACATCAGGGTGCATGTGCCCCTTTGAGTTGGTATTTTTGTATCCTTTGGGTATATATCTAGTAGTGCAATTCCTGGGTCGTAGGGTAGCTCTGTTTGTAACTTTTTGAGGACCATCCATACTGTTTCCCAGAGTGGCTGCACCAGCTTGCATTCCCATCAACAGCGTAAGAACATTCCCCTTCCTCTGCATCCTTGCCAACGTCAGTTTCCCGTGTTGTTGACTTTAGCCATTCTGACCCATCTTATTGTAGTTTTCGTTTGCATTTCCTTGATGATGAGTGATGCTGAGCATCTTTTCATGTGTCTGTTGGCCATCTGTATGCCTTCTTTGGAGAAATGTCTATTCATATCTTCTTCCCATTTCTTTTTTCAAAGATTTTGTTTAATTATTTGTCAGAGATATATATATATAGAGAGAGAGAGAGAGAAAGCATGAGCAGGGAGAGGGGCAGAGGGAGAAGCAGGCTCCCCACTGAACATGGAGACTGTTGCAGGGCTCAATCCCAGAACCCTGGATTCATGACCCGAACCAAAGGCAGACACTTAACTGATCCACCCAGGCGTTCCTTTGCCCATTTCTTAACTGCATTATTTGTTTTTTTGGGTGTTGAGCTTGATAAGTTCTACATAGATTTTGGATACTAACCCTTTATCAGATATGTCATTTGTAAATATCTTCTCCCATTCTGTAGGTTACCTTTTGGTTTTGTTGTTTGTTTCCTTTGCTGTGCAGAAGGCTTTTATCTTGATGAAGTCCATATAGTTCATTTTTGCTTTTCTTTCCATAGCATTTTGTATGGGAACTCATGATGTGTTTACTTAAGCAGCTGTGGTGGTTTAGTGAATCTGCTTTCTAGAAGTTGTCCTTCTTGGGTTAGAAGTGCTCTATTCTTGTATGCTGGCTGCATATACTGCACCCACATTCCTCAGTATACACCACTTTTCTTGGTTACGGTCTATTTAGGAACACCTAGAACTTCTAACTCGAATGCTTCTTTTCCTGTTGGCTTTTACTCAAGAAAAGACTGTTTGCAGTAGATATAGAACATCCCTTTCTCTCTCCCTCCTTTTTTTTTTTTTTTTAAAGATCTTATTTATTGGACACAGAGGGGGAGAGAGAAAGGAGAGGGAGCACAAAAAGTAGAGGGAGAAGCAAAGGGAGGGGGAGAAGCAGGCTCCTCACTGAGCAGGGAGCCCGATGAGGGGTTTGATCCCAGGACCCTGGGATCACGACCTGAGCCGAAGGCCGAGGCTTAACCGACTGAGCCACCCAGGCGCCCTAGGACATCCCTTTCTCATGGTCCAGGGTCTCCTCTACTTTGGTCTTAATAGTGATGTTTTATTTTAATACAAAATAACTCCCAAGTCTGATTTATATTTACCTTACCTTTCCTTCTTAGCTGATTATCTAAACTGATCTTTCGTATTCCCTGAAAACTTCTGCCCTTTGCCTATCCTACATAAGTTGTTAAATTTACATTTTTGTCATAAACGTAGTAAGTCTTAACCATTAACTATAGCATGGAGTCTAGTTATGACAGGTTACTTGCATCTTTCTGGTACCACTCAGTGACAGTCATGCTGTCTTAACATTTTCCTTCCTGGTCTCTGTGGTTCCATTGCAGCTCTCTAGTGTATGTCCATTTGTTTTCATGTTATACCTGCACAACAGGGTCAAGGGAATTAAATTCTGTAGGATAAAGTTATAAAAGATGTCCTCCTTCAAAAAGTTCATGTCTTTGCTCTGCTTTTCCCTCAGCTGCCTTCATAAATGCTATTGAAAATGTTTTAGTAAAACTAAAGTCTGTATATTTTGACAAATTTTAAATTCTTTATCCATAGAAATATAAATATCCTGTACAAAAATAAAAGTTTGCTTATTTTAAGACCTCTGGGGACATAAGTGAAATATGTGAGTCTGTTTTTATTTTGCCTTTGAGTTATGGATAGGTTCATATAAACTTTGGAGTCTGCCATATAAATCCCACCCTTCTAGTTTCTATACAGTATGTTTTATTATGACCAAAATTTAAGAGCTCTAACTCGTAGAAAGATACTGTCATTTGAAAAATTCATGACTAATTCAAGTCATGACTGCTTTTATCAGGTAATAGAAAAGGCGAATAAATGATGGTGATTGGGAATCTGGCTCAAAGAGGAACACAGGTTTGCATCCTAAACCTCATGAAAGCAATCAGTCTAAGCACGGGAAACAAGTTTTAAATTCTGTAGGATAAATTCTGTAGGATATAGGAGGAAAATCAAATGCTGCCCCAAATTTGTGCATTCAGCAGTTACTTATTGATCACTAACTATGTTCTTACCAGTAAAGTAGGTCTGTGAGAGAAAGGAGTTGTGCCTTGATAGGGCTTTATAGAGTAAATTCACCTGAGAAATAAAATGACATATTCTACAGCTTTTGATAGTTACATCATCATTTTGAAAAGTGAAGTGTTGCATTATTTAAGAAGAATTTTTCACCTTTTTCCTAATGACTTCTCAACTTGTTAATTTTATAAGATAGCAAATGAAAGTTTCCAAGCACAGGGATAGATCATTAATCAATAAGAAGAAAACTTTATATTCTACTCAAAAGGATATTTAAATGCTACTCATCCAGCTGTATGTTATAGTGCATTTCTTCTCAGCCCTTTATTGCCAAGAGTCCTTCTTCTGATTGTTTCAAAAGTCCAAATGGCAATTAAGGATCTGTGTCCACATCCACTCTGGAGGGGGACAGGGGTAGAGGGAGGGCCCTTAGGTTTAATCAGAATTGGCTGTAGGGACTGAATCAATCTGGGTTTGGGTGGCAGGTTTTAAGTCTTTCCTTGCTGGATTAGGTCTGGGTATATTAAGTGGAGATCAGATAAGGGTCCAGGATGGAGGCACAAGTTTGGAATTAATTGGCATATGAATAATACATAAATCCAAGGGAATAAAGGAGATTACCAACCTAGTGAACATAGATACTGAAGAGAGTGTTCCCAAGGACGGACATGAGAAGGAACCCTAAAAGAAAATGGAGCATTGAGATCTGTGCAGAGTAGGGATGTGGTAACCTGGAAGTAAGAAAAAGAGAATTGTGAGAGGGTGGCCTATTCTGTCGAGTGCTATAGACAGATCAAATAAATGAGTTCTAAAAATTAACCACTAGTTTCGTGGTGGTGGTGATCATTGATGACTTTGATAGGAATAATTTTACTGGATCAAAAGTTGGGAAATATCTGGTTGGAAGTGTTCATGTGGGGGATGAGAAGTTGGAGACCAAAAAAAAAACTATGAACAACTCTTGGAAGCAGGTCAGTCATAAAGAGAAAGAGTGAGACGACGTGGCAGTGCGCCAGGGGGTGGCAGGTGGCGCTGAGGCAGGCCTGTCTTCAGGTCCATGGACAGTCACATGCCAGGCGTGTGAGCGCTGGCTCTGGAGAGAGCCGGTGACCTCAAGTGACCTTGCCGTGGGTAGACATAAATTTTTGAGATGTTTGTCATTAATACATTAGTACTAAAAAGGAAAGATTAATCGAGCCAGCTGTTTTAACGTACAGACATTCTTCCCTTTCTGCCTCTTGCTCTACATCCATATTTTCTCCCTATTTTTCTCTGAAAGCTAGTTTTTCACTCTTATGCTTATGGGTCCTCCACATGATAATTGGTTATTCGTATGCCATTCTTCCATCCTGGCCTAAGATTTTTGAGAAGGACCCTATTTTATTTTGCTGTGTTTCCATCTCCTAGCTCAGCTCCTGGCACACGGCAGATGCTCCCTAAATGTGTTTTGAAGGAATGACTCTTATGTTGCATCTCGGCATATGAAGTAGTCGATGTAAAGGTCAGGATCTTCCCGGAGTTCGCTATTCATTTCTAAACAGAGATCGTGTCTGGTCGTTTTGTTTCCCAGAGCCCGTGTGGAACAGGCATCGTGAGGACCGGCTCTCTGCAGCTCAGCAGCACATCTGCCGGCAGTTCATCTTTGAAGAGGACAAAGCGAAAAGCACCTTCCCCACCCTCCAAAGTACCCCTGCATCAAAGTGATGACAACAGTCCCATCACTGGTAACGTGTCTTTTCCCATTAACATTACGTGTTACATTAGGTCTTATTTCAGACAGACAGTCAAGTGATAGAGGTTATAAATCAGGTCTTCTTACTAAAAGATGATACTTACACTAAGGCTTTTTAATTAATTTTAATAATATTTCGATAGCCCCTGATTATTCTCACTTAACTACCTTTTAAAAATCCGCAACATAAAAAAAAAAAAAAAAATTGCCTGGCTCCCTGACCCTCAGATTGAGTGTGTGGTCATCTGTGAATCTCTTCAGGACACTCTCGTTCCAGGATTGACTCCCTGTAGGAAGGGGGAGCTAAGTCGATTTTAGTTGCTTCAAAGCTGGATGGTGAAATGGCTTCTAACAAAGTTAGGGCTATCTCTTCCCAAATTACATACACATGAATTAAGCTACTAAGGGATTACTATATCTGTGACTTGTTTGTAAGGTGTGCTGCTTCTGTCTCCCAGTCTTGCAGGCAGGATGCGCAGTTCCTTCGGACGGTGTTTTGGAAGCAAACTCTCCTGATGGGCTGCCCAGCCCAGGTAGGACACCTTTACTCCACATCACGTAGTTCCTGGAAAAAGACATTTCAAGGTCGTTGAGGAATGAATCTAGTTATAATTCTCTGTCTGTGAAAGAGACACAGATGCTTTGACTCTTCTTTCGCAAATTTTACATTCTGAAACGAAAAAATTTCCACCCTGGGTTGAGTATGAAACTGACAGGACTCAAAATTTTAGTTTTGTGATAGTACCGAAAGAACTTTCCTTATGCCAAGTCCGGTTACTAACATGTGTCATTCCTCCCAAGAGGAATGACACATGTTAGTTAGGAATGTACCTTAGTGTGTTCAGAAGAAACTTTGACCAGTGTGTAAGGTACCATTGTTTACACAACTATCGTAGGTATGAATCTGATGTACATAGTGTCCTAGTTAAAAATTTGTTATCTTGAAGTATTTCCTATTATATGGTGTCATTTTGGATTCTTTAAATAAATAAAATGCCAGTAAAAATTAACTTAATACTGTCTCCCTATGTTTTAATAGTAGCTATTATAAGAATAAATATGGTAAAATTTCTTAATTCTTAGACTTAACGTTAGCTATAAATGAATATGAAAGACTGTCTAACCAAAAATAGAATATTACTCTGTCAGTACTTTAGCATGGGTATAATTTTATAGATATGAAAATTGCTCAATAGAACCCTATCTAGTCTTTATAATTAATGTTCATAAGCACAGGAGAAACTCAGGAGCACCCAAATGCTCCTAAATCTTTTAATACTTGGGTGATTTTTAGGAATTTGAGATTCTGACCCATCTTATATAAGAATTCTCCTGTCCTCTGTGATTAAGAACATTATTCTTATATAACTAGTCATGACTTTTATTTCTTAAGTCTTACCCAGAATAATATCAATGATACCTCAGGTTTCTGGACCTCCAGCACCTTTGAAAATACTATTTCATGCTATAGTCTCTTCATTTGCTGTATTTGCAAAATTTATTTGCGAAAGATAATGGTCTTTAATATTTTGTCTGTCTGCCTTTTGTAATGCATTTTGCATGACTTGACTTTCTGGAAAAGCTCAAAACATGTTTAAATTTGCTGTTTAGAAATCCTTTGTCAATTGAATTAATGTTAAACCAAGTACTATAAGATCTTTCAACTTTGAAATGTACATGTTAGCATAATACATCATGTCAGTTAACCATAATCCTGGTATATTTTTCATGTTCAAAATCTTAAAAGATCCCAACCATCTATATATATTTGCCAACCTCATTAAAAAACCTAAAGTAATATTTGTATTTATGTTCAAATGTTGAAGTTGTTCTCAAATAAAACTTCACAGTAAAAAAAAAAAATTCCTTTTTTTCCACAAAGGAATTTTATTTATATAATATCAAACCATATAAGTGAAATGAGAAGATTCAGAAGTATTAGAAAGGAGGTGTGAATGCTATTCAGACTTTGCTTGGTATCTATTCCCCCCACCTCACCCCCGTTAGCTCTTCTCGTTTAACACATGGATAATTGTGAGCTAATAGATCTGATTTATTCGAAATGCTTCTTTTTCTCTGCTTGCCTTAACTCTGTTGACTAAGTGCCATTTCCACAGATTTTACTTCTTTGGCAGACTCCTCCCTTGGCCCCGGGCTCCCCAGTCACGAACACTGCACTGTGCCCAGACTGCTGGATGAACCCTCTCTCTCTGAATGCCCTGGAACGCCTGAGGCGGCCGTAACATCTCTGACATGTAGGTGGCTGGGCCTTTCCTACCTGGTGCTTGGTTTAATGCAGATTAAGATTATCACCAGGTCAGCATTTCATTACTTGGCTACCCTTTGTGTAAAAAGGTCTCAAAGAAATATTAGTTTCCTCCTTTCACTCAAAAATTCTCTTATAGGTTTGGAGGTTTTGATGTTTTCCCTAACCAGATGAATATGACAAGGCCTAAGATGAATAAAGCAAGTGGTTCTGGAGGATTTCAGCTTTTCTTCTATTAGGCTTTCTGCTTTTTTTGGCAAAACTCTGAACTCTGTATTTTCAGTGTTCAATTTTATGAATATTAAAGAATATATATATTATATATATAATTTTTTTCTTTCTTTTGTTATCTAGTCCTGGCTTACTTTCTGAAGTATTGCTTTTGATTGGGATTTTTCTATTAAATTATTGGAATTATTTTGTTACCAGATGGCAAAAATTTATAGTTAGGTAATACTTGCATTTCATTATAAATAATTTTATTCAATTTTTTATTAACTCAAAATGAGTCCTTATTTAAAATTATTTAAAATTAATGTCACATACTGTTTATAGTAATGCAAAATTGTGCAGCCAGTTTGGAAAATAGTTTGATAATTTTTTTTTTAAAGATTTTATTTATTTGACAGAGATGAACAATGAGAGAGGGAACACAAGCAGGAGTCGGGGAGGGAGAAGTAGGCGCCCTGTGGAACAGGGAGCCCACTGTGGGGTTCGATCCCAGGACCCTGGGATCATCACTTGAGCCAAAGGCAGATGTTTAACAACTGAGCCACCCAGGCACCACGACAAATTTTTTTTTTTTTTAAATATGTATTTTTTTTTTTTTTTTAAGATTTTCTGTATTTATTTGACAGAGAGAAATCACAAGTAGATGGAGAGGCAGGCCGAGAGAGAGAGGGAAGCAGGCTCCCTGCTGAGCAGAGAGCCCGATGCGGGACTCGATCCCAGGACCCTGAGATCATGACCTGAGCCGAAGGCAGCAGCTTAACCCACTGAACCACCCAGGCGCCCCACAAATTTTTAAAAATAAAATTTAAGCATTCATTTTTCTGTATAGCCCAGCAGTCCCACTCCTAGGGATTTTCCAAGAAAAAATGAAAACCTCTGTGCACACAAAAACTTAACATGTAAATTATTTTAGGATTTTTATTCATAATTGCCCCAAGTGGGAAGCAACCCAATGTCCCTAAACTGAGGAACGGATGAACTATGGTCAGTCTGTACATTGGAATGCTACCACCTACCCATCCAAAGGAATGAATACTACATGCGGTGACATGGCTGAATCTCCAAAGCCTTGAGTTAAATGGGGAAGCCAGTTGTAAATGGCTAGATGTTGAATGATTTCATTCATATGACATTCTTGCAAGGGTGAAACTATAGAGAAAAGAGTAAGCAGGGTCTAGACTTAGGGGGAAGGGAGGATCACCAGAGGACCTGGGGTTTTTGGAGATCGATGGACTTGTTCTATATCTTGATTTTGATTGTAATAATTAAACTTCCAAAAGATGACTTCTGTGATTTTTTAAACATTTATACTTTCAAAGTTGTTAAATCTTAAAACTTTACAAAGATTTTGAACACTGTGTTCTTTGAAAGCGACTGTTCTTCCCTTAAAACTTTTGAAGCTGGAATATGATCATTGTGCTGCCTTATTTGTGGAATTTGTTGTTTACAACCCTCACCGAGTCTTTTTTATTGTCCTAAAATGTGGCCATCATATAACATATACAAAACAAAGTTGATTTTTTATTTTTTGAAGCTTGGGGCAATTTATGCTAGTCAACTAACCAACTCTGAAAGTTTTTTTGGATTATTAGAATTTTAATTTTTTATTTTATTTTATTTTTTTAAATACTTTATTTATTTATTTGACAGAGAGAGATCACAAGTAGACAGACAGAGAGGGGGAAGCAGGCTCTCTGCTGAGCAGAGAGCCCAATGTGGGGCTCTATCCCAGGACCCTGAGATCATGACCTGAGCTGGAGGCAGAGGCTTAACCCACTGAGCCACCCAGGTGCCCCGGAATATTAGAATTTTTAAAAATAATCACAATCTTTCCTAAGACTTTCAAGAATAGGAATACTCTTCAAGCTAATAAAATATGTATATATACACATATGTAATATGTGTATATATATATATATTTTTTTAAGCAAGCCTATATGATGCTTATAACTACCAAGTTATAAAATTTCAGAAAAATAATTTGAAAAGATTTTTGAAATACATAACTCATTCTTTAACTGAGACTGGTTTCTCAGTGAGGAGTCCTATACTCAGAAGTTTTTTTTTTTTTTTTTTTTTTTTTTAGGATTTATTAGAGTGAGAGAACATGTGCATGCCTGTGCCCACCAGTGAGGAATGGTGGGGGAGGGGCAGAGGGTGAAGGAGAGACTCTCAAGCAGACACCCTGCTGATTGTGAATCCCAAGGCAGGGCTCATCCCAGGACCCAGAAATATGTGACCTGAGCTGAAATCAAGAGTCAGATGCTAAACTGAGCCACCCAGGACGCCTATATGAAATAGCTTTGATGGGCAAGAGAGAAATAGGGATAACAATAACTTGCTAGGCGTTTCCTCAGTTAAACTAATTTGTAAGGAGCTTAAGATATGCTAAGGGGCCATTTATAAAACACATTTGCATCTAAACTGGAACAGACGTTAATTTTCTCAAACAGTTTTCAAATTATATAAATGTACTCTTACTGCACAAACATGATATACTATTGTAGGCACATAATATTATACATTGGTATCATAATGATGCTTTCACATGTCATAATAAAATAAGACTTGCCAAAATGTGTTTTTTAAAAATTCATTTAAATTCAAATTCTTTAATATTTTTCCTGTTGAGTAATCTCCTTTTTTTACTCACAATGAAACTGTCAATAAAAGTCTCCATATTTGTTTGTTAAATAGCATAAATAGCATACTTTTCTGCCTAGAGATAAAATTAAAGACATACATTACTTTAAATACTCAAGTACATTGAAGTTTTTATTAAATTTTGTGGATGTGCTGATCACTATAATCTAATGCTACACCATCCCCCTCCCCCATTGTGGTAAAATTAAATTTTGTTCAGCTGCTATTGTGTAAATGGCAGTGTTAGATTATACTTAAATAAGCAAAGATTCAGAGACTCATTCTTTGGTTTAAATTAAATTTCACAGCTACTGTGGATACCAATTAGGATGTCTCCTCTTTTAATCTGTTGGACATTTGTTGTTGGTACTAAAGGAACAATGACAAAACTCATTCTTATACAATGAAATATTAACTGCAGCTTTTGAAGAGAATCATTCTTACACACACACACACACACACACACACACACACACACACACTGATACGGGATGATTTTTTCAGCCATAGTTAAGTGGAGAAACAGAAGGTGAAAAACATCAGCTATAGTATGCTTCCATTTATATTAAATGGACCCATAAAAAAGAAGGAAGCATGAGTATGCGTATCTGCTTGTATGCTCATTATACTTTCTGATAATATGTAGGAAAAACCTGTTAAAGGAAGGTGCCTCTGAGAAACTGAGTGGGAATAATTTTCATTGTATAATACTTACTCATATTTTCAAAAAGTATATTAAGTGTCTAAATGGCTTTTAATTCTGGTTTTGTATTAGAATCACCTTAGGAGCCTTAAAAATTCCTGGTGCCACCCTTCAGAGATTTTTTTTTCTTAAGATTTTATTATTTATTTGACAGACAGAGATCACAAGTAGGCAGAGAGGCAGGCAGAGAGAGAGGGGGAAGCAGGCTTCCTGCTGAGCAGAGAGCCTGATGTGGGGCTCAATCCCAGGACCCTGGGATCATTACCTGAGCTGAAGGCAGAGGCTTTAACCCACTGAGCCACCCAGGTGCCGCCCCTTCAGAGATTCTGATTTAACAGGTGTGGAGAGGGTGTAAACACTGGTATTCTTTTTTTTTTAATTTATTTTTTTTTAAGATTTTATTTATTTATTTGACAGATCACACAAGTAGGCAGAGAGGCAGACAGAGAGAGAGAGGAGGAAGCAGGCTCCCTGCTGAGCAGAGAGCCTGATGCGGGACTTGATCCCAGGACCCTGAGATCATGACCTGAGCCGAGGGCAGCGGCTTAACCCACTGAGCCACCCAGGCGCCCCAACACTGGTATTCTTAAAAGGGGCTCAGATAGTTCTCCATTGTAGTTCTGATAACTTCTGAGTCAGATTTTATAAGTATACTTGTATAGATATAAAATTTTTAAATCTCATGTTCTTTTAATTAATATTTAGAGCTATTATATGAATGTAAAATCATTTAAATTCAAAGATACATAGCTATCTCTCAGACTGAGACATGTAACTTGAAGATTATGAGTTTAAATAACTTTTTTCTCTACCATGAATAAAACCTAGCATGATAGCATATTATTTTTAGAATTGTATATGTCCAAGATAATTTGGCTATATGTTAATGTGATTACTCATCATTAGAGGATTATTTTCTTATTAGTTTTGGGTGAGCATTTAAAAGAGTCCAGCTAATTATTATTTTTAAAATTCCTTTCTTGCTGGGATTGCATAGGATGAATGAGGCAAATTAATATTTAGGATTATATCTTCATTTCTTTGTAGCTGGAATAAGCTCTGATCATAGCCTTGAAGAGATAGATGAAAAGGAAGAACTGAGTGAAGTGCCCAAAGATGAGACTGAAAATATTTCTCTGAAGTCACAAGCTATTCCTTTTGGATCTACTGATATAATAAATACACTGAAAAATGATCCTGACTCAGCCCTTGGCAATGTTACTGGAGAGTCCTCACAGAACTCCAAAGAAGAAAAACAAGAAGCTAGAAACACAGATAGACAGTAAGTAGTCTATTTGCTGGAAGTGTCGGTGATGGTTTGTTTAATGAGTACTAGTCTCTGAATTATAGATCTGATATTATAAACACAAATATAGTAGTCTCTTTAGTTTAGACTCTGTTCACCATCATTATCAGAATGCTTATTAATAAAGTATCCATATGCATGTTTTGTTTTTAAATAAAATCAAAATCAACAGTTCTGCTATCCCTGTGTGAGACAAACCATAGCATGTAGTTAATTTGTGACTCAAATATAAAAGTATCTCTTTGTTTGTATTGTATGGGTTTTGCGTATTTTCTGTTTGATCTAAATGAAACATTTAATTTTTAAGTTTTACCAAATGCTTCTCAAGAATTTTCACTGATGTATAAAACAATTCTGCATATTAAATTATGATGTTAAGTTACTAATTTAGTTTTTATAGTTAACTTTATAATGCTGAGAGAGCACTTTCCACTTGGCCCTAGGAATTGAAGTCTATACTACAGTATGCTTATATTGTGTTAGAAATGCCACCTCACGAGTAAAAATGAAATTAAGTAAGCAAAGTAAACCATATTCATCAAAGTTTTACTATAATTTTCATGGGAGTGTCACCAAATTAAACCCTTCTATCACTAAAAATAAGACAAAAAAACAGTTGAGGTCAGCCCACATCCTGATTTGCCAGAAGTTGGCTTTGTCAGATGAAAGACTTAAATATTTCATTCAGTTTCCTTTTTCTTTAAAAGACAAATAATAATAACAGAAAGACACTGTTTTTGGAAAAGTATCCATTTTACCAGGCTTCTTAGATCCTTCCTTATAATAGGACCACTCTTTGAAAGCTAATGGTTCATAGCAGCATTTCCTCTCAGGTTTTTTTTTGTATTTTTTCTTTGCTATTAAATTTCCAGTATTTGGCAGAAGAAAGATGATTATTTCAATCCATCTGTCTTTGGAAATTATTGCCTCTTTTCTCATCTGGCGCGTGCACGTGTATGTGTGTGTGAGTGTTTAAATAGTATCAGTATATAACATATAATATCCTGTTTTGCAGAGGGCCACCCATAATGGTTTATGATGCAAGTAGTGGAGAGAGGGTAGTTGACAGTTTAAGAAACTTGAAGTCATTGGGCCCACACCAGGAGAATGGTGAGTTCCATAAACACTAATAGCCAATGTTTTCAGAGCACTTACTGTATGCCAAAGGGCCATTCTTAAAACTTTATATACAATAACTCATTTAATCTTGTCTATTAACTCATTTACAGGTCTTACTATTTTCAGTTCCACTTTATGGTTCATTGAACCACAGTGATGCTATGTAATTCACAAGGGTTCCCGTTAATTAGTAAGTAGCGGACCCTGGATTTGAACTCAGGCAACATTACTGTCACAAGTGCTATTAACTACTGTGTGTACTGTTTTTGTTGTTAAATCTTAGACGTTGTTTAACCTAGATCTTGGATCTTAAAGATGTATACTCTGTGCATCCATTTGTGATCTATTTCCCTTTTTTTTTCTTTTTACTAACTCCCAAGTCCAAAACTGTTTTTCTTAGGTGAAACTTGTCTGCATGATTTTTAATCTAATTGCATAATGTTGACATCTAATTATGTGATGTTATTTACCAGTATCTTCCACACCCCAACTCCCTAGTCAAGATGTTTCTTTGCTTTGTTATATTTCACTCCATTCTGTCTTTAAAACTATGCTCATTTTTTTCTTTGCAAGACATATGATTTCACCCATTCATTCAGCTATCCACCAAATCCTGTCACTTCACTATTTTGTTACTTGCTTACTAGAAGCCATGTATTTCTCTAAAAGGTCTTGTCGGCTCAACCAGATTGGGCAGTTTTTTGGATCAGAGAAATTACATCCAATACTTTGAATTCCTCATAGCACCTAATAGAATACTGACCTATTGTTAAACTATACAAGTCATCAACTTAAGATTTTTTTTTGACTTTACAATGGTGTGCAAGTGATACACACTCCATAGAAACTGTACTTTGAATTCTAAATTTTGGCATTTTCCTGGGCTAGCAATGTGCTGTGTGATACTTTGGCACAATGCTGGGCATCAGCAGCTCTGGCTCCCAGTTGGCTTTCCAATGGTAAGAGCCCTCACATCTGCCACCATTCTGCTGTTCACTTTCAGTACAGTAGTTAATAAGTTACATTAGATACTCAGCCCTTTGCTATAGAAGAGGCTCTGTGAGAGAATGATTTTGCCCAACTGTAGGCTAAAGTGTTTTGAACACATTTAAAGTAGTATAGTATTCTGTAATATTCTGTAGCTTAGATGTACTAAATGCATTTGACTTAACAATATGTTCAAGTTATGACGGAATAGGTTACAGTATAACCCTATCATTAGTTGAGGAAGATCTGTACTTAAGGTTGAAGTTCAGAAAAATGACACTACCGAAATAGAAGATGCGAGGAATGCACGTATTATAAGAAGATATGAAGGAATTTGCTTATGAATTCTCATAGTCCAGTCTGTTATATTAATATACAAAACTAGGTGAAGATTCTTAGAAAACATAGGCATATACATATTCATATTTGGATAAAATGTTGATTATTCCAGTGTCACAAGTGGATAGACTGATGTAGATATATGTTGTTTTACCTATGTAGGATGTGTTGGTTATTTCAAATAGGTCTCTGGTTCATTTTCCCCATGGTCAATACCATCCTGAGATAAAATACTTAGAAGTTCTAAAAGTATATAATTTCCCCATCCTTTTCCTCTTGATTCAGTTCTTCACAACATACATTCTGATGGCCAATAGAATTTTACTGAGAAATCATGCTGCTTCCTTCTTTTAAAAATGATGGATCATTTTTGCTAAGATTTTGGCATCAAAATCTTAGTGCTACGGTCACAGGTGTATTTCTATAAGAATATTTTTTTGGTTTACATTTGATTTGCAATAACCTCTGTTAACTCTAGGTGGGTTTTTTTTTCTGTTTTTTTAAATTAAAGTATTTAGGCAATTTTTAAAATAAATTATTTTTATTATCTTAAAAACAGTTTTATAGTTTTCTTCCTTTTTTATCTACATTATGTACTTGTTTCAATCATTCTTCTGACAGATGATTCATTTTGTAGCTGTTGTTGTCAGTTTTGAGTAGGGGAAGGAAAGGATAGTACAAAATTTACCTTTTCCTTCTACTGGCTATCATTGGAAAATGACCTAACCATTTGTTGACATTTGGTTGGTGTCATTATCAGGTATGTATGGGGATGGATTAGCTACTAAATCCAGCAGTGATCCCAGGTTTCCAGTCCTGTCATTGGGAATAATTGTGAGATTTTGATGAGAAATTCAGAATTGGTGAATAGTGAAAAATAGACATTTGGAGTTCCAAAAGCAATTAGTTAGGGTTTATAGGGAAATGAATTTAAAATATGTTGATTTACTTTGTTTTGGAAAATATTTCTGTTGTGTAACATAGGTATATAGCTATGCCTATATTCACTGGAAAATGAGAAATAGGCAAGAAAGAAGGGAATACATTTACATTCATTTCCTGGTACCAGGGACCATTTCTTTTGTGCTTATAGAGGTATTGACAATAGTACTTTTCATATAGATATTAAAAATACTTAAAAACCAAGTAAAAAACAGCATAGGAAGAAATGTGTCTTTTTCATGAAAATCAAATGTGTCACAAAAGTTAATAATTATGAGTCATTGAGAGGTCACTTGTATAGAAAACAAATATTCTGCAAATCAGTTGCATTTTTTAAGGAAGAATAAAAATTAAGTCCATTTGAAAATTAGATATTTAATTTAAGAATTTGCAACATAATAGAAAATTTAACCATGACCAAAAAAACCATGCAATTAGGTAGGGTGTACAAAGATGCAGGTATGTTCATATACAAATTTACCTGGCAACATAATTTTTTTTCTCTTGCATGCATTTTTCTTTTTGTTCTGGGGAATATCCTATCTAATTAGCATGTTACATAAATGACATATGAAATATAATACATATTTTCGCCTTTTTACATCTGAGGAAGCTGGGTTTGGCTCAGAGAGGTTAAGTAACATATAAGTCCAGCTGGGTTCTGGACTCAGGTTTCTATGATGCCAAAGCCCAAGCTGTTTTTCCTGATGCTCTTACCTGCTTTTATATCATTAGTGAGCTGAAAATTATCTGTAGAATTCAAACCAACCTATTTCAGTTTGGGGGAGGCAGGCATTGAAAACTTGAGGTTTTTCTACTTTGTTCATATTTGACTTAGCAGTATTTTTTTTTTCTCTCAGTGGATCAAAATGAAAGAATTGTCACTCCACCAAACACAGAAGATCATATGAAAAATGGAGTGAGGAGAACAATAATCAACGTAGGAGGCGTTGCCAAAAATAACAATGTGGACACGGAAGTTGACAGACTATCAGACTATCAAGCGCATAAAACTGATACTGCTGACAGTTACAAGGAGAATCACCTGGCTGCTTCATTAGTACAGGACCCCAAACTGAATCATTCCAGTGAAGAAAAGACCAAAATGCAGGATGCAGCCATTCAGACCATCCCTTCCACTGACAGCTCTCATGGGAACCACCGAGATCATGATTCCTCTGATTTCAAAGTCAATGAAAGTGCGCCAACTCCAAGTAACAATGAATCAACTCGGCCCTTCTCTTCAAGTCCCCAGGATGCTGCAGATGCCTCAGGAACACTCAGGAGTCAGGGCCTCCTAAATGTACATTCAGAAAATCAACTCCCCATTAAAGGTCCAGTTGGTTCACACAGTAATGAGGATCTTTTGCCTCCTATAGATGGGGTTGATAAGGATTCAGCTATTTCTTATGGGAAGAATTATCCATTGTATAGACAGGACTATGATCCCAAGCCAAAACCTTCAAATGAAATCACGAGAGACTACATACCCAAAATTGGAATGACTACTTATAAAATTGTGCCTCCCAAATCCTTGGAGATATTGAAAAATTGGGAATCAGAAACCACTGGGGATAAAGATGATCAGGAGATACATACTTTAGGAAGAAGGCACACTCATGAGAGTTTGAAAGAAACTGCAATCCAAACAGAAGATCTTATTATTTCTGAAAGCCCGAAGGTGCCACAGGCAGACGTTCAGCTGAAGCTTCCCCCAAGAACAGGGCATCTAGTGCACAGCGTGGAGAGCTCACCCCACCTCGCCATGGGAAATCCTCTGAAGCCTCCTCCCAGGACGACGAAAGACACAGGTACAGCTCCATTTGTGCCGAATTTGGAAGATATAAACAATATTTTGGAGTCAAAACTTAAATCTCGGGTTTCAAATCCCCAGACCAAACCAAGTTCTTTTTTCCTGCAAATGCAAAAAAGAGTTTCAGGTCAGTATGTCACATCTGCAGCTGCCAGGAGTGTGCACGTGGCCCCTAACCCCACTCCACAAGAACTACTAAAGAAGGAAGGGGAAAGGGATGCGATACCACCTCTGGAGGAGCAAACTCTTTCTCCCTTAAGTAAGACAGCTCCATCCCTTCCACAGCCCCATACAAAAAACCCTCAGGATGGCAGCAGCAGCCAGAAGCCCACTGAAACCTCTCCTTCTCCCGGAGCTCCAAAACCTGCTCCTCTTCTGGCCAGTCAGTTAGCAGCACTAAATCTGAAGACTTTGAAAACTTTTGGGGCCCCGAGACCTTACGTGAGCTCTGCTCCATCTCCCTTTGCCCTTGCCGTGGTGAAACGATCCCAGTCTCTCAGCAAAGTGCGCCCAGAGCGGAGCGACGAGGGTGCGGCTGCCCCCCCCCCACCTGACGCAGAAGAAGGGAAGTCTCCTTCTGAACATCAGGTTGTGGGCATCCCACAGCTGTGTGTGAGTGAGGAGGTAAGGTGACCGTTTTAAAAATAAGGGATTCCAATACAGCCTGGTTTCAATGAGGGTCGACAAGCATGTTGGTGTTTGTGTGTGACTTAATTCTGAATTCCTATTAATCTAATAGCAAGCTACCATAGGGGTAAAAAGAGAAGTAATACATAAAATCTGATTATTTACTCTCGGAGCTATTATTAATTTAACACGATTAGGTAGTACTATAAAGGTCATTATTCTATAATTGTATCATTAGCAAATACAGTAATTTAAAGTTTCTTTGCTCCTACATTTGCATAACTTACTGCTTTATAGTTCTGATTCTATTTTCCTCTTCTGCTTTTCTCAGTTTGTTAACAACTTTTCTGGATTTTCTGGTTTCTTTTCTTCTCCAATTCTACCCAATGGCAAAATAGATAGTTTTAATTATATAGAAACATAAGCAGTATTTATAGACTAGATAAAATAACCAAACATTTCCCAGCTAGACATTTTCAATCACACACACTCAACCTCAGTTACCAAACATTGGTACATTGAAATAACTTAAACTAAAACCAGAGTTTAAATATGTGATTTTCTTAATTTCCCATTTTTGTTAATTCAGTGTCAACTTTACCAGTTACTGGTATATTGACTAAAATATCATTTAACCACTGTCTAACTTTAATAACTGACATAAAAAGGGACATTTGTTGACTTTGTATTTGGTCAACTGAGTGTTATAATTTGGTAGATTCAAATAATATAGTCAGAGGAAAGGATGACATTTACAGTATGAATTACAATAATCCCCTTGCAAGTTAAAAAATATTTTGTTTACCTTTACTCTGATAGTGTTTAAAGAATACGTTCAGATTTGTGTGACAGTTCCAGAAGTATTTTACAGTACTTTTCAAACATTCCTAGAGTAACAGAACATTAACCACACTGCCAAGTAAAGATTTTTTCCATAGTCTCAAAGCAATATTCATCTCGAAGGATATTTCTTTGTATATTTCACATTTATGTTTCTTCGCTTTGATATAATGTCAGGAAGAGATATATGGTATAGAGATTAATTCTTTACTTGGAAACAAAGCCTGTGTTTCTTCTTAGGATGGAATGCCATTCCTAAACAACAGAAGTTTGATTTAGATAATACAGTTTTTGAGTCATTGCCTGAACTCCATTTAGCTCATCTTTCGTAAAGATGTTTGGCAGTTTAAAAAAGACATTTTTAAGATTATTTGATAATAGTTCCAAGTTAAGTCAGTTATTAAATATTCTTTCCTAAGAAGCTTAATTAAATTTCTGATTCTTAAATATGGAGATTCCTAATACTTATTTTTAGTTCATGGGAAAAATAAAACATGGTTATCATTTAGCCCCTGTGACTTCCAGAAACACAAAATAAGCTATTACATGTAGCACAGTCATTAATATTCTTTTATTATAAGGTATGTTAGATTCAGCCAATATAAAATTGTCAATTTGTCCATTTTGTTCTGTCAAAAGTGATAATTTCACAACGTACTATGTTGTAACTATAAAAGTGTGGTTTTTTTTTTTTTAGTCTGTGGGACTTTTATTATTATTTATTTAGCTCTTCTAGCCAATTCTCACTGGCAAAATCAGCATCATTTGACTTAAGGATAGTAAAATTACCAATGTATTCTTATAGCAAAGAGATGTACCACTTTTCTTCCTTAGCCTCATGAGTTCAAGACAAGAGAAAGTAATACCCTCATCTTCTAGCTGAGCTCTGGCAGCAGAGATAATTCAGTGGGCAAGGAAACTAAGCTATGTCTGAAACACCAGTGTGGCAAATAGTGATTCTTAAAGAATATTGATGATGACATTTTTTTAAAAAAATGACTCATTCTTCACTTGGTATTCATATAAATATTTTGCATTTACTTTTATAGGGAAATAAGTCTGCACATAATGAACAGAAATCCCAAATACCATCTCCACCTGACTGCCCATCATTCATTCTTAAGAGACAAAGTTCTTTAACATTCCAAAGCTCTGACCCAGAACAGATCCGACAGAGTTTGCTGACTGCAATCCGTTCCGGAGAGGCTGCTGCCAAACTGAAAAGGGTAAGTTTTCTTTATCAAATGAGTGACAGTGGGTCTATTTTCAACATTGTCAAACTAATACTTAGGGTAAGTTGTTTTCTGGCTTTTGAATCTGAATAGGGAGGGTGCCAGAAGTTACTCTTTGATGGCAAGGGTCATTTTTGAAGTATAAGCTGAAAGAATCCAGAGTCTTACACATACTTAAAAATATGTCCTGTCTGTTTTCCACACCATGGGCCAGGTGCAGAACGTGGGTTTTACTCTTTATTATATGACTCTACATAGAAAGTACCCTGGACTCTTATTTTATAAATTATATCAGCACAGTAAGAAAAAATTCTTTCAGAAAAGAAAATCCCTCCTTAATCTAGAAAAACTGCACCAGCAATATAAGAGCCTGTAAGGTTTTAGTCCTAGCTCCCACAGTGGTCAAAGTTCACTGCCCTATGCAGGAGATTGGGTGGGGGTGGGTGTTGTTTTATAGATTAGAAAAAAGTATAGGGAAAACCTAAGGAATTTAGATGACATCGAATATAGAAACTCTGGTCTAATAGTGGCCTGCCTGAGTGGCTCGCTCCTCTTTACTGAGGTGCAGGAGAACTTCAGGTCTCCTGGTTTAACTCTCTTTGGAGCAAATGCCAAAAAAACGTTACAGTGAATTATTTGTAGGTGAGTTTCCTCCCTCTGTCACTTTCATCCACTCAGAGAGGACGCACGTGGTGAAGCTTGGAGCCTGGCATCATAACAGACTTCCCAGAGACTGTTGTCTCCCTAAATGTCTTTCTTGTTCTCCCCTTAGTTGTCTTGGTTGCAAGTTCCTCAACACCCAAGACAAGAAAAGTACTCATTATTCCCCTGACTCCCTAGGCATTTCGTTTTGTGAATTCCTTCTCTAATCATTTTAGAAGCTATTTAGAGAAGAGTAAGAGATTTGTTGAGCAAAACACTGAGCTCAACAGAAATGAAATCTGCGAAGGGACAGGAATGCTGCAGAGAGAGAAAGAAATGGGAGGGCACCTCGGGCACATCTCCACGGCTGGCCCTGCTTGTGCTAGCCACTTTTCTCCCTGTGTTTCAGCGGAGCCATGAGTGACCGCTGTTTTCACGTAGAGCTCGGCACTCCCAATTGGGCAAACAGGAAGATAGGGCAAAATACTGCCTGCTGTCAGGAGTGGAGGAAAACGTGAAGGGGTAATTCAGGGGACTAGGTTTGAATTTTGTCAGGTATTTGTAGAGTCTGAATTTAGATGCCAGGTGGCAAAAAAGCAAAAAATGAAAAGTGGTTTTGAATGCTAAAACTGGTATTTCACAGGTCATAACAGTTATATTTTTATGGGGAAATAGGCCCATGCAAATAAATTGTACATTCTCACTTAGGGAAATATTTCTAATCTTTTAAATTAAGGTTGAGTTTCAAATCCATCACTTCTGATTTAAAGCTTTCTCAGTTCAGTACACTTGATAAGGATTTTTCTTCATAAAGATTTTATTTATTTATCTGACAGAGAGATCACAAGCAGGCAGAGAGGCAGGCGGAGGTGCGGCCGGGACACAGGCTCCCTGCCGAGTAGAGAGCCCAATGTTGGGCTTGATCCCAGTACCCTGAGATCATGACCCGAGCTAAAGGCAGAGGCTTAACCCACTGAGCCACCCAGGCATCCCTTGATAAGCATTTTTAAGCACAAAAGTACTAAACAGTGAATTTTGGAACACTGAAAAAAAAAATAAAAAAAAAATTACCCAAACTAAAACAAAACAAAACAAAAAAAAAACCCCACTGTACTAGATACTGGGGAGAGGAAGATGAATAAAATGAAGCCTCTGCCTTCTGGGTGTTGACAGCCTGAGACTGAATAGCAGTGGTATATCAGGTCCAGGGGAGAACCAAGGAACTACACAGAAAATCGTTGCAGTACCTTTGTACTAAAGTCACTGGATACAGTAACCCATTTCAATGGCTACGTTGCAGAAAACAGTGCATGAAGCTGGGAATGTCTTTTCGGCCAACAGAACTGTACAGGCAAGCAGCTGTGTGCTTGGTGTTCTGGGCTCTGAATTGGCAGTCTCTTCACTTATAAAACTCTCATTGCTTCCAGAATGAGCTGGATGTGAATCAGCATAGAAAGCAGGCCC
This sequence comes from Mustela nivalis, assembly GCF_964662115.1. NCBI lineage: Eukaryota > Metazoa > Chordata > Mammalia > Carnivora > Mustelidae > Mustela > Mustela nivalis. The sequence continues at coordinate 53,735,909 of NC_139030.1, forward strand.
TAAATGATGATCCTATAATTGTACCCTGTTTCTAACTCACTACTTTAGGTTCTATCGAGGCTAAATTTTATCTCTTTCAGTAGGATATTATCGATAGCTCGGAGTCTTAGAGTGCCAGTTCCTAAATTTTGTTTAATGAAAATTCTTTACATAATCCATTTTATCCCAGTGAAAATGGACACAGGGTCAAGTAAAGTGAATAATATCCACACTCCATGATCAGTATTTCCGCTTCTAATTATATACCCTAACAAGGTGTGTGTTGTATGCCGGGACTCACATATAAGAATATTCATGAAATGTTGTTTGTAACAGCTCCAAATAAATATAACCTTAATATCCAAAAAGAGGATAAATAGTATATTCAAAGAATGGATTATCAAACAGCAATTAATTGGGCAAAATGCAGCTAAACACAACAGTATAAAGACCTATAAAAATATATATGTGTAAAGTTCAACAGCATGCGTAGGTGGCAATTATTTTTAAAAGTGAGGAAGTAATTATAGAAATCATGATAGGGTTACTTCCACATGGAAAGAAAAGGGGTTGCTGGAGGCTCATGGGAGCAAGACAGGCACACAATTTAGAGGGAACCAAAAATATAAGTAATCAAGATAAATATTAATGCAGTATTTTTAAAATGTCTACATGATAGACATTTAGTGATAGAGAAAATGTCAACATTTTAAAGACAAGCTCAGTAGGGAGCTGGAGCTATTCTTTTCTTGGCCTAGGTGCTGGATTATATATATGTTTGTGTTTGTTTTCATTGGGTTGTTTGTTTACATTCAGGGCACTTTTCTGTACGTGTATTATATTTCAAAAAACATTATACTGCAAAAGGAAATAGAAATGGACACAGGAAGGCTCTGATTCCTTGTGATCTTTGCTTAAGTCCCTTATTTCTGTCCTGTACTGAACATTTCTCCTGGTTTGTTTTAAATTCTAACATTTCTTTTATAGAACAACAGTGAGAGTGCCAAAGAAAATCTTCAGTGATTTTGACAGGAGGTTTACATTGTTCATCAGAAAGTTGGCTCCAGGTTTGCCTATATTTTGGCTCCCAAATGTTCAGTTTAACTCCAGGTACCAACCTGCCTTATGGCTCTGGTTCATACCTGAGTAATTAACCTTCATTTTAATAATTGATTCATATTAGAACAATTATCTAGTTGACTGCTTTAGTATAAATGTAGTCATGAACATGCCACGTTTTTTCATATTTCTTCAGATTTTCTCCACACCTTACCCCTATTTGACCCTAGTGTAGTCACAGAGATCTGTCTCGTCTTCTTACAAAGTTTCGGTAAATCCGGTTCAGTATTTGACAATATGTGTTTGGTGTTAAGATTTATATGTGAATCAGCAAATTGTTTTCAGAGCATAAGAGATTAAGGAACCTATTATTATTGACTTGTGTTGAGAAAGGAGCTTCTCTGGCTGCTCTCGGTTCTTGATGATGCTTCAGTTAATAAAGCTCATTACAAGTAGAATATAGGTTTGTAAAAATAAAATCTTAAAATACACTGTCAAATGGTATTTAGTGCTTGATATTAACCATTCCTTCAGGATACAAAATTTATCTTTGGCTACATGGAAATCTGGAAGGAAGAAAAAAACTGGATAAGACACTCAGAATCTTGCTGGCTTATTTTATTTGTTTAATTAGTCTGATTTTTATTCTTATATCCTTGATTGGAATTTGAACAATCTAAAGCTTCAGGTTGGCACTTCTTTCTCTATATTTTTAAATTAAAAATAAATGATAGTTTCATAGTTAATGCTTCTCACAAGAATAAGAAAGCTAGGTGAATATTCCTGTAAAGTCTTTAAAGGGTAGACAGTCAACTAGCAGATGCTCTTATCAGTAAATTTGTTAATGTTACTTTTAAAAATATCTTTATTGTATCATGTTCATTATTCAAAAAGCTCAAGCAGTACCTTTTTACTTTATAATGTTTATAAAAAGTTACCGTATTCCATTCAAGAAATATCCATTGATCCTACACTGTGCTAGGCACTAAAATAAACACACGTATAATGGGGCATTAAAATAGACAAGGTTTCTGAACTCACAAAACTTATGAACTAGTCTATAATGTCTTCTCATGCTTGAAAGTTTAGTATACAAAATTTTAAATATCAAACAAAATACCATCCCCCCAAAGTAACTGCTCATGATAGATTACTGTGAAACCTTCCAGAGCACTTTTGTAGTATGTAAATGCATTTACATACCTACAAAAATAGAATCCTGTAAAACATTCCTGAATACCTCTTTGAAGTTTTCCATCTTATTATACACACACACACACACACACACACACACACAATTCTTTTAAGACTACATAGTATTTGACTCTATGAATGAACCATGGCTTAGTTGTTCCTTACATTTAACCAGATTCTGGTTTTTCCAGTCTATAAATGGTGATACAAAAACATCTCTTAACTTGTATTAGAGTCATCAGTGTGTTTTTTAAATGTTTAAAACAAAATTTCTTTTACTTTACAAAGAGTTATGAGAACTACAATTTTGGCAGTTATTACAAAAATAATTCCTACACACTGAAACTTTTCAGACCAAAGTTACATAATGAAAAATCATTACCTGTTTGCTGTTCATTGAAAGGAATCCCACAGGATTACTACACACAATGCAGATGAGCTTTCCTTCTTCTGGTGGCAACTTTTCCTTTGTGTGTGGTTTTTTTGTTGTTTTGTTTTGTTTTTTTCCCAGGTGGATAGTGTCAACATTCTTCTACATTCTGGATTCATAGACAGTCAAGAAAGCTGATTAGTTTAGATGTCAATTTTTGTTTAATAAAAGGCAAAAATGAAGCACAAGGAAATCAAATCCAAACTAAATTTGCCCATTTTATTTTCCTTTTCACTAACATACTCTGTTGCTAAGCAGAATCTATGGCTTCTTGTACTTCAGTTTTCTTCTTGGGAGAAGATGATAATGTTCGTTTAAGAATCTAAACTAGCCAAATTGTAATATAGAGATAAACAATTTTTCTTAAAATATTGTATTTTATGTATAATATTTCAAGATATTATACTTATTTACTGTCCAGAATGCATATGTCTTTTTAAAAATGTTCTAAATAACTCGGAATTTCAAGCTACTTAGGAGTTTATTGGGAGAAAAAAACTACTTTTCATTCATTCTGCAATTGTTTTGGCATAACAGTCCTAGATTTGACTCTTTTAGCCCTTTATATGAAAGCATTTTTTTCATTTTTATTTTATTTCTTTTCAAGTGTTCCAAAATTCATTGTTTATGCACCACACCCAGTGCTCCACGCAGTAGTGCCCTCCATAATACCCACCACCAGGCTCACCTGACCTCCCCGCGAAAACCTTTTGTTTTTCAGAGTCCACAGTCTCTCATGGTTTGTCTCCCCCTCCGATTTTTTGAGAGTGAGAGAACACAAACAGAGGGAGGTAGAGGGAGAAGTGCAGAGCTCCGTCATCACAGGACCCTGGAATCATGACCTGAGCTGCAGGCAAACACTTACCCGACTTAGCCACCCAGGCATCCCTATATGAAAACATATTAAAAACAAAAGCTGCATTTTGTTATAAATAAGGGGTACCTGGGAGGGAAACTTCATGTTAATATAGATCACCGATACAATTTTAGAATTTGTAAAATTCTTTGCTTTGTGGAATTCACTTTATTTTTCTACATTCTCCAAAGCACTTTTGGGGAGCCAGAACTGATTTAGCAAAAAATGCTTTTCAACAGCTTGGCCTGCAGTCTGTTTGTGCTCTTGTCCTTTGAGTTGATTTGGTAATTTTGTAAAGACTAAGATGTGTTAATGGATTATTTAACTTGTTTGTTGTGGAAATAACAACTCTCTCATTTTTAATTTTATGGTAGAGTGAACATTTCTTCTTGATTATTTGTGATTTATTGAATACTAAATGCTAAATATTCTCATTTACAATTAAGCAGAAGTTAAAGTGTGGTAATTACTGAATATTAGATAGCTTTTCCATTTTAAATTGATGGGTGCAAAATGTGTTTCTTTCTCTTAGGTCACTGTTCCATCAAATACAATATCTGTGAATGGAAGGTCAAGACTCAGCCATTCCATGTCCCCTGATGCCCAGGATGGCCATTAAATGTTGCCTGTGATAATGCACTTCATCACCTCTATTTCAAGAACACCTTTATCCTAATGGAGAATGTTGGCAAATGTATATTCAGATGTACACTAATATATTGTCTATTAAAGTGTAAGAATTTGTGCTGTGGCTTTTAATGCCACAAGAAGAATTACAGAATTTATAAGTTATGATATTTTTGGCCCTTTTTTTTTAATGGCCTTAAAAGTTGAATATGCTGCTTTAGAACTTTAAGACAAGGTGTTAATGACTTTCATTTTCTTTCAAATGAGAAATGGTCACCTTTTGTTGATTTCACTTACACATTCTCTACTGTGGTGACTTAGACAAAAGGATAAATTGAGATTCATAGACTTATATTTGTGTAACACATAAAGAAGTAGGCAAATGTAGATCTGACCTTTGCTGCCTCAATGTTACAGTTTAATTGGAAATGTTTATAAGTTATATTAAAGTCTGTTTTGGCTGAAAGTATACTATAGAGAACTAATACCAAATAAGTATATTCGGTTCAACAGTTAATTAAAATGATGAGTCATTTAGTGAGCAAGTCTTATGTGTGCTTCCTGTAATTACGAAATCAATGTCAAATTTATGGGAAGCCCATAGTATTTTGATATTAATATGGACAATTTGCTTTTTTAATCTTTAGGACTTAAGTTGCACAAGGAATATTTTAAATATTTTTTATATAATCATGACATTGTTGTCACACAGATATTATACATTTATGTGCCAGAAGCCTTAGAAATCACCTCATGACAATGTTGATCTATTGTGACAATTATTTCACTTTTGATATGCAGCAAAGAATAGGTGGGGGTTAGTCCATGTCCATATTGAAAAACTTCCAAGGCTACTTGGTGGTTCCATAAATCCTGGTTTTAATTAAAGTAAAATGATAAAGTCTTTATGTAGTTCAGATGCTAATATTCTAAATAATAATATATATTTACATTAAAGCTAAAACTGTTAAGCAAAACAATGCCTAACTTGTTGGCTTATAACTGTACTGGGATCTAGGGCTTATTCATGTTCTAGTCCTACTTTAAGAATCTAATCACTCTTTTATTCTAAAAGCTTGGTCATACAAGTTGATATTACGTTGGTTTTCACTGAAGCTCTTGGGATATCTGCCTTTTCAGAAAATGTGTTGATTTCTACCCCCCCTTCCCCCCCGTTTAATAAAAGCAAGTTATATATTTGGTTTGTGTGTTTCCACAGCATCTTTAGGAATTTCACCTGACGACCTATCTCTATCAGCCAGTAAACAAAAAAGTCACAGTAAGGTCTACCATCCATCAGGGCTCTCTAGGGTACATGTAGGCCCAATCAGACTCCAGAGTGCATGATATAATCATTTAAAATTCTTAGTATAGTTCCTGATACATGGCAGGGGCATATTAAATGTTAAATGTTGTTATTTCTTTAAGTCAGACGTGAAGAGACCCTTATATATGGAAACTTAAGTTCTATTATTGTAAACTGTAGCAAAAAGAGTGACTTTTTGTAGAATTATGATTGATTATCCACTTGGTAAAAAAATAAATCTGGATCTCTACTTCAAACCATAAACAAATATATTTGAGTTGGATTAAAAGCATTTATCATTTTTTTGGAAAGATTTATTTATTTGAGTGAGAGAGTAAGGGGGCGCGGGGTGCAGTCAAGCAGACTCTGTACTGAGAGCCTAACGTAGGGCTCAGTCTGATCACCCTGAGATCATGACTTGAGCTGAAACCAAGAGTTGGACACTTAACCAGCTATGCCACCCAAATGCCCCTAACAATGATTTTTTAAATGTAACTTAGATGAGTATATTCAAATATATTCAACATTTTTCAGACCTCAACATGGAAAAAAAAATAGGACACAAAGGGACATTCATAAAAGTATACATTTATATTAAAATTTGAGACTTATATGTATATTAAGTACTATAGAAGTGAGAAAAGCCATAAGAATGTTTTTAATATAATCTATAAAAAAATAAAAATTCCTGGAAGTCATGAAAGACTACCCAAAAGAAATATGCACACTGAAAAAACAAAAAAGATTTCTTACAAGAATAAATCTGAAAGGCCAATAAATAATGAAAGAATACTGTTCACTAATCAAGGAAATACTGGTTAGGACACAAGTACTACATCACACCCATCAAATTAGCAACAATTTAAGTTTCAAAATAGCAAGTGTTGTCAAGGACAACAAAGCAGTGGAACTCTTTCCCTGTTGATGGGAAAACATACTGGCACAACGATCAAATTTTCAATATCTAATAAAGATGTATTACCATGTTTCCTTAAACAAGTACTTCTGCAGGTGCATAAGGAGACATTAACAATGGGGTCCTGGTGGCTCAGTGGGTGGGGCAGGCAAATCCCTCTTCAGCTTGTGAGTTTAAGCCCTGCACTGGGTATAGAGATTAAAACATTAAAAAAAAAAAAAAAAGGGTCATGGCAGCATTGTGTACAACAGCAAAAGGAAGTCCTAATCAGCACTCAGCATTAGTACCTTCATATGATAGACATCTATACAACAGTCAAAATGATTAAACCAAGCTTATGCATGTTAACACAGATGCAGCACAAAAATGAGCAAAAAAAGCAAGTTGCGCAACAGTGCATGATTTATGACATCAGTTATATAAAATAGCAAAACAATACCGGATATTATGGCTGCATACATAGAAAAAAAAAAACAAAAAACACACAGGTTTGCTAGTGGGTACCAAGAAATGAAGACTGGATTGGGGAAGATGGACAGGTGTCATCAGTTGTGTTTGCAGTATTTTATTTTATAAACTGCAGTTTGAAAACAAACACACTCGACCCTTAATAAATAGGGATTTGGCATGCCAATCCCCTGTGCAAAGATCCACTTAGTAACTTTTGACTCCCTCAAATCTTAATAGGCTACTGTTGACTGGAAGCCTTGCTGAAAATGTAAAGAGTTGATGAAAACATATTTTATATGTTACATTATTATATACTGTGATTTTACAATAAAACCAAAGAAAAAACATTAAGAAAATCATAAGGAGGAGAGTACGTTTACACTCCTATACTGATAAAAATATGCATACAAGTGGACCCAAGCAGTTCAAACCCATTTGTTCAAGGATCAAGTGTACTTGTATTACTCCAGATTTTAACATACTTGAAGTAGTTTATACTTAAAATATTTTTCTAAGATTGTATAGTACTTAATGGTATGATATGTACATGAGCCATTAATAAATATATATTCTGAAAAGATTGCCTTATCCACACTGTTTCCAGAGAAAAACTTCCACTATCCTCTCTACTCGATTGGGAAAGAAATTTGAGACAAGCCACATCCTTAAGTAATAGCAGAATGAAGATACAGAAATGATTTAGAACTAATTTACCATTCTTATACTTAATATTTTGCATATAGACATTTTTCTTTTCCTTCCCCCCATCAGGTTATTTCTTTATAATACACATTTTTTAAGTTATCCAGATTCTATATAAATTATAGAAATTATGGGGTATGAAATGAAATACTTTTTAGTCTCCAGCATCCCACTCCCCTCTCCAGAGATAACCACTATGAGTGTTTTTGTTGTTTTTTTAAGGTTTTATGTATTTATTAGAGAGTGAGCATGCAGGTGGGGGAGAAGCAGAGAGACCAGAGGAGACAGAGAACTTGCCGCAGACTCCACACTGAGAGCAGAGCCCAACTCGGAGCTTGATCCCACAGCTCTGGGATCATGACCTGCACTGAAACCAAGAGTCAGATGCTTAACCTACTGAGCCACCAATGCACCCCAAGCACTGTTAATGTTTTGATATAAATCTCTACATAAATCTATTTATATCCAGGGGCGCCTGGGTGGCCCAGTGGGTTAAGCCACTGCCTTCGGCTCAGGTCATGATCTCGGTCCTGGGATCAAGTCCCGCATCGGGCTATCTGCTCGGCAGGGAGCCTGCTTCCCTCTCTCTCTCTGCCTGCCTCTCTGTCTACTTATGATTTCTCTCTGTCAAATAAATAAATAAATAAAATCTTTTTTAAAAAAATCTATTTATATCCAATGCAGTATATTTGTACCCAATACATACAGGTGTATTTATATTGCATTTTTGCATTTTCTTAGTTTTTTCCCCCTGTCATTGTTATTACTGCTTTTAACATTAAAAATCTCTCTCTTTTTTTTAATTTTATTTATGTGACCGAGAGAAATCACAAGTAGGCAGAGAGGCAGGCAGAGAGAAAGGAGGAAGCAGGCTCCCAGCGGAGCAGAGAGCCCGACATGGGGCTCGATCCCAGGACCCTGGGATCACGACCTGAGCCGAAGGAAGAGGCTTTAACCCACTGAGCCACCCAGGCACCCCGTTCTACTTGTTTCTTGCTGTAGTACACAGTTATACCTAAAGGCAGAATACCTGGGCTTGAATCACAGGTCTGCCTCTTACAAGACTTGAGATCTTGAGCAAATTACCTTTTCTGTGCCTCATTTTTAACTTCTGAAAAACTGCTTTAATAATACACCTCGGTTGGTTAAAGCAGCCAGCTCTTGATTTCAGTTCAGGTCATGATCTCAGGGCCCTGGGATTGAGCCCTGTGTCTGGCTCTGCACTCAGCCAGAAGTCTGCCTGAAGCTCTCACTCTCTCTCCCTCTCCTTCTGCCCCTCCCCCTGCTTGCATACATACATGTGCACTCTCTCTCTAAATAAATAAGTAAATCTTCAAAATATATAATATACTTTCCTCGTGAAATTGGTTGTAAGGATTAAATGAATTTTAAGAATTTGGCATACAATTCATTATTTAAAGCTATATATATATTTTTTAAATATTTATTTTAGAGAACATGTGAATGGGGGGAGGGGCAGAGAGGGAGAGAAGCAGACTCCCCACTGAGCACAGTGCTGACTTGGGGTTCCAGGTGGGGTTCAGTCTCTCAACCCATGAGATCATGACAGAGTGGAAACCAAAAGTCAGACACTCAGACTGAGCCACCAGGTGCCCCTAAAGCTATCTATTTAAAAAAAAAAAAAGATTTTATTTACTTATTTGACAGAGAAAGAGATCACAAGTAGGCAGAGAGGCAGGGAGAGAGAGAGGGGGAAGTAGGCTCCCCGCTGAGCAGAGAGCCCTATGTGGGGCTCGATCCCAGGACCCGAGACCATAACCTGAGCTGAAGGCAGAGGCTTAATCCACTGAGCCACCCAGGTGCCCAAAGCTATCTATTTTTACTACTGCTATTAGTGAACAGGTATTACTTACCTAATATATTCCCCGTCCTTCTGAAGAGTGCTACCCTTCCTCCCACTTTAAGGCCTGATCTGGGCTTGTCTGCCAGGCATTGGCAATAGAATCCATACTCTGCTGTCTGATCCAAGTCCTTGAATGAGACCAGTCTTTTATGGAGACCTGAAGCTGCCTGCACTTGAAACCAAAAGAGTCCCAAATTACACAATTATTTGTCTAGTGCCAGCTCATTTTGTACCCACTACAAGTAGACACAATAAATGGAAAAAGCTGAGAATCAGATTCATCATTTTTACTATCTATTGATTCTGATAAATGACTTAAAGAAAAGAGAGGTTGCAATTAGAGGTCACAAGGAAGATTTCCATGGGCAGAATGCTTTTTTCTTAGATTATTTCTGATGTAAAAATAGCTCATTTATTTGGAGTGTTAGAGTTTATGCATAATTTTCATATTATTTGAGCTACTTATGGAACACAAAAGTAGACAAAGGGATTGCTACTTTACAGAGGTCACACAAGCAAACAAGTGGCAGATGAGGCCCCACATCTAATTTTCAGTATGCTCTTTCCAATTGCCGAACTTTGCCAATGATGAAGAAAAGGTGCTAGATTTCAAGGGACACAACACTGTGATCTACTTATTCTGGATCTTAGTTGGTCTTCCTTTTCAGTGTTACCACTTTCTTGCAAGCTTTCATTTTTAACACCTCAAACTCTTCATATGGATGGATAGATTTTGTTTATGGCAAGAAAAATGCCACCATGTGCTCCCTCAGAAGAACTTTCCTGACAGGTATTTCGAGAGGAATTGTGAAACATTCTGGTAATTTGTGTAGAGCTGTTGGCATTTCTGCTTCACAAACTGGAGAGATTCATTTGGAAGTCTTGCAAATTACTCATCTTGGAGAAAGAGAAGTGCTACATTCCAAACTTATAGTTTTCAAAACAAGTGACTTCTTTACTTGCTAACTGATTTTTATGTCCCTACCTACCCTTGTTCCTTGGGGCAGATCATTGTGGTGGCTCCAGTTCTTTATTTACCTGCATCCACACCTTTTGCTGTTTGCAATTTCCCTCAGTAAAGAGACAAAGCCCTTTCCCCACCTGTATAAGTAGGTTTTGTGAATAATAAGGTAAAAATTGTACCAATTGGGACAGTAGGCCTCAAAACTTTGCATGTGTTTGCATGCTCTCCCTGTGCCTGGAATGCTGCTGTGAGAAAGACATCTGAACGAGCTGGATGGTCCTCAGAAGAGAATGAGAGATGCAAGGAGCAGAGCTCTTAGCTGCGGCCAGCCTAGAGCTCTCAACAGTCAGAAATCCAGACCTAAGCAACTACAGGTAACATCAGAAGGGCCACATGGCCATGCCCTCACTGACGCCAATGCGTAAGCCATAAATGCTACCTGCTAGCTATCTCTGAGTTTGCAGAATTAATGTGGCAATAGATGCAATACATGTTCTTAAACCAACTCATACATGTATGACTTTAACCCTAATCATAAATCCAATCTGTTCAGATCCACATACCCTATTTTCCCTAGAGTCCCAAGGACTATTTTACTTACTAGGTCCAACACAAAAATACCTCAGACACTCTAACTCCCAGCTAGCTCAGAACAATTCTAGCTTAATCATCCCCTTATTATTTGTGGTGCAGAAATATTTTCTCCCTTTATCTATCTTCCTCTCTCACTTTATCTTTAGACTTGTGAGTCTAAGAGCCCAAATATCAAAGAGATCCACAGCCCCCTCAAATTCTCTTTGAACTCATCTATGCAATAAAATTGTCAGATAAAATACATATTTTCAAATGAAACTTGAATTTCAGATAAACAGTGTATTAATTTTCAGTATAAGTATGTCCCAGGCAATATTTGGATTAGACTTACCCTAAAAAAATATTAAAGTTAAATTCAAAAATTTTTAAAGATTTGTCTGTTTTAAGAGGAAAGGGCAGAGAAAGAGAGAGAGAATCTCAGACTCCCTGTTGAGCACAGAGCCTGATGTGGGGCTTAATCCTAGGACCCTGATATTACCTGAGCCAAAATCAATGGTTGGATGCTTTAACCAACTGAGCAGAAATTCAAATTTAACTGGATGTCCTATATGTTTCTGTACTAAATCTGGCAACCCCACTGTTTCATAAAGATTTGGAAGGAGTAAATGGAAGCAAGAAGGAGTATGTACTTGTGGGGAAAAGAGAAAGAGCAGGCCAAGGCCCAGCAAGTCAAGAAACCAGGAAGTGGCATTATGGAAAAGAGTAGCCCAAACTTTGTTCTCTTGGATAGTTCACCATCTGAAGAACCCTCCTGTGATGAATGGGGAAAGTTTCACTGAAGAGTTCACAGTGAAGAAACCCCTTGGGTAACTTTTACTGGTGGGTTTTAGATACCTTCAAATCATCAGTAAATAATATACATAAGAAATTCTTCTATATCAGATAAAGGTCTAATATCCAAAATCTACAAAGAACTTATCAAATTCAACACCCAAAGAACAAATAATCCAATCAAGAAATGGGCAGAGGACATGAATAGACATTTATGCAAAGAAGACATCCAGATGGCCAACAGACACATGAAAAAGTACTCAACATCACTCGGCATCAGGGAAATACAAATCAAAACCACGGTGAGATACCACCTCACACCAGTCAGAATGGCTAAAAAATGACAGATGCTGGTGAGGACGTGGAGAAAGGGAACCCTTCTACACTGTTGGTGGGAATGCAAACTGATGCAGCCACTCTGGAAAACAGCATGGAGGTTCTCAAAAAGTTGAAAATAGAGCTACCCTATGACCCAGCAATTGCATTACTGGGTATTTACCCTAAAGATAAATATGTAGTGATCCGAAGGGCCACATGCACCTGAATGTTTATGGCAGCAATGTCCACAATAGCCAAACTATGGAGAGAACCTAGATGTCCATCAACAGATGAATGGGTAAAGAAGATGTGGTATATATATAATGGAATAATATGCAGTCATCAAAAGAAACAATATCTTTTCCTTTTGCAATGACATGGATGGAACTGGAAGGTATTATGCTGAGCGAAATAAGTCAATCAGAGAAAGACAATTATCATATGATCTCCCTGATATGAAGAATTAGAGAGGCAATGTGAGATATTTGGGGAGTAGGGAAGGAAAAAATGAAACAGGATGGGATTGGGAGGGAGACAAACAACGAGAGACTTTTAATCGCACAAAACAAACAGAGGGTTGCTGTTGGGGGGAGGAGTAGGGAGAGGGTGGTTGGGGTATGGACAATGGGGAGGGTATGTGCTATGGTGAGTGCTGTGAAGTGTGTCAACCTGGCGATTCACAAACCTGTACCCCTGGGGCTAATAATACATTGTATGTTAATAAAAAGTTAAAAAAATTCTTCTAATGTCCTCATTAATCTCAGCATTATTATTATGATAATTATTAGGACAATTGTTAAATCTAGGTGGGAGGTATATGCGTTATAATTATAGATGATTTTGACTTTTCCTGTATTTTTGAAATTATTAATAATAAAGTTGGGAAATGCATTATTGAGATACTCCTATTAGAGCAACCAGCTGCACTATATAATGTGGGGAGGGAGAGATTTAATTTTTGGTCATTGGTTTCCCTTTCACTAATTAAGAATTTTAGCCAAGTCAGGGGAGATGATGTAATGCAACCATTCATTTGACAAGAACAACTTGCTGTTAGCAAAGTTTCTTGAAATGTTTGATGGTTAAGTGTTAACTAAAAAAACATACACTCCAAGATCTGATTGAAGATAGCATTATTTGTAAGAGGGAGGAGAGAAGTAAGGAAAATAAAATGTGTTAAGTATCATCTATGCACCACTAATCTGCTGGGTGATCTTTGAGGTAAGTATTATCATCCCATTTTACTCACAAGCTTAGAACAGCTAAGGCATGCCCTCACCTAGGGTGGTGCTAAGGTTAAAGACAGATATCTCACTCCAAGGCCCTAATTTTTTTCCACTATGCTCTGCTGCCTGTCTCCAGTCACAAATTTGTGCTTGAACAATCAATCATCACCAAGTTTTTGTGTTGCTGTTGTTGTTTTTCCTTTCCAACAAGCTATTTCTTATGGAGTATATCCCTAGCCTTTGTAACCTGCTCTCTAATGCCTGAAACTGGGAAAACTCAAAATGAAGTAACCAGTGTTTCCACCATTTTGATACATGAAGGATGGCTGTAAATTTCTACTTGTTGTTGTGACATGTCTCCACTAAATATGAATTGAGTACCTCATAGAATTGTGAGGGGTACTTTAGAAGAGAGTGGCCCTTGTCCTCAAGGAGTTCAGAATTTCAGAGAAGTGGCCCAGAGATAGAAATATGAAGTAATAGAATTCAAGTGCAGGAGATGTCCCAAAAGAACATCTGGTAGACAGAAGAGGTGATCTAGACTTCCAAAGATGGACAGAAGTTGGTAATGTAAATACAGGAACAAAAGTGTCCAAGCTGAAAATGTGAGCAGAGACCCTGAAAGTGGTTATGTATATGGTGAGTCTTACTAATGGAACTTACATTATTCCAGAGTGGCAAGTTTGCTCATTTATTCAATGAGCATTTGCTGAATGCTCATTTTCTATCAGGCACTAGCAGAGTGATAAGGAAACAAAGATAACTAAGACAAAATTATAGTGCTCTAAGAATTATAAACCAGCTAGAGTTCATGAAACATGGTCATAAAAGAAAAGGGTGCAGAAAATTATGTTGCCTATTTTTCTACTGGATCATATGTCCTTTTTTGGGGGGGAATTCTTTACATATTCTTGACACTAGCCATTTTTCATGCTATGTATTGCAAGTATCTTTTTCACGTTTGTAGCTTATTATTTCCTATTTTTCTTCTTCTCCTTCTAGAGGAAGGAGAAGGGTGGAGAGGGAGAAAGGGAATCTTAAGCAGGCTCCACACCCAGCATGGAGCCTCACTCGGGGCTCAATTTCCTGACCCTGAGATCATGTCTTGTGACAAAATCAATTGTCAGCCCCTTAACTGACTGAGCCACCAAGGTAGCCCGTTTCCTATTCTTTAAGTTGTGTGTGTGTGTGTGTTTAAAGATTTTATTTATTTATTTGACACAGAGAGAGAGATCACAAGTAGGCAGAGAGAGAGAGGGAAGCAGGCTCCCCGCTGAGCAGAGAGCTCAATGCCAGGCTTGATCCCAGGACCCTGAGATTATGACCTGAGCCAAAGGCAGAGGCTTAACCCACTGAACCACCCAGGTGCCCCTAAGTTGTGTTTTTAATGAAAAAAAATCTTATTAAAGTAATTGAGTAAATTATTATCTTTTTTTTATGGTCAGGATTTTTTTTTTTTGTATCATAGTTAAGAAATCCTTCCCTACCTTAAGGTCAGAAAAGGGTATTCATTGGAATTTTTTCTGTAAACAGTAAAGTTATTAAAGTCTGCATGCATTTAAAGTTAATTTTTTTAATATGGTATGAGACAACAATCTATTTTCTCTTTTGTCTTCTACATAAAGAGTTCATATTTTCAACTCTACTTGCTAAATAATCATGCCCTTCTCTGGGGACCTGACACATCATCTTTGCCATTTTTGAAGTTCCCTTAATTAATGAGTCTCCTTTGGAGCTCCTTTTCTCTCCTCTGTGGGTCAAGATGTGTATTCTTGCACCAATTCCTGAATATGGCTCTCTTCACTATCATAGCTTTGTAACGAGTCTTCATATACTGAAAAGAAGTCCCTCCTTTTTCTTCTCCCTCAGAAATGTCTTGGCCATTCTTTTTTTTTTTTTTTTTCCTTTAAAGATTTTATTTATTTATTTGACAGACAGAGATCACAAGTAGGCAGAGGCAGGGAGAGAGAGAGACAGAGAGAGAGAGGAGGAAGCAGGCTCCGTGCAGAGCAGAGAGACCAATGCGGGGCTCGATCCCTGGACCCTGGGATCATGACCTGAGCCAAAGGCAGAGGCTTAACCCACTGAGCCACCCAGGTACCCGTCTTGGCCATTCCTGACTCTTTGCTTTTCTGTTTAAATTTTAGAATACACTTGTTAAGTTCCACAATACATGAATGGGAATTTTATAGAAGAATTGATGTGTCTGGCTAATAAACATGAAAAACAGCTCAGCTTCATCAGTAATAGAGGGAATATACCTCAAAACCACAAGGAGGTAGCATTTGAAGCTACCAACAAAAATTCAGAAGTTTAACCATACTAAGTTTTGAAAGGATATGATCAACAGAGTATCTTCTATACTGCCATTTGGGAGTGTACATTGGTACAAAACTTTGGAAAATATGATGGAATTATGTAAATGTTTAATATTTGCATATATCCTTTTACCTCTCTAGATCCAGTGTCCGGCCTTCTCCACCCTGCTCTGTATTCTTAGAAGCTGACCTTTGCAGACATCCTCAGTGGGCTCTCCTGCATTCTGACTTCTCATGAATTCTGACTTCTCATTGGTTCAGCCAATGAGAGATCATGGCTTCTCATGAATTCTGACTTCTCACTGGTTCAGCCAATGAGAGATCATGGCAAAACACTGGAGAGAAGGGTAGAGAGTGAGGTCAGGGTTTTTTGTGAGATCAACTCCCTCTCTGCCAAGCTGTTGTTTCCTTGAAAAAAATTAAAGACCTCTGTTTGATAATCTTCTCCTACAGCTGCAGCTGCCCCCTTTAGGCTCAAATAATCACCCCCTCCCCAGTGCCTCTCCAGAGATAGAGATGGTTATGGCTCCCTGCCCTTGCTCCTCCTAGTGTGCTTCATCATCCTGTAACAGGTCTTTTCTTAAACTTTCCTCAATTACACAATTTGATCTTGTTCCTGCCAGAATCCTTATTGGTACACCTAAAACTCAACAATTTCACTCTCAGGCATACACCCAAGAGAGACTGGAGCAGGAATGCTTTCCAGGAGACATGTTCAAGAATGTCTGCAATACACTTTGCACACTTTGGTAATCAAAAAAAAAAAAAAAGAAAAAAAAAGAAAAAGAAAAAGGAACAACCCTAAAGCCAATTGTGATATATTTGTCCTATAAAGTATCATACAAAAGTGAAAATTAATTAACTGTAATTACATGCAATAATATAAATGTGTCTTAGTAACCAAATGTTAAGGAAAAAAAACAAAAACAAAACGGAAAGTAGTCATAGAAGGCTATATATAGCATGATAACCTTTTTACAAAATTAAAGTTTATTTATATGTTTGTTTGTTTGGGCATGGAGCCCATCATGGGGCTTGAACTCACAATTCTGAGATCAAGACCAAAGCCGAGATCAAGAGCTACATGCCGAATGGACTGAGCCACGCAGAAGCCCCAAAGATTTATTATTTATATGTACATACATGTGGTAAAACTTTTAAAAAGGCATGAAAAACACCAAAATTAGAACAATGGTTACCTCTGAGAGGGAAGGAGAAGGGGTCAGGGTAGCAAAGAGCACATGGTAAATTATTGGCAATATTTTATTATTCTATGCTATGAATTGGATGGTGGACCCTGGGTTAAAATTAATTAATAAAGTGGTTAAATAGAAACAAATGTATACTTACTTACTTTTTAAAAATGAGTAGCAGGTTTAGAAAATCTGGAATTCTAGGCTAAGATTTAAAGTTCATTCTCTGGGCAGAAAAATGACATAATTATACATTTAAGTTAACCTGCCAGAAGTGGACAAAAGCAGAAATCCACAAGTTAAGGATCCTTTGCCAAAACTCAAGTGTGAACTGAGAGTTCTGGCCCTAGAGTTATGGCTCGGGCATGGGAAGAGAACAGGGAGGAAAGAGAGGCAGGGCTAAGAACCGATAGTATGTTTGATGGAAACACAGAGGCAGAAACAGGAGAGGGCTAAAATATGGGCCAAGAGTGAATAACCCAGGATAGATTTTTTTTTTTAAGATTTTATTTATTTATCTGACAGACAGAGATCACAAGTAGGCAGAGAGGCAGGCAGAGAGAGAGGGGGAAGCAGGCTCCTTGCTGAGCAGAGAGCCCGATCCCAGGACCCCGGGACCGTGACGGGAGCCAAAAGCAGAGGCTTTAACCCACTGAGCCACCCAGGCACCCCAGGATAGATTTTTCTAAAACAGAATCTTTAAACTTTAAATATTGTCTTTTAAGGAGATATGAAGAATCTTAAACCGTTTGATATTGCCTCTGTAGTAGCTAAATGAATACTGAACTCCTCCCTGTGTTCGGCTCTTCTCCATTCTATTTACTGGAAACTGAGCCCAAGAGCAAAGCTGTGGCACTCCAAATCGCTGCTCGGTTTGAGGTCCCTCTGCAAGACGAGTTACATCTATCCATCTGATAGAGAATATCCGAGTTTCTTTGTTTCCTTTTTTGTATAGTTGTTTCTAGAAAAGTGGGACAAGTATCATTAAATGACATAAAAAGATATCCTGGCTAAAAAGGTTAAAGAAACCCTATTCCAAATAATAGTGTAAGTTATCACCGTTTGAATGTCAGTCATTTTAAATTCAGAATACTTTGATAACCAACATTTCCCTTAAATATCTAAATGGCCCCTGATCTTTTGCATTCAATAAAAATAACAAATCTTATTAGTGAATTCGATCCTGTGGGTTGAGTTGTTAATCCCAGTACTCTATTTATACAATTATTTTTCAAGTTTATTTCCTATTTTTATCTTGTCCTTCAACTGCAGGACAGTTCAGGGTTACCTATTTTTAGTGCAGTCAAGCACTACACCGCGGAATTGCTTTAACACTTCACTCCATAACCCGGGCCGTCCTGGACTACACCTCCCCGCATTGTAGGCCGCCTGAACTTTTGTTATCTGTGTCTTCCACTTAAGAGGGTGAGTCCAAAATTTCCTATTCACCTATCCTAAGGAATATCCATGTTGTTGCAAGAAGGAGAAAAAAAAAAAAAAGGCAATAAAATATTTTGACCACCCCTGTATCTTGGAACAAACCATCCCTGTATCTTGTGTCAGAAATAAAACTGGTCATGAATACAAATGTTGAAGGTAACGTGAATAATTTTTAATAACTCTGGGGCTTTGGGCTTACTCCTTGCCCAGTCTTGATTTGGGGGAATCCTAATTAGTGAGAATCGTGTTGTTTTATTTTTTAAGAAAAGAAAATCAGAGAAATAAGCTTGACTTCTTGAAGATGCTTTGACAGCTTTCTTTTCTTTTTAAAATCCTTGTCTAGATGAGCTGTCTGTGGAACAAGCTGACATTCATTTAAATAGGAATTTAAAATCTGCCTCAAACATCTTTTGATATCTGAGTAGGGGCCAAAATGCCACGTGCGTTTAAGGGATATCTGGCTAATAGTTTTGGAGATCATCCAAGTCAGCTCACTTCTAGAAGGCTGAGCAGAGGGATGAGAAGAAGAAGAAGAGGAAAAGAATATGTAATTCTGTTATGGTGTCGTGGAGTGAGCGCGCAGTGGTTGGGTGAATGGGAATATATGTTTCCTCCTCCTCCATCAGGCTGTCAATGCCATCTGTTGCAGAATGTGAGGAACAACTAAGTTCCTCTTCAACAAACACTGGCAGTTGGTCTTTTCATTTCTTCCCAGAAGTACTTGTCTTGATCAGCATGAAGGTCTCTGGAGTATCACGAAGAGTTTTGCTTTAAGGAATGTTGCAACATGAAATTAGGAATGCTCTCTTAAAACTCTAAGTGGTCATAAAGAAATGAGAAGAATAAGGGGAAAATACATTATTTCAAGGGTATCTGTTCAACACAATGTTCCTGATGTAAAATTCTGATGTAAAAAACTTGAAAGGGTATGATTTACCCTAGAAATATCAAAGATGTTGAGACTCAGTCACCAGGGTGTGGAATATCAAAGTGAAGTGTGGTTTTACTTGGTTGCAATAGAAGAAAATGAAACATGAATGCTTGTTTAGAGAAATGTTACATCTGTGTTCTATTATTCACACTATATTGTCCTTAGCACTTAATGTAAGTGTAAAGTTATAAAGTTGTTCAATTAGTTATTTAATGACTATTTCCCTCCTAACCTTTCTCTCCATGAGAACAGATCTAATCTATTTATATAAATTCTTCCTCTGTAGTCTACAACGCAGAATATTACCAACAGCAGCTATCATTAATTTATCCTTTCCCTATGCTCTTCTAAATGCTTTATCGATATTAGTCACTTAACCTATAACAAAATGTATTGCTTATTACATCCATCTTACAAATGAGGAAACTAAGGAACAAATTCTCCAAGATCACATATCTAATAAATAGAAAACCAGAACACGAACCTCAGTACTCTGAGTCCAGAATCCCCGTTCTTCCATACTGCCCATTGTATTAAGCATGAGATACAAATATTTATTGAAAGAATGAATGAGAAATTCAGTAAACTACTTTTTTTTTTTGGTTGCCTAAGTGAGAAATAGATCCTTTTATATTTTCTTGTACTCTCTCATTAGAAATATTGATCCATCTCCCTACAAGTGTTGTATGTAAACAGTGGTAGCCAATAGGATTGACAGCACTGTACCACGACAATGGCCAGATTCAATCTTGATACAAACATTGCAGAATTTCCTCAAATTCAAAAGAGACATCAAGGAAATTTTGGTTAGTCAGATTAAATTTGCTCAAAGTTGTCCTGATTTCCATTTAAACATATTCTGCCATAAATACACATATGTACATTAAAAAATCACAGAATCTCTTAAAGCACTTGTAAAAATGGCTTACAAACTTAGAAGTTCCTTTAAGTGAATTCACTTATTAAATTTGAAAACACTCATTAAGTGCCCACTCTGTAAAGTGCAATTGCTTCTATCCATTTCCCCACCTCTCTCCAAGGCCTTTATTATTCCTTCTCTAGAGTAGAACAACTGAATGGCCACTTTCTCCAAATTTGTATTCCCTGTGTATTTTAAGTTTGGCTTGACTATTGCTTGTCTCCATTGTAATAGGTTCCCACAAAGGGATAAATTTCACTATTTCACAAGTAATAGAATTCTTTAAGAATCATAAGGCATAACAGATATATGTATTAATAAATGTATTTGTTTCAAAATTCTACTTCATGATAAGATTGCATAACATTTCAGGAGGAGAGATTTTATTGCTTTTGCTAAAATCGATTTCATTAGGGAGAGCAAAGGAACCTGAGTAAGGCAGTGAGGATTGTGCTCTGGGCCAGAACACCAGAAAGCTGGGTCCCTGTCTCCGAAATGCCATCATTTCACTGAGAGAGCCTATCCACGCCACTTAACTTCTCAGAGCCTCTGTTTCTTCATTAGTAATACTGAGGTTTTATTGAGTGATCCTTGCCTCTTCTAGAAAACATATAATTTAATGAATTATCACACCAGTACTATGAATTTAACAGTAGTATGTTTCAAAGTAGCCATTTTTTTTTGGTGGGGGGGGGGGGGCTGTCCTTTCTTGAAATCTAGGTTCTATCTAAGTGATATTGTTTCTGTATGAAGAAATAGGATGAGCTATGGTGAAGTGACTTGTGTAAATGATCTCATTCGGAAGGCACCGAGGGGACAGAGACTTGTCATTGCCAAGTAAGTCACATTTAAATTCCCTCAAGCCTTGAGAAATAATGTGAGGGAAAGAGCAAAAATAGCACAGTCATTCCTTTGGACCAAGTCGACTCCTAGGCCTCTTGAGAGCACCACAGCTGTGTATTCATCTATATGCAAAGAGAAATAATAAGAGTCATCTATATTTGGCACACGGCACTTTTCTCTATACCAGTGCACTCATCTATTAATACATTTTATCCTGAGCCTTTTGGTAAGGAAAGATACACCATGCACACCACCTCATGCACAGCTACAGACACATATTGAAGATGCTTTTTTCCCCTGAAATACAGAAAATTGCAAGAGCACACAGCCCCATGAAAACCAACCAGAATGAAACTGGAGGCAGCTGTATCTGATTGAAACCGTGGAGAGAATTGAGATTGACAGAGTTGCAGGGCTAGGAGGTTAATGAGTCCATAGTCCTGCCTCCAGGCAGAGCTGTCCTGAACCATTCCAGGCAAATGACAGCTCAGCCTCTTGGAAAAAAAAAAAAAAAAAAAATCTTCATAACATGCTTCAGTAACATATTCCATTGTTTAAACGTCCTTATCCTCATAAAGTTCTGAAAGCAATCTAAGTCCACACTCTTCTCTGTGTAATCTCCATGTTGACAGATATATTGAATAATAAATTGACAGAAACGTCAAAGATGATGAGGGCCTTAGAGAAATGGGTCACAGGATTGGTTATCCTCACCTTTCCAGAGACCTCAGAGGAGAAAATAATTAGCAAGTCTGTGGATTGTGGTTCTAGCTGCAGTAATATTATGGGCCCAACTATTTGTTTTTATAAATGAGACCTACTTATCATAAGTCATTAAATAAAAATTTGCCTTGTAGTTTATAGCAAGAACCATAGGTCTAGTAAACACTATCCTGAACTGAAACATGCAATCAAAGAATAGGTTCTCATGTAAAACAACAACAACAACAACAACAAAACTACGAAGGAAGTACAGAGCTACAGAGCTGATGCGCACACAGACCCATACTTCTTTTTTTTCTAATTCTTTTTTGTTACAATATTCTGATTTATGGGTACTTTCTTATATATAATAGTAATTAGCAGATTAATTGCCTTTAAAAAAAAAAAACAAAAACTTCTGGGCATTACGAATGATGAATGTGTTGGCAGCATTATATAGAGGGAAAGAGTAGGGTCAAGACCAGGTTTCAAATCCCTTGTCCACTACTTACCAACTGCATGGTTTCAAGTAAGCCGCTTGATCTCTGAGCTTTATTGCCCTCACGTGTAAGGTGGGACTGACCATACTTACTTCACTCCCATCTTGGGAAACAGAATGGGATAACATGGTGAAAGCACCTAGGATCTAGTAGGCACTAGGATAAATGTTAGCTGACCATGAATCTGGTCTGTCACACTCTGCTTTTCTTTCCTCTTTCCCATTCCGTTTAAGTTCTGGGAAGTGACTAAGGGACAAACCAGCCTCCTCTGAATGTCACTAGACCATTTCTGCTTCCATTAGGCCTCTCTTCTCTGTTGCTGATCCCCATGTGAACTCATGAGGGCACTTCCCTTAGAGACATACAGGGGAAGAGCAAGGAGACTTTCTGATGCCAAGTTAAAACGAACGCTGGATTTTAACTTGAATTTTTAAAGGATCTGTGCATGTTACATTTGTGCTAAGAACAAGTAGATGAAATTCAAATTCTAAAACACTCTATTCATTTTTAGAAATCTGTAATAGAACTGCTTTGTCCAAAGGATAAAAAGACTGATTCAAAGATAGACTACTTTTTAGTTCAAAGGAGCGAGCAATAAAGTAACTATTATTCATTTTGAAGTAGAAATGTTAATATCGACACAATTTGAAAGAGATTTAAATAACATTATCAAAGTAATATGTCCTTATTACATAAAACAGAGATAAATGTAGAGACATTTTATAACATCACTCCTAATTTTATGATCCAGAGAAAACCACTAGCAATATTTGGATCTTCTCTCCTTTTCTACACATATTCTGATGAGCAGGATTGCTTTCAAGTTCAAGTTCTGCCACTTATTAGTTGGACTTTGGTTAAGTTGTTTAGTTTCTCTAAGCATTTGTCACTGCATCTGAAAATCAGCATCAGCTTCAAAGAGTAACTGAGATGATTAGTGAGATAATATGTATGAAGCATGTGCACGGTACATAAGAATCCTTCAATTATGTCAGCTAGTGTTATTAGGATTTCTGCTATGCATTATATTTTAAATGGAAAAATGGCATTTCGAGGAGAGGAAATGAAGGTCACTAACAAGCTATTGTGATGTGGCTTCTGGAGTCTGTGTAGTACAGAAAATCCGGTTTCTCACATAATGACATAGCAGACAATTCATTGAATGCTTTACTATGTGGTTCCAGACACGATGATAGCATAGCTCATTTAATCCTCACAACAGTCCTATGAGACAGCTGGTAGTATTATTATTACTATTACTATCCCCATTTTACAGGTGGGCAAACTGAATCAGAGAACAGGTGAAGTAACATGCAAAGTCTCACAGCTAAGTGGCAAAGTTAGCATTTGAGTGCAATCAATCTAGTTCCAGAGTTCACTCTTGTAAACAAATACAGAAGAGTTTAATATTGAGCAGGTATTTTTGTAAATATTACAGTTTAAGTCAAACACTCTAAAAAGCACATTTTTTGCAATTGATCAGAAAAAGACCAGATAGGGGCGCCTGGGTGGCTCAGTGGGTTAAGCCGCTGCCTTCGGCTCAGGTCATGGTCTCGGGGTCCTGGGATCGAGTCCCGCATCGGGCTCTCTGCTCGGCAGGGAGCCTGCTTCCCTCTCTCTCTCTGCCTGCCTCTCCATCTGCTTGTGATTTCTCTCTGTCAAATAAATAAATAAAATCTTTAAAAAAAAAAAAAAAGAAAAAAAGAAAAAGAAAAAGACCAGATAGAAAAATACCAAGAAAAGAATCAGATGTCCTATTCTTTTAGATAGTATTTTGCAATGTTCCCAACTGGCCCCTTATGTCCATCCAGCAGAATTACAGGACCTCACATTCGATCCATTTCTTCTGAACTTTGTAGGTAGCTAGAAATGATTAGGCATCGAGCAATGTTCTTAGAAAAATAGATTTGTATTACCCTTGGAAACAGACTGTGTTGCAAGAAAGTCTTTGGCATAAAACAAGGCTGAGTGTACACAGTTGTCTCTCAGATGGTGTGGATTTGGAAACATAAGTGGACAAGCCAAACCCTCTAAGTCTTCCTTATCCTTTGAATTGAATTCCAGAATGTGTTTTTGATGTCACTATGTAGCACTTCTCTTTATCCTTATTTGTTCCTGAGTAATATTCCATTGAGTGGCTGTAACAATGTCTATTGGATGTAAACAGGTTCCCTCAGTCATTCCAACCTGAGTGAAAACTCCATGCCCTCCAAGTTCATCTACTCATCCCTTTCAGATAGTGGGGCAAAAAGAAAAGAAATAACACCCAAAGCACAAGTATGGTCAAATGATAAGCAAAGCTCCTGTCAACTTTTAGGTAAAACTGATACATTCAGACATTGCTGATGAAAGTGGAAACTAGTATATTCATTTAAAAAAACCAATTTGGCAACACTTATGGAGTGTACGGTAAAATGTTCATCCCATTTGGCACAGTTTCCCCTATTCCTGGGAATTTATCCGAAGGCAGTAATTAAAAAGAAAAAAAAAAACATAAAAGTAGAGAGAATTCAAATGCAGCGTTAATTATAAATAAAACCTAAGGAGCAAACTGATTGTTCAACAACAGACAAACAGATAAATGGAACATCCACTTGGAATATTTTGTTCCCTCAAATAATTATAAACATGGACTGTATAATAACACAGAAAAACAAAAAGCTGAAAAGCAGAACACTAAGTGATCTGTATAGTTTGATTATACCATAGGATGTAAATAAACACGAAGGTAGCAGTGAATAATGGAGGCAATGATGCAAAAATAGAAATAAGGACTGTGCGATTTTTCTTCTTGAATTTAAGTGTTGCTTGAGATTCGCAAAATAATTAACAAATAAGATTGCTGAGATGGATGAAGAGGTTTCTTTGTCATCAGAAGAGCAGGTCAATCAATCGTCTTCCCACAACCAGTGACTGAAACCAAATAATCAAACACATCAAAAACTAAACTTCCTGCCTTCAAAGAGAGCTATTGTGTTTAGAAATTATATATATGAAATGGCCTGTCTAGCAGAGAAAAGAGATTGAGAACTTCTGGGTCTTCAATTGGCAGTAAGATTTCACTTCAAAAAATTATATTCATCTTCCCTTCTTTCCTCTTTCTCCTTCCTTCCTCCTTTCCTCCCCCCCCCCCCCGCCCTGCCCCTACACACACCTTAGCAAACTACAGCAAATATAGATACAGCTCCTTTCCTCCTTCCTTTTGCAAAGATGCTTCCCATAGGCACCTGGGTGGCTCAGTGGGTTAACTGTCTGCCTTTTGGCTCAGGTCATAATCCCAGGGTCCTAGGACCAAGCCCCATGTTGGCCAGGTTCCCTGCTCAGGGGGGAGCCTGCTTCTCCCCTTCCTTCTGCCACTCCCCCTGCTTGTGCTCTCTCTCACTCTCTCTCAAATAAATAAATTTAAAAATTAAAAATAAGATACAAATAAATACAAAAAATAAATACAAGAGTGCTCCCCATAATCATCAATGTGGCTTTAAGTCTCCCTTTTTAGTAACTTTTCTTTTTTTTTTCTTTGCTTTCTATCTTGATAAGACTTTTTTACCTTTCATTTCTCTTTGCTATGCATAGTTGATTCTCTAATATCCTTTTATTCACTCTCAATCTGTTTTATGTCTCTTTCAAAGGATACACTGACTGACTGGCTATATTTTCGTTGTTGGTGGTGGACAGCTTTATTTAGGTCTTAAATAGCACTATATTTGGTTAAATAATTTGTCAGAAGAACTAAATGATAATGATCTGTCACTAAGAATATCCAATTATTCCTGTCTTATTTTCTTATTTCAATTCTCTGTTGCAAACAGAGGAAATGCTTTTGATTTCTTTACATTTATTCCATACAAATAGGTGCCTTATGAGGAAATTAAAGGCTCTTTTTCACCTGCTATTAAGATCGTTTCTGTCACTTAGGTTATATAGTTTGTTGTATGGCTGATTAGTATATCTATTTTTCATTCATGTTGGAGTAAACTAGCTAGACATCTACAGATTTAGTCTGTCTGCAGTGATTATGCCCTCATTTTGTGTTGCTAGTGATTTATTTTCTGAGTCATCCACACCGGAAACGTTTTTTTTTTCCCAAGAGGATTATTGCCCTAAAGCACTTTTCAACTTCATAAATGTAAGTTTAAATGGGGCTTTTTATTTGTCATGAGTCTTGATTACAGGCAAGGACACTAATGTGACTCTACTTTTTGACTTAGATCTTTTAGCATGTGAAACCATCACGTATTTGTACAGAAAGTTATGCTTCTTAAATGGGAATGTAACACCATAGGGCGATTTCTCTGCTTTCATAGGTGACATGTCCATGCACTTCTGTTGCTTAACTGAAGCATCGTGGACGGTTCCTGGAGCAGTGCCATCATGGAAGACTAGCACTCAGCCTTTTTGGACAGGACTCACTGAGAACCTACTATGTGTTGGGCTCAGTGCGTAGTCCTGGGACACAATGGGACAAGAAACTTAACCCTCTCTCCATCCTGTGCTCTTCACCTGCTAAATTGGAAATATAACTTATCTATAAGGCCCCTTTTAAATATTAAGTCTCTGCTAAATCTAACTGTTTTCATTTCCAGAATCAGGAGACACATTTTAGTATAAACAAAACTTTTTTAAAAGATAAAGATATTTTGAGTGATGCCTGGTTCTGTATCTAGAGTTTGGTAGACAATAACAGAGTAGACACTAACTAGGGGCATCTCTGAATATGACTATAGATATGTGTATTTATATTTTCAAATACTTGTGTATTGAACACAAAAGTTTAAATGTGGAGGCTTCCCTGTGCCGTCAGAAACTTGAGCAAGGCAATGAAACATGACCAACACAACACAATATGACAAAACAAAAGTTAGAGGTTGTGTAATAATGGTAAAATCACAGAAAAATTCATCACATCTATTGAATATTTCTACTACCATGATAATGAGATAAAAAGACAGTCCTAGAATATCATACACTGGTTTCAGAAAATCCAATCTTGAACATTCCAAATGCATGAGAAGTAGGTGTTAATTTGTACCATGGTACACAAGGAATCATTTGCAGATTTTCTTTAAAAGGAACTCTTTAGGATCCTTCCACTATTACATTTGTAACATGATCCATGTGCAAAGTTTCCATTTTTGTCCAGCTTCTCAGTAACAAACCTATTTTGTAAAGCGCAGTCTACTTGCAATCTTCTTATACTATACTAAGCAAGACTGAGTAACCTCAAGGTCGTTCAGACTGGTTGTTGGCTTCTGGAGGAAGACAGCCCCAAGCTATTTAAGGAATATCTGGCTGCTGGAGACCTTGGAGCCAAATTTGTGGCTCATCACTAGCAAGTGTATGTTTTTTAGACATTAACCTCACTCCTGGTTCCATTTAACTTTTCTATTCTTAATTTTCCCTTACCATGTTTAAAAACACTAATTTAGAAAATTTCTAAATCTTTTTCTTAATCCAAGTCTTTTTATTTATTTATTTTTAATTTTTCTCTAAATCTTTCTATATGAAAAAAAAAACAAACAAACAAAAGCTCAGTAATCTTCCCCAAATTGTTTTTGGTGCGTATGTGGATGTAAATAAATAAATAAATAGGGATCAATAATTTTTGTGATTATTGGGAAATACAAAAGATCAGAATTATGAAACAGCCGATTGCCTTAATTTTGTTTATGCTGAAATAGAAAATAACCATTAAAAAGTGTCCCTTTTTAACAGAGAGTAACTTGTGTTGATAAACACAAAGAGCTAGCATGGGAAAGTGACTTATTTAAATATATGACTTTATTTGAAGTAGTCCTAATAGTACTTGTTCATAAATTAAGTTTAAACAACATGAATCTGCATAAATAGACTATGACATTTTGACAACTCTACCTCAGTTGGTACATCAAGGTTGATTTATAGCATGACCCTCATGAAAATGGCTATGGCATCTCCGTTAGCACACACTGAAAGGACAGTGATCAGTGAAACTTCCGTGATTTCCACATGAATCAACAGTGGTGCATTGCTCAATGTAACACTCAAATTACATCATGTTTAATTTATGTGGAAATGTTTGGATCTGCTTAAAATGTCTGTGGTAAATCACTTTGGGATCTTAATTGAATATTTTTCTGTGATAAATTATTCTTAAATACTGAAATAATATTCTGACAGAACTACCAATTTATTTTGAAAGGTTCCAACAACCCCAAATATGATATTATTCTCGTTGTATGATCGAAAGCTTGCATCCTTCAGGAATTTATTTTACTGTCCTGTAGCAAATAACTCTAACATTTGTAAGATGCTTATTTCCATCCCATAGTCGGTGATCATTTTTTAAAATCCAAAATAATTTTGATATTTTAATATATTAAATATCACAGTGAGTTTTAGTCTCTCCAATATGAAAAAATGCTTAGACTTAAAATCTGACACTCTTTCTCCCAATAATAAGGTACTTAATTTAATATACTAAAGTAATAATGCTCTATTTCTAGACTCGATTACTTTATTATCAAGAATATTTAGGAAAGCAGTTCAATTTCATGATAGAGACTAGTTGAAATGTCACTCTTATGATGTGCACAGGAAAAATTTTATGTGAAATCGAGAAATAAATATTTTTAGTCATAAAAATATTATCTAAAACCAATAACTTCCCAGGTACAATCTCCACAACTATAAAATCCAGAAACGAGAAACTCTTTGGGGCCTAAAAAACTACCTGATAAAACATTTAAGTCAAATAAACTCTATTTTGAAATTTTTATATCTATTTACTCAGAGCAATAAATTCCTCTAAGTAATATAATTAAAATAGATACAAATTTATATTATTCCAATAGTTACAAACTTACATTGATCTATGGCCTTTTGTATCATTTTCCAGAAAATGAATCAACAACAAATTAGGAGACTGTGCCTAGTCAGAATTCTTGGTTGCAAGTAAGAGCAAAAACAAAGCAACATGATTCAGTAAAAAGGGATCGGGGGACTGAGTGGGTTTCTTCCGTGTTGTAGCTGAGAGGTTAACCGAATTTTATGACTGCCCTCCTCTGCAACACTTTCCTTTGCCTTCAGCTTGAAACTCAGTGGGTCATGATTCTTGACCCAGTATGGTGAGGGATATGAGCCCTTGGTGGCCTTGCTTAAATAAGGCAGCTGTAAGGGGCATTTTCTTCCTACCCACAAGAGTAGCAGTAACTCTACTTTCCCTCCAGGGGAATAAGCAAACAGTAACACAGTGACAACAGTAACCATCTTTTCTCTTTTGATTTTTGCTTTTACTACTTACGTAGGGCATGAAGAACCAAATTAATTAGGTTCAGCCTTAGCTTCCAGGTCAGTGGAACCCCTATTCTCATGGTGCTATTAGAATCCAAAATCAAAAGAACAGAAAGCAAACAAGTGGCAAAAGAGTAAGTATAATCCTAAGAGCTTCCATCACAGTTTTGAACCCTAGGATTCCAGACTTGTGTATTCTGGCCAAGGGGAAAAAGAAGTCCACGTGACAGTCATTTGTTCAGAACACAAACCACACCCCATAGAACATCAGACTCCTGAGGTGTTGACTCTTGGACAAAACACATCTAAATCTTCAAGGATTCATTCCTTCTGAGAAATGGGGCATGCAATACCAATGAATTCCTTGAACATTAACCCTTTGCCTTGTTTCTTTAACAAAATTGTTCCTTTAAACTGAAGCCATTTTGCTTGGGATACCATGGCCTTGTATAAGGCAACCAATTAAGCTATGGCTCGTGTAATGACAAAGAAAAATGACCAGGTAAACAAAACAAACCCAAACTAAATAATCAACTGCAATAAGGAAAAACTTCTGTTCCCTACTCTGCATTGTCCAAAAGATAATAGGGTAGTATCTCACACAGACAAACTAACACTAAATACTCCTTTGGTCCACTAGGTATCATGCTTTTCAAGAGTTCATGATCAGTTACCGATAAAAGAAAATGGAGTATTCATCAAGGCTGTAGCCAGATGGCCATTGCTATACATAATATTCATTCGCTCCACAATGAACACCTGGTTCATGAATCCACTGGGCTTGCTGAGAAAGGAGGTTGATACGTATATACTGAGTAGGTCATCTTATCTACACTACAGCCCTTTTGGTGAACGTATAACTTCCTGAAAAATATACTCACATTCTAGGCTCATTCTGAGAGATCAGATCCATTCAGTGTAACCTTTTGCCACACTCCCTCCACAACCCTCCAATCCTGCTTTTCCAACCACCTTGCCATCCAACTAGTCCATTAGTCATCGAAATGGCTGTAGATTCCTGTTCTGGTTATCTTTGTGGCACAAAAAAAATTCACCCAACATAGCAGTTTGGAACAATTATTTCATTATGATCATGAATTCTGCAGATAAGTAATTCTGTGGGCCACTGGAAATGGCCCTTCCCTGCTCTGTAATGTCTGCTGCCTCAGCGAGGAGTCTTAAAGCCTGGTGATGACTCGGTGGCTATGGGCTAGAGTCCATACCTGGTGCCTAGAATGGACTGACTCAGGGACTAGGACTGGTGACTGGAGCACTTACTTGGGGGCTCTCTTGGTGAACACACAGCATGATACCACAGGGTAGCAGACTTTCCCAGTGATCACAGCAAATAGTTTAATTGGATGTTTCACTTCTGCATATTAGGATCAGGCAGATCAAAATTCCATTCCTAAAATGACTAGGATTTTAAATTCCTTCACCCTCAACCAGGCCTGATGAAAGCTGGGTTTTGCCAATTTCACTGAGGTTCTGTGCTGCCACTCACTACTGGTAACAACTTCTTTTAATCTGGGGTCCTAGTTGCACAACAAAAACTGACTCTGGGTCCACTAAGCAGAAAAGACCTCCAAGGGAAGAATACGGGGTGGCTTAGATAGTTCATGGGAGGGCTGAAGAACCAAGCTCAGAAAGTGGGTCTGAATTAGGCACTAGGAAGCACGGAATGTAGGAAAGCTCATATCTCATGATCAACGTGGAGGGGACAGTGCCACAGCAGTGCTGCCATTGGATCTGTGCTGTCCTGGTTGATAAGAATAGCCGCTATCACTGTGACTTAACTGCTCTGTTGCCTCCAGAACAGCCCTTACCTATCTCTGGTTTAGTTACTTCCTCCATATCTGAAATTCCTACACAGACCTTCCTGCCAGTTACACCTAAGTGACTCACCTGCATCTTACTCTTGGGGTAAGAAGAGGGGATGAATGCTCTTCCAGTTCCTTCAAGGGAAATGGGGGTTTGCCTCACCATGTTTACAAACAGAACTCCTAACCCAATAGGAAAGGGGTTTGGATTGTGGGCAGTCAAAAATAAAGCAAATACCCACTGAACATGATTATCTAATTACTTAATAATTAAAAAGGATGGGTGAAGTAATAGTAAAGTAAAATTAATTCAAGCAATTTCTTTTATAATAAGAGTCCCCAAGTCTAGCTTTGATAGTGGCACATAACTGGGTAAATAATTTAACTTCTCTAGTTCTCTTCCTCATACATAATATGAGGGTTTGACCTATGATTGCTAATTTTCATTATAACTAACTTCTTTTCAAAAAAACTATTGTCAGTATTATTTGCAGAGGCTCATCCACATGGTGGAGCCGTATGCCTAGGACTTGGCAGTACCCATTGCACTAGTTTTATACTATTAAAGAAACTCTTGGTGAAACAAACTGGCTAACTTTTAAAGTTACAATGGATTGTTTTCATGTGTGTGTATGAAAGATTATTGACTGAAGTTGGTTAAATTGAATGGTTATACATCTAATTTTCCATTGTGTATGCAGAAATGTGGGGTTTTTTTTAGACACAGTGTTGTTTTGTGTTCTGAACTCCCAACACAGCTTGACTGTCTAGAGATAGCCTATAGCCTGGAGAATGGCAAACTCAGGAAACACCCTTCCCAAGAGAGCGTGGGTTCTTGGTACAGAAATCTTTTCATGAAAGATTTGGTTCCAAGGTTCTCTATGAGGAAATTTGGGGACTTTCCATTTAATTCACCTCGTTCTGAGTCATTCCTTCAGTGGCCTCAATGTCACCTCTGAGGATGATCCAACCTTTTCAAGACAATACAGAATCTTCTCTCTCCCCTTTGGGGTAAGATCACAAGATCTTTCCTTTTATTTACACATTATCTTTAAAATATGGCTATGGTACTCCCCTAATTTTGGCTGTTCCAATAAAAATTGAATCTAAAATGGGGATTAATGGCTGTTCATTACATTGGCTCTGAACACTGGCCCTAATGGAACTGGACAGAATTTGGAAGATCAGAACCAAAAGCACAAGCAGGACTATAAGTTGGGTGAAGACCTGAAATATGAATACAAAAAGATAACTGCCATAAAGATAAGGAGGTGGAGATACAATATTGAACGAGAGTTCAAAGCTTGGCTCTACAGCCAAGGAAAAAAGGATAGGCACATCATCAAAACAAGTGACAAAAGTTCTAGAAGTTCAAACATGTCTTTTCAAAGATGAACTAGACCACTGGACACAGCTAAAGAATACTAATTAGTTGGCAATTTATTACAGATTACGGGGAAGATTTGAAAGCAACACGGTTTTTAAAAGATGTTAGTTTTATCACAAAATTACCATTTTACAAAAAATTGCCAAAGAGAAGAGACCATTGAATATGAGTTAGTTAATGAGCTAACAGATAGGTTTGGCAGCTGGTAATAGGGATCCTGAGCCTGAGAGGCCAGGGTTCAAAGATATGCGAATGTAAGTCACTGCAGGGAGCAAAGCCCAAGTATACAAAGCAAGATAATCCGAAAAATGGATCAGAGAGCATACTCACACCTTGGAATCTGAGTTATCAAGAATGGACTGAAACTTGCAGCAAAATTACTTGAATTTTGAGTTTCTGTCAACATCGAGAGAACACAGTCGTAGATGCGGTTCTTCAGCTGGGGAATCAGAATTGGCAGGAAAATAAAAGACGGAGAGACAGAGAGCTGTCCTATAAGTAACAGAAGAATGAAGTGACATCATAGTTAGATGATAGAGTATTTTTTATAAAGTGAAGCCTATAAAGTGAAGTCTTTTGATTTCTTCATTTAAATTATGCCACGATTCAAATTAATTTATGTGTCACCAGAGATCAATTAATATTTATTTTAGTCATTTCAATTACAAATATGGTCATAGGAAATGCATATTTGATTGTATATGACCTAAAATCTGGAGACGCCCGTTTGGTCACATACTTGTTCTCACATCTTACTGACCTATCACTGAGTCCTACCATAGCCCCTGATCATCTCTCTACTTATCCATTTCTTTCCTTCCCAACTGACTCAGCTTAGCCCAGGTCTTCAGCTTAGTTTATGTGGGTTACTGAAATGTCTTCTCAATTTCCATCTTCATACTTGAGCCAGAATGATCTTCACAAAACAAATATTACATCATGCCCCATCCCATTGTCTTTATTAGCTCTATTACTGTCCACCTGTGCAACTTTTGTAAAGTACTTTTAGTCTTCGCGCCTCAGTTTCACTACCTATAAAGTCACGAGCTGTGAATACTAAGTGAGATAAGTTTAGAGCAATATGGCACCCATATAAGCATGAGGAAAGCATTACATATCACTCTTATTTAGAATGACATCCAAATTCCTTGCATGGTGTTCAGCATGCCCTTGCTTTCCTGTCTGACATTAGCCCTCATCATTCCACATTCCACAAACCATTCCCTCCCTTGCACCAGTTACACTCTGCTTTAGCCATACTGGACTACTTACAGCTATCTCCAACCTTTTTTTCATTCTTTCTGTTCGATCAGGGTCGTTGCATACACAGCTATCCTTCTGTCTGGAAAGTCCCAGCCCGCAGAATTTGCCTGATGAAATTCCATTCTTCTTTGGGACTTAGCTTCATGGTCATCTCCTTTGCAAAGGCTTTTCTGATTTCCTGAGCTTGGACCAAGTGTTCCTGCCTAGATGCCCTGCAGTTAACTGTGTTTTCACTTGCCTTCATAAACTCATTGCAACTGCTTGTTTCTTTGGCTAGCTCCCCTCCTTAGTCCACAAAATTTATGGAGGCAGAATTCTGAGGGCAGAACCTGTGACAGTGCCTGGCACATACAGCACATGCAACAAATAATCTGTTGCCTTCCTTACTGAATCGGCCACTTATGGTATAATATGGTTGTTATTTCAAAAGCGAAACAAAGCAACGCAAAACATATTGGTGGCAATTACATAATCATCCTATTTGTTTCCTTCCCAAAATATTCAGACACACTGGAAACACATAAGTAAATGTGGCATTTGGAGTATAAATATGCCTCATTCAAAACGGAAGCTTGAAACCATTATATGCATGTTAAAATGTACTGTAAAAATATGCTTCATGTTACAAGTTACAAATTATTGCTCCAGGTAAGAAAAAAAAATCAAATTCTCAACTATTTATATCCACGTTTATAATTATTTCTTACTTTTTTTGTCTGTGTGTTTTTTAGTTTGGGCTTCTTTTCACTCTCAGATAAACATGATGTTCCCTGAACTTGACTTACTGGACTGTAACCCAGGACTGCCTGAATCGAAGCACACGGGAGAAATACAGATATATTTTTATTCATTATGGCAGATGCTCTTTGAAACTTGACTTGTGAGAACAGAAGTTCAATGAATGTGTTTCACATTTGTTCTTCTGACAGATAGAGGCCAAATGACACAGTGTAAAGATCCTCAACTAAGTGACAAGAGAAAAACTTGTGTCCCGGAGTCCTCTTTGCCACTTACAATAGCCTTGTGACTGTGAGCGTGTCCTCCCACATCTCCTAGGTTTAGAATAGAGAAGAAAGATGTTTTAAGTGGCACAGCATGGGCGGTAGAAAGGATCTGACACATAAGTGCCAGGGAGTCCTGGTTTTGCCCCTACTGCTTGGGTGACCACTAAACCCTCGGTTCCCATTTTCTCCTTCCCACCTTCATATACTGCAAGTGCTCAGCAGACAGTGTCACTTTGTTAGCGGATACAAAAACGAAATGTGTGGCTCTCATCTAGAGGAGCTAAGAATTCAATATAAAAGCCCGAACTCCAAGAACTCCAAACCTCGAATCAAACCAGTAGCCACACAGCTCAGACTTGTGTGTGTGTAAGAATCAGCTGGAGATGCCCTTAAAAGGTAGGTTGTGACTCAGCAGGTCTGGGGTGGATCCCCAGATTTTGCATGTCTCAGAAGCTCCCAGGCGGTGGAGAAAGCTGACCCCTGGGTGCTGGCTGGAGAAGTACACCGAGGTAAACAGGCACAAGAAAAGCACAAAAGGGGGGCACCTGGGTGGCTCAGTGGGTTAAGCCTCTGCCTTCGGCTCAGGTCATGATCTCGGGGTCCTGGGATCGAGTCCCACATTGGGCTCTCTGCTCGGCAGGGAGCCTGCTTCCTCCTTTCTCTCTCTCTGCCTGCTGCTCTGCCTATTTGTGATCTCTCTGTGTCAAATAAAGAAAATCTTTAAAAAAAAAAAAAAAAAAAAAAAAGAAAAGCACAAAAGGACACGAACTCAACCAGGAAGAACCCCACAGAGCAAGTGAGCTGGAGTTGAGGGATGAGTACCAGAAGGTGAAAGGGAGGTAGTAAATGCATTTGAGTAGAGGGAATTTTTATATAGGACAGGGAAGTATCAATGGCCACAGGATGGGTGTGGAAAAAAGACGGCACATTGGGGGAGGCATGTGGTAGGGAGACCCATTTCCGGGAAGCACGATAGTCCATGAGGTCCTATGTTACTTTAATGTAGTCACCTGATTATTCCTAGCTCAGTTTTGTAAAAGGTGTGTGGCTAGAGGGCCTCATGAAGGTGGGGCCAGTGAGGACAGAGAAAAGGAGAGAGATTTCTCCCGCTATACTTATAAGGTAAAAAATGACAGGACCAGATCCCTGACTGAATGTGGTTGAGGGTAAAGGATGAGGCATGAAGGGATGTTTTTGGCTCAGAGGACCAGAAAGCAGGGTTGTTTTTAATTCAGGGATTCCACAAGGAGAAGCAGGTTTGGATTTGGTGGAAGAAGTGAAAAATAACAATGAAATGAGTCTTAAGCACAAAATGTAACGACCGAGAGACAGAGAGTCACGTCTACTTAGGTCTGAAGAGCTACTGTTACTCCCTTTAATTAAGTCCATTGTCCTCGAATACGGAGTATAGTTACTACTTTCTATTATGTAATAAATAAAACAACAATTTTGAGAAAGAATTAACATTTTACCCTCATTTCATGAGTCCCCTCAGGGATTTTTCTCTGTTCACTTATAAATTCTCTTTGTGTATTTCTTAAAAGTTGGCTGTTTGGAATCTAATCCGTATTAAAATCTTTTTTTCTGAACACATCTTTTTATCTTGCCTATGGGTGGGTCACATAATACAATTAATTTTCTATGTCTCTTCCTTTTAATTATTGCCAGCATCGTTTCAGAGACTTTTGTTGAAAAGTGATTAGTGACCTTATTTTCTCCTTTGACACCATCTTTTCATTTCTCCTGGGCTATACCTGATTATATTCCAAACTCCTTAAATATGCCATTCAGAAACAATTTGTGATGAATAAATTATTTTTGGTATTAAATACTATTGTGAGTCTTAAAGAAAGACTATACAATTAAATGAATTTAGTAAACTTTTGTCCCTATCAGTAGAGCTGAATTTTTTTCATAACAGGAGTTAAAAAGTCATAAATCATTAGGGCCAGAGAGATAATGTAGTAGATAAAGAGGGCTGAGTATACGAATTCTGGCATTCTGGTGCTGTCATAATTCATGTTCAGTACTAAAGATGAAACTTAGCCATGGAGGCATTAGCAATCAGCGGGGAGTGTGGCAAACTAGAGAGCACAGGCCCCAGAGGAAGAGAAAGATAACTGCTAGTGACAGGGAATTGATCCATTGGGGAAGGCAGATGGTCTCTTTGAAGATCTGATTTTTCAAGAGAAATAGAAACCTAGATTTTTTTTTTAAGATTTTTATTTATTTATCAGAGAGAGAAAGAGAAAGGGAGAGAGAGCGAGCACAGGCAGACAGAATGGCAGGCAGAGGCAGAGGGAGAAGCAGGCTCCCTGCTGAGCAAGGAGCCCGGTGTGGGACTCGATTCCAGAACGCTGGGATCATGACCTGAGCCGAAGGCAGCTGCTTAACCAACTGAGCCACCCAGGCATCCCGAAACCTAGATTTTTAATTAAAAAATACAACTCATAGTTGTTATGGCTACGTGTCCCCTAAAAACATGTTGAAGTCCTAATCTCCAGTACTTTGGACATGACCTCATTTCAAAACAGGGTCTTTTTTTTTTTTTTTTTTTTTAAAGACTTTATATTTACTCATTTGTCACAGATAGAGAGAGAGAGCACAAGTAGGCAGAGTGGCTGGCAGAGGGAGAAGGAGAAGCAGGCTCCCTACTCAGCAGAGAGCCTGATGCGGGATCATGACCCGAGTTGAAGGCAGATGCTTAAATGACTGAGCCACCCAGGTGCCCCCCAAACAGGGTCTTTACAGATGTAATCAAGTTAAGATGAGATCATCCGGGTGGATGGACCCTGATATGGTATGACGAGTATTTTACAAGGAGAGGGGAGAGAAGCATATAGGGAAAACGTCATGGGAAGGAGGTGGAGGTTGCAATGGTACCTCTATAAACCAAGGAATGGCAAGGATTGCCAGCTGTCACCGATGCCATGGAGAGAGGCATAGGACAGATTCTCCCCCATTTTTATTGAGTTCTTGCCTCCAGAACCTGAGACAGTATATTTCTGCTGTTGGAAACCACACAGTTTGTGGCAATTCATTACAGAAGCCCTAGGAAATTAATAAGATAGTAAATAAACATCCTATGAGTTATATATACAGTCTACTGCTGTGCAGTATTAAGTAATTTTATTTCAGATTAAAAAAAAAAAACCAAGGATTTGGAAAAAAAATACTTCTACTTGGCTATACTTTGTTGGAATATGGCAAGTTACTTTGTGTAATTAATAACATTGCCATTTTCATTGACATCCTAATGCAACAGACAACCAGAAGTATTTAAATTTAACCCCTCAATAAATATTAAGCAGTTACCTGGACATGGCTCAAGGAGTAAAACTAAAAATAAGAACAGCCCTTTCCCTGAAGAAAATGACCACTACCACAGTAGTTATAATACAGGAGCTGTGATGAGACAGTAGTACAGATTGCCATAGGAAGAGAGCAATAGTTCAGGAAAACCATCTGATTGTGATGTGAACAATTTAACTGTGCAGATGGAGTGAAAAATTAGCTGATCTATCTTACAACCCAGCATATATATAACAGAGCTGAGGTTCCAACCCAGGACCTCTGGCCCAAATAAAGCTCTTTTTACCTCACCACACTACTTTGGTTTTCTTCGTCTGCAAAAATGAGGCCACTATTACTCCTTCAAGCTTTCCTGAAGAGTAAATAAGACATTTGAAACACATCAGTCCCCTCCCTGGTCATGGCAGAACTTACTAGTGCCCACCAGATTCTGGTTCTCCTACCTGTCCTGGATACTTGGAGGACTATACTTCCCAGACTCCTCACACCTGGGTGGAGCCATGTGACTAGTTCTGGCCAGTGGGGCACAGCACATAGAAGCCAGCATGCCATTTTCCATGCTCTCTTCCCCTGATGCTAGGAGCAGGGAGACCATGTGTTCCAGTTGGTGGAACTGCAAATGATGAAGTTTCTGTCAGCCCAGGTCTCTGAGCAACTATCAGAACAGTATCCCTGCCAACCCATGATAGAAATAAATCTTTGTTTTGTTAAACTACTGGGACTTGAAATTTTTTGCAGCAATTTATCTTAGTCCATCCTGACCAAAGCACTGGTTCATAATATATGTGCCACAAATTTTCTTTTCTTTTAATAATGATTTATGTCACAGGGTGATAGAAATAAGACTTATATTTAAAAATATATAAAAATTTAGGGCATGTATTATGTAGCTCAATTTAATATATTCATATTCCAGATCCTGAGATAAACCAAAAACAGCTTATGATAGTTAAGAAAGTGTGTCCTAAGACAGGCTGAAATGAGAAATCCATTTGCTGTCAGAAAAAAGTCACCTCTCATTAAAGATCATTTCTCTCATTCCTCCAAACCAAATTATTTAAGTTTAAAAATAGCAAAAGGACCTTATGAAAAAAACATATAAATGCTAAAAATCCCAGCTTGAGGTTTCAGCCACTATTCTTAACATACCTTCAGAGGGTTTTGACTGTCATTACTACAAATAGAAGACTTCCAGGAAGGAATCATTCAACAAAAAGAAGTCTTTTATTTTCTCTACAAATTTGGGACATGAAGAGAAAGATGAGAGTAAATATAATTCCAAGTTTTCTGCTCAAACAAATCTAAATGCTTCTGTCTAGCATTCAGCATCTTGATGATATGTTCTCATTTGCTACTAACCGCATTTCCCACTTTTTCCCTCTAACATAGAGTCCATTTTAATCAGTCTCCTCAAAATCCACAAACAAGCCATAGTCATCCTTTCTTTATGCCTTTTACCCATTCGCCTGAAATGCCCTTCTCTCTTACTTGAAGAATGAGCTCTAGGTCTAGCTCTAGGTCCACTTCCTATGGGTGTACTTTGTCCTCTAAGATTCAGTGCTCTTTGTTGCTGTTGTTGCTTTTACTTTATTTTACCATACACACACACACACACACACACACACACACACACTATAGTGTATATATATATACACACTATATATATAGAGAGAGAGAGAGAAAGGGAGATACATAATTGATATATAACATTATATTAGTTTTAGGTATACTACATAATGATTCAATATATGTATATATTGTGAAATGATCACCACAATAAGTCCAGTTTATATCCATCAATGCTTGCCTTCTTCTTCTTTTTTCTTTTTTAAGATTTTATTTATTTATTTGACAGAGAGAGAGTGATCACAAGTTGGCAGAGAGGGAGGCAGAGAAAGAGGGGGAAGTAGGCGATGCAGGGTTTGATCCCAGAACCCTGAGATCATGACCTGAGCCAAAGGCAGAGACCCACCCCACTGAGCCACTCAGGTGCCCCCATCAGTGCTTTCTTATGCCTAGTAATTTTCTCTCTTATCTGTACTTTGAGTTCTCTAAAAACAGCAATGATTTTTTTAATACTTCACCTCCATATCCACAAAGCTTTGACATAGTATTGAGCACATCATCAGCAATAAATAAATACATCCTGGTCGATCATTTGTGAGTTTGTGTGGGGATGGACGGGTAACACTCTCTGGTCAGGAAGAACAGCTTTTTAAACCTGGTTTTAAGGACTAACATAGATGAAAAAGATACTCCACAAAAAATCTATATATTCCAATGGAATGAGTACATGAAGGGAAGCACTTAGGAAAGCTCAGATACTTGTTTTTCAGTTGCATACCAATTATACAAACATTTTTGTTGAAATTCAGCAACTTGGTATCTTCTTGAGTACCAAGCATTTGTTTTTGAAACCTAATCAGAAGTTGTTGCACTTAAAAAAAAAAAAAAAGTTGTTGCACTGTTATACTTTTAGCAATGTGTTAAAGATCCATTAAAATCATAAAGATTTTTAAATATTATAAAATATTTATAATATTTTATAAATATTAGCTATTTTAAATATTTATAAATATTATAAATATATTAATCTTTAATATATTTAAAGATCAATACATTAATATATATTATTATAATAATAACATTAATAATATATAATATATTAATATATTATATATCAATATAATTAATATATCGATATATTTAAATATATATTAATATTTAAATATATTAAAATATATTAAATATTTTAAAATTATAAAATATTAGTTATTTTTTTAAAATTAAGAAGCTATTATGAGGTACCTAGGTGGCTCAGTGGGTTAAAGCCTCTGCCTTTGGCTTGGGTCATGGTCCCAAGGTCCTGGGATCGAGCCCCACAT
Organism: Mustela nivalis; assembly: GCF_964662115.1. NCBI lineage: Eukaryota > Metazoa > Chordata > Mammalia > Carnivora > Mustelidae > Mustela > Mustela nivalis. The sequence goes on from NC_139030.1 coordinate 53,776,951, forward strand.
CAGGCTCTCTGCTCAGCAGGGAGCCTGCTTCTCTCTCTCTCTCTGCCTGCCTCTCTGCTTACTTGTGATCTCTGGTTGTCAAATAAGTAAATAAAATCTTTTAAAAAAAGAAGAAGTAAAAAAAGAAGATATTATGATAGCATTTATAGGAGACATACTTACATCTGCTGTTAAAATGCAGTAAAATCACATAAATCACATAACAATGGAAATATCTCTGAAGATTAATTTCTAAAATACTTTTGGAATATTAATAATGAGAAACAGTGAATCACTCATTATTAAAACATCAACTTAATCTTGATGGGATGAATTAAAATATTTCTGTTTTTTGAAAAAAATATCTACAAGGTAGCATTCTATTGAGGCCCACTTTCCACTACAGCAAAGTTCAGCATATTTGTAGCACTTATCTAACTTGTAAGAGAAAAGTGTGTAAACCAACCATTTTAAGTACCTCAACAGGATAACCAGTGAACTTCTTTGTATGACAAAATAATCATGGTCATTGTCTTCCTTGTTATAAAATACTTAAAGGTTATAATACTTAGAATAATAAATTTTAAAATTCACTTAACAGAACAAGGAAATTGTAACATAATGCAAAATACTGAAAGGAAACCCAGGAGTGATGGAGGAATTCTTAAAGAGCTTTGGATGATAGAATATACCACTGGTATACCTTACGCATATCCTATGATCCATGCCTCCCTGATATGTAGAGGCAGTGAGGGTACCAGTGTAAATATTTATATTAAAGATTAGTACAGCTTAACTTATTTTCTATTTTTTTTAGACAAGAAATAGTTACAAATAGGAGGCTTGACATTTTCACCTTGCAATAATGAATTATTAGACTATGGAAACCACTCTGTTAAATTGTTACTGGGTGTTTCTCATCTTTTTTTTTTTATTCTAGTTGTCTTCTCCTAACATATTTACTATGACATCAATTCCTTTTCAGTTTTTTTTTTTGCCAATCAGAATGTTCTTTAAAAATGACAACAAATAAACACAGAGATTATAATTTCTAAATGGTTTATGCATTCATATAGATTCTTCTTGGTTTCTCATACCAGTTGAAATTAATAATAGAGATTAATTGAAGAAAAATTCTTTCTGCAATTAAAAAGCAATTTTCCAAAGCCTTTATTATTCTAAAAGAACTAGACTAAATTAGCAAAAAATATTCAGAAAGCTATGAAATATGCATACCCTTAAGACTGAGCAAACAAGTTTTGATCCTGAACAATAAAGATATTTTTTCACTTTTTGTTTGTTTCTATAAAAGCACTGCATACTGAAACAGTAGAAATATGCTGTATGCTTATCAACCAAAAATATCAGAAGATAGAATAGTATTTCTGTGGCTTTAGCATTATGAAGGGATAAAGAGGCAAATGTTACTTACGTCCAATTGGAAATTTTAAAAAGTAAAATGGCATTATCTAACTTACTGAAGATAGGAAACCAGAGGTCAAAGAGGGATTAGCATTTCAGAGTCAAAATACTAGAAAAAGAGTATATTAATAGCTGAGATAAAGTCATTCAATTGACTACTTTCATTTCAAAGTCTGCTATAGCATCAATTGTTAGTAATTCAATTCACATTGGAATCAAAACTTGGGGTGGAAGAATATTCCTGAATGTTTTAAGAATTTACTAGGAATCCACTATCCATTAGTACTGCCCATTACTTTTATTCAAAATAGTGGGAGAAAGTTTAGGAAAAAAGGCAGTTTTGAAGTAGCATTGTAAAAAAAAAAAATTTTTTTTTTTTTTAGTAAATAGCCACAAAAAAAAATTCTATTCAGCTCATCAAATTTACCTTGGCCTAATCCATATTTACCAACTTACTTCCTCCTAGCTATTTTCATCATTTTCTATCATTAAACTAAGACAGTAGTTCTCAGTCTTGAAACCAGCAGAAATAACCCCCTGAGGGAAGTAATAACTACCTACCTCTTCGACCGCACCTTCTCTGTCTACTTCGAGGCTTCTTCTTCTTCCTCCTTCTGCATCCAAAATGTTCCTGACCGGGGTTAGTTCAAGTCTTTACTCTTTACCTTTCATATGCTTGCCTCTGATAATCTCATTTACCCTGTGATTTCAAGTATTGCCTCCCTGAAGATGAACTCAAATAGTTGACTCTAGCTGAGACTTTTCAAGCAACAGGCTCACATTCCAACTTTCTGCTCATCACCTACATCTGGATACACTACAAGCAATACAAACATAGTGTTGACAAAATCAAACACATGGTCTTCCTACATCATCTGCTTAACTCCTCTGTTTCTTTTAATGCTTGCTCAACTCCCCTACCTATGACTCAGCTCTGAATCCTTGGTCTCCCCTCTTACTGTCCCATCCTTACTAATATCACGTGCATTATTTTTGATAACATCTTAATTATTCTCCTTACTTCTAATTGAGAAACAGGTCAACTTGAATCATTATTCTGAAGCATGGCTTTAATCATGTTCCATGTCTTTAAAATGCTTTGTTTCTGATTACTTTTAGAAGGATGTTCAAATTCCTTAATCTGCTATTCCAGAATTTAATGAAGTGTCATACTTCTCTAGATTCATTTCCCCTAATCTCATAGCTTTTAGCTTATACACTAAAGTTGAATTTTATTACTTTATGTTTCCCCAGTATAACGTTCAATACTTGCTCCTCTACCTTTGCTCATGTATCCTATCATGTATCCTATGTATTCATGTATCCTATCCCTGGGTTGAAGTGCTGAACAGTTTTTATTTATTTTTATTGTTTTAAAAGATTTTATTTATTTATTTGACAGAGAGAGGAGATCACAAGGAGGCAGAGAAGAAGGCTGTGGGGGGTGGGGGGAAGCAGGCTTCCTGCTGAGCAGAGAGCCCAGTGTGGGGCTTGATCCCAGGACCCTGAGATCATGACCTGAGCTGAAGGCAGCTTAAGCCACTGAGCCACCCAGATGCCCCTCTGAACTTTTAAATCCTAGTTCCAAATAAATCTTTTCCAAGAATCTTTACCTAATGGCTCCAGCTTAGCTGTGATCTCTGATTTATTTAGTTTGAGTTACTCCTATGGGCTCCATGATGTAACAGAAGGGGTATGGGCTTTGAACTTCTCTATATCAAGGTTCCAAAGTCATTCTTTAACTTTGTGACAATAGGAAGCTTATTTAACTACTTTAAAGCTTCGTTTTAACATCTATAAAATGAGAATACTACAGCTTACCAAGAAGTTCAAAAGAAATCCTGTGTGATATGATTGATGCCACCAAGAAAGAAGCCAGCTGAGTGGCCACTTCTCAGTAGCCTAAGAAGATACAATTTTCATTCATTCAGATATATTAAAAGTGAACTAAGGACCAGGCACTTTAATATAGAGAGTGATGAACAAGATAAATATAGTCCCTGCCTCCTTGGAGCTAACAGTCCTAGAATCTAAATTTACCACAGCTCCAAGTCTAGTCTTCTACTTGCAGAAAGACCTCAAATTGACTGGATTAGTAAATATGACTCTTGCGAAAAATATCACTAACACTGATATATAAAATCAGAATAGCAACTTCTTATTTATACTAAAGACGTAACTGTCGAACAAACTGACTACTTGACATGGTTTAACCGGGTAGTCACATGGAATCAGAATGAGAAGGGGGAAAGACTCAAATATCTGATGGTCTTGGGTTCTAATAGCTAGGTGGGGCAATCTCTCTAATAGGAAGATAGATTTTCTTTCTTCATACATGCATCTAGAGAGATGGCACCTGAGATATCAAGTACAATAGAGACCCCAGAACAACACCCTTCTCCCAGCTTCCTGAAGAATTGCAGACAAGGCTCCCAAATATTCCAGTGGATCTTAAAGGTAGGGATGGAATGCTTGCCACAGATCTCTGCCCAAGGTATGACTTATGGTGAAGCCAGGGGTAATGAGAGAAAAAGATAAAATTATGAACTAAATTTTGAGCAGGACTTGTGAATCCTCATGTGGCAAAGAGTAGATAAAAAAGATCATTCTTTTTTAGATACTCTTTTTGAGTATCTGCCATTAAGAAAAATAGCAGTTCAGGATCAAAGACTAGATTTCAGTATCAAGCCAGAAGGAATGTCATTTTTCCCACACCTATTTCTAAGCTGTCAATTATACTCCTATAAAATCATGTGCTTGCTAATATATATATATATTTTAAAGATTTTATTTATTTATTTGACAGAGAGAGATCACAAGTAGGTAGAGAGGCAGGCAGAGAGAGAGAGAGAGAGAGGGAAGCAGGCTCCCTGCTGAGCAAAAAGCCCGATGTGGGACTCGATCACAGGACCCTGAGATCATGACCTGAGCTGAAGGCAGCGGCTTAACCCACTGAGCCACCCAGGCGCTCCCTGCTTGCTAATATATTAACCAAATTTCTTAATGCCTGAGACAAGGTCTGGTTTGGCTTACTATTCGAACACTATCCCTATTAGACAGTATATTCTGCATTAAGAAAGGAACAAATGACCCATCTTAAATTAACAAAGAGCACACCTATCTAGGCATCATCTTCACAATGGGTAAATTTTCTTATAAGAGAGACATCTGAGGGTTGGAAGAGGAAATGTGAAGCAGGCACATCAAGCAGGTACATTAAGATGATCCTTAGTGGGACTAGGTTGGAAGAGAATTTGAAATCTTATCTCTAGTTTCCTCCTATTCCTTTGGTATTCAAGCATCCAATAAAAGAGAGATACCTAAGACACAGCAGCTAGACACAAGTAGAAGGGAAAAGACAGAATCAAAATAGCCTGTTTGTCTGGCTTTGTCCATACCCACTTTGCAGGTCATTTAGCCTTTCACAAAACAGTAGACTATACGGTAATCATTATAAACTATTAACTACTATCATATTCATCTCTCCATCATGAAGTTCATTCCAAAAACATCTGAGGTGGCTTGCATACACACAGCAAGATAACATTAAAAACAACAGCAGCAACCAAAATATGCAAAAAGAAGTCAAAGCTACTGCTGAGTATAAGAAAAGAAACATAAACTAAGTCCAAATGTAGCATTTGTACACAAAGTGCAAAATATTGTAAATAGACTATAATAGTGACACTGAGCTTTCTTACACAAGCATTTGAACTTTGCAGGTATATTCTAATTTTCTTGGAAAATCCAAGTTCCTTTGAACCATGAGCAAAAAGAAAATCCTTAGGGAAATCATGTAAGATCAGCATTTCTCTAGGTATCCCGGTCATATTTCCTCAGGCCAAAATCCATGGAGCTTTGCTGGTTTAAAAACTGTTACCTGAGATTTCCGTTCCTGCAGAATGTTCCTTAAGTAAATTTTCACATATATTTTATCCTGCCACTATCTCCTTCCTGCCTGCCTGCCTGCCTTCCTCTTTCTCTTTTTCTCTCTTTCCCTCTCCCTCTCTCTTTCTTTCTTATTTAATCCAGATGTTCATTTAAGACATTCTTTCAAAGTCTAGTCTTTGGCTCTACTGGCACTGATGTATAAATAAGAGACACCTAATTTGTTTACATTGAAAAATAACAACAGTGAGAAAGGAAATATACCCAGCCACTGAAAGTAATGAAAGTTGAAATAGAAAATAGCTGCACTTTACACTTTCATTTAAAAAGTTGGTGGCAGAATCTCATGAGGCATTTGGAACTCAGGAGAGTAGGAAACTGCACATTTTTGATCTAATAAAGACAGGCATGCACAGGTGTGCTGATAGGGACTCACTAAAGGTATTGCTTTCAGGGCTAGAGAATAAAACATGCTCCCTAGAGTAGTGTTGTGGTTTTCTTTTCCAATTTTTTAAAAAAATGATATTATACTGAATGTAGTAGCTCACAAAAGTGTCAGACTTTTGGAATTCCAAATTTCTTCTCACAAAGCAAGAGCAAGACAGGCAGGCATATCAGAAATTTGCTAAAATATTTCTAGTAATGGGACTTAATTGGGGCATTATAGGAATTTATAAGATGCCAAAATTTTTACATAAATCAGATTGAACATCTGAAGGCCATGGTAGGAGATGGGTGAATAAATTCATAAGAAGTGCAGGTAGCTTTGCATGTCAACTCCTTTTTCGCTCCTAGGAGCTTCATTTTTAATTAGGTGCAAAGATTATTTAAAATGGCCATTTGTGGCAGAAGGCTACTTACCAGAGGATAATGGGATCTCCAATAGACTGTGTTCCTGTGAAGTAGGTAGGTCCAGCACTAGCAGGCCACAGCAGTACCCCCTATCTCAGAAGAACTTACACTCAGGGTAGTCTTTAATTTCTAAGAGCCACTGAAAAAACTGTATGGCTCTTAGTTCAGATAGATAATTAAGTCTTTTCCACAGTTTAAAAATTGCTTTGCTAGTACTATTAGCATTACATGGCGGGGGGGGGGGGCGGCATGGAGATTACAAAAGTCCTATTTTAATAGGTTAAGATTGGATGAAGATGCTTGATCAAATGAAGCATTTTGTCAATTCTAGAGGATAGTGGAAAGGCGGAGCAACTTTTTATGCTCTCTTGAGAGCTAAAATAACAAGGCATGGTAACAGCAGGGAAGAAGACTTGGGTAATACTCTTTGATGTGGGATGGTTCACCAAGAAGATGTACTCTAGCACTGATAGAGAATTAGAGTAGGTAAGTCTTTAAGGGACCAAAAGCTTAGCTTTGAGTCATCTCTAAATGAGGTAGCTCCAGAAGTTACTTCTATTTGCTCTTTGCAAATGACATGATATAAAATCTATTTGCAAATGATATAAAATCCTAAGGAATCCATTAAAAACAATACTTAACTAGTTCCTTCAGGAACCAGGCAGAATCAAACATAATCTTTTCTAAAGGAATCTACTAAGGCGCCTGGGTGGCTCAGTTGGTTAAGCATCTGCCTTCAGCTCAGGTCATGATCCTGAGGTCCTGGGATGGAGCACTGCATCCAGCACCCTGCTCAGTGGGGACCCTGCTTCTCCCTATCCCCCTCCTCCTCATGCTCTATTTCTCTCTTTCTCTCAAATAAATAAATAAAATCTTAAAAAATATTAAAAAAAAATAAATGAAGCTATTAGCATTGTGGAGACCGAGAAAAATCAAGACCATCCCACCTCAGGTTTAGCCTTAGCATAGGTACAGCCATCTTAGCTCTGGCAGCCTTCTCAGACCCCTGTACCCAAGGGCTGAACTTTCCCCTACTTTACTTTAGTTCCAGGAAGCCCCACCCTACTTTAGTTCCAGAGACCCCCACCCTGCTTTAGTTCCAGGAAGCCCCACCCTGCTTTAGTAACAGGAACCCATAAATAGCCCTGCCTTAACTAAGCTCGGGATCCAAGTCCCTACTCCGTTGTGTCGGGTATACTTGGGCCCAAACTTAAGCATGTCACCTCGGGGTCCAAGTCCCTACTCCACTGTGTTGGGTATACTTGGGCCCAAGTTTAAGCTTCTCAAATAAACCCTCATGTGATTGCATCAGTGTGTCTCCTTGGTGGTCTCTCGGACGCGAAAACTTGGGTACAACAGCATCATCCTAGGCCTATAATTATTTCTAAAGTTATTTTGCAAATAAGTATCAGGTAAGCAATAAAAGTAAATAACCAGGTACACAAAAAGACAGTAAGGCATGAATGAAATATAATAGAATTACACTATAGAGAAACAGGGGCTTCATATACAGGCATTTTCAAAAGCATATTTCAAATAATGCCTATTATTTTCAAGGTATAAGAGACAAGATTGAGAATTGTAGCAGATACTCAGAAATTAAAAATAGGATATCCAAAATTATGTATGAATGGATGAGTTCATTAATATTTTAGACTCAGCTATCAGGGAAAAAATACCTACAATAAAGCATGGGGAAATAAAAAAGTTGGTAATACATAAAAAAGGTTAAAAGACAAGGAGGGCACCATGATAAGGTTTAATATATGTATAATTAGAATCCCAAAAAGGGAGAAAAGAGAAAAAGGGGAAAGTACTATTTACACAGAAAATGTCTGGAAACATTTCCAAAATGATAAAAAAATATTGTAACAAATTCAAGTCCACTTACAAACTGTAAGAGAAATAAAAGGAAATCCTTGCCTAAGTACATCACAGTGAAATGGCTAAAAAACCAGAATAAAAGAAAACCTTGAGAGTAAGGGGAAGGGTGGATAGAAGTCAAATTACTTTTAAAGTAAATGATAATTTGAGTCAGTTTCTCAATATAAATAATAAAGCTGGAGCAATGGAAGCATACATTCAAAGTGTTGTAAGAAAGTAGTGCCAACCAAGAATTCTATAGCCAATATGACACCCTTTAAATAGGAAATTGAGCAGAAAAGAACCATAAACAAAATCCTATGCTTCTTCATAATAAAAGCACTCAAAAAGTAGGAATGGAAGTTAACTCTTTCAGTTGATAAAAGACACTATTCCAACCAACAGCTAACATAGTACTTAAGGCTAAAAGACTGAATAATTCCCCCTATAAATAATAAAGAAGACATGGATATTTGTTCTCACTACTTCTATTCAACATTATACCAAAGGTTCTAGTCAGGGCAATTAGGTAAAAGAAAAAACAAAAGAAGGAAAAGAAGAGAAGGAGGAGGAGGAAGAGAAGGGAGGGGGAGAAGGAAGAAGAGTAGGGGGGTAAGGAGCAAAGGAGAGGAAGGAGGAGGAGAGAAGAAGAGGAAGAGGAGGAAGAAGAAAAGAAAAGAAAAGAAAAAGAAAGACAAAATAAAAGATATCCAGATTGGAAATGAAAGTTAAGTTGTCTCTATTTACAAATAACATGATATAAAATCCTAAGGAATCCACTAAAACAACAATAAAAAACCCCAAAACTATTAGAATAAATGAGTTTCAGAGGGTTGCAGGATATAAGATCAATATACAAAAATTAATTTATATAAACTAGGAATGAACAATCAAAAAATGAAATTAAGAAAATAATCCCATTTACATTAGCAACAAAAAGACAAAGTACTTAGTAATAAATTCAAGAAAAGTAGTATAACATTTATAATCTGAAAACTATAAAACATGTTTGAAAGAAACCAAAGACCTAAATGAATGGAAAGATATCCCATGTTCATGGATTGGAACCAGGAGACTCATCAGTTGAAGAAATTATAGATTAAAGTTCAGTGACTTCAGAAAGAATGAAGACCAACAATAAGGTAAATATATGGAAAAAACAAATGAGTATCAACTGTCAAATGATGCTAATGATACTTATGAAGACATAATACACACAAACATAGGCAGAGATTCACATACAAAACAGTGGCATAAAAGTTGACAGGAGGTTAAACAGAGATAAGTATTTTAAGATCCTTGCATTGCCTGGAAAGTTGGTGAAATTAAATAAATATACTTTGGTTAATCAAGGATATGTGTTGTCATCTCTGATATAATCACTGAAAGAATAGTAAAAATGTACATTACTTCCAACTTAATAAAGCAGGAAAGAGATGGTATACTCTAGCTGGGTAATTTGAAGACCATTTAATAAAGGAGCTCTTTATAAAGGTGTTATAAAGTTTAAACAAAACAAAATACAAACAAAATAAGATAGTGCAGAACTCTACTGTGTTAAGAACCGTGAAGGGTCTAAGATTTTACTTGACTAAATTACAAATTGAACAATTATTCTAACGCAGTTTCAAGGACCCTGACAAAGGATGCAAGATTCTGGGTCAGAGACAAGGGCATTTTGTCACTCACTGCAATAGCAGTAGCCAGAGTATCAGCATTTGTTGGTTCTCCCAGCTTGAAATTTCCATATAGTCCTATGAAGAGGATTAGGTAATACCTATACAAGCAGTGGATGGCACACAAGAGAGCAACTGTGCAAATTGGCAGATAGGGGAAAAAGAGAATAAGTATCCCAAATTCATATTCTTCCCACTGTTCAATGTCCTGCTGGTGCCTTCCCAGTGAACGAGACCAACTAAAATTCAGACAGCAAGGAAGCTTACGTCATACATAAAACTGACCTTCCTGCAGCTCAAAGCTGGTGGAAAAGGATGGAAAGTGGATCTGGTGGGACAAATGGATAAACAGAGGGGAAAAGATGAATTAATATGAAATAGTCCAAAAGAAGGTAAGTAAAAAGGGTTAAAGGAATACAGAAATAGATAGCGCTCAATGGGACAGAGACGTAACCCAAAATGTTTAAATGTCTCAGTTAAGAGCAGTGATCATGTGATTGAATAAAAACCATGAGCAAAAAGCCCTAATCATATGTTATTTACAAAAGACACTTTTAAAGTATGGAGGTTAAAAAAAACTGACACAAATTAAGGAAAAAATAGGTATCATAAAACATCAACCAAACTGTATTAACATCAGACAGAGACTTGAAGGCAGAAAAGTTACTAGAGGTGAAGAAGTCCATCTCAAAATATTAATTACTTCGATTTATCATGAAGACCTAATCATTCTAAATTTGTAAAATATCATACTAAAACTAACCTCTAAAAATACAGCCTTAAGGGCCGCCTGGGTGGCTCAGTGGGTTAAGCCGCTGCCTTCGGCTCAGGTCATGATCTCAGGGTCCTGGGATCGAGTCCCGCATCGGGCTCTCTGCTTGGCAGGGAGCCTGCTTCTCTCTCTCTCTCTGCCTGCCTCTCCGACTACTTGTGATTTCTCTCTGTCAAATAAATAAATAAAATCTTTAAAAAAAAAAAAATACAGCCTTAAAACATAGCAACAATGGAACATACAGAGTAAAAATAAATTTAAAAACTCACAGAGTGGGAGATTGTAGTATAACATCTTTCAGAAAATGACAGAACAAACAAAAAATGAGTACAAAACTGAGAATTTAAACAACATGGTTGACAAGTTTGAGCTAACTGACATATATATAATAGTTAATCCAAGGACTGCAAAAAATACCTTCTTTTCAAGCATGTACATAATAATATTAATATTGACCACAGCTGGGCCATAAAGCAAGTTTCAACAAATTTCAAAGGACTGAATTCATATAGAGTATATTCTGTGACAAGATTATTAAGCTATATATTAGAAAAAGAACAAAATAAAAAGATAGCTAGAAAAATCTCTACCACAATAGAAATATAGACACTTTGAAAAGAATAATAATGAAAATACAACTGATTAAATCTTCAGGGATATAGCTATGGTCATACCTAGGAGGAAATATATGTCTGGAAATGAGAATATTAAAAAATATGAAAAGCTAAATATCAATGAGCTATACACATCAATGTCAAAAATTTATATAATCTTTGAGGAAAGAAAAATAAAAACCCTCCCTATCTTTGAGGTGATCATAACTCTCTACACCAATACCTCATAAGAATATTATGTATGAGAGAGGGGTGCCTGGGTGGCCCAGATGGTTAAACATCTGCCATCAGTTCAGGTCATGACCTTGGGGTCTGGGATCGAGCCCTAAGTTGGCACCACACTAAGTGGGGAGTCTGCTTGTCCCTCTCCCTCTGCCCTTCCCCCTGCTTCAGCTCTCTCTTTCTCTCAAATAAATAAACTCTTAAAAAATTTTTTTTGAGAAAAGACAACTACAGACCAATCTGACTCATGAGCATAGTTGTAAAAACTGTAAACAAGGGACGCCTGGGTGGCTCAGTTGGCTAAGCAGCTGCCTTCAGCTCAGGTCATGATCCCAGCGTCCTGGGATTGAGTCCCACATCAGGCTCCTCACTTGGCAAGGAGCCTCTGCCTCTAGCCTGCCACTCTGTCTGCCTGTGCTTGCGCTCGGTCTCTGTCTCTCTCTCTCTAACAAATAAATAAAATATTAAAAAAAAATCTGTAAACAAAATATCAGCAAACATCAAAAATATATAAGCAAGAATGAGTAAGGTTTATACTGTGAATATTAGTTTATCATTTAAAAAACACAATTCATTAGTTTAATAGAACCAAGGAGGAAAATTATCAACTCAGTAGATACAGAAAAGTTGTTTAATAATATTTAATATCCACTCTTGATAAAATATTTTTAGCAAGAAGTGCCTTGCTCAGTCAGTTAAGGGTCTGCCTCTTGATTTCCATTCAGGTCATGATCTTAGGGCTGTGAGATCAAGGACCGAGTAGGGCTCCACACTCAGAAGTCTGCTTGAGATTCTCTCTCTCCCTCTCCCCTCCTCTTCTCTTTTGCCCTTCCCCAACTCCCCCAATTTTTTTTTTTTTTTTAGCAAAAAGCGGTATGAGGGAACCCTCCTCCCTTATCTGATTATATGATAAAGTATATCTATGACAAAGGTATGACATTATTTTATTTAATACCTACTTCTTTGAGATGAAGTAAAACTCTAATCTGCACTATCCTCACTCGTATTCAACATCGTACTCAAATTCCTAAGTAGGATGGCAAGTCTAGAAAAATACATAAAATATAAGAAAATTAGAAACATAAAATTGTCATTATGCATGAATAATATATGGCCATCTATATTGAGAACATAAAACGTTTCAGTTAAATTTTTAAAATTAATGCATGACAGTAATTACGTGGATAAAAGATCAATACACAGAAATCAGCTGTTTTCTCATCACAATAAATCACGGAAAATCAAACTTTTTTTTAAAGATTTTATTTATTCATAACAGAGAGAGCAAGAGAGAGAACACAAGCAAGGGACAGCTAGAGAGGGCAGAGCAGGCTCCCTGTCAAGCAGGGAGCCCAGTATGGGCCTGGATATCAGCATGCTGGGGTCATGACCCAAGCTGAAGGTGGATGCTTAACGACTGAGTCACCAGGCACCCCAAAAATCAAATTTTAAAAAGGTATCCAAAGTAGTAAAAATATTACCTAAGTAAGTGTCTAACAATATGCACAAAATATCTATGTGCAAAATCATAAAACATCATTGCAACAAATGAAAGATATAACTAAATAGAAAGATACAGCAATTTTATGGATTGGGAACTTATTTGTTTTAAATACTATTTCTTTCTAAACTGATGTATAGATTTATTGCAATCTAATCAAAATCCCAGTGGCTCTTTTAAAACTTCTGAAGCTAATTCTAAAATTAAAAAATTGAAGAGCAAAATGAAATGCCTTGTTTTACTGAATATTAAGAATTTTTTATAAATCACAATAATGAAGGCAATGTGATTTTGGTATAAATACTGATAAATAAACCAACAGAATAGAAGAGAGGGCCCAGAAAAAGTCCATAGACAGGTGTACAATTAATTTTAACAAAAGAGGCACTGAAAAATTGTGAGGAAAGGAAAATCCTTTTAATGAATGAAGCTGTAAAATTACCTGTTTATAATGGAAAAAAATAATCTTTACACTCTTATGGCTTCACATTTTCATATCCTAGGATAAAAATATTCATCATGTTGGATCACAGATTTAATTGTGGAAGGCAAAACAATAAATCTGTGGAATATATATATATAAAATATATATATATAAATTTTCTAACAAGCTATAAACAATCATAAAAAATAAATTTGGTTATTTAATACTTAAGAACTTCTACTAGTTATCAAAAGATACCATTAAGATTTATAAGATGTAAGACACAGAATGGAGGAGTACATTTTCAAAACATAACTAACGAAGAGCTGCTAACAACAATATACAAAGAACACTTATAAAAGAATAAGAAAAAGATGACATAAAAATGGGCAGATACTTGAATTGGTACTTATCAAAAGAGGACGTTCAAATGACAAACAATCACCTAAAAAAGTTCTCCCAACCTCATAATTCATCAAGAAAGGTCAAGTTCCACCCCAAGATATGGCTATATACTCAACCAGAATGTCTATTGTGAAAATTTGAATACTATTCCAATCCTCAAGGATGTGAAGAACTGAGGAAACTTATGCTGCTGGTTGTGAATTGGTATAATTCTGAGAAATTGGCAGAATCTACTCAAGCTGAATATACACATAGCATGACCTCACAATGCCCCTCATATATACCATCCAGAAATGTATACACATGTGCATCAAGAGACATGTACAAAATGTTCATTGCAGCAACATTAACAATAGTCAGAAGCTGGAAGTCATCCAGATGCTTATCAGTCGTAGAATGAATAAACTGTGCTATTTACATACAATAGAAGAATGAGCTACAGCTACTTGAAAAAGAATATTGTAAATAATACCTTAAGGGAACCAAGTCTAGCACAAATGGGTCATATTGTATGATTCCATTTATATAAATGTCAAAACCAGACAATCTACTTAATTGTGTTTTGGGGTGGATACTTATGGTTAAACTATGAGTTGATTACCATGAAAATCCAGATTGGAGGGAGAAGCTTTTAGAGGACTGACTGCAATTCACCACCTGACATTGGTGTCTGCCTTGTAATAAGTCATCATACAATTTTGTCTGTGAACTTCTTTTCTGTATGTATGTTATCTTTCCCAACATAAAGGGTTAAGAAATTTGATTTGATGAATAAGGGAAGTGAGAGAGTAAAGCAGGGAGAACACCTCTTCCTTGAAGGGTAGAAAGGCTAGGATACCTGGCAAGAGACAGGAAAGGGAGGTGCAAAGGGGCAGACAATGCTCAAATTGGGGGAGGGGCCAAGAGACAAACTGCTTCCTTTGCAGTTTCACAGATTTAAGTCAAAAAGGACAACAGCCACTATAGGGGAGGATCCAGTCTTTGGTACCAAGATACCTGTCTTGGTGTTTCAGACCAACATATCTGCCTCATTGTTTCAGAAATCTTAGTTATGGGAAGGAGAAATCTCCCTTTATAACTTCCTTTTTGGTGAAAAACTGTCACTATATTCTTTTAGACTGCACTAGGTCTGATAGTATTCTGCTTTTATATTGTATCGTTCTTTATTTAGAATCATTTTTTGTAAACCTTTTAGATAGAAAAACTGGTTCTTTTGTTGGCTTGCTTCAAAAATGAGAATGAGCTAATTCTAATAATTCTTGGTATAGAGTCTCAAGGTATCTAGATGTAAATTCAATATTTAACTCCCATCTGCAAGACACAACTAATAAAACTAGGTCCCATTCCTCAGAGACTTGTTCTTTTTGCTTTTGCCCCTGATGACTATGGGTATTATAATTTTTGCCATGGGGTTTAGAAAAGGAGCATAAAGGCTGCAAATGGATACTCCCTGGATAGTCACTAAAAGAAAATGTCTGGAGAGGGGAGACAAGATTGAGATCTCATTCCAACAAATGAATACTCAGTCTTGAGGTTAAACATTCATACTGGGAAGTGGAGCAGGACACACTATTGGGAAATAGTACTTCCAGTGATTCTGAAGATATAAACACTTTTCACCTATCCTTTTCTCTGAAAAAAAAGCCTGTTCTCTCTGTGTGTGTGTGTGTGTGTGAGAGAGAGAGAGAGAGAGTTGCTGGGAGCAGAGTGGGAATAAACTTTAACGACTGATTCATCCTCTTGTTAGATGCTCAGAGTATCATTCCATTTTATTTATTTATTTATTTTTAGTTTTTCACATTTTTAGAAAAGATTTTATTTATTTATTTAAGAGAGAGAGAGAGCAAGAGTGAGAGCAAGAGACAGGAGCAGGGACAGGGAGAGAAGGGGAGCAGAATCCCCCGCTGAGCAGGGAGCCCAATGTGGGGCTCGATCCCAGGATCCTGGGATCATGACCTGAGCCGAAGGCAGACACTTAACTGATGGAGCCACCCACGTCCCCCCAGAGTGTACCATTCTAGAGGAGAAATGGGTGCCTCTAAGACTTTTGGAAGAATTAGGGATAAAGAAGAAAGAAAAAACAGGAAGAAGAAAAAGAAAAAGAGGAGGAGGAGGAAGAAGGAAGAGGAGGGAAGGAAGAGGAGTTGTTTCTTTATGTTTAGTTCGAGTTATCTGTAAATACATAACCTCTGTTTTATTTTGCTGGAATGGCCTCACTATATCTGTATGCTTTTACATGAAACTCTCTTAAAACCTGCATGTAGAATTTAGACCATATTTAGGGACCTGGAGGTGAGTGAGGGCTTTGCCTCGCACACAGCATCAAAACACGTTAACTTTCACCATGATGAGTATACCATCATTTTATCCGGCCCGAGAACTATCATTTTGTCCTTCCATGGCTAGTGCACTGTAGAAAGTCTCCTGGAGACCACACCCACCATGTGACCTGCACTGATTCTGCTCTTTATTGGGTCTCAATTTTGACATCAGTAAAATGAAGAACTTGGATTCTATAAGTTATTTGACCCAAAGATTTTCCTACTGTGGTCTACTTACTCCCAGTTTCCTTAGAAGCTGGGAATTAGTGACTCCTGGTTGTTAGAAGGCTGGTGCTGTGGTGTTCTGTGTGTGTGTATGGAATAAAGGGTTTTGCCTACTTCTTCAGGTAGAAGTGTTTGCCTCGCCCTGGGCCGGAATTGTGGAGGTTAAGAAAACCTGGTGAAACAGATGCCAGGGACACGTGTTACCTAATTTGGTCAAAGAACAAAGAGTGTGTTAAGCATTTGGAAATCCTCCTCAGTGCACTGGGATGAGGGAACTTATGGGAAGAGCAGACAGAATTTCAGAGTAGTTGCACCTCAGAGCATAGGCATAATGTAATTACGGTAATCCACCCTTAACTGCAGAAATATGTTTCAAGACCCCCCAGTGGATACCTGAAACCATTATCTATTGCCAGACTCAACCACCTATACTGATTATGTGTCTATCTTATAAACTATACTATATATACCATGTTTTATGCTCTACATGGCTATCTGATACATTTTAATTTATAAATTAGGCACAGTAAGAGATTAACAATCATAACTAATTAATAGAACGATTTTAACAATATACTGCACTAAATGTTATATAAATGTGGCTTCTCTCAAAATATCGTATCGAACTGTACTCACCCTTCTTGTGATGATGTGAGATGACAAAATGCCTACCTGAGGAGATGTGAGGAGAATGAGGTGTGCCTTGAGAAGAAGCTACTGACTTTCTGCCTGTATCTCAAAAGGAAGGTCATCTATTCCAGAAGGAGGTTGACCACAGGTAACTGAACTGGAGGAAAGCAAAATCACAGAAGGGGGCTACTACTTCAAACAGTCTGGGTTTTTAAGAAAGGATCTTCTGAATTGGATGCGTAACTGCACTGATTTCTAGGGCTCTGCCAGGCAGGCTATTGAACCCCATTTTCCTTATCTGTAAAATGGGGGTAAACATTGAGATTTGTGAGGCTGTTGTGAGGGTGGAATAGGACAAGGCAGACCGGGGATTCGTTACATGAGGACTGCTCTTACTAAAAGAAAATATTTTTCTCGAACTCCCAAGACACCTTCAGGATTATTCACGCCTTACTAAGAATTCTGAAACATCTCAGTAGTTTCCTATCTGCATGGATTGCACTCCCTGCTCCCTTACCCCCAGCCCCCACCCCGCCAAGGCCCCGTCTAAGGCTGCAGGAGTGGAAGGAAGAGGCACGTGGGGGAAGACTGGGGCAAACCTAGCCCCATGGCCCCTGGCCTCCGGGCACGGTGGGGCCTGTCATGGCGGCCCAGCCACAGCTTAGGTGATCTCAGAGCTAGGAAAGAAGGGTCTGGGGGGTCAGGGCCTCCCAGACCCCAGCCCCGCCTGCGCTCCGCTAGGCAAACCCCTCGGGAACGCCGGCTCACATGGGTCCCCGCCTCCAGCGGTGCGGGCCCGCCCTGACCCTGGGCTCAGCCCTCGCGCTCGGGTGCCCACCTGGGTAGGTGGCGGCCCGAGCCTCGCGTGCCGGCCACCGAGGGCCGAACCCCGGCCACACCGGACCTCTGGCAGCGCCCCGGCGCGTCCCGGGCGGGGTGCGAGGCCCGCCCGGCGCTCGGCGCCCTCCCCGCCCCCTCCGCGCCTCGCCCCGCCGCCCGCGGCCCCCACCCACCGGCCGCTCCTCCCCTCTCCCCACCCTCCTCTTCCGCCCCCTCCCCTCCCCCGCCGCCTCGCCGACTGCTCGGCCGCGCGTCTGAGCCACCCGGGCCCGGAGCGCAGGCGGCGAGGCCACCGCACCTGCAGCGCGCTCGGGCTGCCGAGCAGGCGCTTCGCCTCCCGCCACCCGGCCTCCCTCTCCCCGCCGCGCCGGGTCTCCTGTGACACCCGAGACCCCCCCGGCCAACGACAATGACCACTTCCCTGCAAGATGGGCAGAGCGCCGCGGATAGGGCGGCTGCCCAGGACTCGCCGCTGGCTGCCCAGGTGTGCGGCGCTGCCCAGGGGAGGGGCGACGCCCGCGACCTGGCGCCTGCCCCCTGGTTGCACACGCGGGCGCTCCTGCCCCCTCCGGACGGGACCCGCGGCTGTGCTGCAGACAGGTAGGCAGCCCTCGGAGGGCGCGGGGGAGTGTCCTGGGTTGGCAGCCGGCGAGGGGCTGAGGAGGCGGTCCTAGGGGGTGAGCCATGTGCCCAGAGCTGGGCCAAGTTTGTGAAAGTCTCTGAAGACAATTCCCTTTGAGCTGGCTCCTACCGGCTCAGCAGGACATTGCGATCTCCCAGCGCCTTATAAATAGCATCACCGTTTCATTGAGAGCTCCTGGTCGCTCTCACCTCTGCCCATCCGTGCGAACTAGGAGGCCAGGCGGACCAGCCCCTTCCTCTCTTCGTGGCCCTGCACTATAAAAAAAAAAAACAAACAAACCCAAACCACACCAAAACAGAAAAACCCTAATCCTTTTTATTTTATATATTTTAAAAAAATCATAGCATAAATGAGTTCACCTCCCACATAGAGTCTTACAGCGACCCTGGAGAGGCAAAGCAAGGATTGACGTTTGAGCAGTCTTGCTGTTCAGCAGGAAAGAATAGAGGCTTTAAAAGGTTTCTCAATCTCCATAGCATTCAGCGCTAAGTGCCTTTAGAGTTCACAATTTTGCACATACTTTAGGAAAGAAAAAGACTGCAACAATACAAAAATCTGTAGTCCTTTATATTCATACATTGAAATGGTACTTTTTTTCCTCCAGATTTTCAAAGTGCTTCAACTTCACAGAAGTTAAAATTACTCTGCAGTGGACTAGAGTACATTTTATACTAGCAAGTTCTGTTCACTTACCTCTTCAAAAACACTGCCTTGCGGTTTAGTATCTATAAGCACTTGAAAAATCAACAGACTGTGTGTGGGCAACATTGTGAATGAAATTTGAAGTGAGATGAACCACAGCTATAATTAATAAACCATACTTCCAAAAGTGATTAGTAAAATAGCATAGGGATGAATTCACTAAATGTAGACTTTGTCAATTTAATGGATCCATAAAAATATCTAACTTCTCAGGATGGTTTTTGGGTCAATAATTATATAGTCTGTACTTCAGCTTAGGAAAATTATTAAAAAATGCTGGAAATGGAATTTCTATACCTAGTGGTTTTTTTTAAAGGTCCTCCCCCTGAAAAAAGATTGAAATACTATGGAAAGTTGGTTTATATCAATTACCAAATTTTATTTTGACCCACAGAAAGTACATCACAGACCTTTGCTGTGTACTTTATATAATATTAGTGTTGTCACACAGTGGTACATGTTGGCCCTTAACTTCTTAATCCTGTCAGCAATTATATTTTACATTCCGCTTTATGTAAATTACCTCCTATGTTCTCTTGGTGTAGGAGAAAAAAGAAAGATCTTGATGTTCTGGAAATGCCATCTATTCCAAACCCTTTTCCTGAGCTATGCTGTTCTCCATTTACATCTGTGTTGTCAGCAGGCCTGTTTCCCAAAGCAAATTCAAGGAAAAAGCAGGTATGCATTTTAAAATTTTCTAATTTTAGGAGTTCTAAATCTACACAGTTTTTAAAGATACTCTGTACTTTATAATGTTAACAAAGGAGTGGTATGGCCTATTTTAAATAACTATTGGCCAACAGTTTTTGGCATCATTTCCCTTTGAGCCCCCAGTTATCATAGCTGTAAAATGGGAATGTAAAAACTTACCTGCCAGGCTTTTGGGATGGGTTAAATGGGAGACTATATATAAAGGACAGAGTCTGGGAGCCATTATTATTTACAGGGTAGGTGGGAAAGTTAGATGTGATAATAGATTATCGATGTTAGTCAGAAATTGGAGGAGGGTATTGGGGGTGAGAAAGGGATTAGCTGATTTCTTTAATACCTTCTTTAATCTTCCACGTTTTTAACCCACGTCAACCTCACTTACTAAAGGAAATGGTATAGTGATTCTGTGGCAAAAGGTAATTGGAGTTGAGAATGCAACATGGCTTCTTCACCAGTAAATTCCTCAGTTTGGAGGCTTCTGGCAACAAAAGGCAGATGACTCCTCAGTGATGATTAGAACAAGATCTTTACTTTCATGATTTTGCATTCTTTCTCCATTTCTAGTTTAAGACTGATGGAGGCAAATTAGATTTCAGGGACCCAGCAACTATGGAGAGATCCATCATGATTATACATTTTGAAAAAAAAAAATAGTGTATCCTAGAATAATCCCATCCCTTAATATATTCCCTCCCAATTTTGAATCAGCAAAACAAGGAGCGGTTTCACTAGGCAAAATGTACCTTGTTCTTGCAAGGATGGAGGCAAGGATTTTAAACAGTCAGATACTTGCAGTGAGGAGAGGAGTAATAAGTGGATAGAAGACCATAGATCATTTCCCCACACCTATTGTTCTCTTTCCTTTTTTCTGCCTTTGATGAGTTCTGCCTATGATGAGTTCAATAATATATGTTTTAGGAATGAAGGAAATACCCTAGGGAATAGATGGGTTCTTGATAACATAGAGCAATAATAAAGACAGAAGGGAAGCATTCCATGGACTGTTGGGTTTTGATAGAAGTCTGGTATAACAAGGCATATATATATATATATATATATATATATATATATATATATAATTTGAGGGGGACGGTTTTAAGTTTAATTGGTGCATGTGCTTTTTGGAAAAGGACTGGAGAAAGTGGGAGTAAATATTCCCGGAGCAGAGGTATGTTCTCAATTAGAGACTTTGATGGGGGAGGCAAGTCCTTAAGTGGGCGGGACTGTGACTTTGGATGAGGAGATGAACAAGGAGGAGATTCTTGAGAGCTTTATTATCAGGATGAGTTTTAAAGTCAGAGCCCAAGCAAAAAGCAGCCCTGCTGAAATGTCTGGGCCTTTTAAGAGCTTGGCTTTTGGGTAAGAATATAAGATGGAAATGTGGGTGATGGATTTGATTGTGTATCATGATGGCGGAAAAATTGATGATTGCCCGTGGGATCCGGCATGGGAAAAGGAAAGGTCTGATGATGGCATAATAGTTAGCTGGGGGAATGTAATAGATTATTTCCCTGTTTATGGAGGGCCTGCTGTATTCCTTGCACCATCCTAGGTTCTGGGGCACTGAGCTAAGCAAAAATGTCATACCTTGATGGGGCTTTGATTTAGAGTTGGTATGAGTTAGGAGGTGAACAGAGGAAGGGGAGTGGAAGAGAAGAGATCTGGCCTTACTTTCACTTTAATTTCTAGGTTGAACACTGGGAAAATGCCTGTGTCCAAGAGATGTCAGTGGGGCAAGGTTTGTTTTGAATAGAGAGAAAATATGTTAGTAGAGGGAGAGAAAAAGAGAGGATGGGTGTGGGTCAGGGTCAAGTCAGGGTGTGCCCTAAGGGTGTGTAGTCATCATGCTAGAGTAAGACATCATGTATTGGGGAGTGAGCATTTCTTCGCAGGTTTAGCAAATTGGCAAAATGGGAAAAGGGTTACTCTTGACTCCGGCTAGTTTCCTGCTCTGGCCTTGTGTCCTATTTCCACAGTGACCTTCTCAGAGAGCATTACGCCCACACAGACAGCAGTGCTGTTTCCTGAGGTGAGAGTTCTGGCCAGCCTCCTGGAGACCAGTCCCAGAGGGCCGTTCCCACCCAGGAAGGGCCCTTCACGCTATATCTTCCTTTGCCCAAGGGTTGGGATTTCTGTGAAGAGAAGAATGTCCCAAAGTTGGGGAAGAGGAAGGTTCCTTTTTACATTCTTTTATGTTTCCACCTACACTTTGCATTTAGAACAGCTCCTTTGTTTTTATTCCTTTATATATGCTCAGTTCTTTGGACTGAGTGATGCTTTGGGAACAGCTGACTCTGTCAGTGATTTCCCAAGCACAGTATCTTTGTGACACAGATGACCCTTTTACAAGATGGTATTTCTGGCCCGATTATCTCTGACCTTCACTTGAGATGATGTAAATGACTGGATGTGATAGGTTTCTATTGACCATTATTTATGGTTGACACATTACAGGAGCTAATGTCTCTTTTCTTTATAGTCTCTCTTTCATTTGTTTTGTTTAACCATTCCAGTCATTTTAGCAATTCTTTTCTCCCTGTAGAAAAAGTGAAGAATTGCACTTGTTATTTACAAATAATTGACCAGAAAGTTTGAAAGAATCCAGACTAGACATGTTAAATTTCATGTGGCCTTTCAAAGCCACAGTCAAAAATCATTTCATAGGCCATACATTTCTTTTTTTTAACAATTTGAGACACCTACAAAATGCATGAGTGGTAAAGTGCACTGAAGCCACAAATAGGATATACTTTATCTCTGAAAATAAAGTGTCTAAAAGTATATAACATTTACTATAGGCTTCCAGTGTTTTTATTTTAAAAAAGAGCTGAGTGATATAGAATATAGATTCTTTATTCTCTCTCCTTGTTATAGTACTGGCCAGATATATTTCCTAGACATACTTCCCTATGCTTACCAATAAAGTAGATTTAAAGCAGATTCCTTTATATGCAAGGTCCAGAAAAATTACTTGCAATTTAGACTTTATATTGAAAGTGACATATGAATTTAGATCTCTCTCTCTTTTTTTCTATTTCTGATTGAAATTTATCAGGAAATCACCCTTAGTACCTACTATTTGAAGAAAGAGAAAGAATAAAAGATCCTTAGCCCTTGCAAAAGAATCAGTTCTTGTCTTGTGTTTGTCTACCCTCAGGTAATTTTTGTACTGGGACTCAGCTTGTGCTGTAGGTCTGGTTAATTGCTTCCCAGTACTTGGTAGTGAAACATACAAAATAAAGTATCTGAAGATTTTAAAGATAAAAAGATACCCATGAAAAACTGTGTTGTGGAATATTTGAGCTGGAAGAGAACTTTGAATTCATCTACTGAATGCTGCTTTACAGATGAGTAAACTGAGGCTAAAAAATGCTATGTGGCTGATGATGGTACAGGGAGGACCTGGAATCTGCATTTCTTGAGGCTTTAAATAGAGTCTTTTTAAGGAAGGTCCAATTACTACAGAAGTTGAAAACTAAGAGCAGCACAAGGAATAAACATGCCAGTATTGTTAGTTACAACTGCTCATAATAGTAGAACATGGGTGATGATACCATTAGTTAATACTCATTTAAGGACCTAGATTCTTCTTTTTTATTTTTCTTCTTCTTCTTCACTGTAGCTATCTCTTTGTGTTTTTTATCTTCTAGCTTTCTTCTCCATCCTCTCCCTAAAACTGATATGCAAAATTTATCAAATAATTGACTTATCACCAAGTAGGATTTAGTAGTATTTCTAATGATCAGCTTTTGTGTGCAGTTTATAGTCCACAGTTAGAAGAATGCCAAGAAGAGGTCTCTGATCCACATTTTGTAATTTTTTGGTAAAGGGCAAAAGCCAGAAATGATTTGGTCATACTCTTACAATTTAAATAAAGGGAGATCAAAAAGAGTATCATGTCTGAATGTGCTTTGCCCCTTACCACACTATTTCTGATGTATTCTGTATTGAATTAAGCCTTTTTGTACATCTCAGAAAAACAAAAATATCTTTCAAATAATTAAGAAATCACTTTTCCATGTGCTCTGCCTTTGATTTCTTTTTTCTCTCACATATCAGGAACTATCAAAAGACAAGTTCATCTCTTCCCAAATTAACGGGCCTCTGATGTCATTCCTTTGTGATGCTAGTAATTAACCCAATTCGCATAGTCCTGTAGGAATCTTACATGGCTGCTACATTAACTAATCGCTCCTATACTCATTTCTCCAATATTCACAGAAGTATAAAGCAATAAATTATAGTCTCATATTTCCATTTTCCAGATTCAGTAATTAGTAAGATTTTGCTTCATTTACTTCATGTATTCTTTTCTGAAATTTTTGTCTTTGTTAAAATATTTTAAAATAAATCCTGAACATCCTCTCATTGTATCCCCACCTAGTTTTGTATGCATCTCTGAAAAATATATTTTCTTCTATGAACAAAATGCCAGTATTGTCTAACAAAAATAATAATGATTCCTTGGTATCATAACCAAATTGTTTCAGTTGGAATGATACACGAAATCCTCAAATTATGAACTGGTTATATTTCAAAAGTCCTTAAATTAGCTCTTTAGAAATTTAAATTCATTTTCAGATGGAAACAGCATCATAAGTTGCATTTAGGCTTCCCCAGGCCATTTTACAAAATCCCATTTAATGTGGAATGAAATGCAAATATCTTATATATGCAGAAAAAAATAAATAGAAACAATACTTGCTCCTATTAGGGTTTCAAACAAATATGTCTTTCCAGCTGCAATTTGCTACTTCTGAATGTTGGCACTTGATGAATATCATTTTTCTTGGGAAGAATTTGAAAGTACACAGATCTTTGTAGCAATATTGAAGCAGGCTTTAGAGGAGTACTTTTTAAAGTGTAAACACTGGACCATCTTTCTAAGAATCAGTAGGGCTGCTTGTTAAAAATGTTGATACTCAGGCCTCTTGCAAAACCCCCTCAACAACAGTGTCCTGATGAAGGGCATAAGAATTAGACTTATTATTTTTTTTTTCTCTTTGACTTCTTTGGAAAATCAGGGGTATTCATATTCCCAGTTGCTTTTAGACTTCTGGGGCAATCTGACCTTTCAAAATCGTGGACAATATCATTTAGTTGAGAAAAGGTAGAAATATTACAAATGGACTTTAGTTGGTATTTTATCCAGGTATTGATTGTTTGGAGGAAACAGAGCCTCACATGAACTAGCCTGAAAGGTTGTATTATAGTATCTGAAGGCCAAGAGTTCACTGATCTCATGAGAGATTGGAATTGGGGAAAGTCAGCCAAGATCAAGGCAGCCACTTTCTCCATTCTTCACCAGCACAGCACATAATCTCTGCTTCTCCTTCCTTTTTTTTTTTTTTAAAGATTTATTTATTTATTTGACCAACAGAGATCACAAGTAGGCATAGAGGCAGGCAGAGAGAGAGAGAGGAGGAAGCAGGCTCCCCGCTGAGCAGAGAGACCGATGCCAGGCTCCATCCCAGGGTGGGATCATGACCTGAGCCGAAGGCAGAGGCTTTAACCCACTGAGCCACCCAGGTACCCCTCTGCTTCTCCTTCTGTGTCCATTTCATTCTCACATTTGTCGTCAGTCTTGCTTGTCTTGAATGCCTCTCTATGTACCTGGTCCCTGATGACCACCCCGTTGGAATAAATCATTCCTCCTACTGGTGGTTCAGCACTTGATAAGTGACTCGAGTCTGCATCTGGAGAGAGCTTGTAGCTCGGCGTGTCCAGCTCTTATTCAGTCAGCTATAGCCAAAGGGGCACAGGGCCTGGACCGCTGCTCAGCCAAGTTTGTGAGAACAAATTCTGTGAGCAGGAAGTCCAACTTCAATAGGTATGGCGTATGAGGGTAGGAAGAAACAATGGATGATTAGTGCCCTAGGAGAGAAAGATCTCAAACAAACAACAGTGGACACAAAATCAAAGCCTTATTGCATACCTGTGATATATGGTGATCTACCAGTTAGTTTGGCTGAGTGGCCTAGCCAGTTCACAGTGTCTACTTCCTTTGCTTTGATTCACTTAATTCAGATGAAGCATATTTACTTGACAGTGGTTTCAGTGAATGCCACCCTTCAACGATGGGTATCTTTCTTGGCCATTGTCTTGAGTTTGCAACTTAGTGATGTCCCTTAGCCTCTGATGACAGGAGCTACCAGCTCAGGATTCTCTCTACTTCATGCTAGTTACTTCCATTTGTAACAGAAGACAGCTGTCTCTTCCTATTTTAAAACTTAAATCTCCCAGCAGATCTGCTTGTCAAGGTTTTATTTCCAGTTTGAAGGTTGCCTCTAATTCTTGGTTAATTTGCAGGGTACATTTGCAATCCAACCTTTATCTGCAATATGGGTTTTATTTTTCACTTGTCTTGAAAGCTCAGCTTCTGGCTTGTTTTTCCCTAGGGGCATATATTATGTTCTTTCAACAGAAGGAAAATTGAAGCCGTTCATGGTTCAATATAAATGTGGATCTTAATTAATATAAAAAAGCTTTCTGTAGTCTTGTAGATGTTGCATTTGAATACGTCAACTCATATAGGATAGTAAGAAATTCCATTCTGTAAGAATACACTGATATGTTTTTAAGTGGGGATAGGAAGACTGGGACATTGTCCTTTTGGCACTCTAGATAAGCGATAAGCTCAATGAAGAACCTCAGAAAAGGCCACAAGTCTTTGCCAAGGCAAGGGAGCTGAAGAGAGCCTTTCAGAATCAATTTAGGAGAGAAATGGGAAACCCAATATGGGGAGAGCATCCTTTACTTCTTGTCCTTCCCTTTGGTTCCACTCATTTAGCCTTTTTCAAAGCCACAAAGAAAATAAACACAAATGAGAGCATTAATATTCTTTTTTTTAAGGTTTTATTTTTAAGTAATCTCTACACCTAACGTGGGGCTCGAACTCACAACCTCAAGATCAAGAGTCTCATGCTGTACCAACTGAGCCAGCCAGGTTCTCCAGGAGGATTAATATTCCTAACTACTTCACCAATTCCAAAAGATCATTTAGAAGTAGACTCTTTATTCACATACCTTGTCCATAGATGTAATTTCACATGTGGTGGTTAGGTTGTTAGGGAGTCGGTAAAAGTTTTCTAATCTGTAATAGTCCCAAAGAATGGTACATTTACAACATCCTGGACACCATGTTTAATATTGTTTCTATGGAGAGATAAGAGTCAGTGTGATGGGATTAAAAATATTGGACTGGGAATCTGCAAGCCTGGTTTTTAATACAATCCTGCTGCTGCTGAGTGGTGTGATAGGAGCCTTTCGCTCACACTTTCTACGCCCTGAGAGTGCTATCATTTCACTCTATTCTTAGAGTGAGCGATTCTGGTGGCTTTTGGAGTTCTAATGAGCCCATGTAGCAGCCACAGGACTTTAGGAGACTTGTTTGGTACCACTGGCCCCAGAAGCTTCCTCCTTACCCTTGATTCCAATCCTCCCACATGGTCACCACAGCTCCTGTGATAAAGGCACATTTGGGTGTCATGGGACAAGGAACACAGGAGCCACCTTCATGGAGATGATAGGGGCAGTAGGGGCTAGTTAAACTAGAAATTGCGCATCAAAGTCAAGGTCCAAATAGTAGAGAGTCGGAAAAGGTGTCATATGGAGAGGTTAGGTAGTCATGTGCCAGGTTAGGTAGAAAAATTCTGTTTAAGCTTAGAAATACGGATGTGGTATTTGGTGTGAGATATTTGAGGCTGGTGTGGATCCAATGCACTTGGGTCTGCTTGGCTTAAGGTTTGAGGTGGTTATAACCTTTAAAGTCCTTCTCCAAATTCCTCTTGCTCCACCCTCGAATAATCCATTTGGTTGCTGAAGCCAAAATCTAAGAAGACCTCTTTCTGGTCTTTTGTCAAGTACTACCACACCTTTCCTGGCAATATTCTGGAATCCATAAATGTCTTTCCATCTTCCCTGCTAGCATCCCAGCTTCAGCCACTGCCTACTACCATATAAGAGGCATAAAAGGCTTTCTTTTGTGTTAGCCTATTTTGGTCCATTCTCCATACACTTGTTAGAAGGGAACTCTTGGAAAGTTAGATCATATCATGTCACTGCCTGATTGAAAACTTTTTGATAGATTAGCATGAAGTTCAACTTCGTACTTTGGCCTACAGGATTCTGCATGATTTGGCTTTCTGCCTACCTTAGAAACTTCTTCTGTATTCTACTTTTTGTTGATTATATTCCAGCCACAGTGGAGGGACAGTCCTACTCATTTATTGTTTTTCCCTCCAAATAGAGTATCTTGTGTTCCTTGTTCTTAGGTACTTTCATGAAAAGAATGATTGAGTAAATGGATTATTGATAATAAATAGTACAAAGAAATTTTAACAAATTGCATTTTGACATTCTAATCATTATCAATCATCTTGATCAAATTAAAAAATATTTTAAAATCCATTAACAGTTTTTTTTTTTTTTAAAGATTTTCTTTATTTATTAGAGAGATAGAGAACCCAAATAGGCAGAGCAACAGGCAGAGGGAGAGAGAAAAGCAGGCTCTTCACTGAGCAAGGAGCCCGATGCAGGGCTGGATTCCAGGACCCCGGGCAAACGCTTAACCGACTGAGCCACCCAGGCGCCCCAACAGTTTTTATTAACAAAAATAAAATTACATGCTGGGATCCTAGACCAATAGGATTTTTAACAGTATATATCTTTTGCTTTTATTACACACATAGGACATTTTGGTCATGGGTAACAAAATTAATGGATATTTTTGATTCTGTACATTATTCTTTTTTTTTAATTCTTTTTTTTTTTTTTTAAAGATTTTATTTATTTATTTGACAGAGATCACAAGCAGGCAGAGAGGCAGGCAGAGAGAGGGGGGGAAGCAGGCTCCCCACTGAGCAGAGAGCCCGATGCAGGGCTCGATCCCAGGACCCTGGGATCATGACCTGAGCCAAAGGCAGCGGCCCAACCCACTGAGCCACCCAGGCGCCCCCTGTACATTATTCTTATTTAATGAGATTATAAGTAAAAAGTATTTAGTGGGCTGCTATAGTTCCTTCCAGCTTACTATGTGTATTTTAAAAATCCCACGTTAGAAAAAATTAAGTGGAAATATCAACTGGGCTCATAATAACAAGTCTCTCAGAGCAAGGGGTAGTAGGTGTTAGCAGATGTTTTAATTATTAGCTATTAATATCATTGGGGAATAACTTGGGCCAGTGCTCATGGTGTAGAAATGAAGAGACATAGACCCCTCGAATATATAAAACTTTCCAAGGGATGTGCAGACTCACAGGTTTAAGAGAATCGGTTTTCAGATCCTCATGTTCCACATGTACTTTTTCCTAAGACTTACCTGAGAACCCACCTGTGTTGGTAATAACGTTCTCACCTGGTGCATTCCCCTGGGGCGTGTAAACCTCCAGGGTGTCACACACAAGAGAGCTTGCTTTAATGATTAATCAAAGTACCACAGATCAGAAGGGGTTTCTGTTAAGGAGAGACACGATGAGGAAGGAGAATTTTGGATAATATTGAAATGTTCTGAATTCAGATATATGATTGTGTGATGGGATTGATAACAATTTTCACTTTCTGCTTTTTTCAGTTTTTAATTACTGACTTTAATTTCTCTCTCTCCTGACTCTTGGCAGAGAATACCTAACCTTTGAGAAAAAGTTTCCTAAGAACAAAGTAATTAGCTCATTAGTGTGAAATACTGAAATGTATTTTGTCACATATTTAAGTGTATTTTCTGCTATTTTTCAATACTTGGGATGAACCAATAGCTGAAAGAAAATGTGCCTGTGAATACCTGGTGTGCTGTAGGTTCATGTTGCAGGTGAGATTCCCTGGGAAACAGAATGGGAGCACAAGTTTGCCTGCAAGGAGTGTCCTGGAGAGAGTTCTTGAAAACTGCCCCTTGGGGGCATCTGTGTGGCTCAGTCGGTTGAGCATCTGCCTTTGGTTCAGGTCGAGATCCAGGGGTTCCTGGGATTGAGTCCCCTTGCCCCCATCAGGCTCCCTGTTCAGCAGACAGCCTGCTACTCTCTCCCCCTCTGCCTCTGTCCCTGCTCTCTGCTTATGCATGCTCTCTCTCTCTCTCAAATAAATAAATAAAATCTAAAAGAAAGAAAGAAAGAAAGGAGAAAAGAAAACTGCTCATGGGAATGGACTGAGGGAGAAGCTGGGCTCCAAAGCAGCCACAGCAGAGGTCTCAGTCAATCCCATAGGTGCTCTGGAGCTGGGTGGGCCTTACAGAATTCTTCAAAATTGGAACGGAGGAGCGGGACTCCCCAGGAAAGGGCTGACCATGCAGCTCTCTTCAGCTGAGCGTAATGGCAGGAAGGGAGGACTTAGCTTGGTGGCTGCTGTTAGTTGGGGGGAGGATGACGGCTTTCGCCTCGAAGTGGCAGGTCTGGGCAGGGTCCATAGCAGCTACAATAGTTAATAATTCTGAGCCTTCTAAATGTGACAGAAATCCTTTCTGAGGCTACAAGATTTTTGAAGATGAATTAGAGAAACTCAAGGATATCTTGTACATGATTTCCTTGTAGATTTTGTGTTATTTGTGTGTGTTTAAAACCTATTTTGTAAAATCACACCAAATCATATGAAGTATGTATTCTAATAGACCAATCAATTCCCATCCCATTTTATCATAAAATACTTCAGTATTTTCTACTTTCTGTTAATAACAAATAAACGATTAGATTAATTTTTTTAGTATATATCCATCATCATATGCTTTCATTAAAAACAAGAAATTTTTATCTTGACGAATACTGCAATTAATGGAGCTTCTTTTAATTTTATACTTGGTTTTTATATAATTACATCCAAAGGCTGAAAATCAAGGCAGGAATTATGCTTACACAATTACCAAAGGAATTCCATGTCCTTCCTACCACTTCATCTTCTTCTTCCTCAGAGCTCTTAGTTCCTTTTTTTTTTTTTTTAAGATTTTATTTATTTATTTGACAGATGGAAATCACAAGTAGGCAGAGAGGCAGACGGTGGGGGGTGGGGGCGCAGGGCAGGAAGCAGGCTCCCCACCTAGCCGAGAGTCCAATGTGGGGCTCAATCCCAGGACCCTGGGATCATGACCTGAGCTTAAGGCAGAGGCTTAACCCATGAGCCACCCAGGTGTCCCTCAGAGCTCTTAGTTCTGTATTATTTTAAATTTGACTGTTTTCAGTTATTTGTAACTAATTTTCAGTGTTTTTTAATATGTTTTTTTCTCAGAATGCGTACCTTTAATTGAACTGAAAAGTAAAGTTGGACTTGATCTGATAGAATATAAGTCTAATTTGGCTGACTGATTTGAGAGTGAGGACTAACTTTTCTAATTATATGGTTGACATTTTCCTTAGATTGAATAAACTAAATTTATAGCTCTATACTTTTGATGAAAATGTATTTAAAGCACATTATAAGACAATGGCATTTTATTTAAAAAATTGGGAAGAAGTCATGCGAAAGCCTCACTTCTATGTTGGTTTGGCCAAGATGTGATAAAATTAACACTTTACCCCCCAGTTTTTCTGAGTGTATTAGTTTGAACAAATTGTATTTAAGTGAGAGAATAACATGTCGTTAATAGCAAAGCCTCATTGATAAACTATCCAGAAACTGAGGAAGGGAATGACTCTTGATTGGTAACAAATCTTTTTCAACTCAGATGGTTTGTCTTATATACTACTCAATCTCCAGCAGATCGAGCAATGCCTGGCACTTAATAGACCCTCAGTAAATTTTGCTGAATCAAAAAATAAATTAATGGCAATGCCTGGGTGGCTCAGTTGGTTGAACGTCTGCCTTTGGCTCAGGTCATGATCCCAAGGTCCTGGAATTGAATCCCACATCGGGTTCCTTGCTCAGTGGGGAGCCTGCTTCTTCCTCTGCCTGCTGCTCCTTCTGCTTCTCTCTCTCTCTGACAAATAAATAAATAAAATATTTTGAAAAATAAATAACTTCATTAATGAATGGATTAATGAGCAGGGGAGGAACAGAGGAAGTAGTTATTATTAAGTGAAAGAGTGAGGGAATATTTGGGAATGTACTGATAATTTAATATAAAAGATAAAGAGTTTGCACAAAAACTTAGAAAAGTGAACTTTGGTTTAGTCACTGGGAGGGATCTGATATTGTTAGACATTGAAAAGATCCGAGTCAGGATAAATGTTTGAGTATTGATTTACCACTATTAGCACATTCTAAATTTGGATTACCCTTACTCGGAATAAGTTCTGTTCTTTGTCTCTTCGGTCCCCTTGTGGGCGTTTTCAGTCTTACCAGCCTGTGTGTGCCAGTTAAAAACCACGTATACTTTATGGGGCTGAGTCCAATAAAAGCTTTTCAATAAGCCCACATTCATAGTGGAAGATTACTTTCATTCTTGGGAAGGGTGACATATACGTGTGAAGCCCAGGATTCAGATGAAAGGAGTACTTTGGTATTATTTAACTGTGTATTGGCAAGACTTGAGCCAGTATCTGGTTTCTCTTTAGAGACATTTTGCATTATATTACAGTACTCTTACTGTGCTGTGCCAGGGAAATTAAGATCAGCTGGAACACTCTGTAGGTCATTGGCTTGGAATCTCAGGGCACTGAGAACTTGATGTTTTGTTTTAATGACCTCATTTAGGCTGAACCTGCCTTTCTCCCAAAGGCATAAGAGCCTCTTTACAAAACCATGTCTGCACCTTGGGAAATATATGGGAAAGTTTTAGAGAAAAGTGACTAAATATTTGGAGGCATTGGGTCAACCTCCATTTACAGAGTACTTATTAAATGATGGCTTGTTAGTTAAGAAAGATGAAGAGGGTGTATAATTCAGGTCCCTTGAACATCGTTGTAGTCATCAGATTCCATGATGTCTGAAATGTACTTTGAAGGTTGAAGGGAACACTTTTAAGAAGAATGAAAGGAAAAGTGTTTACAGGTCATGTAGCAGTTCATGGGACTTGGGTTCTGGCAGATGCTTTCTACAGAGATTGCCAGAGGATGTCCCTCTTGTAGAATGAAGGACCTCCTCCATATTTCTCAAAGTGGGAGTAAATGATGCGTGTATGCATACGGGGTATGTGAGGATGGTGGGAGGGCCATATGGAAGTCACACAGTAAACATGGAACACCTTTCTGGAACAATCATTTTATTTATTTATTTTTTAAATTTTTTATTTTTTATAAACATATATTTTTATCCCCAGGGGTACTGGTCTGTGTGGAACAATCATTTTAATTGAAAATAGGGCACATGTTTTTATATTAAAACAAATGCTCCTGTTTTTATGACCAGAATGCACTATCTACATCGATTTTTAAGAACAAATTTAATATCTTAACATCATTGTCAACCCGGAGATGACAGTAGCTATGTAAGTTACTTTCTTTTGCATTTTCATTCGTTCTGGTGGAAAAATTCAAGAAACACTAGTGTTGTTTTCAATGTTATGAGACGTGGCTTTTTGTAATCCTTGGAGGATTGGTTATCAATCCTCTTTTCCTTACCCACTTTTCTCTAACCAAAATTCTTTCTCTCTAAAGCTTTTCTGATTTTGTTGATACCTATATCATTTAATATTGAGGTTATTGTGTTGTTAACCATTTGAGGTGTTTTTTCCACTCTGCTTTCCTGCAGCTTAGCAGGAAGTGGCTCTCACCAAAGTCTCTGAAGACCATCTTATTCAGAAGACTTTCTGTGATTATTTTGATATCAAACCTAAGCAGTTTGGGTCATTCTTAACTATTCTTCCCTTCTTAAAACACTTTCTTAACTTCTGTCTCTTACAGGTCTCTGTTGTTGGATCTCAGTGTTTGTTTCCTTAGGGTTTTATCCTAGAACTTTTTGTTTTCATATTAGTCTCCTTTTATTGCTTGGGTGATCTCATCTACTCCCATGGCCTCAGCAGCAATATACATAGAAGTCTCGACTAGTTATCCTGGGTTGCCTGCTAGATATCTTCATTTACACTATTCATTGACACCTCAAACTCTACATATTCCAAACTCAATTAATAATTTTCCTTTTCAGCTTGTTCCTTCTATGTCTCCTGTCATTGGGAGTGATATACTCTACCCATACTAGAAATCAGAAGTCTTAGTTCTTCTTAGTCTCCTTCCTATTCCCCTCTCTCTTCATCTGATTGGTTACACAGTCCTCTTGGAAAAATATCTCTTGACTTCTTCCATTCTGCATTAGGTGTCCTGCTTTGAGATAATCTACCAGGTCAGTTCTGTTGTGTTATCAGTCTGTTTATTTATCAGTGTTCTGCTCTCCAGGAAGCTCTCTAGAGGTAGCAACGAGCCAAGTCTGCCTTGGGCATCAATGCATTTCCAGACATTAGCGTTGTGCCTGGCACATTGTAGGTCCTCTGTAAATACACGTCCTAGGTCATCTGT
This sequence comes from Mustela nivalis, assembly GCF_964662115.1. NCBI lineage: Eukaryota > Metazoa > Chordata > Mammalia > Carnivora > Mustelidae > Mustela > Mustela nivalis. The sequence continues at coordinate 53,811,010 of NC_139030.1, forward strand.
AAATACTTGCTGAATGAACAGATGGTTCAGATAGTGGCACTTTTACCCAAAGTAGGATTCATTTCTAAAATATCTGATAGATGACCATCCAGATAGTCTCCTTGAACATTTTCAATGATAAGGAGTTTTTTTTTTTGCTTGTGATCTATAAAATCCCTATATAGATGCCTTCTTATGAACTGCATGAAAACCAAGATTATATATACTTTCTTAGAATAAAATTTAATTGCTTGTTTTTTTTTTGTAGGATTTTACCTTTCCCTATTTAAATCTTGATTCTGATCCACTATCTCAGCATGTCAGGATATTATTGAATTGTATTCTTTTATTACAGTAATTGTACCTCTCAACTTTGTTTCATATGCACATAGGAATAGATGACATTAATGTCTTCATTCAAAAAAGGAAGACAAAACTTGCCCTGTTAGCCTGCCCTCACGGATGAATCTAGTGGATTAGTCAACACTAAGTTTTCTCAACATGTTGCTAATCCATTCAACCAATATTTATTGAGTATGTTCTTTGTACTAGACGTTGTGTTCACATTTGTCCCTTGAACAAATGTAGGTTCAAACCTGGGTTTGAACTATGTGGGTCCATTTATCCAAGGATTTCTTTCAATAATACAGTAAGCATATTTTCTCTGACTTAATGATTTTCTTAATAATATTTTCTTTTCTCTAGCTTACTTTATCATGATAATACAGTACATAATACATGTAACATCTAAAATAAGTGTTCATTGACTATTAATGTTACTATCAATGTTCATTGATTATTAATGTTAATGTCAATCCTCTGGTTAACAGTAGGCTACTAGTAATTAAGTTTTTGAGGAGTCTAAATGAAACAAGATGGGATTGGGAGGGAGACAAAACAAACAGGGTTGCTAGGGGGAGGGGGTTTGGGAGAAGGGGGTGGGATTATGGACATTGGGGAGGGTATGTGCTTTGGTGAGTGCTGTGAAGTGTGTAAACCTGGCGATTCACAGACCTGTACCCCTGGGGATAAAAATATATATTTATATAAAAAATAAAAAATTAAAAAAAAAGTCATATATGGATTTTAAACTGTTTGGGGTATTGGTATCCCTAACACTGCATTATTCAAGGGTCTGCTGTGTAATTACATTATCATACTGGTCTTGCTCCATCTTGCCTATCAGCAGCATTATGAGGCATTTCTGGTTATTCTTTAGATATCAAGATATCTCAGTTCTAGATACTCCACTGACCTGTTGGTGTAGAAGCTTATGTAAATAGTAATACCTTAGTGACTATTACTATTATCAGTAATGGTTATTCAGTTCTTACAATGCACCAGGTACTGTGCTAAGAAGATAATTTTATAAGATCCCCTTTTCCCAAAACACCAATGAGGTAGACACTACCATCACATCCATCTTAAAGTGGAGGACATTTAGGTTTGAGAAATATTGTATTTTGGGGGGCGCCTAGGTGGCTTGGTGGGTTGGACCTCCGGCTTAGGCTCGGGTCATGGTCTTGGGGTCCTGGGATCAAGTCCTGCGTCGGTCTCTGCTCGGCGTGGGACTTGCTTCCCTGTCTCTCTCTGCCTGCTTCTCTGCCTACTTGTGATCTCCTCTCTCTGTCAAATAAATAAATAAAATCTAAAAAAAATAAAAAAAGAAATATTGTATATATATATTTTTTTAATCAAAATTACATAGCAGGGAAGTGACAGAGGCAGGATCTAAACAGAGACTGCCCTGTATTGGTAAGATTTATAGACTCTTATTTACCCGTTCTTTCTTCCTTCCTCCCTTCTTTCCTCTTTTTTTTTTTTTTTGACTTTCAAAAACAGTTTGAATACAAAAAAAGAAAGTTTTTAATAGATTAGGCCCATACTATGAGTAATATTAAAGGGCATGGTTCTAGAGGTGGACCTTACTGAGACATCACTCTTTTTTTTTTTTTTTTAAGATTTTATTTATTTATTTGTCAGAGAGAGAGAGAGAGCATAAGCAGTAGGGCGGAAGGCAGAGGGACAAGCAGACTCCCTGCTGAACAGGGAGCCCAACGTGGGACATGAAGACCTGAGCCAAAGGCAGAAGCTTAGGCACCCAGGCTTCCCGCTGAGATATTTTTCTTATGTGGCATAACCAATGTGCCTTGTGGAACAGAACCAATTTTAGATTATTCCAAAGGTTCATTTCAGTCAACACCAGCTTGGCGTTGATTAGCTTATTTCTAGATTTTATATAAAATTATAGTAATCACATACAATTTAAATATAAAAATGGTTTTTTCCTTCTTAGAGAAAAGCACTTCATCAAACTAGGCAGACTGTCTTGTGGATTGTGGAGGTCTGCACTGGTAGAGCAGTCTGATTTCTTTTCTCTTACACTAGTTTCTAAGGGTGCATATATCCTTCCTTTATATGAGTAAGGATATAATCTGCAAGGTGCTTTCAAACATGTTATAACCTTTATCCTTTTAATGTATGGCTGTTGTCAGTATATGAGTTAGTTTTATTCAGTTTTATAGATGGAAAGAGGTAGGGTCAAAGATAAGAGTTAAATCATACTGTACTGCACGGCAGAGCTGGGGCTTGATCCCAGATTTTCAGATTTTAGTTCTAGCTCTTGAGTACCTAACACAAAATTGATGGGTACATTCTGTTTTCAATGATGAGAAATTCTGTGCAGTGAAACATGGTCTGTGAGAATAGTAAAGAGTTATCTTTTCAACTGTTTGAGAAACCCAACTTTAATATATTCTGGTCTTCCTTTACCTCTACTGTTTTTCTTGTGGTATTGGTATATTGCTTTAAGGAAATATCAGAAATCCCTTTTATTATTGTTTCAGGAAATGTCAGAAATCCTTATTATTATTTTTTAATTTGTAGGATTTTGAATGATTTTTTTTTGAAACTACCAGGGAAACTGGATCATTCTCAATTCAGGATGTATTCTGACCGAAAGAGTTCAGCTGTACTCTGGGGTGTTAAATTAATTTTCATTGACAGACACTTGCCTGGGATTTAATTGAGATTTAAGTTAGTAAAAACCCTGCCTGTGGCCTAGAGAACAATTGGACAAAGTAGATGAAGTAGAGAGGAAAGTATTTTCTCAAATCTTCTTACCCCCTTGGACAGAACCCAGGTCACCTGCAGAGATAGGGAAGCAGACCTGTACTGCCACTACACACTCACCCTACCAAGTCAGACACACATCATTGGAGTCAATGCAAGGCTATAAATATCAGTGCAGAGATTACTGGTTTATAAAGTATGGGATTTAAAAAATGACTCAAGTATTGAGATTGAATTAAAGTCCATTTAATAAAAAGAAGTTAGTAATCCTTCACATAATATGATTACCCATTAACCTTAGAAAAAAATTTTTTTTATATATATATAAAATGCTTTAGGGTGGCAATTCTCAGACTTCAGTGGGCACGACACATACCTAGAAATCTTTGATTTAAGTGCAGGTTCCTGAGCCTCATCCCTGGGAAGTCTGTGTCTGTAGGTCTGGATTGGGTCTGGATTTAGCTTTTGCTTGAATTTTAATTTGAGTGAATTTTAAAAATAGAATATTTCTAATTCAAAAAGATATAAGCTCTCTATGTTTATTATAACATTATTTATGATAGCTGAGATATGGAAGTAACCTGAATGTTGATCAGTAGATGAATAGAAAAAGAAAATAGTATAGCCATGTAATTTATAAATAAATTACATGGCTATAAAAGAGGGTGAAATCTTACTATTAGTGACACATGGATAGAGCTAGAGGGTATTATGCTGAGTGAAATAAGTCAGACTGCAAAAGACAATTACCATGAGATTTTACTCATATGTAGGATCTAAAAAACAAAACAAATGAATAAATAAAAAGCAGAATCAGAACTATCAACACAGGGGCGCCTGGGTGGCTCAGTGGGTTAAAGCCTCTGCCTTTGGCTCAGGTCATGATTCCAGGGTCCTGGGATCGAGCCCCGCATCGAGCCCCGCATCGAGCCCCGCATCAGGCTCTCTGCTCAGCAGAGAGCCTGTTTCCTCCTCTCTCTCTGCCTGCCTCTCTGCCTACTTGTGATCTACCAAATAAATAATAAATATTAAAAAAAAAAAAGAACTATCAACACAGAACAAATGGTTGCCAGAGGAAAAGAGGGTGCCATGCACAGCATTTATGTATAAAGATGTCAAGTCACTATGTTATCACCTGAGAACGAATGCAACATTGTATGTCAACTATACTAAGAAAAAAATTTTTTAAAAAAGGTTTATTTGTTATTTAATAAAGAACGTCCATGGCAATGGGAATTGTCAGGGCTATGAGTGCAAAAGTGGTTGTTGAAGTAGACCACAGTCGGGGGGGGGGGGGCTCTTAAAATATTTTTTTGTCTGTGGCTAGTTCCAAATACAGACAGCAGAGGGGGCATGCTTTAGATGACCCAAAGAATCCATGACCTGATGATTGTTTTAGTATACAGTATTCTAGATTGCATTGTTAATTTATTTACATTTGGACTATTAGAGAAGTATCATTTGTTGAAACAAGCGTTCTGTTTTAGAAGGGACCATACGATTGGAAGTTTTTATAAGTTAATTATTTGTAGAAAAATATTTTAATTATGTATTTAAATAATTCTGGTTTCTTTTCACACTTTCATATTATGATATGAACAGTGGCTCTAGATAGTTTCTCTTATAGGTTGGGTTTTTATTTTTAGTTGTAAGAAATAAGAGTCTGATATGCTAAAGATTTAGTTGATGGTAAAACTAGAATTGACAGATGTCTCCTGCAGATTGTTTTTTGAATAAAGTTCAGTAATATTTTGCCTGAGAATTGAAGATATATGTCATTCAGTCCATATTATATCATTAAAAATTGGAAATGAGTCCCATATCCTAGAACTTTTTTGTTTGTTTGTTTGTTTTTCTTTCCAGACTTTGTACACATATACATGCTTTTGTTTATAATTTGGTATTCTTTTTTATATGGCATTTTTCTATACTTGCTTTTACCAATTAATGCTCTATGAGTAACAAAAGAATAAATCAACTTGAATTAGGTTAAGCAGAAATGGAATGCCTCCTCTGCCTTTACTTGTGTCAAATTGTGACCTGTTTTTTGAAGGCAGAGACTGTTCTTTTTTATCTCTGCAGTTTCTACAGTGAAACATTGGACAAAGTAAGGAGTGTCACCGCTGGTATCAATTCCTAGATAGAGGCTATGGTGGATTAAAGATGGATGCATATTCTTTGCTATGCCTCACATTCCTCTCTTGTCCTTCAGAATCTTGGAGGGATAAAATCTTTGACTTATAATATAATGGAGGTGACATTGTGACAGTTCCTGGTCTAAGGCTTTAATGGACTGGAAGCTTCCATTTCCTGTTTCCTGGAATGCTGTCTTGGGAAACCTGAGCTTTCTTATGTGAGCCTTGTATGACTTTTTGAGACCACCAGAGAGGCCATGTGGAGTCTCTGACCAGTAGTTTCAGTTAAGCCCATTTATTTAGCCGTCCCTGCCAAGATGCTGGACATAAGAGTGAGGCAATCTTGGATCCTCCAGATTCATCCGTCCACCAGCTGAATACCTTGACACCATCTAGAACTGAAGAATTACTTAGCTAATCTGCCCTCTTGATCCACAAGAGCATGAGAAACAATAAAAGCATTGCTGTTTTAAATCACTGTGTTTTGGGGCAATTTGTGATGCAGCAATAGGATAACCAGAACAAAGGCAGAGCTCCTGAGAGAATAGATGGTGGCAACTGGAAGGAACCTTGGAGAATATCTTATTTACCATTCCCCATTGTAGGGAAAGACTGCGTTTTAGAGAGAGGAAGTGACATTTTCACTTCAGGGTCATCCAGACAGACAGTTATGGTTACAGCCAGTATTCTAATCTTTGTTGCTCTTGCCTCTGGAGGGCTAAGACCATTAATTTCGTACTTCAGAACTGATAAGTAAAGACCTATAGCTACAGCCTTGAGGTCATCTAAAGAACTACTATTAAGACAGAAAGAATTTTTGCAAACTCAAAAAGAACCTGACCCCAAAACAGTATTTGTTCCAGAAATACTCAGCCCAACTATTTTTTATTACTTAGCTGCTATAATAAAAAGATACATTCCAGTGTAAGTGTATGTTTTACTTAAAAATCAAATACATTAAATAACACTAGAAACATAAACATGCACACAAATGATGAATGCTCACTTCCTATACAGGCAATTTCAACATTCATGCAATTTGTAATTAAAAAATTCATTGGTAACCTCAGAAACTTCTAATGCATTTTTCCATAGGATCAATGATTTTAAAAATTTATTTTAATATATAATGTGCCTAATGTTTAAATAATCACCTTATTTATCAGTTTTCTATGGGAAAATGCTTTCCAAATACCAGCTTGGTATCTATGAACCCATCAGTCCAACCACCCCCTTTATTTGTTTTTGGCAGAAGAACTGGGTTCTGCTCTTTCTATGAGCAGTGGGAGTGAGCAATTAGCTTGCTCTTAGCACACACTGGTGGCACAGATCTCCTTATGACTATGATGAAGGAGAGAAGGTTCTGGGGCCTCCATGCAGTTGGAGATTGTGCTCTGCTTGGTGATGAGAAGAAAGAGAGTGTGGTTCAGGACTTATTGTTGGTTAAATATCTTAGTTGAGGTCAGCTCCTTGTAGTTTTCCCTCCCCTCTTTCTTCCAAGTATCCTAGAGATTGGTATGTACTTGCTTTCATTTTCATCCTTCCCAATAGCTTCCTCCTTTCAAGGTATTAATTCTTAAACTCACTAGACAGCAAAATGAAATCTTTCTATTTTTCTATAGATCCCTATTTCTAAAGATGAAACAGTAATTTTTCTCTATTTTTCTTTCTTCCTTTTTCTTTTTATTTATTTTTTTTAGAGAGAGAGAGCACACATGCACATGAGGTGGGGTGGGGAATGTGGGGTAGAGAAGGAGAGGGAGAGTGAGAGTCCCAAACAGGCTGCATGACCAGTGCAGAGTCAGACGTGGTGCTGGATCCCACAACCCTGAGACGTGACCCAAGCCAAAACCAAGAGTCAGATGCTCAACGGACTGAGCTACCCAGGTGCCCCTATTTAATTATCTTTTATTTCATTTTCTTTTCTTTTCCTTTCTCTTCTCTTGTCATCTCTTTCCTACTCTTCCCTCCCTCCCTTCCTTCCTTCTTCCCTCCTTTTGTCCTTTGTTCTATCTATCTACACCCACCCTTCTCTCCTTCCTCTCTACCCATTGTCTTATTTCTCTTAAAATCAACCTATGTTCTTCTATGCCTGGACAATTGTTAGTATAGTTAATTAAATCCTTAAGTTTATTTTTATATTCAGGGGAAGTGAGTGGCACCTTTATTGATTATGTAGCTAAAACAAGGTATGGGTACTTCCAGATTGTAAACCCTTGGTAGGAGGGAATATAGGCAGTTTTTCTCTATAATCCCTTTTCATTAGTATCTTGAAATACTTAGCAATATTTGTTGTGTAAATGAATAAAAAATTGAATATCAGTTATGACCTCCTTCTGTGATTATTTATCAGTGCCATAAAGGAGGGTGAAATGCATTGATGGAGATTATTTTAAAAACCCGTGAATGTGTGCATGCTGTCTGCATTTCTAACCTGTGTGTTTAATACGAATATGTGATATTTTAGCGTCAAATTTTGCTTTTGGCTTTCTCTTGTACCTGTATTTTTCACTTTCACTGACGTGTTCTGGTAATAGTGTTTGGCTTTCTTGTTATGACACCATCAAATAGTGCAGCTGTGTAAAGTCATAGATGTGGTGTAGTTAACTCATTAATAATAAGGGAAATAACCTGACATTACTTCTGTTCCTTAGTAAGATTAAGTAAATGAAGGTTTGGAGTGTATTTCAAGGATTAAAGACTAGATCTAGGAAACATTTTTTTTTTTTTCAGCAATGTTTTTGATGGTGAGTGAACTCTAGTTCTTTACTTAAGCAGAATAATTTGCACTGTGACAGTTCCAGCTTTCCTCAGGATAAGACATGAATTGTGCTGGAAAGTTCAAGGTAATTTTTGTGTTTTATGTTTCCTTGAGCCTGATTTGAAAGTGTAAAAATAAGATGCCAAAAAGTCCCAACTTGAAGAACATATTATTCCACCAAATGTTATCTTTGTGTATTTATCAGTTTTTTGCTCTAACCATTCTAAACTATTTGCTATTTTTATCTTCTTAGACCAAATGTACTTTAAATAATTCCTTAAGTAATCCAGAAGGAAAATATGCAATGAGAGAATTCCAAATAGTAATTTTAAGAGAAACTTAGAATCATGTGCAAGGCAACTTTTTATTAAGGATCTTGGTTAATTCTCAGTCCCTCTTTTCCTTTCTACACCCCATCTTAAAGAAAGCTGGTGTTTATTCATTTGAGAGATATTAATTACCGTCTTTATATTTGGGTTTAGGATTCTTCAGACTTTTGTTGGGGCACAAATTCATGAGAAATTCAGTGTTTCGAAGATGAAACAATGCTATTTGCTTTACTAAAACTTATTAATGTTACAGAATTTATTGTAAGTGTTATTGTTTCCTTCTATTACAGTTTAGCCACTCATGTTTGGAAAAATTTATTTGTCATTATGGATGGAGTGGAGCGCCTACAGTACACTGCCAGTTGGAGGTTTATATGTGGGTATCGAATATGGAATATAGCTTTTGTTTAAATTTTCTACTCAGCTATTCTTCTTAGACTCATGGTCTTATTCTGTACTATTGTCGTCTTCTCTAAATGCCATCAGCTGATCTCCCAGGTCATACCCTTCTTTTCTTGTTGTGTTAGTGCTAGAGCACTCTTTCTAAAAGCCTAAATCTAAGCATGACATTCTTCTATGTTAATTCTTGGATGACTGTCCTCTACTCACAAAATAGAGTGTACACTCTTTATTGTTGCTTTGAGGCCTTCAGTGATCTGTCTTCTGACAGCATTGCCCTTGCCTACTGTCTCCTCTCCATATCTGAGAGGGAGGACTTGGGATTGAAAGGCCGTTTATACAGACTTACAGGCCATGACCTTTTTTGGTTTGTTTGTTTAAGTATCTAATAACACCTCCTCTGTACATGGCTTATATTTCTAATTTCCGAGTATTTCAGGATTTGCTGTACATATTGGATTGCTTATCATTGTTTTTGCCCTCAGGTTTGACCTCCCTGCATTCTCCTAAGTCATCTACCCTTCTTCCAACCATTTTATGTTTTCATATATTAAAGTTCATGGTTAAATTTGCTTCCTGGTCTCTTTGTAGATGGCCTTAGTGTTTGTGTTTGTTATTCTTGTTTGGGGGGATTTGAAAAGGAAAAAAGAATGCGTTATCTATAGTCTTGAAACTTTAAATACATTGGAAATGCATTTATTAGTCCATTTATTCATTTAATTATAATATTTTTAAAAATGTTTTATTAATTTATTTGTTGAGAGAGAGAGAGCACAAGCAAGGAGGGTAGGAGGCAGGGGGGGAAGCAGGCTCTCTGCTGAGCAAGAAGCCCAATGCAGAACTCGATCTCAGGACCCTGGGATCATGACTTGAACCGAAGGCAGATGCATAACCAACTGAGCCACCCAGGTGCCCCTTAATTTGTAATCTTATTCTCTTGAGTAGAAATTACTTGTAGTTCACAATATAAAAATACATTAAAATTGCTCATTGAGAAGTCTTGCTCCCATTCTTCAATCCATTGGCTCATTATGTCTCCCCCAATCCCTATAGGGATCCACTTTTATCAATGTCTTTTATATATTGCCCTGTATTCATTTATGTAAATATTAATAACTATATATAGTTGGATATGTAGTTATACATAGTTGTGTGTATGTATGTGTACACACATATGTCCTATTTACTTTGCTTCTTGGCTTAATTGTTTCTCTTGGCTTAAATGTTTAAAGTACATAAAAGTACTTTAAAGGAACAGACTACTATATAACAAAAAGTGATTTGTATCAATTTATGATTTAGGATTGGTTCTTGCAGAGTTGTAATGACACTTCTATGAAACTGAAGACATATCACCAGGAAATGCAAATAACTGGAAAATAACAGATCAAGGAGGAATGTGGAGGCAGAGCTGAGATGCTATGAGAGAAGCAGCATGATGCTGAAAGTGAAAAAGAAAAAGAGAAGTTGGAATTTAGGACAACTTTCATATACTAAGGACGGTTTCCACAGATGGAAAAAAGAGAGGTCATAGAGCACAGTGCTGAACCACATACAAAGCCCTTACAAAGTAAGCAGAGAAGAGAGTTAGTCTGACCATACGTCTTCCCAAAGATCTAGAGTAACTAGCAAAGTTTGTTTCAGAAAGTTCTGTCACTTCCGAAAGAGTATACATCTCTGTACACATCTGGAAAAGTTTTGATAGACTTGAGACTATTAAACGGTTTCTGTGACTTTTGCCTTATCTATGTACATTCAGCAATGAATATGTATTCAGGGATTCAGAACGAGGATGATGCCTTCAAGGGCCCAATTTTCCAAGCATCTATAATTACATACTATGAAAACAATTAAACAAAGACTTTGCTGGTTGGATTTGAGTTATTGATGTTGAATAAATTGGGGCACCTGGGTGGCTCAGGGGTTTGAGCCTCTGCCTTCGGCTCAGGTCATGGTCCCAGGGTCCTGGGATTGAGCCCCCTGTCGGGCTCTTTGATCGGTGGGGAGCCTGCTTCTCCCTTTCTCTGCCTGCCTCTCTGCCTGTCAAATAAGTAAATAAAATCTTAAAAAAAAAAATGATGTTGAATAAATAGTTCCATCAGGCTTTTTGTATATGTAAATAAGAAAGCTCTACTAAAACATAATACAAAAAAGTTCAGTGATTTAGAAGAGTGCTACCTGAGTGATCTTATATTTTTAATTGGAAAATAATACAATTTTATTTTATATTTTAAATTTTGAATAAATACTTACATTTAAATAATGTGTTTAAATGAACTATTAAATATTATGGAAAACTGTGGGGTGTCTGGGTGTCTCAGTCGGTTAAGCCCTCAGGAGCCCACTGGCCCTGCCCAGCAAGGAGTCCTCTTCTCCCTCTCCCTCTGCCCCTCCCACTGCTCTGGCTCCCTCTCTCTAGCATAAATAAATAAAATCTTAAAAAATATTCTTTAAAAAAATAAATATTATGGAAAACTAGAAATTATGTACAAATAAAAGATAGAGCTAAAACCACTGAACAAAAACTAAAAGCACAATCCCATCGCTTAGGAATAGCTCTTGCTAATATCTTGGGTACCTCATCTTTTTCTTACTTTTTAATGCATCTGAACATAATCTTAAATTTTAGATCAAACACTATACATTGATCTAAAATTATAAACTTTTAGCAGTAAGGGTTCCTATTAATTATTTGTTTTCTTGCTTTACAAATGCAGAGACTGAGACCCAAGGGAATTAAATTACTTGCCAGCACGGGGCCATAATTCTTTATCAAGTGGAAGAGAGGCGAGAATAGAACTCCTGTTTTCTAATCTTTCTACAATGTCACTGCATGCAGGTCCCCTCTTTAATTTCTCAGATTGTTAGCAGGTTGCTATGTACACGAATGCCAGACTATGAAGACGAAAGGTTCAATGAACACAGTGTGCCTAGCAGCTGTTGCCAGCCACCTGCTTGGATCCCAGGTTGGCGGTGCCCAAGAAGCAGGACCTCCAAGTGAGAGCTGGCTTGTTCAGCATTGGGTCCCAAAGGCCTCACTGAGATCAGTAGCCTCTGAAACAGAGGCTCTGGGCCAAGCTTATGAAGCATGTAGCCCAGTGGCCCAGAATAATAGATACTGCTTTGGAGAAAGCAGTGGGATCAAGAAGTAGTTTCTGAGGATTAGTGAGGAATGATAGGGAATTAAAGTGCCCTGAGGCCTTTGAAGACCTCTGCTCTTCAGACCAATAATAGGGAAGATCAGAGGGTACTAGACTTTCATATATATCCAGATTCTCTGAAAATTAACAAAATCACTGGATAGGTGTCACTGGATAGGATCCAGTTGGACCTGGGTAGAATAGCCTTTTCTCTTAACTTCTTTTATTGAAGAATTTTATTGAAGAAGTACTATTAAGATACCCTGGGCCCAGAGCTCTGCTTGTGGTTATTATTGATGTTGGGCATGGGGGGGAGCAATAATTATTCTATTCTATTTATTTATGTATGTATTTATTATTTTGGTGGGTGGGGAGGGGGTAGAGGTAGGGCAAGAGAGAGAATCTTAAGCAGGCTCCATGCCCAGCATGGAGCAGATCTCATAACCCCGAGATCATGATCTGCACTGAAATCAACAGACACTTAACCGACTGGGCTACCCAGGTGCCCCATTCATATATATATGAATATGAAATTTGTTTTGTTTAGTCCTGAAGCTTTCCAAGTCTGTCACTCGATAGATACTCTCAGCAATATTCAGTCAAAACCCTTTACTTCCTGGGGTGGAAGGCACCTCATTTTGAGATGCGAATGCCAGAATGATCTCCCTGTGCACTCTTTCTCCATCCCTAGTCATAGAAAGCCTACATTCTACGCAGAAGACTAGTGGGAAGAGTATTTTTAAGTGCCAATTTATCTCGTTAACCACTGGGTTTGAGAGGAATTCTCAATTAAATACACAGAAATGTCTGTGTATTATCTCTGATCAGCTTAATATTAGAACTGAAAGCAGTTCCTTAGGGCTGATAGAAATTCATTAGGCCAAATAATTTCACTAGGTTGAAAAACTGTATAATTGGTAATAGGAGTACAGCCAAGTATCGCTATGTTATTACATACACGATGGAGCTGTTCACCTAATAAATCAAGGGGCAGTTTTGCAAATGTGCATTAGAAAAGAACCAGGGCAGCTGTGAATTTAGAGCACTTTTAATAGCAAATAATGAAGTTAATATTTTCTTTTCATGTAGTGATGAAGGTGATAATGTCTTGTTTGTGAAATTTTTAAAAAGTGAAACCACTTCTATAAAGCAGAAAGTAGTTTCAGCCATATGTTCAGATGAAACTGCTGTAAAAGACATGTGTTTAGTCTTCATTCCATGCTATGCAGGACTTCAACGAGGTGCTATGTGCTGTGTATAGAGCGTAAGTTAAATATCATTTGCACCAGTTTATGATCTCAATAATAGTTTCCTTGCCCCCCCCCCCCCCAAAACTATTGGATTTAGCTTCCTTTGAGTGTGGTTTAAGGTCATGCAATTTATTTATTTTAAGATTTTTTTTTAAATTTATTTATTTGACAGACAGAGATCACAAGTAGGCAGAGAGGCAGGCAGAGAGAGAGGAGGAAGCAGGCTCCCTGCTGAGCAGAGAGCCCGATGTGGGACTCCATCCTAGGATCCTGGGATCACGACCTGAGCCGAAAGCAGAGGCTTTAACCCACTGAGCCACCCAGGCGCCCCAACAATTTATTTATTACAGAACTGATAGATCTGAAAAAGTGCAGTCACATTCAGTTCACTGGGAGGTAACATTGTTTCTAGTGGTGGTATTACCGCTCAATAGTTTTGGAACAACTGACTTGTTCTTGGGACATTGATAACTATCTTTTACACATTCCCATTGGTGACTGATCTTAATTCCTTGTGACTATCTGATTTTAAGAAAGAGTGAAAAGTTGTTTCAAGCCAGTTCTAGAGAATGACATGCACACTAGGAAATCTCTGAAGTTAATGAGTCTCTGAGCTTTTTGCTGGACTTGAGCACGCTGGTGTTCCCTAGGAAGAATATAAAATCAGTTGTGGACAGGAACGTTGTTAAAATAAGGATATAGGATGTCTGAAAACTTTGTGTGACATTTTCTGTGAAACTGCAAAGTAGAATATTTTAACTGGGATAGTATTTTTTCCAAGGGCACAGTATTATTATAGTTGTAATTTGAACTAAATACATCCTAGTAGGATAGTTTCGCAAAAGCAAAAACAGCAATAATCACAAATCATTATAAATAGCACTTGAGTACGGTCTTGTATTCCATCTCCTGTAAAATGTCTGTAAATGTACACATTGGGTCCAGGAAAGGCTCCTATGTACTTTGAAGTGTTCATTCAACAAACTGAGCGTACTTTTACCCCATCAGTTTTGTCATGCAACTGATAGGTACCTTTAAATGAATGCTACCCAGAAGAAATTTTTGGAGTGATTTCTCTGAATCGTGAATTTTGATAAAGGTGTCTGAGAGGTTTAAACAGAAACCATCTTTTTCTCAAAATCACTTTCCTGCAGTGCGCTGAATATTCAAAACTCCTGGTTTGATTTTAGAACCATGTTACCTAAAATAGCTTGCAACTCCTCCCATTTATGCCAGAAAACAGTGGTCTCTCCTTTGTTAGCAAACTGTCAAATGGATAAATGTGGCTGAAAATAAAAACACAGATTGGTGGTAAACAGTTGGGACTAAAGCTCCACAGGATGAGATTTACCTGAATAACTTCTGAGACAGTCACTTTGGAAGGCTCTCCACCATTTGCTGCATCTGTATCTTCTGGTGTCTTTGTTAAACCTGTGTCATTATCACATAGTCCCTCCTCATCAATATTTGAACATGTGGTCAGAAAATGCATATTCTCCCACAATCACAGTGAAGAATCCTGTTCTCTCTCCACCTACATAAAGCTCTGTAATGATGTCCACATTTGCTTTCTCAAAGTTTCTGCTGTGACCACTGGCAGAAACAGCATAGCAGACCAGATGGTCTGTTGATTTGAGTAGAAAAATTCTTTGGCCTTTATTTAATTCAGTAGTCATACTCAATCTGCTCAGGAGAGTCTAATGAGAGAACATAAGGATGCTGCTGTTAAGATGAGGTAGGTTGGCAACATTTCTGCATTTCTTGCCTGCCCTTGGCTGGGCATTGTCAGTCGTTTTTTTGTCTTTATAAAACCAGTAAATGGATCATTTAAATAATAAAAGCATTTTTCCACGTGGCATAATTTTTTTTTTTTAAGTGGCTCGAGGTTTAACTCGTCTTACTGGTAGAGAATTTATGAAGTTTGGAAGCAGATTTATCTTCATAATTGACGAGAAGCTGACCATCTCGTTTGGCTGAAGAAATATTTTGGTAACCACTGCGGTTCTAAGGTGGGAGCATCAGAAAGAGGAGGAGGGAAGCCCCACACAAATGCTGGGACTGTCTTTGGAACTGGATGTTTCCATCAGAAGTAGCTGTGACAAACACTGTGTTCAGGAAGGAGTGCTCACCTCCTTCTGATGCTATCTACAGTGGTTCCACGTCACTCGCTGCTGATGCCATGCTTTCACTTGTGTGAGAAAATTTTTATGTCAGGGTCAGTTTTCTTTATAATGGTTCAGATATCTCAAATGAAAATTTACTTTGGAAGATCATTCCAAATGTCAGTTTCTGGTCGGTAATGTTAGCAGACTTTGAATTAAGGAAAATAAAAATGAGTCAGGATTTTTGCCTCTAAGTATTTATTAGATTTTCAACTCATTGACTGTCCAACAGACTCCCTCCCTCGTTCATTCCTTTCTTTTATTGTCAGCAAAGTTTTCTGTTCATCTGTGGCGCGAGAGTTGGTAATATAAACAGCATTACATTATTGTGTCAATTCCAGTATTAAAAATAGCTCATCTGTAAAAATATTGGAGTTAGCATGTTTGGGAAATACAGTGTTCCAGTAAATGGATTTTTTTTTTTTAACACTAAAATACAACTTTTTTTTTTTTTAATGGAGAAAACTGCCTTTAACCGAGTAGTGTACCTGAGAGAACAAATACCCAGCATCATGCCTGAAACAGAAAAGATGGTCACCTATAATTAACTAGAGAAGGAGGCTCCGTTTTTAGGGATGTCTTCTCTTAACCCTCAGTCTTTTTTAATAATTTGGCCAGATATAGCACTCTAGGTTCAAAATAATTTTGCTCTCAGAGCTTGAAAGATATTAATCCACTGTCACTCAGCATCTAGTTTTGAAGATAAAAAGCTTATTGCTGAACTGATTCCTGTTTATTTGTTAAGTAAGACTTTTTGTTTTGATTTGTTTATTATTGTTATTTTTTAATCTTCTCTCTGGAAGCTTTGCAGTTTTTCTTTTACTGTTGGGATTATGATATTTCACTAAAATATGTTAAAAATTCTCATAAAAAATACACTGTTTGGCTCTGTGCTTGATAGGCTCATTTAATCTCAAGCCTACAGTCTTTTATTCAGCTAAGAGAACATTATGTGTTTCATTATTTTCTCTCTTCTGTTTTCCCCTTCTGGGTCCAAATTTTGCCAAGCATTATGTCAGCCTTGTGGTTTTGAGCGAGTTAACCTCTAACATCTTTGATCATCAATTGCATTATTATAAAGTGGAAATTATAATCCCCAGGAGGCCCGTACCCAATATGGTAATTATTCTTTCTCCTTCAGATGGCTTGCTCCCCTAAGCTTATCGTTTTGATCAAGGCACTTGAATCTAAATATAGACTTCTGGCTCTAAAAGTGATGTCTGGGCTGTTTTTAGCATGAAGGTTATTGAACATGACTCTGGTCTTCCTCAAGGTAGCACTAGATCATTTCTGAAGGTTTCTTTGAATACTGTAGCACGTGTTATATGGCCAAGACAGAGGTCAGCACAAAGAGAAGAGTCAAAGTATATATGGGAATGGGAGCTAGAATATTAAATACAAAGCGACACTTAGAGTCTGTTAGAAGGTAGAAGTGGTAGAAGTCTGTAGAAGCAAAACAGGGGACCTGCAGTGTTTCCGTATGAGTTCATCTGATGAATGGCCGCCAGATTAAGTCTTCCCAAAAGAACAGCTCTGGTCATGTCACGCTCCTTAAAAACCTTCGCTGGATTCTATTGCCTATAAAATTAACGTCAGACTCTGACACTTAATATTCAAGTTGTCCAGAAGAGTGGTTCCAGGGAAACTTTCCAATCGTATATCCTGCTATTCTCTATGTCTTCAGTCTAATCAAAATTTATTTCTCTGTTTCCCAGATCTAGCCCATGATGTTACGCTGTTCTGTTGAGTGGGGTTCTCCCTGCCACCTATTTATTCCAGCAAAGTCCTTCTCTTTAAGGTCCACCTCCACAGCCTCTTCCTTTACGAGCTTCCTCCAACCTCCGTAACTCTGTTTCTCTGTGTGGCCCAGTGCATGGGATTCGTGCATTCCCGACACACTGCACTGATTTTGGGGGAGTTGGGGGGGGGTGTCATACTCACCTGTGATCTGCGAAGCTCTAACAGTGCTTCATTTGTAGTTTGACTCCATAAGTTTGGTTGGATGAATGAGCTAATGGGAAGGTGTTGCTGTCCTGGTGCCCCATCGCATACTGCATGCAGCAAAGGAAATGTGGAGGGCTTTGTTTATCTTCGTGGAGCTGACGAATGACCACATTGTGCTTGGTTGACTGTCTGGATTAGAAGTTTTTATATTATCACTATGACAACTTTTTGATGTTTATCAACAGCTGGAAGCACTTTGCTAATGGAACGGGAATACCGTCAGGTATTTTGGACATACTTAGCTTTTAGTCCTGTATTTAAAGAGTTTCTATCAAGAAAAATGAAAGTCAAACACAATACAGCTGTCACTGAAAATATTGTGCATTTTAATGACATTTCTTATACCATCGAACTTCTTTTGCCTATGGGAATGGTTTGAGAAGAAACTGACTTGCTACTTGGGATCAAGGGTAATAAATCTGCGGAGAATTAAGGTCTCTTTCAAAATGCCTCTCTCTTCTGCTTCTTTCCCACTGATGAAATTGAAGATAGTGGAATATCCTGTTCTTTAAGTTGTAGTTTTCCCTATAAACTGTAAGGAAATGTGTAACTTTTATAAAGGTATTAGCAGTTTCTTGATAAATATGAGGAACAGGAACAGGCAAGACATTATATGGCAGTTTGTTAGGTGTGATTTATATTTGGGAGGAGAGCAGCTTTAATTTTGTGTCTTCAGTCATCAGGGTGACATTGATTTGTGGCAAGACAATGTATTCCTTTGTATTTTTGCAGTAATGATAAGAGAAAAATACTTAAGTCTCCTGAAAAGAACTTTTAAATTGTAGGGATTTAATCCTTGTCATCTCTCTTTGTCTAAAAAGGCAAATCTTTTTGTTTCTTTCAGGAAGTGAGTGTTTTCAAGTTTGTTTTAATTTTTTCCCCCTTATAAATGGAAAAATACTTGAAGTCCATTTTTAAAAATGCATTTTGCAGATAAGGATAGATGCTCTGAGTTGGTAGAAGACAAGGGATGAAAACTCAAGTCTTCTAACATAATACCAATAATATTAACAACATATAAATGATACTAGCAGCTAATATGTATAATTCATATTATTTCCATGTACTATCACTATAAGGAGACTGAGCATGGTAAGTTAAGTGCCTTACTTCAGTTCACACCATCATTAAGAGGGTTCAGATACAGGTTATCTCAATATAACCCAAAGATGTAGTCATCTGTGGTTTCACCTTTCATTGTTGATTAATTGATTGAAGATCTAAATGGCTTTATTAAACAATTCATGAATCAGGCAGCATCACATCTAGTAAGTAGAGATGGTTACACTCTTTCTTTCTTTTTTTTTTTTTTAAGATTTTATTTGTTTATTTGACAGAGATCACAAGTAGGCAGAGAGGCAGGCAGAGAGAGATGGGGAAGCAGGCTCCCTGCTGAGCAGAGAGCCCGATGCCATGCGGGGCTCCATCCCAGGACCCTGAGACCATGACCTGAACTGAAGGCAGAGGCTTAACCCACTGAACCACCCAAGCAGCCCTGGTTTCACTCTTTCAACAAAGCTTTTGAGTAGATAAAAATTCTCTAAGAAAATAAGGATTAATTTTAAACCTGACATCACAACATTAGTATTAGTGTTGGTCTCCTAAATGTTATTTCATTTCATTGCAGAGCATATCTGTGTCACAATCACAAAGATAGAATAAAACTCCTTATTGGGCCAAATAAAAATTTCCTATTTAAAATAAAAAGATGATGGAAATTGAATTTGGGTTAAACCTTCTATAGTTTATAAATTGAGTTAAATATAATCCATTCTAAACTCTGGATGTTAACACAGAATTTGATTTAATGCCGAAGTGTAAATGAGGTCAACTAATTTTGTTAGATTCGCAGGAAGACAAAACAAGTATGATTTTCAGCACCAGTAAAGGACATACCCTAAAATAAGAAAAACTGCTTCATTAAGCTTACCTAGAATGTTTTTATGATTAGAAAATCCATGAAGAAATTATTTCAACTTTAATGTAAAAATGAGTACAATGTTTTACAACTGAAAATCGTTTATTGTATACCTTTCACTCTTTTCCCACCTATTTTATGTTACTTATTTTTCCTTTTCTTCCTTCTTTTGGACTAACCAAGTATTTTTAAATCATTTAGCTATTTCACTCTATCATCGTATAGTTTTGTACTATTTTACTATTCCTTGGTACTGTCCTTGACTTTATAACATGGTTTTTTTACTTTACCCAAGGGATCCTGTCACCATAACTCAGATCACTTAGTTCTATTATTGTCCTTTCATCCTTTGTGTGAATGTCATCTTATATTTTAATCATACACATATTTTAAATTTCATAAGATGTTGATAACGTTAATGGATATGTTCATTCAAAATTCATTTTGAGTTACCAATATATTTACTTTTTCCATTCCTCTTTCTTATATTCTGCAATTAAAAAAAATCTGGAATCAATTTCTTTTTGCCTGAAAAATTCCCTTTAATATTTATTTTAATGGTATTCTGCCAGTCACAAATTATCTCTGATTTTCTTTGCCCAGAAATGTCTTTATTTTGAAAGGTATTTTTATTGCATATTAACTTCTGCCATTATTTTCTATTAATATTTCATAGAGTCTTTTCATTGTCTTCTGACTCTTATCATTTCTGTTAAGAAATTAACTGCTAGTCTTGTCATTGGATTTTCAAAGATTCTGTCCCCCCCACCCCCCGCCCCAGGCTGCTTTTAAGATTTTCCTTTATCTTTTCTTGAGCATAATTATTGTTTTCAGATATTTATCTGCTTAACATGCATAGTGCTTCTTAATTCTTTGACTTGATGGCTTTCCTCAGTTTTGGAGTGTCTTGAATAAGTGAAGAAAGTTCTTCAAATATTATTTTTCTGGTTCTTTCTCAGCTGCCATTATGACTTTTGTTTTTCTTGCCTTGTGCATATCTTACATATACATATGTTCTTTTTTCCTCTTCTACTCTGCTCTTCTTATGTCAGTCTGAATGTTTTTACTGAGATATTCCAGTTCACTAATCTTTTTGGCTATACCCTGCCTGCTATTAAGGCCATTTTGAGTTTTTAATTCCATTTTTGTCCTTTCAATAATATTTTAAAAATATCCATGCTTCAAAATAATGTTTAAAATGTTATAAAATATCTATTTCATTCATTTTTATAGATTTGAGCTCTTTTATGAATTCTGCATTTGTCTTCTATGTTCTTGAACACAGTAATTGCAATTATTTCGAAGTCCATATCTGCTCACCTCAATATCTAGATCTTTTTCCATGGTCTCTTTCCCTCCTGCCCTATACTACTTCTGTTACTTCAGATGCCAGTGGATTTCTTATCAAATGTTGGACATTGTGTATGGATAATTGGAGCAATTCTAGATGAAGCTGCATTCTCCCCGAGGATAGTCACTCACTCTGTTCTCTGATCTGATGGATAATCTTAAGGCATTCATGACAGTAGCTCAGATGACCAGAGATAGCTGCTATGAGGAGGAATAGTGGGTGGTATAGTTTAATGATAAAAGATTCAATGGTAGGCAAATTTAGAAAAGAAGAAGGGAGATCTGTCTAAAAAAGAGCAATGAGGAACAAGGAGACTTCTGCCCACCTGTGGGTCTAGGGCCATTAAGTATGAAACAGTGATCTTCATTGATAATCAGGGTTCAGTTAAAAGGAAGGAGAAGTTGAGAGAAGTGGTTGAATTTTGTGGGATTTTGTTCATGATTGACTGGGAGATCCAGAGGCATAGTAAAGGATTTCAGTAGTTGGGGAAGTGTGGGTGATAAGGTGAAAGGAGGTGATGTACATATCCTAAGCAGAGAATTTGGGACTCAAGAATGGATGATCTAGGGGTTCTGGGCCTGGAGTGACTGACATGAACAGGGGAAAAACCTAAAGAGATTATTTTTGAGGGATTCAGATAGATAATCATGGTGAAACTGTAAGGAGGGAAAATCTTTGTATAAGCATTAAAATTTCTGTATTCTCCTATTAACTATTCCAGTGACCATGGGGAAGGAGAGGTGAGTGGTCATGGAGATCAGAAGCTTCCACGTCATTCCTAGAGTGTGTTATAAGAGATAAAAATAAATAGATTGATTTTGAAGATATTTAGAAAATAAAATTAGTAGGACTTAGTGAAAAATTGGATATAGGATCTGAAAAGTGGGGCATGTCAGAATTACTATGAAATTTCTGGCTTATGCACCTGGATGGATGGTGATGCCATTCACTGAGCCAAAGAAAACACTGGAAGAGCACCAGGTTTGGGTGGTAGACAGTGACATCATGAGTTTGATTAGGATTTTTTTGAGTTCAAGGTGCATTTGAGTCACTCAAATGGGGATGTCACACAGCCAATGAAATATAGGGGTGTCTTGCTTCACAGAGCCATCTGAGCAGGAGATGGAAGTTAGTGAGTATCTACCTAGAGTTGTGGTGATTGAAATCTTAGGTTTGAATAAGCTGGCCAAAGTAGAGTCAACAGGGAGAGGTGAGCCAAAACTGTCCACATGATACTGAAGTGTAAATGGAATGTTCCTTAGCATCAAGGGGATCATTGGGTGGATTAAGACCTTCAGAGGAGAGCCCTTAGATTAGATCTGGAGACGTTTGTTGTTGGTAAAAGAAAAGGTAGATGTTTTAGGTGGAGAGAAACTTCAGCATTCTTTGTTTTCAGATCCAGGGGCTTCAATATGCTTAAAAGCCAATTTGAGGAATTTGGTTGAGAAAAGCTTAAATACTGGAAGAGAAAGGAGAATATAAAGTAAGGCTCCTAAGAAGGTGGTAGGGAAAGAGGGATATATTACTTTCCTGTTGTTGCTGTGACAAATTACAACAAATTTAGTATTTTAAAACACATATTGGGGTGCCTGTGTGGCTCAGTGGGTTAAAGCCTCTGCCTTTGGCTCGGGTCATGATCTTGGGGTCCTGGAATCGAGCCCTGCTTTGGGCTCTGTGCTCAGTGGGGAGCCTGCTTCCCTTCCTTGCTCTGCCTGCCTCTCTGCCTACTTGTGATCCCTGTCTGTCAAATAAATAATAAATAAAGTCTTTAAAAACCAAACCAAAACAAAAAACCCCACATATTTATTCTCTTACAACTTCAGAAATCTAAGCCTAGGTGTCAGCAGGGCCTTATTCTTTCTGAGGGCTCCATTTCCTTGCCTTTTCTAGTGTCTAGAGGCCACCTGCTTTCCTTGGCTCTTGGTTCTGCCTCATTCTGACCCCTGCTTCTGCATTTTTATCTCTCACTTTCTGCTTCCACAGGTATATAGCCTTCCCTGACTCTGACCCTCCTGCCCCCCTCTTATAAGTACTCTTATGAATACTTTGGGGCCACCTGGATAACTTAGGATAAGCATCCCTTAATCAAAATCTTTAACTTAATCATATCTGCCAAACTTTTACTGTGTGAGGTAACGTATACATAGCTTCCAGAGATGAGACATGGACTTTTTTGGTGATGGTAAAGAACATTACTCAGCACACTACAGGAGACAAAATGATGGTCTTTAGAAGACAGAGGGGAACAGTTTCTAATTTAATTAGAAAGATAGAAGGTAGAACATGCTCCAGATAGAGGTGGTATGTATGTCTGGTAGTGAAAATATATTTTATATCTGCTATTCATGATTCCCTCTTTAAAATCACACTCGATTCTTTTACTTGAGGGCAGGAGATCTTTACCACAAGAAAGTACCCCCTAAAAACTAGAGCACTCCTTCATTTAGCTAATAGTTAATAACCCAGTGGGCGCAGAGATACCAACACACAGTGGTTATTATTTTTCTGTAGTTGGAGGTTTCCAATGTGTGCTGAATGATCATCTGGCCAGAGGAGTTAGTTTAGAAGGAATTCCTGGGTACTAAGTTATACAAGATGGCCTCATAGACAGTTCTAATATTTGCTGATTGTGTAAGTGATGTGTACTCCTTAAAACAATATATTTTACAGAAATGGGTAATATATCATAAAATGGATTAAATGTCAATATCAGAGAGAACTGCTCAAAAGTGAAGAACACAGTGGGCGCCTGGGTGGCTCAGTGGGTTAAGCCACTGCCTTCGGCTCAGGTCATGATCTCAGGGTCCTGGGATCGAGTCCCGCATCGGGCTCTCTGCTTGGCAGGGAGCTTGCTTCCTCCTCTCTCTCTCTGCGTGCCTCTCTGCCTACTTGTAATCTCTCTCTGTCAAATAAATAAAACCTTAAAAAAAAAAAAAGTGAAGAACACAGTGAAGGTTCTTAAGGAGACATTGTCAATATTTGAACAGTCAGAGCTCATGGCACACTATTTTTATTAAGTACTTGCCCTTTAGTGAGTAGTCTTACAGCTTTTTATATTTTAATTTTACAGAATAATAACTAATATAAAATTATAAAAATAAATACATTGAAAATAACCAGTTCATGATTATCTCTCTCCTCAATTTCACTTTCCTCTCAAGATTAGATTGTTAAAAATTTGGTATGAATTTTTCTAGGTCTTTTTCAATGCACTTACCTACACTTAATGTGCATATATAAAGTACAAGCATTTTCTTTGTTTTTACATAAATGGGGTGATACTAAGTTCTGTTCTGTAATTTAAAAATTTCAACAGTATCGTTTTGCGGTCTTTTTTGTTAATCCATACCTTAGTGCTATCAACTGCTACCTAGTATTCCATAGTTTGAATGTGATATATTTTAATATGCAACCATTTCCAGTCAATTCTAAATTTTTTTCTGGTAAACAATAATGCAGTGAACATTTCTCCAGATGTCTTCATATTTATGCTACTTTTTTGGTAGAGAACAAGGAAAGGAGTATTTACTTCAAAGGGTGTAGCTTCTTAAGAACTTTTTTTTTTTTTTTGAGATTTTATTTATTTATTTGAGAGATAGAGAGAGACAGAGCATGAACAGGAGGAAGGGTAGAGGGAGCAGGAGAAGCAGACTCCCTGCTGAGCAGGGAGCCCAGTTCAGGGCTTAGTGAGGGGCTTGGTGCGGGGCTCGGTGTGGGGCTTGATCCCAGAACTCTGGGATCATGATCGGAACCTGAGGCAGATGCCTAACTGGCTGAGCCACCCAGGCACCCCTGGCTTTTTAAGGTTTTTATAGATGCTGCTGAATTTCCTTTCTTAAAGTTTGTTGCCTTTTGTTCTACTTTTATCAGTGCTTGAGAGTATTACTCTTTTTCTAACACTGGTGCCAGCACTTGACATTATCCATCTTAAATTTTTGTCCAATTCTGAAAAAAATGCCTTTTTTAAATGCATGTCTCACTTATTACTAGGAATATCTTTCCAAGTTTTTATATTCCATGGTATAATATGTTTATGTGTTTATGAATTGTATGCTCATTTCTGCCCTTTGTTCATTTTGAGGAGAGGGTATTTTTTTTTTCTATTGACTTTTATTTTATTTTATTTTTTTTTAAAAAGATTTTATTTATTTATCAGAGAGAGAGAGGGGGAGAGAGTGAGCACAGGCAGACAGAATGTCAGGCAGAGTCAGAGGGAGAAACAGGCTCTCCGCCGAGCAAGGAGCCCAATGTGGGACTCGATCCCAGGACACTGGGATCATGACCTGAGCCGAAGGCAGCAGCTGCTTAACCAACTGAGCCACCCAGGCGTCCCAGACTTTTAGAAACTCTTTATATATTCTGGATATTCATCCTCTCTTACTGACAATCTGGGCCTTACACTTGAGTTTTAGGTAGGAGTCTTTTATACTATAGACATTACAAATATTTGTGAGTTAAATGTGTTGATTTTATTTATGGCTTGTAGGGCTTACTTACTAAGGCTTTTCCCCCCACAAGACTGTTAAACCATTTTTTGGGGGGGGTTATTTCTTCCAACCTGTTTATAAATTAGCTAATTTTTAGAAATTTCTCTTTAATGTTCAAATTTTAGAGTCCATTTAAGTATATGATGTTAGGTAAAGAATCTGTATCCTTAGTTTACTTAGATGGCTACAGTCAGTGTATTTTGATTATCTCCATCCTTTCTCCATTGCTTTTTAGTGTCAACTTTTGCATACACATATGGATGTTTCAGTACTTTTTTAAAAAAAGTGGGTGACTATAGATTTATATTAAGTATATCAGGTATGGAAAGACACTTCTCACTGATCTTGTTCTTCTAACTTTCTTGGCTATGATTTCACATTTTCTTTACTCTACAACAATTAATAGCACAGAAATGATCTGTTCATGAAAGGTTACACAGAATTTACCTGTGAAACGAACTATCTGGAACTGGCCCACCTTTTTGGGTGGTAGCTCCCTGACAATTTTCTTCTCTGGTAATTGATGTCTTCGAATTTTCTGGGTTTTTTGTTTTGTTTTGTTTTGATTTGCTATATATAATTATATTGTCCTAAAGAATAAACCATTTCACCCATGTTTTATTTGCATAAAATTGGAGGAAGTAGTTTCTTAATATTCTTTTAATTGTTTCTTCGTTTCTTTGGTATTATTTTTTCTTTTGTGTATTGGTACTTTATTATCCCCTAGATTTGTTTCCCCAACTATCTATTTTATTTTTGTCTCCAGAGAACAGATATTTATCAGTTCTACCATTTTGCTTTTTTCCAAGTTTTAATTTCTACTTCTGCCTATGTTAGTTTATTCCTTTTGCTTTCTTCAGGTTTAGTTTCATGATATTTTCTAATTTTTGGATGCTAATGAATTTGTTTCCATTCTTATTTATTAATAGATTAATAGATTAGTTGCTTAAGGAGGTGAATTATAATATGAGAACTGTTTAAGCAGTATAAGATGTGATTTATAATGTTTTCCTATTCATATTCATTATTACTATTACATAGTCTGCAATTTCAACTCCTGTTTTTTCTTTGTTGGAAGAGTTATGTGAAGAGTCTTAAAATTTTTAGATGCTTCCTAACCCCAGAGTTAGTAGCAATTTTCATTTTGTTGTATTATGATCACACACTGTTGTTTCTACTCTTTCCAGTATTAGAATTTGGGGCAGTTTTATCTGTGACCTAGAATGTGACCAGATTTTTATTGTTAAATCACTTACTTAAATAGAAGTTATAATCTCTGATATAACCTGAGAATTCAATATATAACAGTTAAATATTTTATTAATCATATTAGCCTATTTATATTTTTAATACTTATAGGTATTTTTTAGTCTGCTTCTTCTTTGGGGTTCCTGGCTGGTTCAGTTGGCTGAGCCTGCGATTCTTGTCTCAGGGTCATGAGTTCAAACCCCATGCTGGGTGTGGAGCCTACTTAAAAAAACAAAACAAAACAAAAACTTCTTGTTCTGCATGGTTTGAGAGAGTTGGTTAATAATGTTTCTATCTGATTTTTCCTATATCTCCTATAATATATGCATCACATGTGTGTATTATATGACACCTAGATATTCATAGTCAACACATTTTTATTGTGATTTATATCACTCAGCATTATAAAGTTTCCTTCATTGCTTGTTTATTGCTCTTCTGCCCTGAGTTCAGTCTTACCCTCATTTGAGCAGTGCATCTTCCTTCCTTCCCTCCCTGTCTGCTTCTCTGTCCTTTCTCCACCCCTCCTTCCCTCCTTTTTACCCCCTTCTCACCACCCATCCTTTTGTTTTCAGACTTTCTCACTCATTGTGATCTCTTTCCCACAGAATAAACTGGCATTTGCTTTATAATTCAAATGTGGAGTTTTTTTTTTTTTTTCCTTTCAGTAAGTAAGTTTGGTTCTCTTAAACACTGAGAGAACATGAAAGTTTGGTATGAATACTGTTCTTTTATTTTATTTTATATTTCTTATAGGTTTTGGAAATAATTCACAGTGTGTTCTGCCTTTTTAGCATTGTGTTCTCTTAATTAGAAAGTTTTATATTTTGTCATCATGACTGCAATGATACAAAAAACTTTAATCCTTTTGTTTATTTAAAGATTATTTATTAATCTCCTCTAAGGAGCAGTAATAAAATTAATATTTTCCTCTTGATTCTCTCTTCTCTACTAGCTGATTTTAGCATTATAAAATAATTTACTTAAATTCTTTTGTGATTTATCAGTTTTGAATAATATCTTTTGATCTGAGTAACGTTCCATGTTTTTCCTCCTCAACTTTCATCTTTTTTTGGTATGTTTTATCACTTATGCACTGTTAAAGCTTATACTACTTATATTTTATTATAGCAACACAATGATGTAGTGTGTTAGTCCCATAAGTAGTGTTGGTATTCATTATAGTCCTTTTACTCTGATTTTTCTCAGCCATCTATTGGATGACTATAGTTTATCTTCTAGTAAATGCCTCAAAAGGATCCCATGGGAACAAGATTTTATGTGTTTGCATATGTTCAAAACTTTTGAACTTTGGCTGTTGCTTTTATAATTGAGTTTGGCTACATTTTAAAATCTCAAAATATTTGTTTCCTCAGGAATTTCATGGGCATTACTCTACCCACTGGTGTAACCAGCGGCAGTGAGGTCCTCCTAAGCATGTGGTTGGGTGGTATTGTAGGGAAATGCTGCAGCTGGTGGATTCACTCCTTAAAGCTGCTGGAGCTTTTTTGTCTCGACACTCAAGAATTCTTTTCTTTTTTTTTTTTTATTATTTTTTATTATTTTTTTGTGAATGGGAGGAGGGTCAGTAGAGGAAGCAGACTCCCTGCTAAGCAGGGAGCCTGATGCCAGACTCCATGGGACTCCAGGATCATGACCTGAGCCAAAGACAGTGGCTCAACCAACTGAGCCACCCAGGGGCGCAGTGCCCAAGAAACCTTTAAATTTGAAGACCAGTAACTTAACTGAGGTAATCTGGTATTGACTCCTGAAATGAATTTCTCTGATAAAGCGTGCCTTTTCTTTCTTTCTTTTCTTTCTTTTCTTTCTTTCTTTCTTTCTTTCTTTCTTTCTTTCTTTCTTTCTTTCTTTCTTTCTTTCCTTTCTTTCTTAGAATTTATTTATTTGACAGGGAGTGAGAGAAGGAGAGAGAGCACAAGCAGGGGGAGCAGCAGAGGGAGAGGGAAGCAGGCTCCCTGCTCAGCAGGGAACCCGATGCGGGCCTTGATTGCAGGACCCTGAGATTATGACCTGAGCCAAAGGCAGAGGCTTAACCCACTGAGCTACCCAGGTGGCCTGAAAGCATGCCGTTTCAATAGGTATTTTATTGCATAATTTTTTTTTTTTTTTTTTTTTTTAAGATTTTATTTTTTTGTGAGAGAGAGAGAGAGTGAGTGAGCGCACAAGCTGGGTTGGGGGAGAGAGGCAGAGGGAGAAGCAGACTCCCCACTGAGAGGGATCCCAACATAGGGCTAGATCCCAGGATTCTGGGATCGTGACCTGAGCTGAAAGCCACCCAGGTGCCTCTCAAAATTTTTCTTATATTTTTATCTTAATACATGTATTCTTTTCCATTATTTTGATTTTTATCTATGGAGATTTCAGTTACAGGTGTAGAGATCTCCTTAACTTTGTCTCTATTTTTAATGCTTAAATTTAAAACAGTTTTTCTTCTCTCTTTGGCTGCTTTTCTTGTATCTGTCATTTGTTTACCTTAACTCTGATTTCAAGTGATTTCAATACAGCAGTTAAATCTCTTGAACTCTGCCCGCTAATGTTTCATCTCTTACTGTCTTATTGTTTCTTCCATATTGCTTTTAAATTTTCTGGGTGAACATACATGATTTTGCTTCATTAATTCTCTTTTTTATTATTAATGTATGGTCTTATATTTTATCCAGTCTTGGCAGAACTTTTCTTCCAAGTAGTTATCTCCTGCCATTTGTTTCTCCTGTTACTTTATTCCTTTTTGTCCATTGTTAGTATGTTTGTATGGATTCATTGATGGTTCCATTTTATTATTCATCTTCAAGGGGGGGATGTTTCTTCGAATGTATTTATGAGAGTTTCATGAGGAAGAAAGCCAAGGTCCAAGTACTAAATTAAGAAGCCTTTTCATTTTTGTGTTTGAATTTTTTTTTTCAGTCTTTGATTCTTCTGTGTTAATGGAAATGGGAAAGTGTGAAGTTTTCTTCATATAATGGCTTCCTACTGCTACAGGGGTATCCTGTTCCCTGCAAAGACGAATTTCTGACTTCCTTGGGTTTTTATTTTTTCTCTGCCTTTTAATTTAATTTAATTTTTTTATTTTTTAAGGATTTTATTTGTTTATTTGAGAGGGAGAGAGCAGAAGAGGGGGAAGGGTCTGAGGGAGAAGCAGACTCCCCATTGAGCAGGGAGCCTGATGTGGGGCTCGATCCCAGGACCCTGTGATCTTGACTTGAGCTAAAGGCGGATGTATAATTGACTGAGCCACCAGACACCCCTTCTCTGCCTTTAAAAAAAAAAAATTATTTGTTTTTTAAGTGATCTCTACACCCAACATGGAGCTCAAACTCACGACCCCTAGTCAAGAGTTGCACCCTACCAGCTGAACCTGTGCCCTTGGGTTTTATTCTTTTTTTTGAGGATATTTGTGCTTACATTCTTGGAGGATATTAATGAGAAATGGGATTATATTTTGTTACCAGTCTGATTCTGAAGTGTTAGGAATTTTATCCTTTCTCTTTGAAGTTGTCCCATTTGCCACTATTTGTCTAGCATGATTCCTTTTTCATTCAAATTACTTAGCCATCTGTGGGTCTTTTTAGTTTAATGGTTTGTAACCTACATTGGCTCAGGGATCTTTTCTTCTGCCTTTTCTTATTTCTTTTACTATATTTTTTTACTCTTTCCGTGACTCATATTTTATGTGTTGATCTTTCTGGATTGTTCCTCCATGTTGTTTTGGGTTTTTTTCCCTTTCTTTTTTCTTCATTTCCTTGACCTTTACATTATGGGAGACCTTCTCTCATCTTTATCTTCCATGCCATTTATTAGCTTTTAGTTTTATTATAATAATAATTATATTTCCAAACATTTATAATATCAAAGAATGGTCTGTGGTTCTTTGATCACTCCTGTTACACAGCGTTCTATTTTATCAATGCTGTAGCCCTTGAATCTTTACCTGATCTCAGGAGTCCGATTAGACATTTTAATATTCTGTCTTCTGAATTATCTCTGATATATTGGGAGGGTTTTTTCTTTTTGTTGTTCATATTTATATCTTTTGTCCTGTTGTTTGTTTTCCTCAAATGTTTAGTAATCCTTGGTTGTTTGTTTATTTATGTGGAAGTACTTATTTAGATTTGTTTCCCCTTTTTTGGTCTTTTTGGGGAAATTTTGTGTTGCCTCAGCTTTGACATTCCTTTACTCTTAAGAAACGGTATTTATAATGAGCTTCTATATTTTTTTTAAAATAAACTCTAGGGGCACCTGGGTGGCTCAATCATTAAGTGTCTGCCTTCAGCTCAGGTCATGATCCCAGAGTCCTGAGATCGAGCCCCATATCAGATTCCCTGCTCCCTGGGGAAGCCTGCTTCTCCCTCTCCCACTCCTCCTGCTTGTGTTACTGCTCTTGCTGTCTCTCTCTCTGTCAAATAAATAAATAAAATCTTAAAAAAAAAATATATATATATATGTATATATATATATATATATATATATATGTATTCTAATCTTACTTTCTTTTAATCTACTTACATCATTGCTCTTAACATAAATTCCTGCTATAATTGCATGTATTCTTATCAGTCTAATCCCAATGACATTCTAGCTTCTAGAAATTATTTTAGTGCATGGTCAACTGAAGTACATTCCTTATATCCCAGCACAATTAGAAAAAGAGAAAGGATTTCTTCTTTCTTACCAAGGAAATTACTCCCCCCACCCCCTGCTCCTCTTCTTGTTGTCAGTTTAAGATTATGGGAGCATGAAGAAAGGTAGGTGCTTGTTTTCTGTCTGTTCTCCTCGTCTTATCTCTCCAAA
The DNA here is from genome assembly GCF_964662115.1 of Mustela nivalis. NCBI lineage: Eukaryota > Metazoa > Chordata > Mammalia > Carnivora > Mustelidae > Mustela > Mustela nivalis. Next base: position 53,842,054 of record NC_139030.1, read on the forward strand.
ATTTCAGAGACGACTTTTCCTAAGAAAACCTTAAAGTATATGAAATATGAAGAGTGTAGGCAAGATGTTTATCTTTTTACAGCCTATACTTCTAGAACTTGTGTTGTGTAAGCTCATATTTAGGAAACAATTAATGACATCTGTATGTGTTTGGCTACTTGACCCTGCTGTTTCTATTTCCTTGTTATCTTTTGAAATCTTGACTTCTTTCTAATCTGGTAATTTCCATTTCTTTCTCGGACTCATTTAGGTCCTTCTGACTGTTTTCTTCTTTTAGTTACCATTCTCAGAAATGACACACTTCATCTTCCACACTGAGATAAAATTCACTTCTTATCAAATATGGTTCCCTTTAAGTGTCTGCCTTCAGCTCAGGTCATGATCCCAGAGTCCTGAGATCGAGCCCCATATCAGAGTCAAACTGCTCAGTGTGACATAGAATGACCATTCTTGTCTGGCTCTTCCCTCCATGTTTTCCCAGATTCATCTTTATGTTTTCTTTACCTGGAAATACCTGTATTCTTTTTTTTTTTTTTTGATTAATTAATTTATTTTAGGGAAAGAGTGAGTGAGAGAGAGAGCATGTACGCAATGGGGGAGAGGGGGCAGAGGGAGAGAATCTCAAGCTGAGTCCCTGCTGAGTGCAGAGCCTGATACGGGGCTCAATCTCACCATCCTCACGAGCTTCTAAGTTGAAACCAAGAATAAGATGCAGGAGCACCTGGGTGGCTCAGTTGGTTAAGCAACTGCTTTTGGCTCAGGTTGTGATTCTGCACTCCCAGGATGGAGTCCCACATCAGGCTCCCTGCTTGGCAGGGAGTCTGCTTCTCCCTCTGACCTCTCTCCTCTCATGCTCTCTCTCTCTTCCAAATAAATAAATAAAATATTTAAAAAAAAAAGAGAGATGAATAACCAACTGATCCACCCAGGGGCCCCAGAATTATCTTCATTCTGATCTTTTTTTTTTTTTTTTTACTAGGGAACTTGTTTGCTCTCTCATGGTGAAGTTAGCTCTTCTTCTTTTACCATTCCAGTACGTGATTTGTGCTGATTTACAGAACTGAACACTTTGTTGTGATTATTTTTAAGTGTCCATTGGCACTCTTTAGATAGTAGTTCCTTGGTAGGCAGGTGTAATGCTTCTAGAAAACTATGTCAGGTGTGGCATACATAGTCAATTCAAAATACTTGAATGAACTGTGGATTGGTCATATTTATCATCACTAGGGTGTATAAGTCAGTCATTCAGACATTTCTTTGAAAGAGAAAATTTTCTTTTAGATTTTGAATCCCTGAAAATAAACATAGCCATTCCTGACAGAAGGAAGTAGCCGTCAGGGTGGAGGCCAAAACAGGAGAGAGGGAGATCAGTCCCGGCTCACCAAGGGAGAAGCCTGGTGCCGTGGCACATACATAGGGAAGCAAAGCACTTTAGTGTGAGCTGGTAGAACTAGAGGTACTGAGTTTACGTCTGAAGATCTGGCCTGTTATTTTGCTATGATAAAATATTTTAAGTTTTCTGTGAAATCAGTGTTCTTAGGACAACAGTTAAATTTAGTGTTTACATTACTGCTACTAGTAGAACTATGTCAGGTAGCAGAAGAATGTCCAAATGCTCTTGTGAAGAAGACTGTGGTTTTGTTCAGAATAAATCATAAGGCAAGCAATTGTTAAAACAAGAAAGGAGGCTTGTCTGCTATGTAACCGGAGCGACTAGTCTTTCCACAATGATTGTGAGTGAGCATAATGCCTACTGTGTACAGAAAGTGCTCTGCTAGGTATTCTGGGAACAGGAGAGGAAATAAGAGACTGGGTCCCACCCTTAAGGACTGCACTTTCATTAGGCAGAAAACTAGGGCCTATGGAAAGATTTATTAGTTGCCAAAACAGTGTATTAGTATGTACAGAGCAAGACACGAGCAATAGAAAAATTTAAATTTTAAAAATGTGCAAAATAAAGAATGGTATAATCTAGATGGAGGAATGACTGCCTTCGTCTCCACCCGTCAGTTCTAAGGTAGACTCGTACCCCTCACCCACTGCCAAGAAAAGGAGAGATGTTTGAAGGAAGCGTGATCAATGTCACTGTCGGAAGAGCTGTGCCTTGTCTTGGGCCTCAAAAGTTTGGTGGCATTTGGTGAGTGAACATTAGAAACAAAGAGGTGGACATATGGAATGTGCCTTGGGGATCTGTAAGAAGCTTCTGTTGGCCTTGAGTAGGGGAAGAGATTTGAAGGTCTGGCTTGGAATCTAGAGGTTGGTTGGTGCCTATGTAACATTGTCTTTTGCCCAGATCCTACCTGGGATACTATTTTGACTAATTGTTTACATGTCTTCATGGGTCAGCTCCTTTGGCAAACAGGAATCAGGAACTATCAACTTTGAATTCCCTATAGCAAATAGCATAGGACTTGACACATAGTAGGGCCCTCAAGACCTACTTACTGAATTAGGAGAACTAACACATGTTTAGGTACCTCAGAAATAGCCCTGTATGATGACATTTTATTCTAACATTATATCAAATTATATAGTATAATGTGGGAGAGAATATTGTAGGGTAGAATAGTGGGGTGTCATGGAAAGGGGTGAATCTGGTTTTCATCAGGACTCATTGACTTATGCACTTCATGAACCTGGGCAAGTTCTTTTGCAATATGTATTTGTATCTGAGACCATTTCTTAGCTACCGTTCTTCTGGCCTTTGTTCCCTCCTCTACTGAGGAGCGAGTGCCTCCCTCACAGTGTTGTTGTAAGGATTCAGTGAAAGCTAGCTCTGTGCCTGGCTCAGAAGTGGGTGTTCACATAACTACCGTTAATAATCCCAATAGTGGGGGCGCCTGGGTGGCTCACTGGGTTAAAGCCTCTGCCTTCGGCTCAGGTCAGGATCCCAGGGTCCTGGGATTGAGCCCTGCATCGGGCTCTCTGCTCTGCAGGGAGCCTGCTTCCTCCCCTCTCTCTCTGCCTGCCTCTCTGCCTACTTGTGATCTCTGTCTGTCAAATAAATAAATAAAATCTTTTTAAAAAGATCATAATAGTGGTTATTTTTTGTTATTCTTAATTCACACTGAAATCTTGATATGCATGTTTTGAGTGGCAAAATGCACTCCTTCAGTCAGAGTATTGAGCAAGGACCAAAATAACATACAACCGTGTTCTACCAAATATTGGTTTTGGAAATAATGACCTGTGACATGGTTCTAAGGAGAATGCATCGTAGGCCCCATTCTTCTCAACAGTAGGGTTTTCAGCCCCTGCCTTGGTCCCTTCCAGACCCTATGCAAACTTGATTTCCTTGACCCTCATAGCAGTTCAAAAATTGTTGGCTGTGGCTTTTTATCCTCATTTTGCAGAAGCTGAAGAAATTAAGGATCAGGTGACAAGGTTAGTGAGTGTGAAAGTCATTTATAATAATGGTAAGAAAAAGCATAGGCTAAAGTTAAATTTTAAATCAGTGTCTACAATAAGTGGGAGGTAAGATAAAGCACAGTCAATATGAACACTTGGAAAGATCACTGAAAAATGAGACTCTGCCTGTCGTAAGCGTGAATGTCATCTCATTAGTCTTTCAGCCTATTGACTAGGAAAAGTGTATGCAAGTCTCATTTTTCAAAGACAATGACCTTTTTGGCAACACAGAGTCACAAAATGCCACATTTTGCTCTTCATGGTTTTCACTGAAAATTTATAAACTTCAATTTTCAAGTGTTCTGAAGAGATGACCTATCACACTGGTTGTCTGTCAAGTGTTTTTCAAAGCCCTTATAGGGCAGGTATATTGCACTGTAATAAATATAGAGCCTGGACATCATTTTGACTTGAAGGATTCGTTTTTAGTTATAAAAAGCTCTGTAGTGTGAAGTAAAACAGCGTCTTTGACTTCCCACTTGCCTAGACCTCAAAATGTGGAATCAGCTTTGGGAGCCTCATTTTATCTCCCCATCAGGCATCAAGTTCTGCATAGTCTTTTCCTCTAATCACTTGTCAAAAAAAATGTCATTTCCTCCTTGAAGTGGTGTAGTTTCTTCTACTTTGGTGCATCTCTAGTATTTTTAAGTTTAATCACTGTTAGACTCACTTAGCCCACTCCTGAGTATGATTTTTTTTTTTAATTTAAATATGAATTCCCTCTATTCTACTTTGAGCCAGTGACCATATCTTAGTCAATAGTATGTTCCTACCACCAAACACACCGCCTCATGCATAGTGGGTACTTTGCCTCGTTATTTAGTGACATAAATTGCGTTGATTATGGTCAAACCCCATTTTGGAGGCCAGAGATAGCACTTCTTTGTAATGTCCGAAGACTAAATTGAGAAAAGAAGAAAGAAAAAGCCAAATACTGCAGATAATAATCTTGAAATGACGTAGTTACTGTGGGCTTTGTTATTGTTGGTCTGCCAAAAAAGTGACTTAAGTTTAAACCAGAATCTTCCACTTTACAAATGGTAACTCCCATCTCAGTACTAGTAAGTTTTTTTTTTTTTAATTTTCTCTTTCTTTTAATTTTCTTTTTTTTAAATTAATTTTTTATTTTTTATTCCAGTACTAGTAAGTTTTTATTGATACTGTTATTTTAAAAGAGCACGAAAACCTAATTGGATAAGGATCAAATGAATGCCCCCAAACTAGATCCATCTGTGACTTTTTATATTAAGTGAACTCCCCCACCCCGCTACCTTTCTGGGGAATCTATGCAGGTTTTGAAATTCCAAGTAGGGAATTCTGTAGAGTTTGTAATGTCTCTTTTCCTTTTGAGGAATATGAGATCATTATGCATAAAAAACCTACCCCAAAAGCGTCAAGTGTAAAGCAGTTAAGTGAACCCTGCTTAGTACCAGTCTAGATAATGAAATGGAAAGTTTGTGTCTGAGTTGCCTAGAATCTTCCATTTTGCCTTGTTACTACAACAACCGCCTTGTAAGCTAGAAATTACAAGACGGTTTCTCCTACTGACTGCAGTGGTTCACTCCCTGTGCTGTGGCTGAAGAGCAGAGTAGATGCTTGTGAAGTCATCAGTCCAGCAGGGATCTTACCATCCTAATACCTTAGATTAGTTTTAATATTATGATACTTTTTGTCATGTTGAGTGTTTCTTTTTTTCTTTATTTAGAAACACTGAATTTCTGAAAATTTTCTTGTTAGCCATCAATGATTTTAGTTGTGACTCTCCTCCAAACCCTCCACATTTTTAAAATACAGTTTTCAGTTAGTGTAAGAATAAAGGCAAAATGGTTGTTAAAATTTTGTGTTTGCATTGAGCAGTGATTATTGTCTAAATGCTTTTAATTGAGTGAAAGATGCTGAGTTAAAGAATTCTGTGCTTTTTTAAAAGTGATAAACATTTGAAATTCACATATTGTGGTTTAATGCGCCCTTTATATTTAACATTATTATTTTTAGGTTGACTGTTAAGGAAATAATTAACAGAAATACTTAAGCGTATAACCTTAAGGATAGCTGAAAAGTCCATAATACAAAAATTTTAGCTGGTTAAGAAATGAAATGCATCAATGAATATTAAAAACCTTTTATTGTAACACATAAATTAATACTTTGAGACCAATTCTAACCTCGGGATTATTTTTTGCGCCTTATATAATATGTTCTAATCGACCCATTTATCGAATTTATGAGTTGCATAAGTAAATTTAGCTCATCTGCATATTTATGTACTTTAAATAGATCCATGTAAACAGTTTCTTATCTGCCATATGTTGAAATGTTTTAGTAAACTAAAGACATAGCTGCTTAGTCAACAAAGATGGCATTAAATTGCACTGTTTTGGAAAAAAAAAGTTAAGTGAACTAGATGCCTGTTAATCTGGTTCTTTAAATATCATAAACAAAAGTATCAGAATGTGTTTCCAAGGACAAAGGCGGAGTTTTCCCGGCTTTGATTGGTCACTGCCTTGTCCTGTCCCACAGCCATCCTTAATTGGCTTTGGGTAGATTGGAATCACATAAGCAGAGTGACATTTATTACTTTGCTAGTTTCTTTGCACTGAGCCCTGAGATTTCCAAGGAGTCACTGTAAAAGATTTCTTTCGTTTCACCCATGATCTATGAGAGGGGTTCCTTCTACGAAGAGCAGGCATGAGTCTGAGTGCGAGAAGAGTCACTCTGCCTACAATAACGCCAATAGTCCTACAGAAAAGGGTATGTGACTTCTTTTGCCTTGTTCTTTCCTTTTCCTTGCTGTTTTTCTTTCTTCCTGTTACTGTGTGTTTATTAATACACTGGAAACTTTAGTTACATGTCCTGAGAGAGGCTGTCATTCATTGAGGCTAGAGGCAATTAAAGGGGATATTAGGTGAAATTAGACAAAGGGGGGAAATGCCGCGCTAGAATACCTCTGGTAAAAATTCTCCATGTAAAAGCAGCTCGGTCTCGATTTCAGGGCATTGTGATTTAGAGAGTATACTGAATCTTTTGCTTTTTTTTTTTTTTTTTTCTTTCTGTAACTTTAGGCCTCTTTGCCTTCAGTTCAATAGGAAATCTGCTAGCTATTATGTTTTATATTTGTTTACTGAGAAGCAGTTCCTTTGTTTCACTATAATTCATAATACATCCATCTTCATTGTTGAATGGACTGTATTATTGTTTTTTCTGTTTAAACATATGGCAGTTTATTCTCTGGTTTCTACCGATTTCTATTGAGCTGCTGCCTATTTGCTTAAGAAAAACTTTCCATTATATTCCCTTGTGAAAGAGCTTTCTGTTAATTATTAATGCAGTCAATCCTGTGTATGAAAATACTGTATCTGTTTGTTTTTTGTAAAGTTTATTTCCATGTCTTACTTGCAGCATCATATTTTATAAGGTAATAAATACACCATGCAATGTAGCATTTAAGTAAAACTGAATATACTAAACTTTTCTTATAACTACTCCAAATAAGAACAATGTCTTGAAATCCTTAAAGAATCAGCTCTCTAGTATAGAAAAGAAAGGCACCAAAACACATCTTTGGCAATATGCTTTCTGAATGGTTTTGGTGACACTAGAGACTGGAATGTTTATTTCCGTACCTGACTTTTAATAGTTAACTGTTAGTTAACTATTAGTGTATTCCGTAAGTCAAAGGTCATGGTGTAATTTGGTTGAAAATGACAAATGTAATAATACGGGAGGGTTTTTTTTTTTTTTAATTAGTATCTTATTTTATTGTGTTTAATTTTTAGGTTTTCAGTTCATTTCCTTATACAGTTGACCATTTATTCACTGGGGACATTTTTACTTGGCATTGGAATTGTATATGGTAATTTTGCCAATATTTGTTCTTTATCTTTCTCGATGCCTTTTTCTCATGTGAGGCAAATTTAATTGCAGATATTTTGCTTTGAGCTTGAATTTTCATTTTGATTTAGACTAAGCATTAATAATGACCGTAGAGATTCCCTGACTCACTGGAACGTGAAGAGGTATACTAATCTATATCAAATGTGTGTTCTTAGGACTGAGTTTCGTTATGCAGTTAATATTGCAGTTTAGAATAACCAGGAAGCTTTCATCATGTCCTTTGATATGACATGTCAGTTTGGTAGGAAGCATAGCACTCGACTGTTTGCTAGCTGTGTGACCTTGGGCAAGTCACTTAAACTCGCAGTCATTACTTCCTTACCTGTAATACAAGAGCTGACAGATTTTCATTAAATGCTTTCTGCAGTATAATTATTGTCTACAATTCTGTGACTCAACTAATATAATTTGTATTTTCATAGTTAAGATATCTAGACCATTTCTTATTAGAGTATAAAACATTAGAAAGAGATGCTCTCGTTTTCAAGGATTTGGAGCACTGGGGTAGGGGCAGCTGGCATGAGTGAAACTCAGCTAGAAAATCCAGCATTGACTGGTAAGTAGCAGAATGAGAATACTCTGGAAAGCTGTGATTATAATTGATGTTAAGTCTGAGCTGCTGATGTTCACATCATTGTGATTTCTCTTGGTCTTTTATAATAAGCTATTTGTCAGGTTTTTATTATAATAGTTAATAAGTCAAAATTCCCTGCACCCAGGTCCATGCTATTGCCTTCCAGTGAGTACACATATTAAATTTCCATATAATTTAGGGCATCACCATTTGCTGAAAGTACTTACATGGTTTCTTTCTCTGGCATTTTAACCTCCAAAGGACACCTTATCTAGGAGACTTTTCTGAAAAATCTTAATATCTCTTATTTTAGGAATTGGGCATGTTTCTGACTAAAAGACTTCCATCTGCTCTGGTCACATTATGGCTCTTTTTTTCCAAGATAGAAAATTATTCCATACTTGTAATTAACTTGTCATTTTCTATACGCACCATAATTTAAGATGATCTGACAAATTAGTACAAGCATTTCTTGGGAGTATTTTGGGGGCAGCTTCTCATTTTCCCAAGAAGGCAGCAGGTGCTTTTCCTTAAGCTTGGCATAAAGTTTGCTCATCTTGAATGAGTGGCTCTTGAAAAATAATTTGCCAGCTGGAATCCTAATCATTTGAAAGGCTGAGGGCATTTCTAAAAATGCTTAATAGCACTAGGGAGTAATTTTCTTATCAGCTTGTATATCTGATCTAAATGACCATGAGATTCTCCTGAGAGTGACTAGGAACTTTAACTTTAAACATGGCCCCTTAACACAGTATGGGTCTTTTTTGTAGAAGATCAAATACACTTTGATCTTTGAGGAATAGAGACTTTTGGTAGATTCTCTATCGAGTAAAGTTTTAGAAAAAAATTTTTGGTTTCCTCCAATTTTATTAGAGTCAGATTTCCTTGATTCTGGTTAATCATGGTTCCAGCAAAGATTTTGTCTGTCTCAAACACGGTACTTCCTCACCAAATGCTCTGAATGAATCTTTTACCTCATAGCTTTTTTCTCGGATAACTACTAGATTAGATCTTTTTTTTTTCTGTTAAATGAGAGAAGTCTGAGTCTCTTGGGTGTTGAGTGACTTATGCAAGGTCACCCAGAAGGTCATTGGCAAAGCTAGAAATAGAATCTAGGTCTTGTGACTTCCAGTGTGTTTCTCCTAGATATGTGTTACCTCCTGAAATTAATATGTTAATGAAATTGCCTTATGGGGTGTATAATTGCCATTCAACTTCTAGTCTGGAATTAGCTTAGGCAAATCCTTTCATCTCCCTCTGCACCTCCACCAACTCCCATATGTTCTAGTGTAGAAAACATTTTATTCAGAAAGCATTGTAAGCAGCAAAGTGTGTGTGTGTGTGTGTGTGTGTGGAGAGAGACAGAGAGAGAGAGAGAGAGATAGAATTTATACCCAGTGGTCTAGATTGGTACATTACATCAAGAAACTATTTTAAGGTCCCAGAGAATTAACAAAAGATTCAAAGATTGTAAAGTATACATTACATGTAATATAAAATTCATATTCTTTTTATAGAAAGCCTTCAAGATCAGAAGGCCAGATGTCCATATTCTGACTCTATGAGTAGGTATGTTTCATGCCTCTATCACATTTACATTGTTTTGCAAATTATGTTTACAAGCATTTCTGCATTTTTTAATCCAAACTACAATTATGAGAGATATTCATGAGCACACACGATCCTGAAGCATCTTCTGAAATCTCAGAGAGGAAAAAGGATAATTTCTTGAATACATTTTCCTTAAGATTCAAATCCTTTTGAAAATCTGAAATTCATGAGTGTAATATGGAGCAATGCCATTTATCAGAAGAGTCAATGCTCTGTCTATACAAGAGAATAGTTTATGTTATATTCATTTCCTTCCTCATACAGTTAGAATCATTGCTGTGATTTTCTAAAAATAATTTTGTAAAGAATGAAAGAATACAGATTATCATATCACTGTTTTGCCCAGAAACTTTTAAATTTATACAAAATCTATCCAAATGGATGTATTGCCTCTGCTTCAAGGCCTGTGCACCCCGTGGCTTCCCCAGCCCCGCGTGGAGCCTCTGCCCAGTCCGTGGCTTTCTTCCTGGCGCTCGAAACACTGTTTGATGTTTGTCCCTCTGTACTTCGGCCCCCGGTTCTATGCTCCAGGGCCTGTAGACAGCTCCAGGACTCGGTCTGCTTTTCCTGGAGGCTGTCTATTGTCTGTGCCGCTGCTCAAGCTGTGGTTCCATTCTGAAGCTTTTCAAGACTTTTGCAGCACATCTTTCTTAGTGGTATCTTGATTCCGTGTCCGTGGATGTGCCTTTGTTCCCGATTTCCCAATTCAGTAGGTACTGCCTTGTGACAACAGTTCTTTGATTACCTTTTCTGATACTGAAGGCTTCCCTAGTCTTCCATAGTTGTGGATCATAATTATGCTTTCTGACGACTCAGATTTGCCTTTTATGCTTTTCTGTGTGTCTGGTTTTGTTTTGTTTTTGTTTTTGTTTTTTTTTATAAATCTTGTACTATTTCGTTTTCAAAAACCTGTCTTTTTTTGTCTTACATCCAGAATTTAGATATTGAAGAGACTCCTTAACTAAAGTGTTTTGTCAGTTACGAGCTGAATTTTATTTCATGTACCCAGAAAACTGAAATGACAGCACATTAAATAGGAAGATTTATTTTTCTTTCACTTTACAAGACTCCATCCAAAGCTAATATAGCAGCCTGACAATGTCCTGAGGCAACCAAGTTCCTTCTTGCTTTCTGTTGTATCTTCCTTAGTGTGGGTCTCTTTTCCTTTTATGGAAAGATAAATGCAAATCTCCAGTCATCCTGTTCACATTCCTGGCATACAGAATGGGAAGCACCAAGGGCGTGCTGGCTTGCTCTGTCAGATGTTAGCATGGCACCCTGAAGTAACCAGGAACTTTTGCTTACATTTTACTGGCTGGGATTCTGTCATGTGGTCAAACCTAGTGACCGGGGAAGCCAGGAAATGTAGGCCTTGAGCACCACACTCTGCCCTTTTCATCAGAGTCTGGACTCCTCAGGAAGGGGGGAGGGGAACAGGGGCTCTTGGTGGGTAGCTTGCCGTCCAATTACAAGTGCCTCCAACATATTAGACATTCAGTAAATATTGGTCCCTTGGATTTGTGTTATCCTGTTTCCAGGTACACGTTATGATTATGCTTTATGGACAAATGTATTCTCTTCACTTGTATGGGGATAGTAGAAGGCATAGTAAGGGGGGAAAGAATAGATATCCTGAGGAGGCGAGAGGGTAATGGAGACCCACAGAGGGCTGGCTGGCTTGGTTGTGATGTGGTAATGAGTGTGATTATTGTTGTTTACTTGGAGTTCTCATTCTTGCTAAACCTTGATCTTTCTTCTGTCCTTTTCTTTGTTTACAGGGTTACTTTGCTACATATCCATCTAGGAAAGGTACCACACAGACCAATGAATTGTGTGTTTTCACAAAATGTGTCTTTTCCTGAGAAGTGAGTTTTTAGGAAGTGTGATGCTTTAGAAATTGTGTATTTTAGAGCCAGGAAGCCCTGAGTTTGAGCTCAGATTTGTCACTGAGCAGTGGTGTGACTTTGGTTGCCTTCTTTTAAGTTTTTCTGAAAATCAGTTTCTCTGGCCTGGGAATAATGATGCTTCCTCACAGAACACTTGTGAAGATTAAATAGGATGAGTATTTAGAAGTACTTGACTGATATAGTAGGAGCTCAACAAATACCAGTTCCTTTTCTCCCCCCTCATCTATGAAATGGCATGTTTTACTAGATTCATAAACAGTTTGCAACTCCCTACTACTACCAATTTAAATATTTTTGTGCCCTATCCTATTAAGGTATTATATAAAAATTCCCTTGTAACAAATGAATCAAACAAAAAGTAGGTATCCTTGATATAATGCAGCCAAGGAGAGAAAGTATGCTTTTGAAATGCCAATAGAGTATTACCCCCACCTTAAAAGACCACCAGAGACGTGAGTCAAAGCCAATCACTTTTCGCATGCTGGTAACTCTAGGTGGGGGGGGCTCGAATTGAATTTAAAAACATTAATACAACTATTAAATGCTGGTGAATTTTTTTTAAAAACCTGGGAACATAGATTTAATTAAAATAAGATAGGTGAGCTAATTTCTCTTTTCACCGTCCTGGGAAGAATCAGGCACAGTTATGTATTTAAAAGAGGTAAAACTGTGCCTAACGTAAAGGTATTGTTTCAGTAGACAAAGGTGACATTACCGGAGTGTTAACTAATGATGGCAGGGGCTGTGTCACTTGAGCATCGCTGGACTCAAGTGCCCAACATAGGGAAGTTTCAGAGTTGGTATGTAATTGCTGTTAGTTGATACATTTGTCTCCCTGTCGCATTCACTTCATTCTCCCCTGGTCTCACACTTGTGGTGAAAAGCCTTGCACTCAGGTTCCACCTCAGCTACCCACCTTCCCTCTTCATGACCTTTATCCAGCTCCAGCTTGCCACTGGGAATGACTTGGTATACTCACTGTCCTGGACACACACCTATAAAATCAAAACAGCTCTAATGTGTTCAGCACTGATGACACATTCCCTTTAGTCCTCATAAGAACCCAAACCCCATTTGGGATGAGGAATGTGAAGCTCGGCGGGGCGGGGGAGGGAGGCGGACGGCGGGGTAGGTTAAGTGTCCTGCCCAAAGCTCATGTTTGGTCGGTGACCAGGCAGGACTGAGCTCCGGGTCAGCGCCAGAGTGCCTGCAGGAGGCCACCTCTCCCAGACGCATGGGTGTGTCTGAGGCAGAGCCTTCTGCCTTCCCCACTCAGCAAACCCTGCCGGCTCCTTAGTCCTCTCGTGGGACTGGTCCCACCTTCCTCCATCTCTTTATCCCTCTTGTCATTTTTCCTTGCTGCGCACTCAGTCGTGCCTCAAAGATGTAGTGACTAAACCATATGTCAGAGTTCCTTAGAGCTCAGTGGGGCTCTAGGAGTCTCTTGAGACTTACTAAATGCCTTATTCACTTTCAAAAATTTGTAGTAAAGATCACTTAGAGTAATCGGGTCCTACGAGTTTGTCCGTTCTATAGAATGAGGAATCTAGGACTCATCGCTGGGGACCTGGTGGTTTAGGATCTGATCACAGAGCGGACTTCAAAGTCCACCATCACCATGAGCACCTGGGCTGAACCTCCGTGGGAATGGGGCTGTAACTCTTGTTCTTGTGTTGTTGTTTTGGTTTCTTTAAAGATTTTATTTATTTATTACTTATTTGTCAGAGAAAGAGAGAAGCAGGTGGAGGGAGATGCAGGCTCCCTGCTGAGCAAGGAGCCAGATTCCAGACTCCATCTCCATCAACCCCAGGACCATGAGATCACCACCTGAGCCAAAGGCAAACAAACGCTTAACTGGTTGAGCCGCCCAGGCGCCCCAGCTCATGTTGTTTTGTAAACCACAATGCCTGGTCTGCATTTGGCAATGAAGGCAGATTAAAAATCCTCAGGCTGATCAACAGTCTCAGACTCTTGCTTGAGGGCAGTGTCAGGGCTGGCTCTCCTGGCCAGGCGCCAGCACCCAAGTCAAATCTGGAAAATAATAATTTCTTTTTGGCAGGAGAAAGAGACAAGACTTTTGATAATTTCAGATATTAAACCCTCTGCAAGGGTAAAGATTTTCTACCCCTGGAGGTATTAAAAATACTTGTTCTTTAGACAGTTCCTGAAAAAGAATTCGAAAATCATTTTTGGCACACATGCCATTGTGGGAAAGTGAGCATAAATGCTTCTTAATCGGCTGTGTGTGTTTGGACATATACATTCAGTTGTGTTTGTAAAAATATCAGGAATTTTATTTTGTAGTTTCAGAAGTCAGATTCGTTTGGGTAGTTCTATCAAGATTCAAAGAAATATTTTGACTTCACCTTTCAAAAATGCTAGGGGAAACCTCCATCTTGAGTTCTAGGAAAGATTGTTACTGAGGTGACTTTATATGCAGTATGTGTGTATATATATATTTCTCCCAAAAAATCCTTATTGAAGTTAAGATGTACACATGGTTAGATAAACCATGTGTATGTTTCAGATAGAAACATTCAAATTGTTAAGAATATTTTTAAATGGCTTTAAATTTTTTGTTAAAGCTTATAATTATAATAGGGCCTCCATAGGGTTAACAATGTTAAAGTTGTAGTTTTCAGAACATCCTAGTTTCTCTATTTGTGCTCACTGAGAAGTGAAGACTCCCTCTGCTGGCCGTTTCAGATCATGCACTTTTTCAGGCAAGTTAATGCTGCAAAAAGTGAAACCAAAGAACAGCCTGTCTTGACATCCAAAAAGCTAGATGTTTGGAGACATATGTGCATTTTTATGTTGTGGTTTTTAGTTATCTAATACTTTTACCTGAGATGCCATATAGAAGCAGCAGCTTACAGAAGCGTGAAAGTTGGAGGAGCAGAGTGTCCAGAACAGGGTCAGATAGGAGAGACCAGAGAGATTCCCCAGCTGGCTCCGCCACAGAATAGGTGGGCATCCTCCGCTAGTTGGACCCTCCTCAGAAGCGGCTTCTTTGTTTGTAAAATGAGAGGATTTTGGTGGATGTTCTCCAAGAGTCCTTTTGACCTTTACTATTTTGTGTTTTGAACAGTATTGACTACATTTCTTTTTCATGAATGTGTACTATACGTGTTTTGCACTGTAAAATAAATATTTTAAGAAAGGAAGGAAAGGTAAAATGACAAAAATAGTTATAAATCACTTGCTTCTATTGCTGTCACAGCGTGGAGATGATAGGTCTAGAAAGTGATATTTTGTATGCAATTATAACTTTATACTATATATATACTATTATAATACCTCCCAGATGTCCCATAAAGACGGAACAAAGCATATTTTATTGATCCTATGGCACCTTGAATTATAAGAAGTGTCATTATTTTATATGTTTCCAATTATATTTGACATACCACTGATGACATATTGCATCCAAGTTTCAGAGAAGTTAAATGTGAGGAAATGTGCCTTTAAAAATTACTAAAATAAGGTAGTTCCTAAAAGTGCTTCAGTTGATGCCAGCAGCCCAAGAATTGCACTGAAAAGTCTGATGTGTCCCAGGCAGTAATAAATGATTCTCTTTCCTTTCTTCCTGTTCACCCCTCTCTCACCCCTTTCTCTTCTTAACCCTTCCTCCACCCCTCCCCAACTTGTCCTTCCCACTGTGTCACACCGTTTTTAACTTTTTTACTTAGACATGTCTTATGGGTATTCTGGGAAGAAACGATTGCTTAAAACCTGAAATGAGATACTGGAATAACATTGTGTCCAACATAAGCATGACCGGTGGGTTTTCTGCTTTAAATATGAATAAACATTAGCACTTGTGAAGTGTTTTTTTTTTTTTTTTTTTTTTTTTAACTTCAAAGATGAATTAGTCAGCACTGGCATCTTCACAGGAATTACATGAGTTTTAAAAACACTGAGGCTTCAGAGAGTACTCCTTTGATGAAGTCATTGGAAACATGAGTGTGGGGTTTGGGATTTGACCCTCTTTATTCATGTTGGATTTAGGTCCTAAAATAACATGTCTGTATCCATACGTAGATGTGTGTGTGCATGGCTTAGGTTTAGACTTCCATTTTTTAATGTTTGCCTTCCTTTTTAATGAAGTTGGAGCTGTTTCTTTTGCCCTTCCCCCCTACTATGTAACAGAGCGTACTGAAAGGGCTTCCAATTTCTTCTTTGCAAAACTGAACCCCCACTTAAGTCTTTCTTGCTACCCTGGAGGAAGAAAGACAACCCAAGGTAGGAACAGCCTGTGGGGGCTCTTGGCCTGAGAAGGAGAGCAGAAAGGCTCAGTAATGGAGTTGGAGGCTCAAGTAAAGGAGAAGGACATCAAAGAGACTTTCTGCATCCCCCTTGGCCTGCAGACTGGCTTTCTTCTCTTGGGTGGAAGCCTGGCCGGACCACGACTTGGCATTGTCATTCTTCCAAGCTGTCAGGTGTGACAGTTCCCAGTCCCTTGCCATGCCAGCCGTGGGGCTTTTCCACCCTGAGGCCCTTTGGCTCGATGCTGGATGGGAAACAAATTAATACATCTTAAATCTCCATCCTTACATTTTGAATTTATATCCAGAACCCCTGGAAGGTTCTACATGGGCCTCCAGTAACACAGGTCCTTCAACTCTGCATTCGTTTATCTGGGTATCCAGGCATGCCCTATGGTTTTCCTATTGAGGTAAAATGACATACAAATGTAGATGCGGTCAGAATTTTTACAGAGATGCTGAGGGGAGGGACCCAGCTTGTGACCCTGAGGACTGCAGACTAATGGAAAGAGCCTGGCTCAGTCATTGGTGGTGTGTTGGGCCTGCCTCAGCGAACTCAGAGCTGTCTGCCTCTGATTTTGAATGTGAGAGAAAAATTAGCCTCCATTTGGTCAAGAGTCCATGGTAGGGTATGCTTTCTGTTCCTTACAGAACCTGCTCCTCAGTGGTTAGGTCGTCATGTGGTTATTTGTCATTATTTTCCTACCACTTTGTAATCATATTTTTATAGAATTATCATTTAAAACTTAATTCTCTTTCCAACCGTTGAAGAAAGGTATCCTGCCATTTGCATATCTAAATAAAGATCCCGTCTGTGGTGGCACCCTCATTGGTTTGTGTTGATGGAAACCAGGGTCCAACAGCGCTGGGTGAGGACCCTCCTTCTGCAGGCCTCCTGAACCCTGTGCTTCCTCACCTGCTCCTCAGAGCTGAGTCCCTCTGACCTTGGCAAAGCGGTCTGTCTATTGTTGCATGCACATGTTTTCCTTCTTCAGTCCTTGCTGTCTTGTCCTGCCCAGATGTCCTCCGACTATTCTCTCTCCTTCCTTTCTTTCTTTCTTTCTTTCTTTCTTTCTTTCTTTCTTTCTTTCTTTCTTTCTTTCTTTCCTTCTTTCTTTTTCTTTTCTTTTCTTTTCTTTTCTTTTCTTTTCTTTTCTTTTCTTTTTTTCTTTCCTCACAGAATACCAGAATTGAAATGGGCCAAAGAAACCACCTTATCCACCTTTGTTCAGTTCACAGATTTCCTAAAATCTTGCCCTATGTTTTCTCTTTGGTCTCAATGTATTTTTTCCTCCCCTGGGGGTTTTCAAACCCTGTGAGGTTTCCAACATTAGGAATCCCTAATGTTGTCTTCTGCAGACCCGAGACTGATGGGTTCATTCATCACTAAAAAAATAGTTCTGGTTATCAGCTGTGTGCCAGGCACTGTAGCAACTGCTGGGGCCCCAGTGGAAAGCAAACTTTGACATCGTTTCTGCTGTCATGCAGCATTCTGAGCATTGGAGGCTGATGGATAGTAATCATAGAGTTGTGGACACACACTCAGGGAAAAGAGGGCCTGGAACTACACAGGGAGGGTCACTGAAATTTCCCCACAGAAATAATGGTTCATATGACGGATGGAAAGTAGAAGGTGGGAAGTATACAAAGCAGTCGTAGCAGTGTATGCAAAGGCTCTGTATCGGGAGAGAGCATGACTATTTCAAGAAACTGAGGAAAAATAGTATGTTTGGAGTTAGAGAATAAGGAAAAGATTACAGGCCATAAATTTGAAAAGAGCCACAAGGTATGGAATAGACCTGTTTGTGCTGGTTAATTTCTATAGTTCTGAAATTGCTGGCAATATCTATTTTGAGTTAATATCTTATAACTAATTGAACATGTATGCTTTATGTGCAAGTAAACTGTGTTTTTGAAATATTTTTTAATGGGGAGAATTTAAGACACCCTATGACTGGCTATCTCTAAACTTTGTATTTTGTTAGAGATTTGGAATAAGGAATAATGAATGTATTATTTTCCGTTTCCTTCAAGGGAACACAGTGAGTCGCCTAATTCAAAATATCTAAGAATGTCTTCTTTTATCTTAGGACACTGCATTCTTCATTTAGAAGAATGTAAAAATCCAGGGCTACTCTGACCTTGATATAAAAATATTTCTCATGATTTAGGTACATTGTTTATCTGTTGAAAATAATAGGGGGAAAAAGGACCCGGAAACATTTAAAGATTGCTTTATAATCCTACTGCACTCGGATGGCAAACTTTTAAAGAGCTGTAGAAATAAGCTTTACTTTGGGACTTGGCTGACATCACACCCCTGTGGGCCTTATTTCTTACTTCCTATTAACCATATGTAAACAACATATAATTAATAGATGCAACAAGTAAATTAATGTTTCTTTTTAGAAGTTATACTTTTCATCATGGGAAGGTCTTAGTATTTAACAGTGCTGCTTAAATTATTTTAAATTAAATAGTAATGAATAAAAATGTTTAATTAAATATTAAGTATAGTATTTAAATGTAGTTAATTTAAAAATTAAATTTAAATTTTCCCAAAGTAGAAACCTTGACACAGGAGATAACCATGTCCCAGTGCTCTTTTTTCTTCTGTTTTCCTCTTCCTTTCTTTCACTCCTCCTCCTCCTTCTTCTTTTCTTTTAATTTTTCTCACTTAGTTCTGTGGATTCTTGGTCCTATATGCTTAATCCATGCTCATTTTTTACCCGCTGAATGATGATTCCTCTTCCCTCCTCCAATCTCTGAAAAAACAAAGGGTAAGTTGGGGGGGGAAGCTACCCCATAGTTAATTACTTGCCAAGGAGTCCACTGCCCATCTCTGCTCTATGACATTGACCCATAACCAGACGACAACTCTGAGTTTGTTTCGCATATTCCAGAATGAATCCATGTTGGGAAGGAACTTGCTCTCCCTTGCTGGTCACATTCCTGGGGGCTGCAGGGAGAAGGAAGGCTGACAGTTTGGCCCTTGCCCAGTGGTTTTCGAAGGCTTTCTGAATAATCTGTTCTGAGAATCAGAGTTTCTGGTGATTGTAGCAGATGAATATGATGTGCACTTTGGGGAGCAAGGGGATATGTATTGAATTGACTTTCAAATTTAATCTCTTTATTTTGCTTTTGCTGTTGTCTTATGTTTTAAGTATTTTCTCTCTTTTAGTCTCAAGGCTTTAAGGACCTCCTCAGGCTTTCTTCTAAAAAGTTGACCATTTCTTGCTACCTCTCTCTATATGAACGATGTTGTGTCTACTGCTTTGAAAATGGGTTTTTAATCTCTTGCCTCCACGTTTATGGAGGGCAGTCGAGGGGAATTGAAGTCCAAAGTGTATAACCTACCTTGATAAGGGTGTCAGCCAAAACAGAGATCTTTTCCACCCGCTTGCAAGCACATCCCCTGCAGGGGGACTGTGTCTGTGCAGCACATTTGCACTGCTCGATGCCATATCCTCCCCGCGCAGTTCGCGCAGCTGTAAACCACTCCAAAGGCCAAGGTTGCCCTGACTGTCAGGATTACAGTGACATGGAACGGTTGCCTAAACACAGCCTGTGTGTACACGTCTGGCTGTCCTTGGGCACGCTCTCTGTTTATGCTGCGGGGATGTTATGGACAGACCGTTATCAGTGCATGTCTCTCTTGCTGGTCAAGTATCTAGTCATTGATGAAACAAAGAAAGTTCCTATTCTTCTTTAGTGTCAGGCAGGATTTCTTCCTACTGACATAATTTCAAATGATCAATGGGTAGGAATAATATTTACGTCCCCCTTGTTTTCACTTTATAAAACAAGCTGGGAATTGGGACCACCGAATTAGAAATTATAATATCCCCTTATTAAGTATCATAATTATATGATTTTTTAAAAATTTATTTATTTATTTGACAGAGAGGGGGTGGGGGAACATAAGCAGGGAGACTGGTAGAGGGAGAAGCAGGCATCCTGCTGAGCAGGGAGCTGGATGCAGGACTTGATCCCGGGACCCTTGGATCATGACCTGAGCCGAAGGCAGACGCTTAATGACTGAGCCACCCAGGCACCCCCATAATTATATGATTTTAAAACTCTTTTTTTACCACTCAGTACGTAGAGGAGACAGGATACCATTATTTTGCTCTAACGATTAAGAATAGCTCTGCTGTTTTTTTTTTTTTTTTTAAGATTTTATTTATTTATTTGACAGAGAGAAATCACAAGTAGATGGAGAGGCAGGCAGAGAGAGAGGGAAGCAGGCTCCCTGCTGAGCAGAGAGCCCGATGCGGGACTCGATCCCAGGACCCTGAGATCATGACCTGAGCCGAAGGCAGCGGCTTAACCCACTGAGCCACCCAGGCGCCCAGCTCTGCTGTTTTTTTGTTTTTGTTTTTGTTTTGCCTAATCACAAATGTTTTTAACTTAGTTTTAATCCATACTAGTGATGGAGGTTTTTCAGGTGACTTGACTTCTTTTTTTTTTTTTTAAGACTTTATTAATATATTCGACAGAGAGAGATAACAAGTAGGCAGAGAGGCAGGCAGAGAGAGAGGAGGAAGCAGGCACCCTGCTAAGCAGAGAGCCTGATGCGGGGCTCAATCCCAGGACCCTGAGATCATGACCTGAGACGAAGGCAGAGGCTTAACCACTGAGCCACCCAGGCGCCCCTTGACTTCTTTTCTTAAATAAGACAGTTTGTATAATACTTTCGGCAAGAGACATATTCAGCTCTACTGGAGGGTTAAGGCTTAGATGATCTTTCCCCTTTTCATAGATTTTTAAGGAAAAAAATAGTAATAAATGAGATTTTTAATTTTTAACCAGGCACCCCTTTGTAGAATAAGGAATTTTTCACAATTATTGAGTAGATTTGAGAGATGACAGGGATTTACTGCTGTGTATTTGGGATAAATGTCAGAATTAAGTAAGAATTTGAGAATACGAGTTTGAAATGAAGCTCAAAAGAAAATATCAAGCTTTCCTTCAAGCACGTGTTATTTAATTTAAAATGAATACATGCACCTAGTACAAACATTTGAGTTGGCCTACTCCTTCTTAATGTATGTGTTTTAATTCTTGGCAACTTGTGGTCTTTTAAATTTGCAGCAACATAGTCTGAAGAAAATAACAGCATTTCCTAATCAGTTAGATACCTTGTTCGTTTTCCCCAAATTTACCTCTTGTTCAGTTCTTGTCCACTTCTTGAATTTGGCTTAGGCTTCAGAATGTCTCCAGTCTTGTTTTGTTTTGTTTTTTAAATTTCTCAGTTCCTCTGATGTAAATGATAGAGCATGAAAAGTAAGAGACATACTTCTGTTCGCCCAGGTGGTCAAAGTTTACTGGAAGAAAACATAGGTAGTTGGGAGTTCCTGGGAACCTTCCCAGAGGCCCCCATGGCATTCCCATTTACCTTCCATCTCCTGGCACGGGATTTGCCAGGTGGCCTCTGAGGGAAGTGAAACAGTGGTTCATCATTGCGACTCCTGAAGGGACAGCCACAGGCTCGGGTCCTCTTTTCCTCTCAGGAGTGGTCGTCTTCTCATTGCTTTGGTTAGGAGCCTGCACTGGGGCCTGATATAGTCAGTGTTAGCCACAGCAGATGGATAGACAGAGGACAGCATCCCTTAGAAGCCCACCAGTTGTCTACCACAGATACACATCCTCAAGACAAATGCTTACATTTGGACCTGATTTGGGCTGTGTATTTTTATGACCTTTTTCATATGACTTCATATAGCAACCTCAGTGACTTCACCACTCAGAACTACCCACAAGCAGCAATATTGAGTCAATCCTTACCTAGAACTATATTTGTAAGAAAACTTGTGCATTTGTTGATCGTTGAAAAGAATTTTAATTTACTAAGCATTACAATTTAATTACACACTTTGTGACAAAATATTTTTCAATTAAAGTTTACAAATATATATTGAGTCCTTCTTATGTCAAAAACACTTTGATTGGCACTGCAGGGGTACGAAGATCATTTGTTCCAAAGATCCTTACACTGCCTTGGGCTAGGTAGCTGAAACACGATCTTGAATGATAAATAAATTTTTCCTTGAAGGAATTTATTATTAGTACAGTTGAGGAGAAAGGCATGCAAATAGAAAGTTACAAAATAAGAGCATGGAAAAAGGGCACTGTAAATGACAAAGCCTTGGGCAGTCAGGGAAGACTCTTTGAAGGCGGGGCCATGGAAACTGGGGCCAAATGATAACTAGGAATTTGCCAAATAAAGCCTGTTGTTGGAGCTTGAAGCATTGATTCCAAGTTGAGGATAACTCACATGCAATGAAGAAAGAGCAGGTTGCAAGTACCTGTCATATTTGGCTAGGATCACAGAATGTCCTGTTCGGCAGACTGGTTTCCTGGAGAGTGTTTATGTCCTGTGCACGCTAGTGTTTGGGCTTTATTCCATGGGTCCCCATTTTCCTGGTTCCCTTTTTACCTCACTTGATCTTTCAGACATTATTGCCTCTAAGTCACCATTAAATATTGGTATTTCTCAAGGTTCCATCCTAGATTCTCTTTCCCCTTTTTTTTCCTCACCAGATAGATCAATGTCTATGTATTTGTTATGACTTAAAAGCTCGATGGTTCTTAAATCAGTTCTGAACTTAGGACTGTACATTCCTCTTACCCCCATCCTGCCCACCACTTCAGTTTCCTTAGGACCCGACTCCCTGTTTGCTGCAACTGCCATCCCTGACTCCCCCCAGTCTTAGAACCTGCCAGATTTCTTCTTTACTAGTGCACCCAAGGACTTCTCTTCCCTTAGCCTGAAGTGCTTTCACATTTTTTTTGCCTAGCTATTGCCCACTCCTACTTCAGGTCTTGGCTTAGATACCACTTTTTTTTTTTTTTAAAGGATTTTATTTATTTATTTGACAGAGAGAGAGAGATCACAGGTAGGCAGAGAGGCAGGCAGAGAGAGAGAGAGAGAGAGAGGAAGAGGCTCCCCGCTGAGCAGAGAGCCTGATGCAAGGCTCGATCCCAGGACCCTGAGATCATGTCTCAAGGTGAAGGCAGAGACTTAACCCACTGAGCCACCCAGCTGCCCTTAGATATCTTCCAGGTCTCTCTTAACCCATTTTATGATTAGTAATATGCGGCATTTTTATGTCCTAGGTTATAATTATTTTTGAAATATTGTTTTCTCCACTAGACTTTAAGCTCTCGGAAGGAAACAACAGTCTCTGTGACAGCCTTGTCTTAAAACACTTAGAAAAGGATATGCACCTTGTAAGCAGTCTTAATAGACATGACGAGCTGTGTGAGTTAGGACAACAAGGAAAGGTTGAGGAACTTCAGGAGCAGAATGACCTGATTGGATTGGCAGTTAGCAAGTTTATTCTGCCTGTAGTATGGAGACTAAACTGGAGAGGGAGTCCACCTCTAGAGCCCACGAGATTAGTAGGTGGGTGTTACCACTAGACACTTAGAGCCTCAGAGCTCATCTATGATAAAAACACAAATCAAATTCAGTTGGGGGAGGGGAGGAAAAAATGAAGCAAGATGGGATCGGGAGGGAGTCAAACCATAAGATATTCTTTTTTTTTTTTTTTCAAGATTTTATTTGTTTATTTGACAGAGAGATCACAAGCAGGCAGAGAGGCAGGCAGAGAGAGAGGGGGAAGCAGGCTCCCCGCTGAGCAGAGAGCCTGATGCAGGGCTGGATCCCAGGATGCTGAGATCATGACCTGAGCCCAAGGCAGAGGCTCAACCCACTGAGCCACCCAGGCACCCCAAGATATTCTTAATCTCAGGAAACAAACTGAGGGTTGCTGGAAGGGGAGGGAGTTAGAGGGATAGGGTGACTGAGTTATGGACATTGGGTAGGGTATGTGCTATGGTGAGTGCTGTGAAATGTGTAAGCCTGATGATTCACAGACCTGTACCCCTGGGGCAAATAATACATTATATGTTAATAAATAAAAAAAGAGTCTCAGGACTCTTACTGTCTTTTAACGTGGCTTATTCCACGTGGATCTCTTTTTCCCACAGTCTTTCTCTCTGTGAACAGTAACAGCTCATCCTCCATCTGCCTCGTAGGAAAGAGGGTCCACTTTATGATTATGTGAGCAGATATCCAGATTGACTCCGACTGGCCCTGATTAGGTCATGTGCCCTTCCGTGAAGTAACTGTTGTCACCAGAGGGGTCCCGGGAGCTGGTTGATCAATCTGGATAATAACTGGGTCTGAGGCAGTGGTGCCCTGGCAAACTGGCCCTAAAAATAATGTTTCTTTTTTTAAAAAGACCTCTTTGTAGCAATTGCCAATTTCTTTGGTTTACATGGTCCTACTGCGACTGATTTCAAGATGGATCCCTGGCTTGCGATTCCTGAATGTTTAACAGCCGCCTCTTGCAAGCGGGTCCCCACAGCTCAGGCTCTCCATGGCTGAGCTGGTCGGGGAGCTGCCGGCATCACAAAGACTCATGGTGAGGGAGGCAGTGTGCTCCAAAAGGCAATCAGAATGTTGTTAGAAGAAGACAGGTAGGTGCCTGGTAGCCAGTCCCACGAGGAAACTTGTCCTGGACCATGCGAAATATAGTTTGATGTTATGATTTTATTTGACCTAAAAATTTTTGAAAGTTCCTGTCGTTTCCTTGAATAACATTTCTAAGCACTGTATAATATTCCATTCTAGGAAAATACTGCCATTTACCATTCTTTCATTGTTGAATATTTAGATTGATTGAATTACATGTAATGCTTTGCTGGATAGGTGTATGCCTGAAGCCATTTTCCATATTTAGGACAGAGTTACTGAGATAGTTGACCCAAGTGCTATTACTGAGTCAAAGGAATGGAACTTTAATGTTTTTGAATACTCTCCAGTAGGTGTACAAAATAGTTTTACCCATTTATATCACTTTTATCACTGTAAGAGAGCAAGTATTTCATGGTCCTGTTATTAAGTATAATTAAAAAATTGGTAGGACAGAATTAATATGTCATTTTAATTTACATTTGTTTGAATTACTAAAAATGTTGAAATGTCTATGTTTTTTTAACAAGTGTATTTTTTATAGTGAATTTCCTTACCATTTCCCACTTGTGTTATGTGTATATGTTGCTCTTAATATACTATTATCATAAGTATTTATCCTCTTATAATCAATTAATATAATTAAATAGTGGAATAATTATATGACTAATAGTGAAAAGTCTAGCACATACAACTTGGTAAATATTGAGGGGAGTGCTACGTATGAAATTCTCCCTAATTCTGTGTAATTTAGGGTAACATCAGCTACATTAGCCGAGGTAATAGATAAATACAAATTCACAGTAAGTGAACGCAATAAAAGTTTATTTCTTGCTCATGTCAGAGTTCCACATGGGTGTTCTCAGCTGGGCAGCTTTCGTGTGGTCCTGAAGGGATGGAGGCTCCTTCTGTCCCAAGGCTTTTCTCCCCTCTGGGTCCTTGTCATTTTCATTCAGTGTGAGGGCGGCATTAGAGAATGGGGAACAATATGTGGGCGGTTTTTATGGATTAGGCCTCAAAGTGCTTACACTGAATGTGCTTACATTCTACTGAATAAAACTTGGTTCCACAGACACAACTAATTACAAAGGAAAAAAAGAAAAAGAGTCTGTTATACATCTAACTAATCTTTGCCAAAATTTCCATAACCTGAAATAAAGAAATCTTTTCATAAAGGCAGATTCTACTTACTGTTTTCATTACCTATATATATCTGGGAATAAATTGACCATATTACTTGGATAATTTACAGGATATAAATATGGAATGGAACACCTTAAATATTGTTAAGAGATATGTAGCTTTTTACTAGACCAGAATGGTAGAGCAATGATGTCGAGTGGTCACTGAACGTCCTCTTGTTTAGACACTGAAGAGAAGAGAGTGGCAGCCATTGGACAAAGCGATTTTGACAGGTGATAAACAAGTCTTGGATGGGCAACATTTATTCAGTGTTTTAGAAAATCAAATGTATAAGAATCCATATAAGGACTTCGTAATCAGCTCATCCGATAAGTATGACTTATTAGAATGATATTTCTCATAGGATATGTTAGCTCATTTTCTTATTTCTACCTACACAGGTAATTAAAGTATACAGTGAAGATGAAACCAGCAGGGCTTTAGAGGTACCCAGTGACATAACTGCCCGAGATGTTTGCCAGCTGTTGATCCTGAAGAATCATTACATTGATGACCACAGCTGGACCCTTTTTGAGCATCTGCCTCACATAGGTCTAGGTAAGGATACAGAACTATAGGCCACATCATTGCTTTTCTGTTTGTTATAGTTTCAATCATATGGCAAAGATTTTCTTCAGACATAGAAAAATAGAAGAGAATTATGAACAGTCCTTTTATTTTTGGTGTTGGTGTTTGGGAGACCAAGAATGTAACACAAAATGAAAGTAAGGGTACAAATATTGCACTTTCCCCACACTTCTTTGTTTAACTAATGCTCTATGAGAATTTCAGAGCCAAAACATAGAGTCCGAATGATAGATAAGTTTCATAATAATCTTTGGTAGCTCAGTGTTTGAGAAATTAATACAATAAGTTGTTATTTGTACTAATTTTTGAATTGGTTTTCATGTAGACATGGAAAGTATCCACACTGGTTCTCTAAATTTTATTTTTATTTTATAAAAAATATATAAATTTATAAAATATATATTATATATTTTATGTATAATATCACATATAAATATATAATTCATATATTATATAATATATACATATATAAATCATATATTCACATATGATATTCTATATTATACAATATATAAATATATATGATATATAATATATATAAAATTTATAAGAAAATTATAAAATTTTCTTAAAGAATTAAGTAACTCCTCTACATTTTAAAGTCATAACCATAAAGAGTAATCTTTAAAAATACATATGTTTTTGAATTGGAAATGCATCTCTGTGTTGTAAAATGTAGAGGGCTTTTTCCTGCAAATTTTTAAAATAAGGTATAAGTGATTTTCGTTCTTCTAGTAGAGTAAGAGAATTTGGCACCAATTTTATTTCACCTTTCCTTATTTTTACAGATGCTAATGTTAAAAAACATGTTACCATAATAAGTAGTGAAAACAAAAGAAGTTTGTTATGGTAATGCCATTTGATCCTTTGAATACCATATGAGTTTCCTGTGGTGGCTGTAACAAATGACCACACACCTGGGGGCTTACAACAGCCAGAATTGATTCTCTTAACTGTTCTGGAGGTCAGAAGTCTGAAATCAGTATCACTCGGTTGAAATCAAGGTATCAGGGACGTACTTCCTCCGGAGGCTCGAGGAAAGAACCTGTTCCTTGTCTGTTCCAGCTTCTGGTGGCCGCTGGCCTCCTTTGGCTGTGGCTGCTTCACTTCAGTCTCTACCTCTATCGTCACCTTGTATTTCCTTCTTCTGTCTGTGTCAAGTCACCCTCTGACTCTCTCATAAAAATGGTACCGGTTAGAGCTTACCTGGGTAATCTAGGATCATCTCTTCATTTCAAGATCCCTTAATCATATCTGCAAAAATCCTTCCCCCCACTTTCTTCATATCAAGTAACATAAACAGAAAACCTGAATTCTGAAGGTATGCCAGGCCAGCCAGTGTGACGTGCTGTCTGGCCTTCCTAGGGCAGAAAAAGTTCAACATTTATTTTCTGCCTTGCTGTTGGTTACCAATCTGACTTCTATTTGTGACCATTCTTCTCCTAAATGTAAAGTGTTAACTCCTCAATAGATAAACGCCATCTTCTTAACTAGTTTTACATATGCTTGTGAAAATACAGTTCTTTTTTTTTTTTTTTTAAGATTTTATTTATTTATTTGAGGGAGAATGAGTGAGAGAGAGCATGAGAGAGGAGAAGGTCAGAGGGAGAAGCAGACTCCCCAAGGAGCTGGGAGCCCGATACAGGACTCGATCCTGGAAGTCCGGGATCATGACCTGAGCCGAAGGCAGTTGCTCAATCAACTGAGCCACCCAGGCGCCCGAAAATACAGTTCTTAATTAACACAATATGTAATTACAGTATTTTATACCCTTAGTTTTTTCTTTTGGAGCAACTTTACTTTTTTTTTTTTTTTTTTTTTTTACAGTCACTAAGTTTATCTCTAACAAATAGCTTAAAGTTTAATAATAAAAATCTACTCTGTAAATCAAGCACCAGTTTTCACTGAGACCACAGCAAATTATATTAAGGAATAAAATGCACAGATTCTTTTAATGTGGAGGCTTAAAATGGAACATTGAGAATTAATTTGAGTTACATACTAAATTTAAACTTTTAAGCATCAAATAGAAATATATTTCTCCATTACTCTATTTTCTGGAAATGCAGAAATAAAACCAAAGATGTGAGACTATTGTCTCCTGGTTTTATCAGCCATGCATTAGACCAAAGATTATGAGAAAGAAATTGAGATCCACAACTTTCTTGTGTTCTTTGTCTTTCCCTTTGTTTTCACTCAGATTATATGTATTTTTAAGAGAGTTTATTTACTTATTTATTTGAGAGAGAGCATGAGCTTGTGCACACTTGGGGCCAGGGGGTGGGGGGGTGGAGGGGGTAGGGGGGCGGTGGGAAGGGGAGGGATAAGCAGGCTGCACTGAGAGTGAAGCCCAATGTGGCCTTCAGTCCCAGGGCCACTGAGCTGACTGAGCTACCCAGGTGCCCCTCAGACGCTATCTTTAAATAGT
This sequence comes from Mustela nivalis, assembly GCF_964662115.1. Lineage (NCBI taxonomy): Eukaryota > Metazoa > Chordata > Mammalia > Carnivora > Mustelidae > Mustela > Mustela nivalis. The sequence goes on from NC_139030.1 coordinate 53,870,393, forward strand.
AGGAAGATTGCTGACATAATGCTACCCATATACTAAAGCACATTAGATGATGATAACTAATAAATACCTCTATTCTTTTCATTTATTTTTTATTTAATTTCTGTGTTTTAACATAATCTGTTTTTATTTTTATAGACTATCTTACTGTGGGTGTGTGTGTGCACCTAAAAACACATCTTGGTTTTTTATTTTTCTTTCTTTTTTTTTTTTAAGATTTTTATTTATTTATTTTACAGAGAGAGACACAACGAGAGAGAGAACATAAGCAGGGGGAATGGGAGAGAAAGAAGCAGGCTCCCACTGAGCAGGGAGTCCTATGCGAGGCTCGATCCCAGGACCGGGATTGTGACCTGAGCCAAAGGCAGCCACTTAATGACTGAGCCACCAAGGCACCCCGTTTTTTTTCTTTTCACTTCACAGATCCCACAAACTCTAGGAACTCTCCCTGCCTATTCCTGTTCCCTGACTTCCTCACACGGTTTAACAGATATTTATTGACTCAGCTGAGTCAATAAATACCACGCCTATTTTGTGTGTGGGTCTTGGGGGTAAAGTATGAACATAATAGACAAGAAACACTGCCCTTGCGAGTTTGCATTCTTCTCGGAAGTGGAAAGATAAGAGACACATGACTAAAACTTGTAATTCTTTAGGTGACAATAAGCACGAGTTTCTCCTGCTATCTGAAAGTAGAACAGTATGAAAACTTTTGAAAGCTGAAATGGTATAAGCCAAAGAAGCATTTACCATTAATTTATATTGGAAAATATTTGAGCATTCCCAGATGCCAGAAATAACCTCTCTCAGCATCTTCTGGTATCTTAGGACATATCTTAGCAACAGATGCACAAAATAAATCATGATAAAGTACAGAGGCTCACAGACAAAGTTCAAAGCTCTGGTGGCTTGATGTTGAGATGCTGAACGTGGCTCCCTGGAAGGAGCTTGGTGGGACTACTCTCGTTGTGGCTCCGTGGTGCCCACAGCCTTTATAAGGGCTCACTGCAAAGCAAATGCTTAATGGCATTTTCATGTTTCACCTTTTTTGTAAAAGCAAAAATCCTCTTTGGATTTCTGTCGGTTGGCAAAAACAGGTACGAATGTGGATCTTTTGTAAAAGCAAAGAATTTTATTGTGTAAGGTGAACATTCGAAAAGCCGGAGTTGCCTGAACTGGGGAGAAAGGAAGACAGGGCAAAAGGGAAGAACATGCTGGGGGTGAGAGGGAGATGCCCTTTAACTAGAGGGATCAGGGAAGGTGTCCCTGAAGCATGAAGTTCAGGAGAACCTTGGTGGCAGCGTGCTGGTGTTCAGGGCTCAGCTGAGGCCAGCGCTCCCTGAGCAAGCTGGGGAATGATGGAGCGGACTTCAGTAGGGCTTCTGTAGAGCCAGCTCGTGTAGGGTCTTATGGGTCATGGAAGGGCTTGACTCTTACCCCTGAGTGAGAGAAAAAGTGAACGGAGGTCTTTGAGTCAGAGAGCAATATAGTCCTGATTTAGTTTTGAAAGTACAGTTCACCCTTGAATAACATGGGTTTGAACTACTTCCATGTGGGTTTTTTCTTTTTCTGATAAATTCAGTCCAGTACTGTAAATTTATTTTCTTTTCATTATGATTTTCCTAATAACATTTCTTTTCTCTAGTGTACTTTTCTAAGAATACAGTCTCTAGCACTTCAAATGTCACAATATGTATCAGTCGGCTGTGTATGTCATCAGTAAGCCTCCCAGCTGACAGTAGTTAAGTTTTGGGGGCGTCAAACATTTCATCCAGATTTTTGGCGGCAAGGGGAAGTCTGTACCCCTGTGCTGCCCATCATTCAAGAGCCAACTGTATACTGCTTAGAAGGCCAGAATCCAACCTTTTAGAGGCCGAACGACTTTGTTTTGCTTCTACCTCCCACTACTCATGGCTTCCTGGATCAATCCTGGCCTCTCTGTCATTTCTCCTAGTAGCACATGCCCTGTGGGACTAACTTCACAGGATAGTCTACACTGGTATGAGTGAGGTGTGGTATTTGTGAGACCCTGAAGCCTTACAGGTGAGAATGTTGTGACTTATGTGATAAACGACAGTTAAGGGTTTTCTGCACTTGAGGTCACTTTAATGACCAAGATAACCTTAGGAAAGTGTCAGAGACATTTTATGTTGTTAATAAATGTGCTATCATTGTTGCTTTTGATCCCTTAAAACACGTCACAAACTTACTAAAGTCAGATGGAGAAGCACTTGACTTTCAAAATATAATAGGTTTATGGAATTCAAAGTCTGTTTTCAGAGTGTCATTTTCTGTGACAAAGGAAACTTCAGTCTTAGTAGTAGTTTCAACATGAATGCATACGTGTGATAGCGACTGTTACCATGCATCTGACATGTGCAAGGCACGGAGTGAGAGGTTTAACATTAATCTTGATAGATGCGCTCATCACTTAGCCTCATAGCAATCCCGCAAGATGTGTTTCCTAATCTCCCTTTGACATACAGGAACATATACTCAGTGACGAAATTCCTTGCCTAGAGTCAAACATTGCTGAAATGTAGGTCTTTTCAGAGTCTGAAATTCAAAGTCTGCATTTTCCACTAAAGTGAGTTTGTTTCTCCTCAAGTTTCCAGGATCCCGTGGTTGGTTTGTCTCTTTCTTATTCTCTGTCTTTAGCTCTAATCCATGTTGTGAGAACAAGTTAAAAGTTTGAACCCTCAAAGACATTTTCAGATAACTTTTTTTTTTTTTAATGAGTAAAACAATAGAAGTTTGTTAAGGAAAGATACAGAAAAAAGCTCTCAAGAGTGAGAGGAGTCCTGACAGGGTTGCCAACGAGGGCCTTCAGGGTTGGTCTTCTATAGAAAACTAACCACGGAACTTAAATCCTCTTAACATCAGATAAATTTTTCTTACCAAAGTAGTATTGAAATTACTGGGGTCCAACGGATGGAACCCAGTTCACTTTATAACAGAACCAGCTGTCTCTTTTGGCTGAGCAAGGGGATCATGTTAGAAGTAACTTATCCTTGGGGCACCTGGGTGGCTCAGTGGGTTAAGCCTCTGCTTTTGGCTCGGGTCATGATCTCAGGATCCTGGGATCCAGCTCTGCATCAGGATCTCTGCTCAGCAGGGAGCCTGCTTTCCCCTCTCTCTGTGCCTGCCTCTCTGCCTACTTGTGATCTTTCTCTGTCAAATAAATAAATAAAATCTAAAAAAAAAGACTTATCCTTGAATTTGTATACAACATAAATGGTATATGATATTTGGAACTCTGGATACAATATCAGTATTTCATCTCCTCTGGCAAATAATTATCAGTAATATGATGCTGGGAATTTTAATAGGCAGAGTACATCCTCAAAGACAATCCCAAACATCCTGATTTTGTTATAAATCTCTGATTTTCCCGATTTGAGATCATGTTATGATGAGGTTCTAGTTGCACACAGCTTTATGGACACTGAATTTAAAATATCAGTACGGCCACAAATACCTGCCCTTCTCTCATATAATCACGTTTTATAACTGGCATGTTCTAGTTCATGGCCACTGGATGTCACTGTCGTTCCCCAGATGGAGCCCTCTGCATTTATAATCAGAGTGAGGACTGAGGGGGGGAGTGGAGTGGGGGCAGAAACTTCAGTTTTAAGTCCTCTGGAACTTAATGGGATCCATGTTTGTCTTGCTCCCATTTTGATTCCTAATTGAAGCCATGGTATGAAGCAGTGGCAATTAACACAATACCTCAAGCGCATACCTATAGACTCCTCGGGAAGAGGAATTAATTGTATTTTAGTGTCATTGCTGGGGACAGCTGAGAGTTCCATTGTGAATATCATTGTGGAGTGGCTTTAATAAGCAAAATGAATGACTGGAGGCTTTTAATGAAACCATTTTTATGTGTGCAGCTATACCCACGTGATCTCTTTAAGACAGAAGCCACGCACGGCTGTGGCCAGGAAAGGTTTCTTTGCAGCTTTGAAGCTGCTTCCCTTCACTGTTTCTGTCCAACCCCCCCCCCCCCCCCCCCCGCAAAGACTCACAAGTCTTTCTCCTGTTGTCTGGAGCTGATAGGTAGTTGTGCTTTCAGTGCTGTGTGTAGTCTGTCAGCATCAGAGTTGCCACCGCCCTTATCAACAGCACAAATAATTGTGAAGCCTGTAGGATCTGTGGCCTTGGGCTTCCTTTGCTACTTAAACTGACCTGAGCTTTGAGGAGGCAGGGTGTCCTGGTGGCACACTAAGGTGGAGTCAGAAAATAGGAGCATGTAAGGAGGGCTTAGAACTAAAACTGCCTCCTGGTGCCACTCGTTTTTTCCTTCGCAGTATCTCATAGCCTGAGTTCAGGTCTTACCATTTCTCTCCTCGGGGATTATTTTAGCCTTGTAACTGGTCCTCTTGCCTCTGGTCGTACCAAGATTATCCATGGGAATGCAGACCTGATTCTTTATGCATTAGGGTCCAAGATTCCTTGGAGGGCTTGAGGTACCTGTGACCTGCCTACTCCTCCTATCGCCAGCCTTGTGTCTCCCCTCTCCTTCCTCTTAGTTTATACATTGAAGACGTGCCTGTAGTTGCCCACATATGCTGTAGTGTCTATGCCTTGGTTTCCTTGCTCCTCCCATTAGGATTCTCAGCGAGTTCTTTCTCATCATCTTTACCTGGCTGTGCGTTTTCCAAAGCTTACTTGGAATTTGAGTCAAAAATGATAGCAAGGTATAACTGCTCACCATGTCCTAAAAATATTATGGAAACAAAGTAAGATGAAAACTCTTAACTGTTGAAGCTGACAGCCAGCTAACCTAGTGCCACAGTCTAAGAGGAGAGAGAGAGAAAAGGAACTGGAGGCACCCCACACTCAGCCTTACGAGGAAGAGTCACCCCCTATGTCAGAGAGCAGGTAGGGAGACAGATCGGCCTCTTCTGTGTTCCAAGCAGCTGCTCCTCACGACAACTAGGATCCTTGTTGGCACCACCATTTCTCATACATCCTTTAGGAAATTGCAAATCCTGAAAATAACAGAACACTGGGAGTGAGTGATGAGTTGTGTCCGGGGAGGGGATGTTTCCGCAAGTATATGCTAGACTGGGGTGTGGAAAATAAACAGATTTGGCCAAGAAATAGATACAACGCTCTTCAAGCAGGAGTATTTATAATATTAATCAGAAAAACCCCAATGATATAATAATAGGAGGATGTAATCAATTACAGTACATTCATAGGATATAAGTTAGGTAGCTTTTGGTTATGTTTTTGGAGTTCTTCCCTTGTAGAATGATGTGGACAGATATAAGATTATAAAGACGATTGATTGATTGAATGTATACTTATAAACCTATATTCAGTGTAAATTTTGTGAAAAATATATACAAATATATTCATATAGGCCCAGAGAAAAATATAAGAAGGGAATATACTGAAATGTTAAGTGCTAATTCCCAATTGATAGATTTAAAGATCAATTGTGATTGTCTACTGTCCATGGTTTTCGAATTTCTAATAATGGAAACATACTATTTTAGAAATCAGAAGAAAGGAAACAAACACAATTTCGAAAACTTAAGAGATTTTTAAAGATTGAGACATCTTCCTGAAGCTCCAAGTTGCACCAAGTACCCATCTTCTGAGCTGCCATTAACATTTTCTTTAACTATCTTAATTTTAATCATGTTATTAAAAGTAGACAGTAATTCCATGAGAGCTGGAACTCTGTGTATACTTCTTTGTAACCCAGGGTCTAGGACAAATAAATAGTCTGTGAACTGAACTATACTAAATTGTAAGGTACTTATATCAAGCAGTTCAAAGGATGGATAACAATATGCAAGGAAGGAAGAGACAGGGAAAAGAAGCCAGAGACCTGCTGTGCCGTGCTCAGATGGAAATTTGCTCGCAGACTCTCTCTCTCTTTTTTTTTTTTTAATTTTATTTATTTATTTGACAGAGATCACAAGTAGGCAGAGAAGCAGGCAGAGGGGGAGGGGGAAGCAGGCTCCCTGCTGAGCAGAGATTTCCCCTATGCAGGGCTCCATCCCAGGACCCTGGGATCATGACCTGAGCTGAAGGCAGAGGTTTAACCCACTAAGCCACCCAGGCGCCCCTGCTCTCAGTCTTTAAAGGATGCATCAGGTAACTTAGAATTTATGGAAGTGGTTTCTAAACCCTTCAGGTGTTTATCTGTCAGCTTGAGGTGATGTGTATGCAAATACTTTGCCGAAGACTAAGGATTTCTAGGAATACAAGTTGTGATTAGTGAGTGTGAGTTAATATGAAGATTACTTAATTTGTTGAAGAATGATCTGCAAGGCCTTTATATCCATCAAGTTTAAGTGTCAAGATTTTCCTATTAATTGCACTTGGGGAGCTGAATATGGTGCTAGCAATTTTTCCAGGTGAGCTCGTTTTCTTAGGTTAAGGAACCTTTTTCAGAATTGAGTCCTATTTTTATTCTTTGCTTCTCCAGTTTTTGTTTTGCCTGGTCAGAGGCTGTTCATTTTTATCTGAAAATAAGATTGACAAAATGTATGTAGTTTCTGCCTCACCCAGAGAAGTACAAGGACCATTTGTCTCCAGGAGTTTCCTGTAACAAAGGTGTACAAAGAATTGTTTTCTGGGCGAATTAGAGGTAAAAGCCACTTTTGTTTCTTCTCTTATCAAGTGATGAGAAGAGTAGGGACTCAGGTTTCTATTTGAGCCCCACGCTGTACTTTCAGTAGATTCAGCGAAGAAATCCAGGCAGAAGGTCACAGGTGAACACTTTCCATTCTGGGAGGATTGAGGGTTTTTAAAAGACTTTGAAGTGAAATCAACAGTTTCAGAAGAAACTTCTTTCCTTTCTTCTTCTTCTTTCTCTCTCTCTCTCTTTTTTTTTTAAAGAAAAACTTCTGGAAATTAAATAGAAAACAGAATTACATGTAGTTATTATTTGATAATATTTCATTGCATTGCCATGACACCTTACCCTGGTCTGTCAGATACAAAGGTAAAACTTAAATTGACATGAAGCTTTTGTCGTGGTTTTAAGAAAGCTTTTCTTTACTCCTTCAGAGAATCCCCCCCCCCCCCTTTTCTCCTTTTTGGACACTGTTTTGAAGTGATTTAGGAGGGCTTCTCTACTCTTTTTCTACCTACATAGAAATGGTGTTCAGTCATGGCCATTCACTTTCCAATGCCTGACAAATACTGCAGAACATCTTCTAAGTAGACCTGTATCTATAAAGTTTTGATAGTATATTTCAATGTAGTATTTTAGGTGGATTTGTGAAGTTTTAAAATTAGTCTTTCAAAGAATCAGGATGAATTTATGAGAAGGTTACTTAGGGTCATTTAGCATATGGTAATCCAAAAAGTGCCTCAGTTCATTCTGGCTGACAGTTCTTAGCATCATTGTTTTTGAGGTTCGCAGTAGAGAGCTCCTGGTTACAGAATTAATTTTCTCTTTTTGGTATTTAAAACATGTATTATAAGTTACTGTAGGATCATTCAGTTGGCTAAAGTCCACTTGGTTTTAGAATGACGTTAGGGAGGAAGAGTCACTAGAAAGTTAATTAGAAGCCATTTGACCAGTATTTGTTTTGTCCCCCCGACACCCCCTCCGTTCTCAGGTCTCCGTGATGTCCCAGGGCCTAGGCTAAGTAAAGCAGATCTGGTCTTCAACAACTTTTCATCTCCCTTTTACGCATTCTTTTCCTCTCCAAATTATCTGTCTAGGCATCTTGTATCTTCATGTTGAACTCCTCCATATAAGGGTCTGTGTTTTGTTAGGTATCTGCCTTTAGAAATCATGAAGTTTCTTAAGACGTGATGAACGGATAATCAATCATGCCTTTTAGGATTATTTGGATTATTGTGACATTGATCTTTTAATATAATGAGACTTGATTGGGGGATGATATATGACAGTGCATCCAAATTGGGATAGGACTGTGAACAGTTACAAAGATATTAATATAATGTAATTTTGAAAAGCCAGTAAGTTTTAGCTCCATTGCCAGAGGAGTATATGAGGTGAAAACTTGTAGCCACATCTGATCCTTTGGAATTATTTGCTTTCTTTTACATTATCTGAATTTTCAATAGACTATCCAGAGATCATCTTTGAAGGAATGAAAAATATGTCTTCTGCTTTCTCACATACTCTAGTTAGTCTAGATTTCTTTGAAGAAAATTTTCTCCTTAAGATTAGCAGAATATTTTCCCTATGCTAGTTATGTGTTATTTAGACATTGGGTATTATAGTTCAGTGAAATTGTCTGTGAACATCGTATGTTATCTTTCCTTTGTAGATTGGTATGCTGGGCTTTGTTTGCATGTCGGTTGCTGCTTGGTTGGGGATCACGGATATTGCCCAAAGTGCTTTTCGTTACACATTTGTCATAACTGTTCAAATGCAGTTTGGTTTTTCTGCCCTTTTTATTTTATTTCCTTTTTTGGTACAGTCAAAATTCAAATGACTTATGTTACTTTCATTTGAGATTAAGATTGATATCATTTGAAATACTGCCCATTATTTTCATTCCCCTTATACTCAAAATGTGGTAGTTTATTTTCACTTAATTAGCAAATATTTATTGAACACAATTCAAAATGAAAGAATTTGAGGCCGTTGAGACATGAGAACTGTCGGCACACAAGAGAGGGTTTTAGTGGATATGGAAAGAATGAACAGGCTATAAATAGGCTTGGCAGAGGCAGCAGGGGATGTCCCCCCAGCAGGGGCTGTAGGTGGAGGCAGAGACAATGCTCGCAGGGAAAGAGCCTCGGCTTGGGATCCGGCATGCGGCTGCCGTTCAAATCCTGAGATGGTTGCTATTCTGAACTTCAGGTTCCTTTTCTGTAGGATGGAACTATAACTTACTTGCTCAGTAGACAATGTTATTGTTTAACCACAGACCTGGTGGCTTCAAACAACAGAAATGTAGTCTGTAGCAGTTCTGGAGATGAGAAGTTCTAGAGATGAGAGAGAGAGAAGGAAGCAGGCTCCCTGCTGAGCAGAGAGCTCGATGCGGGCCTCCATCCCAGGACCCTGAGATCATGACCTGAGCCAAAGGCAGCGGCTTAACCCACTGAGCCACTAGGTGCCCAAGATTTTATTTATTTATTTGAGAGAGAGAGAGAGAGAAGGAGAGATAACATGAACAGGGGGAGGAGGGCAAAGGGAGAAAGAGAAGCAGACTACCTGTTGAGCAGGGAGCCCCATTCGGGGCTTGATTCCAGGACCCTGAGATCAAGACTCGAGCTAAGGGCAGTTGCTCAACTGACGGAGCCATCCAGGTGCCCTCCACCCTTATACCCTTTAAAATAGGTTCTCCTCCACAGCCAGTGCGATCCAGTGAAAATATAAGTCAGTTCATGTTATTTCTCTGTTCAAAATGTTTCCTCATCTGACTCCAGGGAAAAGCCAGAACCTCACTCTGAACTGCAGGCCTTTCTCCAGTCGTCCCGGCTCATCACCACGGCTTCTCTAGCCTCTTCTAGGACTTGCCCCTTTGCTCACTCAGCTTCGGCCACATTAACCTTCTCCTGGTACTTCAAACATAGACCCTTGCTCTTGCCTCAGAGGCTTTGTTCTTTTTCTTCCTGTTGGTGTCTGCTTGGCTCATGCCCCCTTCTCCTTCGGGTTCATTCAAACACTACCTTCCCAGCGAGACTTCTCCTGGCAAGCTGTTGAAAATGAATTGTTTTCCCTTATGGCCTCCTCTCTCCCTATGTCCTGCTCTATTTTTCTCTGTAGTCTGTATCACTGCCTATTAAGATTTACATTTTATTTGTAGTCTGTTTCTTCCCATTAGAATGAAAGCTCCATGAGGCAGTGATTTCTGACTGTTTTATGCACTACAAAATCCCAGGCCCCCAGATGAATGTCTGACATGTGGTAGGCCTTCAGGAAATATTTGTCAAATGGATGAATGAATAGTAAAACTGCCAGACTCCATGGACGTATCTCACAGCAAGTAGGGAGTAGACACGCTTTTTGAGCAAGGGTCGCATTGACACACATGTTCTGTGAGGTTTGCTGTGGTATTAATGTCCAGGCTGGACTGGAAGAAGGAGAAAATAGAAGTTTGGAGATTCATTAAGAAAAAGCAAAGGTCCAAATTGGGATTGTGACAATGGGAATGAGTGAGGGGTTGTTTAGAGACATTTGGTGGGAAAATCTCTGGTATTTGGAGATAGCAGAAACGGAACATATAGGAGTGGATATAAAGATGCAATGGAGATAGAATTTAGGAAAAAGCAGTTTGTGAGAGAAAAAGGAAGATGACTTTGTTATGAAGTTTATTTTTTATTTTGATAAAAGGTACATAACATAAAATTTACCAGTTTTAAGGGTATAATTCATTGGCATTATGTACATTCATACTGTTGTACAACTATTACCACCATCCATCTCCAGAACATCTTTAACTTCTCACAATGAAACTCTGAGCCCATTAAACAATAATTCCTTGCTCCCCAGTCCCGGCAACCACAATTCAACTTTCCATCTCCACAAGTTTGTCTATTCCAGGTATCGCCTGTAAATGGAGTCATACAGTATCTGTTCTTACGTCTTCTTACTTTACATATAATATCTTTAAGGTCCATCCATGTTGTAGCATGTGTCAGAATTTCATTCCTTTTTAAGGCTGACTATTCCATTGTACCTGTGTCCTGTATATTGTTTGTCCATTCATCTGTTCATGAACATTAGGGTGTTTCTACATGTAGTGAATGATGCTACTATGAACATTGGTGTACAAACATCTGTTCTAATCTCTGCTTTCCTGTCTTTTGATTAGATGCTCAGGATTGGCATTGCTGGAATGTTTTAGTATTTGGGGGGAACCACCATACTGATTTGGGATTTAGACACACTGTGTTTGAGGTGGTGGAAAGTCTCACAGTTGGGACTAGAGCATGAGTAAAAGCAACAGTAGCAAGAGATTTCATCTCAAGGAACTCAACAGATGGGATGGCTGAAGAAGGGAGAGTGAATTAGCTTAAGAAAGCGAAAGAAAAGATTTTAGCCAAGGATTGCATTTTAGGAGGGAGGAGGAGCTATGGGAGCTCATCAATGAGACAGAAAAAGAGTAATTGGAGTTAAGAACAGAACCCAAGTGTTGATGCACATTTAGCTCAAACTCATCCATATGCATCGAGAACTCTTACAAGAACTTCCTTTCAGATGAAGAAACTTCTATTTAAGTATGACATTACTTTCCAGGGTTTGGGTGTTGTAGATCACAGATTACTACTGAGTGTTGAATGTTTGAGACACAGATACTTTCCAAAAAGGTCCTAGAAGCACCTAAAAAGCAGAGGGTTTCTGTATGCTTTAGTTGGCTGTTCTTCACTTCCTGTTTTGCATTAGTAATTTCACACTTTTCTTTAACCTCTTATTGAAATATGATGCACCTTAAGAAAAGTGAATAAGCCATATGTAGACAACTCACTGAACTTCAGATGTCGCATCAACTTGGATATCCAACACCCAGAACAAAACAGTATCTCCCACACCCAGTGGGAGGAGGTTCCCCTCATGCCCCTGCTCCATCTCCTATTCTCCCCATTATCTTGGTTTCTAATGCTATATATTTATTTTACCTGTATGGAACTTTATGTAAGTGTAATCATGTAGTACCTAGTCTTTGTGCCTGACTTCTTTCATTTAATACTGTGTTTGTGAAATTCCCCCATACAGTTGTAGTATATGTATTCCACTATTTATTACATTGTTTACACTATTCAGTCATTCTCATGTTGATTGGCATTTCGGTGGTTTCCAGTTTGGGGCTATTATGAATAACACTACTATGGAAATCAAGTTTCTTATTAAAATGGGAATTGTGCATGGTTTGTTCCCCTCTGTAAAGTTGTTTTTGCTTATTTCATTTAAGTACCTTTCCTCCCAAGTGCCTTCCCACCGTACCTGAAATATATTTAGGTATATTAATATATTCCTATATATAGGTATTTATATATAAATATATAAGTATATTTAGGTATATATGTTAATGTTTGAACACTAGCTTTGAAATAATAAAGTCTCACAAGAAATTAGGTGTTTTAAAAATTGTATGTTCTTGCATTAAAATTTTTTCTTTTAAAGCTTTTACTTTAATTTTTCTCAACTATCCAGACTATGTATCTTAAATGTATTTTGAACCTGTCAAAATTTTTCTCTCCTAATGGGGTGAATTGTTCAACCTTGAGGCAAATATTTTAATTTTGACATCATGACGAATTGGAGAAAAAAGAATAGCTTCTGCATTATTAATGCAGATTTATTATCAAACTTAATTATAATTTACATAGCAATAAAAGGAATTGAGAATTAACAAAGAGTGCATTGTGATATCTTGTCATTTTTCTCCTCAGGTTACAGTCTGCTTTGGTATAAAAAATCAATATTACTAATTCAAAATTGCTAAAATAGTATCAATCTGGCTATTCTAGAATTGAGCTGAAATTTCCTATATTTGATAAAGATACATACATAATATAATCTGTAAATTTATACAGTTACATGTGTCCATATATATTTCTTTCTACCTACATGTTTGTCTATTCATTTGTCCGTCCATCCGTCCATCTGTCTGTTGACATATTCACTGAAACATTCCTTACAGAAAGAACAATGGAAGACCATGAGCTGGTGATTGAAGTGCTGTCTAACTGGGGAATGGAAGAAGAGAATAAACTATACTTTAGAAAAAATTATGCCAAATATGAATTCTTTAAAAACCCAATGGTAAGTGAAATCCTTATGAATAGTTATGGGGAATAATGAATTTGTTAAATGTTATTTTATTTTATGTGAAGAAAAGAGTCATCATAAATCAAATGCAATTCCCCATTGGGTAAATTGTAAGTAAAAACTTTGTTCTGTGAACATCACAGTTAACGTTTCTTCGTACTCTAACAATGATTAGTCAACATTATCACAGAAGTTCCAATGAACTGTTTTGGGAGCTATTTCTTTTTTTTTCTTTCTAAGAAAACTATTATACATTTAATTTTGGGAATCAATAATTAGATATCCATAAGCAGCTCCAAAGTATTATAGCTGAACAATTTTCACAGAATTTTGGAAATTAAAGTAAGAAAATTTCTAACCTAAAAACAGATAGATGATTGTTGGGAATGCTATAGCTTAGCTAAAAATTTCAAATTGACATGCATCTTGCTGTTCCAAAATATTTTTTCAGTGCAGTAATAACTGAGCTAAATAGAAATGAGGTAAAAGACCAGAGCATTATCTAATAAATACTACTTTTATGGTAGTTCTCTTTAAATGAAAAAAAAAAAAAATGTGTATCACATTCTAGTGAAGACTAGGGATCTGGAGAAGTCAGAATAGCCTCTGGGCTCATTATTTTAAATTGTTTTTGTCTCTGCAGTTGTAACATATTTCTACACGAAGTTTTGGATAATTGGATTGAAATGATCCTTTATGAAAAATATATGATACACACTATAATAGAATATTTTCAAACCCTGGAAGACCTCTTATGTTCTCTTTTATTTGAACTTATTAATAAAAATATAATGGGATGATCTTTGACAAAGAAAATAAAAGCATCCTAATAAAAATTAAATAGAATTAGAATTTGAAGGGAAACTATTTTCTTTTTGTGAATCTTTATTAAATGCAGGAATTTAAAAGTATAGTTAAAGGCATATGGTTATAGTGCTTGCTTTTGCTTATAGTTAAAGGCATATGGTTATAGTGCTTGCTTTTGGTTATATTTTATTATTATTACTATTATTTGAACAAGGCTCTACACTCCTTTTGTAGACCTAGAGCAGTAGTTATCAGCTGGGGGCGATTTCACAATGTCTGGAGTCATTTTTGCTTGTCATTTCGGGGGTGGAGGGACGGGGCTGCTAGTGGGTGGAGATCAGAAATGGTGTAACTAATACTGACCACAGAGTTAGATCAGATAGTAATAGAATAGTTGTAAAACCCTGTCCTTGGAGGAAGTATAGTAGTCTATATTTTCAAAATGTGTCTGATCATAAAATTACCCAGGGGGAGAAGAGAGTACCCAGACCTACTGAATCAGACACTCCAGGAACAAGGCCTGGGAATTCCTATTTTAAACAACTGCCTGGATGAATTTTATGATTGAACAAGGTTGGAAAGGACCTGACTTACAGCTCCCTGGCCCTACGACAAGTCCTGGTTCTTTTAGTTCTCTGGCTCTAAGACAAGTCCTGTGACTGTGACCTTAGATATACCCTTTAATTCTATGAGTCTTGACTTTGTGACATGGAATTGATGGTCCTTTAGTATCTGCTGGAGTGGCCACAGGACTCAGAGAAGAGATACGGGAGCAGAGACATTGTCATCCTGAAGGCATTGTTTTGAACTTGATGAAGGTGGTTCTCTCTTTATCTGCATTATCTGAGGGTGCCTGCTAATCTTTGGGCCGTACTCCTACCTTTTCATGAAGATACCTGAATATAGAGTCATAATTAAATCTTTTCTAGCATGGCTTTTGAGATAATATGACCTATATCTTTTTGTCAGTATTTTTTTCCAGAGCATATGGTATCCTTTGCAACTGAAACCAATGGTGAAATATCCCCCACACAGATTTTGCAGGTAAGATATATTTCCATTAAAGTCTGTAAGAAACAGTGTAATAAAGGGAAACTTTAAGGTCCATATTTTTACATGCCCAGATTGAAATGTTATACCTTGATGGATGAATTTTTGCTGGAGGTGAACCTGAAAAGAAAAGAAACAATAGGAAAGAAAAGAACAAAACCTGAAAAAAGAAGTCCCTGACTCAGGAAAGGCTCCTAACACCATTATTCTTTCTAGTTTTGGCCAATTGTCAAAGGATTTTCAGTGTTTAAAAAAATGTGTTCAAAAAATGTGTATCATGAAAGGAAACTTGGCAGAATTTTGTTCTGTGATGTGTTTAAAGACTATATTAGTCTTTAAATCAAAACCCCCAGTAAATTGTAGACATTTTGCTAACAGATATTTAATATTAACTTTTATAGCAAATGCTCCCAATCCTATTTGTCTCAAAATATTTAGCAACTACATGAAAGGAGAAAAAAAGATGTAAAAACATATATTTTGTATACTGACGTGTCATAGCTATGTTGCATTCTTGAGCAGAGTTCTAAAATGTCTTAGCTGAATTAAGAATACTAGTTACTTAATTAAAAATCTCCTTAATTTTGCATCTTTGGGGCTCATTTCTTCCAAACTGGCTGTGGCTTTATGTGATCATTTTTTAAAAGGTATTTTCATTTCAATCAAACAATGATTTTCATTATTTTATTTTTCATAGATCAGTAGATTTCACATCAGAAGCTCTGCAGTTTTTAACAGGTTAATGTTCAGTAATGTCTTTATAATGGTTACTGTTTGATCTAAGCCCACAGGCATCGTGAAACCCACTCAGTATTCTCTGATCTTTAAAGAAGACAGCTTTTAATATTTCTGATAGAGATAATACTTGAAATATATTGGTAGTTAAGTATATCAGTAAATATATTGGGTGTTATAGATCTGTATTTCTATGGGCTTTTTAATAGTTTATATTTCATTTTTGTTCTTCATAATATTTTAGACATATGTTGAGTCTCAAGAGATTTTCCTAAAAGCTTCTTCTACGCTACCAGGTTTCACAGACACCCCATCAGAATACTAGGCTGAATGGCAGGGGCGTCGACCGCTGTGCCCGAGGGGAGGGCCCAGCTCCCAGGCCCTCTCTGTGCTTCACCACTGGATTGTGACAGGGTGGTGCGTTGGAGCTTTTATTCCAACTCCTTTTCCCAATTCTCCTCTAATATAGTTATATGACTTTAATGTGAAATTACAAAAACAAGAAAAATCATAGCTTTGGAATCAGATAGTCCTGCATGTGCCTCTGACCTTTTCTCTCCACTGAGGCAACGTTTCCACTTTTTAAAATGTTTCTTCTCTTTCTAGTATGACCTCTCTGACTCCCTTTTTAAAATTTAATTGGTTTGGTTTAATAACTTGGAAAGCACTCAAACTAAAAAACCTACTCGCCTGTTTTGCATGTCAATTAATTAATAACTGTGGCTCATTAAATTAAAAAAATTTTTAATAATTTACTTAAAAACATACATATCTGTTCTCAGCGTTTCCCTGAGTAACCTTTTAAAATATGTCACATCGTTTTAGAGAGTAATTTCTCTTACTTTACATTTTTCCATTTTGCATTTGTTTATTCATAGGGATTTCTGTTTTCTTCTTTTAATGAGATGCTAATGCATTTCCATCGTCTTATTAAGGATGCTGAGTACAACCACTCACACAGAGCTATTCATTTTCATTCTCATTTCCCTGACCAGCACATGCCTACTGTCTCAGTTCATTATTACATTGTAACAAACTATTCCAGACCTTAATGGCTTAAGTATCCACTCACATTTTGCCAACAACTTTGTGGGTGAGGAATTCGGAGAGGGTTTAGCTGGGTGGGTCATCTTTGAGGTATGTTGACTCCCTGGGGGTTGAGGTTCCCCTTCTTAAGATGGCTTTTCATGATGTGTCCCCTCTGCCCACTGGCCTCTCTTCTCTCCACATGGGGTCTCCATCCTCAAGGGCTTTACTAGCACATAGGGCTTCTCACAGCAGAGCTGTCTCAGTGTAGTCATATTTCTTATGTGACCGCTAGCTTCCGGGATTTAACTAGTGGAGGCCGTCAGGCCAGCTAAGGTCTAGAACTAGAAGTAGAACTAGCTGACTGTCACTTCTGCTGTATTCCATTGGTCAAAGCAGTCATAAGAGCCTTGCCCAGATTCAGGGGGTAGAGACACAGACTCCAGCCCTGCACGGTTAGGTGGCAAGATCCCTTTGTAGAAGAGCATGTGGGACAGGAGATAGTGTTGCAGTTCTCTTTGGAAAACACAATGTACTCTAGCCACCCACTACTGAACCCCATGGAGGACAGAGAAAAGATTGTTTGCTTTACTTCATCAGGGAGGAGAACATGGCTCAACTTTCTAAACAATTCAGTAATTGAAGTCAAGATTGTGGTCTTTTACTTGCACTGTAATGAAGCTGATAGGTTCTCAGGGAAAATCATAGAAAAGGATGAAATGTATCAGGACTTAACTCTTAGATGAAATCTAGCTTTTCAAATAGACATTGAAAAAACTTATGATTCTAGTGTTTGACTAAGTCCTGACCACTTAGAGTATATATTTTGTGAACAGATTTTCATTTGGAATTTGCCTCAGGTTATCAAAAGACTGATTTATTTTCTATTGTATTTATATTGCCATGCCTATAATGATACGTTTAAGTGATATTGACACAGTTAGAGTTTGCATGTTTATATTTGAAATCTTGGGTTACTAGAAGGCTACAGTAACTGATTCGGAAACAACATGAGGATGTCTAACTTTTCTTGCAGATGTTTCTGAGTTCAAGCACATACCCTGAAATCCATGGCTTCTTACATGCAAAAGAGCAGGGAAAGAAGTCCTGGAAAAAGATTTACTTCCTTCTAAGAAGATCTGGTTTATATTTTTCTACTAAAGGGACATCAAAGGTAATTGAAATGTCCATGTTGTATTATGAACTGTAAGTGAAAGTGGGTTTTCCTTTGTTTTTATTAGTTCATTACTGGATATCAAGAGTTGGTACATTGATTTTAGATCCCAAACATTTGCCATAATCAGTTTAAAAACGGACTATTCAGTTCCCCACTAGTTTCAACATATATCCTGTGATGGAATCTAGATGCTCTTATTTTGTGACCACATACCGTGCTCATTTCTCTCACCAAATTCACCCCCTTCCTTTTTACCCTTGGCTACAGACTATGAGGTCCGGCACAGTCCATGTCTCCTCTTTCCACCTAGGTTGTCCTCCTGATCTTGCCTCCTCCTGAACTTCTGTTTTTGTTGATGCAGTTAGTAACGCTCCGCTGAATTGTAATTGTTTTTATTTCCTTTGCGCGTGTGACAGTTTTGTCTCCTTAGCCACATTATAGATTTAAAGGGGGTTGTGTGATGACTGGTGGTGGAGGCACATGTTTGTGTGTGTGCTGGAGTGCGTACAGCTGTACATGCAGTCGCACAAGCACACGTGCAGATGCTCCCACACCACCACTCGCCCTTGTCAGTCCCACAATGCTCGGCACCATGTTGTCCCTATGTCTGTGTGGTCTAGTCAGTGAACTACGCCGTGTTTTATAAGTGCTGACGTTGTATGCAACGCATTGATCCTTTTCAAATAAAACTTTTTAAAAACTTTATTTATTTATTTGTGAGAGAACGAACAATGCACAGGCAGGGGGAGCAGCAGGCAGAGGGAGAAGCAGGCTCCCTGCTGAGCAGGGAGCCCAATGTAGGACTTGATCCCAGGACCCTGGGATCATGACCTGAGCCAAAGGCAGAGGCTTAACAGACTGAGCCACCCAGGCATCCCAAGTAAAACTAATTTTGAGAGTTTTCATGGTGGGTATTTTAATTCTGTTTTCATGCATCTGTTGTTGTCAGACAACATTGTTAATTCCTTGTGGGTAATCTGTCATTTTTCTCTGGCTGTTTTTCAAATATCATGATACTCATTGGTGTTCAGTAATTTCCCTGACTATATTTCTAGGTGCACTCAAATGTATTCTGATAAATCTTACTCGATTCTCAACATATGCATTTAATCTGAAAATTTCTGTTTATATTTATGCTGGAAATGTTCATCCATTATTTATTGGTCGCTATCATTATGTGATCCTTTAAATTTCTGTAGGCTTTTCTGTCTTGGGTAGTCTTGGCTCCAGGCACCCATTTGCTTGTGGCAGCCTCCTTCCAGCCTCCCTGTCTTTATGTGGCCTTTTCTGTCTCTTATAAGGACATTTGTCATTGGGTTTAGGACCCACATAGATTATCTGAAAAATGGTCTCATCTTGAGATCCTTAGCTTCATTACTTCTGCAAAGAGCCTTTTTCCAAATGAGGTGGTATTCACAGTTTCTTGGGATGGGGCATGGATATATCTTTTGGGAGCAGGGATAATCACTCAACTCACTATAGAAAGCCAGTGAAAAATTTTGAGCAAGAGAGTGAGATGATCAAGTTGTAAGATTACTATGGCCATAAGGAGCTTAAAAAATTGGTAGATAGAGTGAGAAAGGGGGGAAAAAAGAAGAACAAGGGGGAGGGATCAAAGGTTGCAGGGAGCTGGGGGACAGAGAGAGAGAGAGATTTACTAGCGGCACAGATGCTGAATAGATGGTCATTCGGTAATCCAGAGTAGAGGTGACAGGATCTAACCTACGATGAGCAGTGGAGGGGGAAGAAAGGGATGGATACAAGATTAAGAAGTAGCTGGCCAGGTTTTGTTGACTGATTGGTGCAAAAAGAGAGGAAGCATTTGAGATGTTCTTAGAGAAAGAAGTAAAGAAATAGGCGGTGATTTAATAGCGTAGACAGGAAAAAGAGGTTTACTATCACATTATCTTAGAAGTAGGATAATGATCTTAGTTCTAGATCTATTGTGTTAAGGATGAAGCATCTGAGTGGAAACGCCCAGAAAACAATTAATGACAGTGACCAGATTTTCGGGTGATAGGGAGGCACAAGGAGTGAAGTTGACTCCTCCAGACTTTCCTCAGCTTTCCCTCATACACAGTTTTCCTTCTTTGCTGTTCACATGTGTGCACGTCACATGTGTGTCTCCTTGAAGTGTAAGTGCTGGCACAGGGCTCTACTTAGTGTCACATTCCCTCACAGAAATGTTTTGTTTTTAAGTATATGTCATTGGACTACTAGTATTCAACCAGTTTTTCCTGAACATTTAAACTAGTTTTCAAATTTTTCTATCAGGAATAATGTTAGGATAAATAATTACCTATTTCTGTAATTAAGGTTTTAGAGTCTCCCTAGTCTAAATTTTAATGAGGTTATTCGTTTCCCTGTTTCCTGAGTATGAAATTACATATGAAGGTGTTTTTTAAACAAATACATGCATATCTTTATACTTTTAACATCAGAGAAAAGTGGCTTCTAAATCAGTAATCATATTGATTGCACTCTTTCCAGTAAAACTTCACTGGAAAATATGACAATGTTTCTTTCATTCCTAAATTCTTATTTCTTCAACTGGTTTCTCATTAAAATCAACTGCCCATTATATTTTCACTTCAGCCTTCACCTCCTTTCCCTGCCCACCCATGACACAAAGGGCAGCTCCTTCTTCCGTCTACTGGATCCATGCTTTGAACCTTACATTGGTCTTCTCCCTGGCCAGGCATAATTACAGGCATCAAACCTCTATTCTCAGTCCATATTTTGCTCTTTTCAACTTGGTGTCTGACTTTGCTGTACTTTCAGTACATAATATTCTTCTCTCTAGCCTGTGTCTAATGAGGTCATGTTCCACAATCTATACATAAAAATGATTTTAAGTTTCCCCTCAGAAAAAAAAAGAAAAAAAGAAATACAAGGTATTAGGTAACCTCAAGGATTATGACCTTGACATAAATTATGCATGTTATCTAATGTTTAATATGACATTTCTGCCTGGGAAAGAGACTATTTCCTGTCCTTTTTCTGTGAGAAGGTCTTGATTTATTATACTTTCTGAAGATGTGGGCTGCATGGGAGTTAGTTAACCACTGCTACAAGCCTTGGAGATGTGCCTGTGACTTTTATTTACAGAGAAACGTCTAAGTACCACACCTCTCTCCCAATTCTCGCCATATATACACATATGCGTGCGTGGACTTTGCTCACCATGCCAGCTCAGGCTTCGGATCGTACAGTATCATAAGTCTTGATATATCTGCACTAATAGAGCAAAAATCAGTCAAGACATGAACCTCATCCTGCCTCTGCAGCCTTCTAGATTTTCTCAAGCTGCCTTTCTCTTATATCCAGAAGACAGCTTCACAGACTTCTACAGTATCAGTGGACAGGGCTGGTTTTATCTTTTCTTCATAGGAATCAGACATTTTTACTAGCAAATCAGTTTCTATCAAAAAATAGTTTTAAAGGCCATGACAGTAAGAGTACCTTTCTCCTTCCTCTTCCCTTGTTCCAAGGGCCCTAGGCTGGATCTCTTTTAACAGTTTTCTTTTCTGCCTTATTCTCCTATGGAGATGGGAACTGTAGCCATTCATTAGATCAAAATGCCTAAGAACAGTGACACACAGAGGACAGTGACATACACAGAAACTGTCGCTCTACTAGTCATCTGGGATGGAATAGCCTGCTGGTAAATGACTAAAATTTTTTGGATATGGATTTGAATGGGTTGCTCCAATTGCTTACTGTTCTGGGTTTTCTGTCTTTTTGGTTTTGTTTTAGAGCACTGCTTCTTAGTTTTCAGTGCCTATGGATCACCCAGGATCTTGTTAAAATGCAGAATTTGATTCAGTAGGTCTATGGTGGGGCCACAGAGTTTTGCATTTCTAATAAGCTCCCAGGTGATGCCTGTGGTCCTGGTCTGGGACCACACTACTAGTAGCAAGGTTTTAAAGAACAAATGCATTTTTGGTCAGTTTTGATCATACATCCAACCCCAGAATTAAGCACTTCTCCAAGTTATTAACCTGTCACAGCATAATATGACCCAGTGATTTCCCTTGACCAGCTTTAAATCTCATGGATTTCCCAGAGAAGAAATAGCTGTACATGATTCCACTTTACCTTGAAAATCAGAAACATTCAACTGCCAGGTAATTTCCCAGACCTCATCTGTATCAGCTACCTTCTTTTCATACAGAAGGTAGTTATGCCCCCTGCCTCGTTGCTTGCCGTGGGGTGCTAGGTAGTACCCAGAGGGGAGGGGGATCTTTTCTAAATGAAGCAGGAATCTTTGTCTCTTTCTCCTTTTTTTCCTCTAACTGCTGTGGAGGCTCAAACCACCCTTCTTGCCTTTGTCGAACTATCACTATTTGAAACCTGGACAAGGAAAACATTTTTAAAAGACATTTTTGCTGCTGTCTCTCCCTGAGATTCGTGAAATGGTGGTTAAAGAGAACATTTTAAAATAGGGAGATGAAGGGGCGCCTGGGTGGCTCAGTGGGTTAAGCCACTGCCTTCGGCTCGGGTCATGATCCCAGGGTCCTGGGATCGAGTCCCGCATCGGGCTCTCTGCTCAGCAGGAAGCCTGCTTCCCTCTCTCTCTCTCTGCCTGCCTCTCCATCTACTTGTGATTTCTCTCTGTCAAATAAATAAATAAAATCTTTAAGAAAAAAAAATAAAAAATAAAATAGGGAGATGAAGATTTTTGCATATATTGGCCGTTAAATGATAAACGAATCACCACTTCTCAAATAATACTGTATTAAGTTCCTGGTTCTTGAAGGATACAGTAACTTCATTTTTCTTCCCTTTGTATTTCTGTGCCATTATTTAGAATAATTGTTTTGCCAAGGTGTAAATTATGTAATATAATAGAAATGCAAAAGAGAGCATGCAAAAGTATGGATTCATTTCAACTCTCACATTTGTATCTTTTTAAAGGAACCACGGCATTTGCAGTTTTTCAGCGAATTTGGCAATAGTGATATATATGTGTCCCTGGCAGGCAAAAAAAAACACGGAGCACCGACTAACTATGGATTCTGCTTTAAGGTACAGGCTTAATATTTTGATAGATGAATAAAGCAAGCCTCAGCCTTTTAGGTAAGCTTGGGTTTCTTTTAATTTCTTTTGAAAAAGAGACAGCTTTCTCTTATATATAGGAGAATTTTAGTGGCTTTTATTTCAACAGGTGTTACCTTCAAGATATGCATTAACGATAAACAATGTGCTGTGGCCTTCTAGCCTAACAAAGCGGGAGGGCCCCGAGACCTGAAAATGCTCTGTGCAGAAGAAGAGCAGAGTAGGACGTGCTGGGTGACTGCGATTAGATTGCTTAAGGTAATCTCACTGTAGGCGTGAATTTCTGTTAATGCTGTGAGTGCCATCAAAGTTTGAAAACAGCTGTATTTCAAAATGCGAAGACTCACTGTAAGTCTGTATACCCAAATGTTTGTATTTTTTTTTTATCTAAAAGATAAACATTAGTAGAGTGGAATAGCCTAATGCATTTATCTTGTACGTAGAGTAAGTATTCCATTTTTAGAAATGCTCTGATTTTTTTTTTTTTTTCTCAAGGGTATTACATATACGGCTAGTATAACTGATGAGAGAGGAGAAGTGAGTTGTGGGAAATTGGAGGGGGAGACAAACCATGAGAGACTGTGGACTCTGAGAAACAGACTGAGGGCTTTGAAGGGGCGGGGGTGGGATGTTGGGTGAGCCTGGTGGTGGGTGCTAAGGAGGGCACGTATTGCATGGAGCACTGGGGGTGCTGCATAAACAATGAATTTTGGAACACTGAAAAAAAATTAAATTAAATTAAAATTTTAAAAAACCTTCTATAAATGATTCAGTCTGTATTTTTAAAATACTGTCATCAATCCACCATGACGTGTATTATAAAACGTGCCCACCTAGGTATGTCTAGTGCAATTGTTTTACACTTCATTTAACTGTTGTATAAGTTGCTTTCCAGTTTACTTCAAATTATAATGTAAATTTTAGTATAATATACTATTAAAATATCACCTTTGTGTTAAGTAGAAGTTACAACTAAAATAAGCATAGTTTACTGGGAAGCATTTTGAGAGGAAGAAGAGTTTTAAAAGTTATTTGGGGAAGAAAGACATAGAATGATTTCTTCCAGAATGTACAGAAAGCACATATTTAATTTCAAAGCTTCTATTCTAATAAATTTAACACTTCATAATTTTAAAAATTAATCAACCATTTCCTTTTGAAGAAGGGCAGAATAATCAGAATCAGAATTATTAGTCCTCATACCATGTTGGGAAGATAGTTTTATTTTTTTCTTTTAATTTATTTAATTGAGGTGAAATTCACATATCATAAAATTAACTGAATTAACTATTTTAATCAACTGGGCTAATCTGATGAACATATTATCTGTGTTCATTGTAACTATGTGAACAATACAGTGCCATTTAGTTCATTCAGAATGTTGTGCACCGCCCCCATCTCTCTAGCTTTTAGCTCCAAAACATTTTTATCACCTCGAATGGAAACTCCCAGCTCCTGGCAATCAACCGTATCTATGTCTGTCTCTCTAGGATTTCCCTATTTTGACATTTCATAGAAATGGAATCATACAATATCTGATTTTCTGTGTCTTACTTCTTTTATTTGGCATACTGTTTTGTGGTCCATCTACCTTATAGTGTATATTAGTACTTGGTTCCTTTTTTATGGTTGAATAATATTTGTGTGTGTGTGTGTTTGTTTATTCATTTATCCATTAATGGACATTTGGGTTGTTGACATCTTTTGACTCTTCTGAATAGCATTTCTATGAACATATGTGTTTATGTATTTATTTGGATACCTGTTTTCAATTTGGAGGGTATATACCTAGGAGTAGAATTCCTGGTCATATGGTAATTGTGTTTAACCTTTTGAAGAATTGCCAGAATTTTTCCACATAGCTAAACTGTTTAATGTTCCCACCTGCAATGTGTGAGAATTCCAATTTCTCCATATCCTCACTAATGCTTGTTATTTTCCTTTTTTTTAAAAATAATTTTCCTAGTGCATGTGAAGTGATATTGGCAGAAAGTTTTTTAAATGGCTTAAAGGAAGCTTTTGGATTAACTCTGAAATTTGCTTCCTTTTGCTGTCATGGCAGATAGTCACTATAGTTACCTTTTTACAAGAGGTTTGTTTTTCAAATAGTCTACTGTTAAATGACTGTCATGATTTCGGTTTCAACAAAGCTTAGAAGTCTTGATTCTTTGAAACCCTCATGGTAAGTAATTGCTTCTATGTTGCCCTCATTGTCATAAAATGTAAAAATATAAAAAGAAAAAAAGAACTTTAGAGAGTGTTGGGAACCAACTGATCAGGGAAGTAATAGTTAGTTGACTCGGGATGTGCACTGGAGTCACTTGAGGCATGTTCTGAAGTTCTGTGTGTCCGGCCCCATCACTGGGATCCTGATTTAGTGAGTGAACTCCAGATTAAGAACCAGTGACCTCATCCAGTCCTCTCTTTTTACAGATGAAGAGGCTGTCACTCCTTGGAATACTTTAACCTATCACAATTATAGTAGAGACAATACCTTGAGGTCTCTGGTTCTCTCTTTCCTTCCATCAGAACTCTGGAAATCAGGAGAGGCTGGTAAAGGAGATGCTTTCCAACCTGGTTAGTCAAGGCTTCCTCCCTTCTAGTTTGATCTCAAGTTCAGACACCCAACTCTGAAATAGGTGGTGAGCACACTTCCTTTAGTGCCAAGGATACAGCATTACTTTTTGTATAAGTAGAAAGAAAAGAATTATGTCAATAAAACTATGATATGATGCTTTCATATCCCCTATGATTTTTATTTTTATCTAGTTATTTTAGATTTATTTAAGCCTGTACATGTAGATTTTCATCATTTATCAGCTTTGTGTACATACATACACACACACACACACACACGAAATAAATTATGTGAGGCATCTCTAAAACTTCATATTCTAAGACTGGCTTTCCGAAATCATTTTTATCTCAGAGCCATGGATACCCATATTTCATACAGACTATCTTACTCTGTGCTGTCAAGAGCTTCAAGGAGGCAGAACTTCTCAGACAGGTGCTTTGCCATGGTCTCTGGAGTTGTCTTTCTAGCCAGTGGCCTCCCTTCTGCAAAGTTTGATGGGAATGATTTTTTGATCTCACTAAACATTTCAGGCAGTGACAAGTCACTTGGTCAACAGTGAATATAATGCTATAGTTAAGGCAAATTTATGAATGTTAAAATTTGAAAAGAAGCACGTGTCTAAGAATTGATGAAATATAGTAAAAGCTTTCTTTCTTTCTTTCTTTCTTTCTTTTTTTTTCTTTTGATCCTTCCATATCCAGAATGCTTCCTGGAAGATGGTCCCCTTCTCACTTTTTTTTTTTTTTCCATTTGATCTTTTTGAAGCCTTTTCCAAGGCACAAATGTCCACTTCAAAGATGCTCTGTTTCATTTCTATGGCTTCTGTAACAAATTATACCACTTTAGTGACCTAAGACAATGCAAATTTATTATCCTACACTGTTGTCTTTCAGGAAGTCTGAAATGGGTCTTATTGCCATAAATGCAAGGTGTCCAAGGACCCAGTTCTCTTCTAGAGACTCTGGGAAAAGAATCCATTTTCTCATGCCCTTTCCAGACTTTAGAGGCTGCCCAGATTCCTTGGCTCATGGTCTCTTTCTCTACCCTCAAAACCAGCACTGAGGAGCTGAGACCTTTTCATGCTGTGACTTGGTTCTCTTCTCTGTCTCCCCCTTCTGCTTATTAAGGGCCCTTGTGATTATATTGGATCTATACATATTCCCAGGCTTCAGGAATTAGGATGTGGACATCTCTGGGGTCCATTATTCTGCCTACCCTGTCCATGTTCCCTATGTTGTTTTTCTCCCCCTTTATTAATTGTGGTAAAGCTTTTCCAGATGAGGCATAGAGGGAGAACATTTACCCTGAAGGCAATGATAAACCACCAAACAGTTTCAAATGGGAAAGTGATATGACCTGCTTTACCCTTTAAAATACCTCGATATGGGAAGCCAGGGCTTGCCAGCATGACGTATTTGAAGGACTCTAATAGGGGAGGCAGGTGGTTCCCCTGCAGCTTGTCGTCAGCTGGGCACTGGCTTCATCCCCCTGGCTAGTGCACCTGGACTCAGGTGGTGTTAGATGTATCTTTTGATTTTCGACTCTGGATGTCTGTTGTATTTCCAGCTTATCACTGAGCTTAGTGGGAGGTGCAGGGACAGCAGAGGCTGTTATGTTGATTAGACTGAAAGAGCATGGGATTTTCTTCACACGCTTCTTACTAGATCCTGCCTTGAGAATTTGGCGTCTTGTTTAATTTTTATTTCCTTTTTTTTTTTTTCATACACACATGTGAACTGTTAGTAGCAGAGGAAGAGTCTCTGGTTCTCTTTGGAGGCATTCCAGTTATATTGAGATACATAGAAAATCTGAGAATTGTTTATGTACAGTGCCTTGGTTCCCTGTTGTCTTCTCCCCATCCCTTCAACTAGAACTCTGCTAGCTTCTTATATAGTTTGGTCCCTTACCTGCCCCTTTGTAGGACAGGGACGTGTTAAGGTGACTCATGTCCTACCTGTCCTCCAGAGTTAAGTACTTACCAACAACCACCAACAGCACAGAAGCAGCTACCCAACACTGCAGGTACCAGGCACAATAGACCTTTGAAGGAACAGTCTTGATAGCAGGTAGCTGGCTTTCCACTGCAGATAAATAAAAGGCGACCAAACGGCATGCGTACACCTTGTGAAAGTATTGGTTAGAGGTTAGTGTGTATTCTCCAAAATGAACTTGACTGGGAATTAAACTCCTCTGTCTTCTTTTTATAGTTGTGGTAGGTTTAGAGTTGTTTTAAAGTAAATTTCATTAGGTCCCATTAATGTCAATCAAACTGTAAATTAAAAAATGCAATTTTTATAACAGGAAATAATTGGATAAAGAAGTCAACATAAAGAATTTTAAATGAATGTGGGTTTGTATTCGTGTTAAAAGCCAAATCTTGGAAGAAGAGACTCTCCATGCCGCCCTCTGATTTTTCTACCTAATTACCAGATAGATCCAGTTTGCTGGAATTGCTTTTAGGGAAATAGTCTTCAGTAAAGAAACAGCTCTGTTGGAATGTTTAAATGGAATTCATCCTACCAGTGAGATTGGATTCCGTGATGTCTCCCCAGTCTCTTTTATGTAGGACCTACTTCTGGGTTCACTGTGGCTCTGTGAAATAGAATTGTTGAGGATAGCCAGAAAAAAGAAAGAAAAGAAATGTAAAGGCCTCTCTGTCCCATTATGGTTTTGTTTTGTTTTCTTTTTTTTCTTTCTTTCTTTCTTTCTTTCTTTCTTTCTTTCTTTCTTTCTTTCTTTCTTTCTTTCTTTCAATAAAGTGGATCAAATCTAAGGGGAGTACCTTATAGCTCCATACGGTGAGCCCTCCAAAATAAGTTTGGTCATGGCAGTTAGCATTCTTAGTTTTCTCAACTCCAATAATCCACTCACAGTCCAGACCCACTTTCTAATCATAGCCTGGCAGCTGAGTCTTGCGATGCTACTTCCTGAAAATAAAGATGCTGCATTTTTTCCCTACTGCAGTTTACATTGTATTTTGTGACCCTTTGTGTGAGGTCCGTACCATTTTGATTCCCTGAATTTAAAGCTAAAAATTAAACAATGCAGTAAGAGTATTGTTAGTAGAACATGCTGCAGTGTCAAGAATCTTTACCATAGGACCAGGTTGATGGATTTGCTGAAGAGACACTATAATTCGTCAATCAGTCATTGAAGAGTTACAGTGAATTTTACCCTGTTTCACTTAAGATGCCTGTAAGGTTTTCAGAGTCTTTGTTCCAAAAAGTCTGACATCCTTCCCAAGTAAGCTCTCTTTTTATTAGGTGATATGCCATTCCAAGTGGTTTTGGTTCTAAGAATAATGAGTAGGAATGTCAGTTACAGATCTTTATACTGGTGAGCTAGACCTTAAGTGTGGGTTCAAGTAAAAAACACTTCTTTCTTTCTTTTTTTCTTTCTCTCTCACTCCTTCCTTTCCTTTAATTATTTATTTATTTAAGATTTTAAAATTTGTTTATTTATCAGAGAGAGAGAGAGAGAAAGAACATAGGCAGGGAAAGTGGTAGCCAGAGGGGGAAGCAGATTCCCCTCTGAGCAGGGAGCCCGACACGGGGCTCATTCCCAGAACCCTGGAATCATGACCTGAGCCAAAGGCAGCCACTTAATTGACTGAGCCACCCAGGTGTCCAAAAAAAACACTGTCTTTTTAAATGTATCGTTGTAGGGCAGTAAAAGTTTACCTTTCAAAATTATGATTGCCTTACTAATTTGATTTAAGAAAGGCTTATCATTTTTATTTTTTATGTTATGATATATAACTAATTAAAGTATTGATTTTTTTTCCCCAATTTACCTGTGTAGTAAAAGTGGTGGGAATGTGTTTTTATTTATTTGTTCCGCAGTATGGCATGCAGCTGTACCAGAATTACATGCATCCATATCAAGGTAGAAGTGGCTGCAGTTCTCAGAGTGTCTCACCCATGGTAAGGACCTTATTTATTAACCTATGTATTTTATATTTACATTATATCAATTTGCAATAATATTGCATTATAAACGTACATTACGGTACATCTATGTTCTTTCCTTCAAAGTAACTCGGGACACCATCCTAACATAACGTTACTGAATTATTTATTCTAGGATTTCACATGATTGCAGCCTATGTGATATAGAATAGATATTAGAATATAATATCTATTATAATATTATATATTATATAATATAATATTATTATAATATATATTATAATATAATATAATGCCTTTGAAATATTAGAATAGATAATGTTCTATGCAAAAGAAAATTTGTAAATATTTGAAAGAGTTATGTGAATCATTCTATTACAACATTTGAGGATTTCATTTTAATACAATTTCTAGAGTATTTTCCTTGGGATTGTGGATGTTTCCTTAACCACTGATTTTTGTTGTGGTTTATTTGTTTAATATTGATTTTGGGATTGTAATAGCCTAATATAAAGATGCCAGTGGCTTGAAGTTTTAAGAGCTGCACTTAACACAGGTAAGCTCTTGCATTTTGAGCTTCTAACAATAAAATGTTTTAAGGTCTAAGTCCTTGAAAAGCAGACTGCTCTTCAGGAAACCCAAAAACTGCAAGCCAGAATAGAGCTTGTGCATTACATTAAGTCTAACACCACTTCTCAGATTTATACTACCTGCAACTTGAATATTTATTTGCAGACACACACAGAACATCTTTTCCCTTCTTTAGAATCTAATTTTAATTTATTGTGCATTAACACAAGAGATTTGTTTCTGAACTTTAAGCTTATTTTTGGCCATTTTTGTCCTTGCTTCTTAATATTGAGTATATGCGCCTGTGTTAGAAATCAGCTAACATGCTGCATTTCCACTTAGGTTAAAAATATGCCCCTCATGGCTGTGACCAAGGAAGGCGCATTTCCCCGCATGTAATGTGGCAGATGAAATGCTCAGTTCTAGGAATGAGGCATGAAATAATGTTGATTACAAAGTCTGATAGACTAATAGGGAAAAAAGAACTCCAGTGCTGTAGTTACGTTGCTTTAAGTTATGGAGGAGTAACTTCTCATCTTTGTATCATATTACTTTTAAGCTCTAAAATAAGAAACTAAAGACTGGAATGAATTTTTATAAAAGCAGTGGCCTTAGTTGAGTATTTGTATAATTTGTCAGTACCTTTATCTTTCAATCCACATGTATATAAAGAATGATGGATTTTATCTTAATCCTTTTCTAAATCCTTCTAAATTTCCTTTAGAGTCTAAAGGTATTAGGATGAACATGTTAATAACAGCGGTACATTTAGAGGCTGTTGCCTAGTGTCCTCTTAATCACAGGAGAAAATTGTCATCAAGAAAGTACTGTCTAGTCTCATCACTGTCATTAGCTCATAAGCATGGTATTATTCTTGCCACTTCCCCAGAAAGTGGTCCTACTGTTGATCACTGTATACATGGCAGTTTGGATAGTGTGACTTTGCCTGTTCAACATCAGATATAGGAAAGGACACGTCTTGAGTGAATCTAGTAGGCGATAGGGATTCTGTAGGGGCCTGTGGAGGAGGACCTGGCTGTCCTGTATGGCCGTTGTCAAGATCAAACAGAATAGTACTTGGGAATTCTATCTCCACTCTTCTTAACTTACGTGAAGGAAACTGAGATGTTTTGGGAGGTATTTATATGTACTTTGATGTCTATCTAGAATCCCACCTTTCTAGCTTACCACAGAAGAATCAGTGACCTGTATAATGGGTGCCAGTGCTCCTAACCTGCGACTGCTGGTTTTCTTCCAGACACTGTCTTCAGTGAGACTCATAGAAAACTGAGGATACAGTTATATATTTTTAAAGGAACAATATTCTTAACTTCTCCAGGGATACATTTTGAGAAGGAAAATAAGAAAAAAAAAGTCTTATATTATAATACAACATCCTAGCTATCTACAGCACATCATGGCCACCTCATCTGCCTTTGAAATGAGAATCATCAGCAGATATTTCAGGAAGCCAAATATTTGGCCCTTTTCAGCACAAAAAAGCATCTGTTAGTGGGGTGCTGACTGGACAGCTGGGATGGGAAAAACTGGTCGACTCAAGGCCTTATATTCCTCATTCTTGACCCTGAGCTAGATGTTGAAAACTGCACTCCCTGTACCTCCCCCTCTGTGGTCCATAAAAGACACTGGAAAGAGTCAGTATCTGCCACTGCTTTTACCGTAAGCTGCCTGTGCGACCCTGGTTTAGTCACTGGTAGCCTGCAGTGTATAATAAGGGGGACAGGTGCTTAAGTTTGGGAATTGATAACATCTCTGATGTCCTCTGGCTCTGTCTGAAACAGAGAGAACGATGTCAGGAACTTCTGTGCCCTCTTGCTGAGGACTGTGCTGAAGGTGTATCTCCGTCTTTCAAGCGGGGTGGCAGAGTGTGCCACCGACCTAGACTGCCTGAAAAACATTTCATGTCCAAAGCACACTAGGAGTGGCTGGATCTGAGCTCAGGCTGTGGCTGGGATAATCCAGGGTTTACCCAGGTCTTTTCTTTCTCAAAAAAAGAGAGATGTCCTTAAAATCATGGACCCTTTTCCAGGGTTTGCCCTGTTTATTCCACCAGAAGAAAGAGCTAGAAAAAGGGACCGATGTTTGAGAAATACACTGATTTGGAATGTTATCAACATTGCTTTCTTATGTGAAAGAAATTGAGCTGAAAATGACCTTTTGAGTTCAAGTCAGATTCTGCTTCACGTCTATTTCTTTGTCCACCAAAGGTAAACTATTAATTTTTCATCCGCCACCTGCTATTCAGTAGGAAACATTTGCTATATTCCTGTGTGTTCCCTAGTGTCGTTAATGTAGCAAACGAAAATATTTATTTGTGTTGTAGACTCCCTCTAATGTCAAGTAATTATGGAACATGGGACCTTGTTTTATATTCTATCCTGTTGTATTGTAGGCAAACAAAAGCAAAAACAACTGGTTATGTTTATTTTTCTTTCCTAACAGTGTTTATATGTTATCAGGACCTTGTGATTATGGCTCGCATCTTGGCATGTGAAGTAAGATATTCTAAGGATAAAGCTATCATTATGATTGAAATTAGTTACTCTGTGGTTTGAGCAAGTGAAGGCTTTTCATTAATGTCGGCAAAACAGAAGGGTATCCGACTGGTCTACAGCCCCACACAGAAGATCACGGGTGGGGTGTGGGAAAGAAGGGCGAGCTAAGGTGTGACAGCAGAGAGAGATTGCAGAGACAGTGTCTGTCTGCAAAGAGCAGCTGTCGGTTACAAAGGCTCCTGTAACAAATGGAAGATTGCATGACAGATCTCTAGAAATACAGATGAACCCTAATAAGATTGTGGGCCACTACAGCAGGGTTTAAAGAGGAGCTGGCAAATGCTAATGATGTAGGATGTATGACGCAGTGATAAGTGAGCCCCTCTTTTTTTTTTTTTTTCCTGTTTTTTTGCATGGACAGGGTGTTCTTTCAAGCATACATTTAACTACAGTCTCTTAGACCAAGCTAGGAAGGACTGAATCCATGTGGAGAGATATAAAATAGTCTTGAGCAGTGAGTCTCCGTAGGCACACTGCTCTCCCTTTACCAATAGAACTCCCATTCATTGTTTCACTCCTCTAGTAACGAGTAGGGAGTAAGTGTTAAACATTGTCCATGCTGTTTTTGAATATTTTTTTCCCCCTTTGGGAGAATGTTTCTTCTTACAAACTGAGGCTCTTGACTGGAAATGTGATAAGTATCTTTTTTTTTTAGGATGCATGACGGGAGTGGCACTCTTTTTTAAAAGATGGTTGCAAAGTAGAGCCCTAAACAAAAAGTAAAAATGAAGTCCAGGTTTCGATATTTTCACCTTCAGAGAATATGAAAAGTAACGCCAAAGGAAGACTATTATTTGTTTAAATTATGTTTGTTTGGAGATGTCTTCCTTCTGTATCGGTTCTTTTTTTTGTCAGTCAAATTTATCTTCGCAGCTCTCAGTTTTCCATGGGCATCCTCACCGGATGAAAAAAATATTCACATAGAAAATCATAAAAATTTTAATGCCATGGAATTAGCGGAGTCATTATTTCACTAAATTGTCTTATCTTCCTTTGAAGATGTATGTATGTATTTGAGAGAAAAGGAGAGAGAGGATGCACGCATGGGCACGTGTGCATGAGCTGGGGGAGGGGGAGAGAATCCTCAGGCAGACTCCCCACTGAGTGTGGAGCTCATCATGGGCCTCGATCCCAAGACCCTGAGATCATGACCTGAGCCGAAATCAAGAGTCATTTCTCAACAGACTGAGCCACCTAGACATCACTCAATTTTATTTTCTAAGTAAGATGAACATTGGTGTGATACAGTTTTAAAATACGTAGTATAGTTTGTTCCGTTATAAAATAGGAGTACTATTTCTTTCTCAGGAAGTGCTGTAAGTCAATCTAAGTTACAGCTTTTGTCTATTCTAAATTTATAAAACAGCTGCTTTGTCGGTAGGGAGGGTTGACATTTAAATGATAAAGGATGAATCTCAAATCATAATAGAGATTAGTTCAGAAGTGGTGCATCTTTTAGCCACAGAAAGAGTTGCTCCTTTCTAAATTGGTATTTTCCTATTTTACCAGATAGTATGAAGAGATAGGGTTCTTTTAAGAGAAAGACAAGCTAACTCTGAAAGCCTTTAATCTCTTTTCTCAACCACTTAATTCAGTGACCTTAACAAAAACTATGTAACTTATTTAACCAAAATATTTCATAGCACTATTTTTATCTTAAATATTCACTTTTGACTTTTTAAATTTCCTGCCAGCCACCTTTACAATCACATCCTAGAGGGGAAATATATTGTCAGCAAAACACTGAGAGATAACATTCAAAGTTATTTTTGTGGTAAAAAACGTGCGTTTTGTTTTGTTTTGTTTTTTTTTTTTATTCCAGAGAAGTATATCAGAAAATTCTCTCGTAGCAATGGACTTCTCAGGACAGAAAAGCAGAGTTATAGAAAATCCCACAGAAGCCCTTTCAGTCGCTGTTGAAGAAGGACTTGCTTGGAGGGTACAAATAGCTTCACATTCTTGAAAATATTTATGGTTTGAGTTTGTCTGACCCTAAAAGTTGAAATTTGTTTCCCCTTTCATTGTGCAGAAAAAAGGTTGTTTACGCCTGGCCACCCACGGCAGCCCAACTGCCTCTTCCCAGAGCTCTGCCACAAACATGGGTATGTCTGTGCCTGTTCGCGGGGACTGTTTGGAAGGATGGGCACAAGGGGGAGGTGACTGGGTAGCTCTGGTGGGAAGAATATGTAATTAAACTGGGAGGATTTCAAAGCTCTGTATTCTTCCATTTTATTTCTTCAGCCATTCACCGGTCCCAGCCATGGTTTCACCACAAAATTTCTAGGGATGAAGCTCAGCGGTTAATTATTCAGCAGGGACTTGTGGATGGGTAAGTTGGGTTTTGAATGGTCGTGATTTTGATTTCTCTTAGAATCGGTAATTACTTAGTTAATACACATAGTTTTGACTTCAAGTTATCATAAAACAGAAGTGACTTTGTTCTGCAGGTTACCATCATATCCTAGTAGTATCTAGATAATACCTGTTGTATTGCGTGTGCTTAGTACTTGTGCGTAAATGAACAGATGACGGAATAGGATCCTCTGCTGTTAACTAGTAACTACTCCTACTACTGTGCCAATATTAGTATCTCAGTTAAAAGTGAACTTGTTGGGGCACCTGGGTGGCTCAGTGGGTTAAGCCTCGCCTTCGGCTTAGGTCATGATCTCAAGGTTCTGGGATCGAGCCCCGCATCCAGCTCTCTGCTCAGCAGGGAGCCTGCTTCCCCCTCTCTCTCTGCCTGCCTCTCTGCCTACTTGTGAAATAAATAAAAGAAAAAACTGAACTTGTTTTGAGGTGTCAAAAACATATAATATGATTCCAAAGTATGGTTTGTGTCATGGCATAATCTTACATGTTCTATATAGGTTTAAGTTTGGTGCAGACTGTATTTAGTTAAAAAACTCTGTTTTATATATTTTGACTGCTTGTTTTATTTTTTTCCTCTCTGTTTATATTCCCATTTTCTCTAAATTTTCACAGCTTTAAGTAGTATAAAGCTTTGAAAAGAGTACTTCTTGAGTGTTTCTCATGTCATCTTCTAGTGGGGTACCATGGGAGATAGAAGAGAAATGTAAATTGTATTATGAAATATTTACCATCTGAAGAGTTTTCTTTTTCTCAAATGACTTGGTCTTTCAACTACTTCCTGTAATGCTGGCTAAATTCCCTTTTCAAATGCAGTGCAAATCAAGGAGGCTGTATTGAGGTTTGGATGAGAAACCAGCGTCAATTTAAACAAGTGGTGATGGGGTCTTTTATCTTCAAGGGTTGGCTTAAGATGATGACAAGATTTCAAGGTGATTTAATACTGACATTTGGATAAAAATGCATCTTCACATGGAAGATTATTAACAGCAAGTCAGCATTTCACTAGACTGTATATAAGAGAAGATTTTAATATACTTCTCTATGTGGAGCAGTCTTTTTAGATATAAATGTGAACAATCAGCAGAATTACAATCTGATGAGACCAAGAAGAGAAATAAATCATAAGGAATTGTTAAAATGTTTTGGAGGATTATAATTTCCCTACTTTCAAGCCTAGTTTTTATAAGTTGAATGAAATAACTACATAAAGAATGGTAATATCTTTATTTTTTATTATTTTTAAAATTTTTAATAAAAAATGGAGGAAGGGGGGCAGAATCCTTTGGGAAGATGTGATGATGCCAGGCAGTCCACTAGATGGTAGTGGTGATCCACTCGGGGATGGGGAAGGAATTACAGCGTGCTTTATGAGTGAACCTCCCTTTTGTCCCATCTCCCAGTGATGTAATGTAGGAATCTCACACAGGACAAATGAAATGGATAATCTCATCCGACATCTGTGATCGCTCAAATTCCGTGCCCAGGCACAGTGAGATTAACATTGGAGTCACCAGCGGGGATTGTTTGCACAATCTGTTTGCCAACAATTAACACAAAGCTGGTTTTTGCCCCGTATTGCCAGTAAATAAGAATCCACGCCTGGCAGCATTTTTCCTCTTAGGTCATTAGGTCATGTGTTATATTTTGCTAGCCTGACGTTATAGAGGCTTTTCTGCTGCATTCTTCTAGATTAAAATATATGTTGCTTGGGTGTTTCTTTTCCTTAAGACATTGTACTCAAACATTGAATAGATGATTTCAGGGTTGATATTTTTAGAATATATTCATTTCTCACTTTCTGTTGTATATGTAACATAGGAACCAGAGTCAAAAGAAAAAGGGGGATCAGTGTTGAAGAGGGGTTTAAAATGATTTCATTCTAAGCAATTTTCTCTTTTCAGGGACTAACGTAATGCAGTAGTTCAAGTAATAATACGCTAATGCCCCATTCTCTG
Source organism: Mustela nivalis (assembly GCF_964662115.1). Lineage (NCBI taxonomy): Eukaryota > Metazoa > Chordata > Mammalia > Carnivora > Mustelidae > Mustela > Mustela nivalis. Next base: position 53,906,924 of record NC_139030.1, read on the forward strand.
CACAAACTTGTTACATGTAAATACCCAGTTCTCCAATGGAAGAAGAACATAGCACTAATTATTGATGTCAGCATAGCATTATGTTGCTTATTATGAGTGAACAATCTGACAAATGGGCTGTATATTTATCCTATTAAAATGAAATTAGCACTGATGACAGTTTTATAGAATAAGATTATGTTATACCATATTGCTTACCATGTTGGATACTCTCATCTTTGAATAAAACACAGAAAAGGAGAACTCTGGCTACATTTATAAATATATTTCCTGGGTTTGTTACATGCTATATATTTATGAAATATGTGAGTAAATATAGAAACATATTAAAATTCCTTCTCTCTCTTTAGAGTTTTCTTGGTACGGGATAGTCAGAGTAACCCCAAAACTTTCGTACTGTCAATGAGTCATGGACAAAAAATAAAGCATTTTCAAATTATACCAGTAAGTAATTTGTGATTTCACATTTGTATATTAGAGATGATCTTAATGCATCAGCTTTTGGAAACTTTGGTTTCCTTTGGATCTTTTATTAAATATAACCGGGGAGCTTGTGTTTTGACTAGACTTAAGTTTGGCAGAAATGATTTTATGAGCCTGAATTCATATACGATATACAGGAATTATAAAAATTAAATTTCCCTTTTTCCATGAAATATGATTTATCAATATTGTATAGACCCCATGCCACCTATTGTTAAAAGGCCACCAAAGATTCTTTCTGAATTCTACTAGCGGTTCTCTAAAAACCATTATTTTCAAACCCTTGCTCCTTTATCTCAAACAGGTTTTTTTGTTTTCCTAGTTTTGTTTTTAATCATGATGGATAGATACACAGGTGCTGCAGAACCGGAGAACATTTAAACCATTCTGAGCACATTTCAAAAATATCTATAATTCTGTTTCTCAGTGGCACAGCTTGGCTTTGGGATATTTGCTGCTCTCCTGCTGATATTCTCCGTGTGTGTGTGCATGTGTGTATGCACATGATCTGTGTGTCGGAACCTGGTGATGTGGAATAGAGATCCCATCTATTTTCAGGGAAGTTTTACATATGATTGCTACCTTGCTAGCGTTTCCTTTTGAATGGCCTCTTTTTGGAATTATCCAAAGTCCGTATGAAGTATCTTCCCAACTTCACTGTGTATGCACATAATGCCCCTGGGTGAGTATGAGTTGTTGAATGTCACCAGGCCTCACTGCCAGGAAAAAAAGCAGCAGCAGAAGAAGCAGCTGTCATCCTCTTAACATAATGTTTGGTTGCTTCAGAATCAATTTACGGATAGAAATTATATGACTATTTCTTTCTAATACACTAAGTGAGGCTGTTAGACAACATTCAGATACGGAGATTAATGTCTGTGGGAGCATTAACATCTTCTGTTTACTTTTATACTGAATAGTGCAGATTTCTCACCGTTTCTTGATTTATAGTAGTCACACTATTCTAACTACAGAATGTTGGGAGAATTTGAGGTAGAGAAAGTAGAGCCACCCGGTGCATCCTAGGGTCAGATGATATTTCATCTGTGTGCAAGTAAAGTTACAGAAAAAAAGTGGACCCATCATCAGGGTTTTTTCCCCACTATCTTTAGTTTTGTCCACCTGTTCATTTTAGTGTCTGAAGACACAGTATGCAATAGAGTATGGCTGTTCTTGTGGGTTTTCACCCTTCTTACCAGTTTGCTGTTTTCCCTCCACTAGGTGGAGGATGATGGGGACCTGTTCCACACTCTGGACGATGGCCACACGAGATTTACGGATCTAATCCAGCTGGTGGAGTTCTATCAACTCAATAAGGGTGTTCTTCCTTGCAAGTTGAAACATTATTGTGCTAGGATTGCTCTTTAACCAAACCAGAAGTGACTTGTTAAACTGTTGAAGAAAAAGGACTCACGACGGGGAAAAAAAAAAAAAAAGAAAAGAAAGAAGAAAAGAAAAGAAAAAGAAAGACTGTAACCAAGGGAGAAAAATGTTGCCGTGGTGAAAAGAATCTATTTCACCTACAAGTTACAAAAAATAGCTTGTGCATTGCAGATAAGCAAAGATTTGGATTGACATTACATTCATCATCTAAAATTCATTAGTTAAAATTAAATCTTGGAAAAAATGATTTGGTGTGTTCTTGTGTGATTTTACATAACTATAGTATTTTCATCAAATATGCATATAAAACATCTCTCTGTCCTCATTTACTAGAGTAACATTTGAATTCTCAAACACAAAATATGAAGAAAACTTGAAGGTTCTGGATGAATTATTTGCAGACTGGATTTCAATTACAGTGCTTGTTTGTAACTTAGGAAGAATGATAAAATCTCAAGCTATCAATTGAAAAAGTTACCCACAACTTGTTAATAAAACTAAAAAGTATTTTTGAATATTATATATTTTCTGAGTTTATTATAATCTTAAAATCGAATCGTATTTTCAAGTATCAGTTTAAAATTATTTTTGAAATATATTGGGTTTTTTTTCAGGGTAACTTTTAGTAGGTTCTTAAATTATTACTATACTATAATATTTACACTGTACCTATTAGTGGTACATTATTGATTGCATTTTATTTCACTCTTTTTAAAGACTAACCAGAACTATCTTAACCGGAACTATCTTTTCAAAGAAAACGATCAAGATCTAGAAGGGCCTTATATAATTTGCACATGACTTCTTGTGGCCTATAATCTGGGACAGTGGTCACCTGATATTTCACATTCGCCCCTGCTGTAACTTTCAGAAAGCTCTTGATATCCTTTCACTACTTGATCATGAACCTGATCAAAATTGGTGAGATCAAAGATTCAAAGTTTATGATGTCCCTAATAGGCAAATTTGTGCTATTCTTTTAAAAAACTCAAAATACTCACCTCCATTATCACCTCTCTGAGACCATGTGGGAAGTTTTTGTTGGGATTCTGTGACTCTTTTTCCTTTTTGTGGGACAATTCAGTGTTCAAAAAAAAGAAAAGAAAAATATTAAAATCATTCAAAATATGCTCATCTCCTCTAATTGATCCTGTAACACATTGTGGGAAAGTTAGGATGATTTTTTGAAAACATCTCAAAAATACGTTCTTTGGTTTTACATAAAGGTTTTACATTTTTGACAACAAAGCATCTGAAAACCTTCATGAAGTGCTACTAAATCAGTTATTACTGAAAAAATATTGGTGAATGTAAAAAAAAATATTCAGTTTACTTTCAGCCCAGGCAAACCCAATTCTTAAAACACTGAAACTTAGAACATGACTCTGATGTTATAAAATATCCATCTGGTGTCCACAAGGGCTCGGAAGACACACAGAACCTCCATCCACATGGAAGGGTGAGAGGTCAACAACATTGGCCCTTTCAACCTTTCAGAATAGCCTGAGTATTTCTGACTTATTTCCAATTTATAAAAGTAGTTTGTGTTTTGAACTGAAATGAACTTTCTCATTTTGCACCCAGCTTAAATTGACAATATCAGAGGATGTCATATTTTAAATACTAGACTTGTAAATTGACCAATCTGTGCTTGTCTTTGTTATTTGTGTCTCTGGCTTCATTCACAATCTAAATTTATTATTGTGCAGCCTGGATGTTGTATGTAGCTGCTTACTTTGATCTTAAAGCATGAGTCAAGCAAAATTGCTGAGGAAAGGTAGACCTTATTCTTCATGATTCCTTCTGATAAATAGGGTTTTGAATGTGTGTTTGCGTGTACATGTGTGTAAATCTGATATAAAATTAAATCTGAAAATATCAGACATATTCAGCATTAGTACAGCATTAAAGTGGATTTCCAAGAAAAATGTGAATTATCTTTGGGTTATTTTTTCATTTGATACAGTCAAGTTCTACTATCTTGTACCATTTCAGATAAGAATTAGGATATCTGAGTTCTTTACTTCTTTTTTCTTTCTTTTTTTTTTAAATTAACATATAATGTATTATTAGCTTCAGGGGTACAGGTCTATTAATCACCATTCTTAAACACTTCACAGCATTCACCATACCACATGCCCTCCCCAGTGTCCATAACCCAGCCACCCCGTCTCTCCCCTGCTCTCCAGCAAACCTCAGTTTGTTTCCTGAGATTAAGAGTCTCTTATGGTTTGTCTCGCTCCCTGGTCCCATCTTGTTTTTTTTCCTCCCTTCCCCCCATGACCCCCCACTCTGCCTCTCAAATTCTTCATATCAGAGAGATCATATGATAATTGTCTTTCTCTGACTGACTTATTTCACTTAGCGTAATGCCCTCTAATTCCATCCATGTTGTTGCAAATGGCAAGATTTTGTGTTCTTTTGATGGCTGCATAGGAGTCCGTTGTATATATATATATATCGCATCTTCTTTATCCATTCATCTGTTGATGGGCATGTAGGTTCTTTCCATAGTTTGGCTATTGTGGATATTGCTGCTATAAACATTTGGGTGCACTGCCACTTGAGATCCCTACATTTGAATCTTTAGGGTAAATACCCAGTAGTGCCATTGCTGGATCTTCTTTATCTATTCATCAGTCAATGGACACTCAGGTTTTTTGCGTGATTTGGCTACTGTTGATAATGCTGCTATAGACATCGGGGTGCATATGCCCCTTTGAACTGGTATTTTTGTATCCTTTGAGTATATATCTAATAGTGCAATTGCTGGTTCGTAGGGTAACAATTTTCAGCTTTTTGAGGAATCTCCATGCTGTTTTCCAGAGTGGTTGCACCAGCTTGCATTCCCACCAACAGCGTAGGAGGGCTCCTCTTTCTCCGAATCCTCACCAACATCTGTTGTTTACTGACTTGTTGATTTTAGCCATTCTGACTGGTATGAGGTGGTATCTCATTGTGGTTTTGATTTGTATTTCCCTGATCCCGAGTGATGTTGAGCACTTTTTCGTGTGTCTGTTGTTCATTAGGATGTCTTGTTTACAAAAACATCTGTTCATGTCCTCTGCCCATTTCTTGGTTGGATTATTTGTTCTTTGGGAGTTGAGTTTGATAAGTTCTTTATAGATTTTGGATACTAGCCTTTTATCTGACATGTCATTTTGCAAATATCTTCTCACATTCTGTCAGCTGTCTTGGTTTTGTTCACTGTTTTCTTTGCTGTGCAAAAGCTTTTTATATTGATGTAGTCCCAGTAGTTCATTTTTGCCCTTGCTTCCCTTGTCTTTGGTGATGTTTCTAGGAAGGAGTTGCTGCATCTGATATCCAAGAGTTTTCTGCGTGTGTTCTCCTCAAGGATTTTGATGGATTCCTGTCTCACATTGAGGTCTTTCATCCATTTTGAGTCTATTTTTGTATGTGGTGTAAGGAAATGGTCCAGTTTCATTCTTGTGCATGTGGCTGTCCAATTTTCCCAACACCATCTGTTGAAAAGACTGTCTTTTTTCCATTGAACATTCTTTCGTGCTTTGTCAAAGATTAGTTGGCCGTAGAGTTGATGGTCGATTTTTGGGCTCTCTATTCTGTTTCCTTGATCTATATGTCTGTTTTTGTGCCAGTACCGTACTGTCTTAATGATTACAGCTTTGTAATAGAGTTTGAAGTCTGGAATTGTGATGCCACCAACTTTGGTTTTCTTTTTCAACATTCCTCTGGCTATTCAGGGTCTTTTCTGGTTTCATATAACTTTTAGGATTATTCCATTTCTTTGGAAAAAAAGTTGATGGTATTTTGATGAGAATTGCATTAAATTTGTAGATTGCTCTAGGTAGCATAGACATTTTCACAGTATTTGTTCTTCTAATCCATGAGCAAGGAACATTTTTCCATTTCTTTGTGTCTTCCTCAATTTCTTTCCTGAGAGCTTTATAGTTTTCTGAGTGCAGATTCTTTGCTGCTTTAGTTAGGTTTGTTCCTAGGTATCTTATGTTTTTGGGTGGAATTGTAAATGGGATCGACTCCTTAATTTCTCTTTCTTCTTTCTTGCTGTTGGTATATAGAAATACAACTGATTTCTTTGCATTGATTTTATATCCTGATGCTTTACTGAATTCCTGTATGAGTTCTAGCAGTTTTGGAGTGGAGTCCTTTGGGTTTTACACATAAAGCATCACATCATCTCAAAGAGTGAGTGTTGAACTTCTTTGCTGATTTGGGTGCCTTTTATTTCTTTTTGTTGTATGTTGAATAGCAGTGGTGATAGTGGACAGCCCTGCTGTGTTCCTGACCTTAAAGGAAAAGCTCTCAGTTTTTCCCCCATTGAGAATAATATTTGCTGTGGGTTTTTCATAAATGGCTTTTATGATATTGAGGTATGTATCCTCTATCCCTACATTGTGAAGAATTTTGATCACGCAAGGATGCTGTACTTTGTCAAATGCTTTTTCAACATCTATTGAGAGTATCATATGGTTCTTGTTCTTTCTTTTATTAATGTATTGTATCACATTGATTGATTTGTGGATGTTGAACCAACCTTGCAGCCCTGGAGTAGATCCCATTTGGTCATGGTGAATAATCCTTTTAATGTACTGTTGGATCCTATTGGCTAGTATTTTGGTGAGAATTTTTGCATCTGTGTTCATCAAGGATATTGGTCTGTAATTCTCCCTTTTGGTGGGGTCTTTGTCTGGTTTTGGGATCAAGGTGATGCTGGCCTCATAAAATGAATTTGGAAGTTTTCCTTCCCTTTCTATTTTTTGGAACAGTTTCAAGAGAATAGGTATTAATTCCTCTTTAGATGTTTGGTAGAATTCCCCTGCGAAGCTGTCTGGCCGTGGGTTTTTGTTTGTTGGGAGATTTTTGATAACTGCTTCAATCTCCTTACTGGTTAGGGGTCTCTTCAGGTTTTCTATTTCTTCCTGGTTCAGTTTTGGTAGTTTATATGTCTCTAGGAAGGCATTCATTTCTCCCAGATTGTCAAATCTGCTGGTGCATAGCTGCTCATAATATGTTCTTATAATTTTTTGTATTTCTTTGGTGTTGGCTGTGATCTCTCCTCTTTCATTCATGATTTTATTAATTTGGGTCCTTTCTCTTTTCTTTTTGATAAGTCTGGCCAGGAGTTTATCAATCTTATTAATTCTTTCAAAGAACCAGCTCCTAGTTTTGTTGATTTGTTCTACTGGTCTTTTGGTTTCTGTTTCATTGAGTTCTGCTCTGATCTTTATTTCTCTTCTCCTGCTGGGTTTAGGTTTTCCTTGCTGTTCTATTTCCAGCTTCTTTAGGTGTAGGATTAGGTTAGGTACTTGAAGGCTTTCTTGTGTCTTGAGAAAGGCTTGTATTGCTATTTACTTTTCTCTCAGGACCGCCTTTGCTGTGTCCCAAAGATTTTGAACAATTGTGTTTTCATTTTCATTTGTTTCCATGAATTTTTTGAATTCTTTAATTTCCTGGTTGACCCATTCATTCTTTAGTAGGATGCTCTTTAGCCTCTATGTATCTGAGTTCTTTCCAACTTTCCACTTGTGGTTGAGTCTAGTTTCAAAGCATCATGGTCTGAAAATATGCAGGTAATAATCCCAATCTTTTCATACTGGTTTCGTACTAGTGACCCAGGATGTGACCTATTCTAGAGAATGTTCCATGTGTACTAGAGAAGAGTGTTTATTCTGTTGCTTTGGGATGGAATGTTCTGAATATATCTGTGATGTCCATCTGTTCCAGTGTGTCATTTAAAGCCTTGATTTCCTTGTTGCTCTTTTGCTTCGATTATCAGTCCTTTTCAGTGAGGGGGGGTGTTAAAGTCCCCTACTATTATTGTATTATTGTCAATGTGTTTCTTTGATTTTTTTTATTAATTGGTTTATATAATTGGCTGCTTCCATGTTAGGAGCATAGATATTTAAAATTGTTAGTTCTTCTTTTTGGACAGACCCTTTAAGTGTGATATAGTGTCCTTTTCCTCTCTTACTATAGTCTTTGGCTGAAAATCTAATTTATCTGATATAAGGATTGACACCCAGCTTTCTTTTGATGTCCGTTACATGGCAAATTATTTTTCACCCCCTCACTTAAATCTGGAGGTGTCTTTGGGTCTAAATTGAGTGTCTTACAGACAACATATCGATGGTTCTTGTTTTTTTAATCCATTCTGATACCCTGTAACTATTGATTGGGTCATTTATCCCATTTACATTTTAGGTAACTTGAAAAATATTAAATTAGTGCCCTTGTATTGCCTACAAGATGACTGTTCCTGTAGATTGTCTCTGTTCCTTTCTGGTCTGTTACTTTTATGTCTCTCTTTGCTTAGATGACTCCTTTCAATATTTCCTGTAGGCCTGTTTGGTGTTTGTAATTTCTTTAATTTTTGTTTGTCCTGGAAGCTTTTTGTCTTTCCTTCTATTTTCAATGACAGCCTAGCTGGATATAGTATTCTTGGCTGCATATTCTTCTCATTTAGTGTTTTGAATATATCATGCCTGTCCTTTGTGGCCTACCACATCTCTGCAGATAGGTCTGCTGCCAATCTAATATTTCTACCATTGTAGTTTATAGACCTCTTGTCCCAAGCTGCTTTCAGGATTTTCCTCTGTCACTGAGACTTGTAAGTTTTACTGTTAGATGACAGAGTGTTGACCTATTTTTATTGATTTTGATGGGGGTTATCTGTGCCTCCTGGATTTTGCTGCTTGTTCCTTTGCCAAATTAAGGGAAATTCCTTGCTATAACTTGCTCCAATACACCTTCTACCCTTCTCGCTCCTTCTTCTTCTGGGATCCCAATTATTCTAATATTGCTTCATCTTATGATATCACTTATCTCTCAAATTCCCCCCTCTGGTCCAGTAGTTTTTTTTTTTTTTTTTTTTTTTTTTTACCCCTCAGCTTTTTTATTCTCCATCATTTGGTCTTCTATATCACTAATTCTCTCTTCTGCCTCATTTATCCTAGTAGTAAGAGCCTCCATTTAAAAAAAAAGATTTTATTTATTTATTTGACAGACAGAGATCACAAGTAGGCAGAGAGGTAGGCAGAGAAATAAGGGGAAGCAGGCTCCCCACTGAGCAGAGAGCCCAATGCGGGGCTCGATCCCAGGACCCTGGGATCATGACCTGAGCTGAAGGCAGAGGCTTTAACCCACTGAGCCACCCAGGTGCCCCTCCATTTTTGATTGCCCCTCATTAATAGCTTTTTTGATTTCAACTTGGTTAGAATTTAGTTCTTTAATTTCTCCAGAAAGGGATTTTACTTCTCAGGAAAGGAATTCTCTAGTATCTTCCATGCTTTTTTGAAGCCCAGCTAGCACCTTGATAATCATCATTCTGAACTCTAGTTCTGACATCTTACTAGTGTCCATATTGATTAGGTCCCTAGCCATCGGTGCTGCCTCTTGTTTTTTTGTTTTTTGAGGTGAGTTTTTCTGCCTTGTCGTTTTATCCAGATAAGAAAAAAAAAAAAAAAAGAAAGAAAAAAGAAAAGAAAAGAAGGGAAAAGAAAAAGAAAATCAAAAAAAAGAAAAAGAATAAATGAATGAGAGAACAAAATACTAAAAGGGTAGCAACTACCTCAGAAAAATATACACTAACCAAATCAGAAGAGACCCAAAACTGGTGGGAGAAGAAAGGAGAAAGAGAGAGAGAGAGAAAGAAAGAAAGAAAGAAAGAAAGAAAGAAAGAAAGAAAGAAAGAAAGAAGAAAAAAATATATATATTTTTTTTTCCTGGCATAGACAGTATATATATGTGTGTGTGTGTGTGTGTGTGTGTGTGTGTGTGTGTGTGTGTGTGTATAGAAGAAACTGCCTCCCAAAATTTTAAAGAAAGAAAAACTTATATATATACAAAATAAGGGTGAACACCATGAAGGGATGGAATATGGCTATAATGATGAAAATTCAAAAAGATCCTGAAAAAGGAACTGTGAAGATAAAAATTTGGTTGAATAAAGAAAAAAAAAAAGGAAATAATGTGATCAGGCTGGAGACTAGAACAAAGCCGTTTACTAGATTAGGGTATATTTTGATCTGTTAGAAGAAACTGTATCCCAAAATTTTAAAGAAAGAAAAACCTATATGTATACCAAAAATAAGGTTAAATGCTTTGAAGGGATAGAATATGACTATAACAATGAAAATTTAAAAAGATTTTTAGGAAGGCATTGATAAGATAAAATAGTTTAAAAAAGGTTAAAATAGGGGAGACTAGGTGGCTCAGTCATTAAGCATCTGCCTTCAGCTCAGGTCATGATCCCAGAGTACTGGGATCAAGCCCTGCATTGAGCTCTCTGTTTGGCAGGAAGCCTGCTCCTCCCTCTCCCACTCCCCCTTCTTGTGTTTGCCTCTCTCACTGTGCCTCTTTTTGTCAAATAAATAAAATCTTTAAAAAAAAAAAAGGTTAAAATAGGAAATATGAAAAATTAAAAATAATTAGAACAAAAAAACAAAATTAAAAAAATTTAACTTTGAAAGACTAAAGAATTGTGGGGAAAAAGCCATGAATTCTATATGTTTTGAATTCTATGAATTCTATGTGATTTCCCCTAGCTCCAGAGTTCCACAGTTCTCATTGATGATGAATTTGGTTTTGGGTGGATGTTCTTGCTGATCTTCTGGGGGAGGGTCCTGCTGCCATGACCTTTAAATGTCTTTGCCCGAGGTGGAATTGCACTGCCCTTGCCAGGGGCCAGGCTAAGTCATTTGCTTGGATTCACTCTTGGGAACTTTTTTCCCTGAATGCTTTCTGTAGAGCTCTAGAGGATGGGAATGAAAATGGCGCCTCCCAGTCTCTGGCCCGAGGAGCTGAGAGCTCAGGGCCCCACTTCTCAGTGCGCCCTAAGAGAAAAGCTGTCAATCTCTCCTCTCTTCCTGGTCTATGGCTGCACTCCAAGCTCACGCCAGCCTGTGACTGAACATTTCTATCTCTGGTGCATGGCTCCATTTGGAGTTTCCAAACCCAGCTGAGTCCTACTGTGTTCTCCCGTGCCACTCCTTCCAAAGGAGGAAGGAGGGGGTCTCCTTGGATCTGCCACTTATGGTGTCCCTGCTTGAAGAATAGTGGCCCGACTGGCCAGATCATGGTTTAAGGCAACCTCAAGCTACAAGCCCCTCGTTGACTCCATCTTTGCTGCCAGTTTTCCCCTCCAATACCTGGGAGCTCTGCCTCACTCAGGCACCCCTGGTCTTTCTGTGACCTAAAGGGTCCTGAGATCACACTGTCCCAGGGAGGATTCCACACCCTGCTTAGCCACTGAAGTGACATCCCTCTGTGGAGTAGGCTTCTAAAAGCTCCTCTGCTTTCTCACTTGCTGGTAAGTGGCTGACAGAGACTCCCTTCCTCCCACAGTCTCTCTTCCCATATATTGCTTTGGATTCTCTTCTCCACCTGTCCTACCGTCCAGACAGTGGTTGCTTTTCTGTTTCTAGAATTGCTGCTCTTCTTCTCTTTGATCTCCTGTTGAGTTTGTAGATGTTCAGGATCATTTGATAACTAGCTGAATTCCTGGGACCAGATGAAATTTAAGTCTCCTACTCCTCCCATCTTTCTCCCTCTTTTTTCTTTTCATATATTGGAATTAGTGTGTTGTACTCTCCTAGGAAGAAACTGCAGACTGTCTGGACTATGTTGTTTTTTCCTTATGTGGAAGAATTAAGTAATTATTTTGAAAACCTTCAGGAACCCCAGTCAAACCAGATAAAATTTTGAGGAGTCTTTCAATTCAGAGTAATTATTTGTTTCACGTGTATAATGGTGTAATCTCTGACTGATCTGAGCACATGAGACAGAGATTTTTGTGTTAACTTTGTTTTAGGGTGGTCAGCGTCAGTTAATCAGTGTCCCACATGGTCTCTAGCTTCTCATTACCAGCAACGCCAGTTCTTCATGGGAGTTGTATTATGTTAATGGCGTTAGACTATTCCGTGGGTTATGACTTCTCTGAAAAGGAATTTTTGTCTCAGTGGTGGTTATAAGTTGGGGCTTCGGGCTGACTTCTCTGTTTAGAAAGCTATCCTTTCTGTAGCCAGACATAGTTAAGTTTCCTGTGCCTTGGATCTGTCTCTCAGCCTGATGAAATTTCTGGACCCCCTTCCCAGAATTCCTTTTAATGCATAGAATAAAATAAGTAGAATTTCAAAGCAAACTAATGACAGAAATATAATGATAATGTTACCTGTACCCCAGTTGGAAATGCAGCTGTGCTATGACCTCTCGTGTCTCCCAGCTCTGGTGACAGTTTCTCATGGAAGGACTCCAGTTTTCTGTTTTGTATCCTCCAGAGAACACACTGGGTTATTCTCAGCCTGTGTTACCTGCACAAGTGGGGTACAGGATAGTTTTCTTGAGATGCATGGTTCTTGTAACACCTGAACATTTAGCCAAATGGTCACACCTGCCTCTTGTGGGATGGACCACCTCCTACCTTCCCTGGCTGCCACATTGACACATTTTTTTCTGTCTGGGATGATGCTTGTAACCCAGGCACTCTCTGTGTTGTCTCTAATTGCATACAGTACAGGCCACCAATTATAGATGTGAACCACAGAAAACCCAGACTTTTGGCTGAGCATGTAACTATCCTCAGCCAGTTCATTACATTTTTGGGGCATCCTGAGAAAATATCCAGCTGAATTTCTAACTAGTCTTTTTCTGGGGTTGGAAGGCCAGGAGGCAAACCCTTTGCTGTGTCAATTTCCTCTGTAATTATAAAAAATTCACCACTTCCTAGTTCAATCCCACATAATACAAAAGATTATTAGAAACTAGAGTTAAGTTCATAGCCATGAAATCCTACTTTTTGGATTTGAATTCCAGCCTACTACATAGTAGCTCTGTAGCCTTGGTCAAATCTGTTTCTTCATTTCTATAGAAAGGATCATCATTGTCATCATCATCACTTCTTAAGCTATATCATTCATGTAGGTGCATCGCTGTCTGATTCTGTCTAGAATCTTAACTGATATATTTCTTATCACATTAATGATTATAATTTTAGGTACTCTGCCTCCCTGGAATATTGTCTTTTCCACTACTGAGTGCCTTGCTCTGCCACCACTTGTTTGTCCCTCTTGTCAAGAATGATACAATGCAGGGCGCCTGGGTGGCTCAGTGGGTTAAAGCCTCTGCCTTTGGCTCGGGTCATAATCCCAGGGTTCTGGGATCGAGCCCCACATCGGGCTCTCTGCTCAGCATGGAACCTGCTTCCCCCTCTCTCTCTGTCTGCCTCTCCACCTACTTGTGATCTCTGTCTGTTAAATAAATAAAATCTTAAAAAAAGAAGAAGAAGAAGAAGAAGAAGAAGAAAACAATGCACAGTATATGCCTACCCTGACTTTAGTCCTCATGAGACTGCACTAATGGAAGCAGCCATGGTTATGGTACAGCGGTGGGGGGAGGGGACCAGCCCATTCATAGGCACTCTGTGGACAACTGTCCCCACCTGCACCAGCACTTACCGACTCCCATGCTTTCTGCAACTTGGCTGATTAAAAATAGAAAGTGAGGGGCGCCTGGGTAGCTCTATGGGTTAAAGCCTCTGCCTTTGGCTCATTTTATGATTCCAGGGTCCTGGCATCGAGCCCCGCATCAGGCTCTCTGCTCAGCAGGGAGCCTGCCTCCCCCCTCTCTCTGCCTGCCTCTCTGCCTACTTGTGATCTCTGTCTGTCAAATAAATAAATAAAATCTTTTAAAAAATATATAAAGTGAGATTTGGGGTTCTTGCACTTTTCATCTCTTTCCTCCCAAATAACAGGAATTGGGAAATAGAAAAGATTGAAAACCCTCTTTAGAGGGTTGTCCTGCCTGGACAACCCAGGAAATGGGCTAATGCAGAGCTGAGCACAGGAAGATGAAAAGACTCCTGGGTGACTGGTGCATCCCTGAGGAATTAATAGAGTATACCCGAGGTTTCTGCTGTCCTCGGAAGCTCTTGTCATGTTAGCCATCTGATTAGGAGCTGAAAACAGTGTTCTTACCTTGTGTGCTCTTCAAGTTCACTTCAGCATGTATTGAGTGCCTATTATAAGAAAGACACTTTTGAGATGCAAAATTGAATAGAGTATAGATATACAAGTATCTGTTTTAGAAGCCGGGCTGGGTAAGTGTTATACTGTTAGTACAATGGAAGAGAGACACTAGTTAAATTTGCTGGAAGGTGGGAGGGGTGCAGTGGGGCCTGAGGCGTGTAGGAATTAACATTTTCAAAACCTGTGAGCAAGAACTGTGTGGAACCAGCAAAGGGGGAATGGCAAGACCAGGCAGCTTGACAAGGGCACAGACTGAATTTAAGAGTTGTTGGTTTGTTTTGTTTTAAGATGTTAAGTAATCTCTACACCTAAGGTGGGGCTTGAACTCACAGCCTGAGATTAAGAGTTACCTGCTCTACCAGCTGAGTCAGCTGGGTACTCCTGAATGTAAAAGATCAAGTCATGATCCCAGGGTCCTGATGTTGAGTCCTTTGGCTCAGGTCATGATCCCAGGGTCCTGGGATCGAGTCCCGCATCAGGCTCTCTGCTCAGCTCTCTCCTCTCTAGCCCTTTTCCCCGTTCGTACACACATACATGCACACACACACACACACACACGCACACACACACGCACACACACACTCTCTCTCTCCCCCTCCTCTCTCGTAAATAAACATTTAAAAATCTTTTTTAAAAAAGTTACAATATGAATAGACGGCATCGGAATTCTTAGAGAAAGATTTGTCTTTATTTAGAACATTTTTTTATAGGATGGTGAGGCCTGAAGATTTCATTCTGAAAGAAATAGGTAAGTACTAAGCACTCCGTTTGACGTAAGCAGTTAAGAATTTAGGCATGAAAGCCAAGAGAGGAGGTGGGGAGAGCATCAATGAAGAGACCCAACAAGACAGTGGGAAGTCTGGAAGTTGAGGAGAAAAACAGCCATCAAGAATGTCCAGAGACCAGGTGGCAAAAAGACACTCAAGAACATGGATACCGAGCACATAGTTTTTAGGATTTTTCTCTGTGTTTCTACAGTTTAACCACTTTCAGCTTCCCAAACCTGACGTGAAGTTTCTGTACATACACATACTTTGGAAGAGTGCTCTAGGGAGTCCAGAGGAAGGACCGTGCTCCACATCAGGGTTCAGGTGGCAGGTGAAGGCAGACCACCACTAAAATCTTAGTGGTAACAGGAGAGTCCAACGGTAGGGTCACGTGACAGAAACTTTGAGATGGGCATTGGCCTTTTGAGTGCATGTAGTTTGTTTTACAAAAACGGAGAGGCAGGCTGCCCTCAGTTAACAATTTGTACATTCTATTACATTTTCTTAAATCACCCTTTGGTTGCTTTATCATGAACCCTGACTCATTCACTGACCTCACCTTCGTGCACATCACCATCTCTTGGCTTGCTGGTACTCAAAAGCACTGACCTCCCTCCACCTCACGGAAACAGGAAGGCCCCTTGAAAGGGAATTGTTCCGGCCTTTCGCACTTGCCCTTTCACTGCCATTGGTGCCGTTAACCACTCTCTCCTCGAGGCACTCCCCTTCTTTTTGGTTTCCACATCAACAGAATCCTTATATTCTTCCTATCCATCTGAGTACCTTTTTGGTCTTCCTTACAACTCACTTCCCTTTTTTTCATGCCTTAAATGTTGCTATGCTTAGCTAGGTCCTAGGTTTAATTCCCCTGCTTTCTTACTCTACCCCATCCCTATAGACTCTTTCTTTTAATGTCATGGCTTTGTCTAGATGGCTTTAAAAACTGTGCCTCCTGGGGCACCTGGGTGGCTCAGTGGGTTAAGCTCTGCCTTCTGCTTAGGTCATGATCTCAGGGTCCTGTGATTGAGCCCCACATCTGGCTCTCTGCTCAGCGGGGAGCCTGCTTCCCCTTCTCTCTCTGCCTGCTTCTCTGCCTACTTGTGATTTCTCTATCAAATAAATAAATAAAATTTTAAAAAAACTGTGCCTCCTTCCTGAACTTTAGATCATGTATTCAGTTACCCATTCAACATCTCCATTTATACATCTTACAGTTACATCAAATTCCACATTTCCATGGGTTTCTTTACCTTCCCCTGAGACCTGGTCCCTACTAGAACTTCACGGTTCAGTAAACATGGCATCACCATTCAGTTTTCCAAAACAGTAACCTGGAAAGGTATTGGAAGACTGACACTTTCCAGATCCAAAGAACACCAGCTGTTGTAAATGTCACTTGGGTCCATGGGCCTCTTTCCATTCCCATTGCCATTACACAAATCAAGACCACTTTCTTTCCTAGACTACCACAGCAGGCTCTTGAATTGCCTTTCTTCCCCCGATCTTTCTCCACACTCACTCTCCTTCCCCAAGTTCACTCTACACCCTGCAGTCAGAGTGCTCTCTCAGAATTACTGGTCATAACACTCTACTACTTAAAAGTTTCATTGGCCTCCTATTGCCCTTGGATAAAACACCCAAACATGGTGATGAGGCTTTTTTGCCTTTGTATTTCTAGCACAATCTTTAGCCACTCTGCCTTGCATCCTGTTTTCCAACCAGGCTATCCCCTGGAATAAACTCTATTCTGAAATGTTCTCTTTAACTTGGGATTTTGTAAATGGTTTCCCCTTTGTCTTCAACAAGTTCTTGTACCTGTCTCTCCATTTCAGATAATGATTTTCACTTTTTAGAGGTCAGGTAACAATGCTACTTTCTTTAGGACAATTTTCTTGACTATAGATTAGGTTAGGTTACCCAACAGTATATTCCTTCAACCTATCTGTTATAATACTCATCAGTCTCTATTGAATTATTATTTTTTTTTCCTATTTGGTGTAATTTCCTGGCAAGGAAGGACTCTCTTGCTTCTGGTTGTAGCCTTGGAATTTAGCCAAGTGTCTAAGGCTAATATTAAGTGCTCAGCAGAGATTTGTTGAATGAATCAGTACCATGATAAGAAATTGAATATGATGTCAGTTTTGGAACTTTTAAATCCAGAGTTGCTATGACACACTGTGAGGAAAGGATTCTGGGCCTTTGGATATAAATATGTATAGATATATAATCTAAATTTGTCTGGAGGTATAAACATATAAGAATAGTAAGAACACTTAGAAAATGGTGAGCTTTTTTTTTTATTACAACAGATATTAAAACATAAAGTGTTTAAAATAATTTTTCAAATAGATGGATGTGATCATTGTGTAATTGAGTTAATTCAACTTGCTTTTGTTGTTGAAAAGAAGGATAAAGCTGTTACTTTTCCTCTTATTAGTTCAGGAAGCAGAGATCAGCATTGTGAGTGTATACATTTGAGCCTACAATTACACACTCTATCCTACACTTCTGGGGGAAAAAAAGGTGCTAACATTTTGACTATTGAAGGATAATAAAGCTAGATTATCCAAAGAGGAGAAAAGGAATTTCTATATTGCAAGAAGTAGAAATGCTCTAACCAAAGAGGAGAGAGAGAGAGAGGTTAACCTAAACTGAGAAGTAGATGAATGGGGTTTTCCCAAGGAGCAGAAATGTGTGTTCCTCTACAGCTCTACAGAAGGGTGGTTGGTTCCTCTACAGCTCTACAGAAGGGTGGGTGAATGGAGGATGCCTGGGACACTAGACTCTTAATGATTTTATCTCTGAAAGTAGAGATGAGGGCTTCTGTGGCAGATCATGTATTTGGAAATAGACTTTCAGGAGCCCAAAAGGCCTTCTGAAGGCAGAAGATCCATTCGACTGTAAGATTCTTTTTTTTTTTTTTTTTAAAGATTTTATTTACTTATTTGACAGACAGAGATCACAAGTAGGCAGAGAGGCAAGCAGAGAGTTGGGGGGAGGGGAGCAGGTTCCCCGCCGAGGAGAGAGCCCGGTGCGGGGCTTCATCCCAGGACCCTGAGATCATGACCCGAGCCAAAGGCACCACCTAGGTGCCCCTGACAGCAACATTTTTAACTAAAGTTTCAAATGGCAGTAATCACTAAAGAAAGATCAAGATATGGCCCTCATTGCTTGGAACCATGCCATGGGTTTCTATAAAGGTGAAGTTTGTTGCACTCAAATATGATTGAGCAGATCCATATTTCTTTAAAATGAAAAAAGGAGAGAAAAGCCAGAAAAAGAATCAAGAATATGCATGGAATTAGAAATCAATGAGGGAACAGTTGATTTTTTTTAGGTTTAATGGGACAGCTAGCATTTCATAGCTCTCTACTTCACTCTTTATGCCATAATAAATTTCAGATAGTTCAAAAACCTAAATATAAAATATGAAATCATAAAGAACAAGAAATTATGGAGGAATATTTTTGTAAAATTATGGTTGTATTTAATCATGATATTAAAGCCAGAAATAAAAGAAGCACTGACATGTACAAAATTAAAATCTACATAAAAGGATACCACCATAAATAAGGCTTAGTAACAAAAAAAAATTGGGTAAAATATTGATAACATTGTTAAGAAGAAACAAGATTATTTCTAATATACAAAATGTCTTTCTATACCAATAAGCAAAATATGCCTTCCAGTGGGGAAAAAAAAGGAAAGAAATAAACTGATAATTTTTTAAAAAGCCAGGAAACATAAAAAGACATCCAGGCTCATTAGCATTCAGCAACTAAAATTTAAGTTTTGATCAATTATTTCTTTTCCTAATTGATATCAAGTATTGTTAAGGATGTGAGGAGGAAAATTAAACATCCCTATCATGTTACTGGTGGGAATTTCAAGTGCTCCATACTTTTGGTAGAAGAGTTAGGCCATATATATATATCTGCGGTTAAATAATTGAGATATAACTGACATATAACATTGTATTAGTTTTAGGTGTTAGCATCTAACAGCATCATGATTTGTTATATGTATATTTTGTGAAATAATTCACATGATAAACTTAGTTAACATTCATCACCATATTTTACACTTGCTTTTTTCTTACAATAAGAACTTTTAAAATCTACTCTTTGTATTAACTACAGGCATCAGTCTGTACATTACACTATCAGTACTTATATATATTATATATATTTTATAACTGAAAGTTTGTACCTTTTTGGTCACCTTTACCCATATCACCCATCCCTCACTCCCAACCTGTGGCAACTACCAATTTGTTCTCTGCATCTATGAGTTCATTTTTCTGTTTTTGCTTTTTTTTTTTTAGATTCTACATATAAGTGAGGGATCATACATATTTGTCTTTCTCTGTCTGACTTATTTTGTTTAGCATAATGCTCTCAAGGTTCATACATGCTATGACAAATGTCAGGAATTCTTTCTTCTTTATGGATAAATAATACTTGGCAATATTTATATAAAATAAAAATGTGAATTCCCCTTTAGCTAGAAACTGTATTTCTTTTTTTTTCTTCCCCATAGCACACACCCTCCCCAATGTCCATCACCCAGCTACCCCAACCATTGCACCTCCTTCCCCTCCAGCAACCCTCAGGTTATAGAAACTCTATTTCTAGAAACATTCTGAGGAGAAAATTCATCATGTAATTCATCAACATGTACTTCGATTCATCTGTACCTCTGTTCACTTACTCATTCACGCCACAGATATTTTGTTAGTGCCCACTATATGCTTGATTATGAACTGGTATACACGAAAGAAGCGGTCACTGATCTCGAGGTGCTTAGGTTCAAATCCAAGAAAGCCAATTTAAAAAATAGTTTCACGTTACTTGTAAGGAACTATTCACAAGAACAAGAGAATGTACATTAGGGAAGTGTCATTTAAAGAGAGACAAACAATTAAACAGTAGCCATGTGAGGATCTTGAGGATGAAGGCTTTCCAAGCAGTGAAAAGAGAATGGGCGAAAGCCTGAGGCAAAGCATAACAAGATGTGTTCAAGGAACATGAAGGTTGAACATGATGGGTAAGGGGGGAGAAGTGCAGAAAGCAGAGAGACAGGTACCATTTATTTATTTATTTTAAAGATTTTTATTTGTTTATTTGACAGAGAGAGAGAGAGATCACAAGCAGGCAGAGAGAGGGGGGAAGCAGGCTCCCTGCTGAGCAGGGAGCTGACATAGGGCTCGATGACCCTGAGATCATGACCTAAGCTGAAGGCAGAGGCTTAACCCACTGAGCCACCCAGGTGCCCTGAGACAGGTACCATTTAGACTACATAGGCCCTTCTAAGCCAAGGAAAGGAATTTGGATTTTATTCTAAGGGTGTACGGAGAATGGATTGGAAGTGGGAAAGAGTAACTGTTTACTGCAGTATCATTTATATTGTGAAAAATTGTAAAGAAGAAATACTTAGCAGATTGGTCATAATCATCATAATGAATGATCATGTATCTGTATTCATTGATACCGGAAAAAAAAAACAAACAAACCTCCACAGTTTTTGAGAAACAGCACACGTGCTTGTGTGTGTTTATGCATGCATGTGTGTGTGTGTGTGTGTGCACATGTGCACAAGTCGGAAGGATGTTCACAAAATGATAGTATAAGTAGTTGACCCTGTTCTGCCTAGAATGTGAAATAAGTGAGATTTTTAGGTGGCTTTATGTTTGTCTTTTTTTTTTTCTTTATGGCTTTTATTGAGTGGGTGTACTTTTCATAATAACAAAACTGAATCTCTTTGTGCTTTAGAGAAAAAAAAATTTTCTCTACATGAGGGAAGTCATTTAAAACATTTTATACCCTCTACTTTTTTAAGTTCACCTACTTCAATAGTTTGTCACCACTTAATGTAAACTGGCATTCTTGTCTAGTAGGACAAGAATGTGTGGATAATGGGGGGGGGGCTAGTCTGTCTTATCTAGGGTTTCCATCTGAGCATGTTCGTTGTCTGCCAAACATGTGGGTTTATTATTTCCCATTAATTCTCAATGACAACAAACATACATCTTGGCAGATGCCTGCCATTCCCTTAAGGAAAGAAGAGAAATCTACATGTAGGCTCTCTCACCAGGCTGTGCTCTTTGTAACTCAAAGGTACTACAGAATTTTCATTGAAAGGGACCTGTTTTTATCTTCCAAGTCTAGGCTAGCTTTCAGCTTTTATCCTGAAGGACAAGTGAAGATCACAAGTTGGCTTCAGCATCAAACAGCCTAGTCCTCTTCCAGCAGCAACCCCACCCTGGTCCTTGGGAGCCTGCAGGTGGTTTGAGCAGGTTTTTGGAAAGGACATTACTTTTTCTTTTTTATTGTGTTACATCTAACATTGTGACATTTTACTACAGTAAAGAGAAGTAACTTACTTGGAATTGCAAGCTCCCTGGTTAATTTTCAGTCTTTTCCCTAAATGGAAAATAATAGTTTTCCCCCCTTTAAGTTCTAGATGCTGTCTCTCCTGCTCTTACCACTTTATAACCCCATCTCTATAATACCTTTTCCTTGGTTTCCCTAGATAATAGCTTAGTCTTAGCCTTTCTTGCGCTTACATCTCTCACCTTCTTGGGTCTTCTCAAAACTGTTCTTTACTCAAGGTGACAATTATTAACGTAAGGTTATTAAATCATAGCTGCCAAGAAAATACCCAAACTCTTCCTGCACTAACTCAGTTCTTAACATCATCCACAAAGCTTCTGTTGATTGAAGGCTTAGTTGTGAGATTTAGGGGGATGATGATGAAAATAATTATGATGATTGATTAAATATCGTGGGACTGCGGAAAGCACACCCGACTCCTGATTTCCCCAGAAACGATAGTGCATGTGTGCCTAAACGTAAAAGAAATCACATAAATAACATGTCTTTCTTGAAGAAAAATTAGAAAAAAGTAGGAGAGGATAAAAAGAACAATTGTCTATAATATTGCTAGTACTAATACAATAGTGCTGACACATCGGCATGGAGAGGATAAATTACATGTTGTCTTTGAGTGTTTCATACTAGTTATCTTCCACCCACTTAAACTCATTTTTTTCTGGGCATCTGACTTTTATTTATATGTAATCATAGATTATTTCTGTTTTATATGCACTGCCTGAAGATTTGAAGAAATTAAGAAAAGAATTTTTTGATGATTTGATGACTGCATTTGGAAAGTAACATAATGCAAAACAATTATTTAAAGGATTTGTTCCACTGATAAAGTTGAGCCTCTTCGCCATGTTGCCCCCAATAGGATGTCCAAAGTAGTTCATGTTCTGCATTCTGTATGGGATTACATTAATTCCATGGAGCATTGAGATAAGAGATTCTATCTCTTAGTGCAGGGTTCCTCCAAGTGTGGCTTGTGAACAAGCTGCACTAAAGACTTCTCCAAGATTCTAAGTTACCTCTGCAATGGAGCCCAGAAATCTGCATCTGGAATAAGCCATCCAGGTGATTCTGATGCTTATTAAACACGAGAGCCACTGACTTATGGTCAGGGACCATAAGTCACTAATGCACATGACCATTCCTGCCCAGTGCTAGTCTTTGTCACATGTTCCACTATTTTCAAAATTACAACAGCAAGGCAATTTACCACATTCTCTTTAGTATAAAATATTTGCTGATCATATGAGAAGCGGGATATTTTCTCCTCTCACTATGCTTCAGTTTGTCTTCTTTCAAACTCATGGTGGGAAGAAGCTTCATCAGTCACTCTCAACTCAGAATATACAGCATGATTCTCATGGATTATTGAATTTCAAGCTTTTGAAAAATCAGAAACATGATGCAGTAAATGTAATGGATGCGTGGATTTGCCCAAATAACAGTGTAACATTTAATGTTAACATTAAAGAAAGACATAACTACGTAAAACCTGCTGATTTTTTTTTCCAGTCTTAGACTAAAAATCCAAAGAATCTCTGGACAATGTCAGAGGATAGCCAGTGGATGTCACCAGTGCGCCATGGATTTGTAGAATCAAGTATGGTTTTTGCTGTTACCTCTCAGAAATAACTGCGGCTGGTGGTCTTATACCTTCGTAACATCCGATATTTTTTTCCTTTCCTTATAAATTATTGACTGATTCTGTACCAATTAGTTCTACCAGTTGGTAGGTTTGTTATCAAGTTAAGCTTCAAGACAAGAACCTGGACTCAAATGATTAAAAATTTAGAGGCAGTTGATTAAATATGCAGATAGTCTGTGAAGCTACTTCTTGAAACCATTATATTGTCTTTTAATACTAATGATTTGTATAATTAATAAAAAAACAAGCTTGAAATCATCCAAGAAAGAAGGGAGACATTAAAGGGAATCGGGTTAAATGCCAAGAAGTAAGAATAAAATTTGATCAGGATACATTTACCCTCTAAGTTAGTTGTAGTTCTTTTGTTTTTCTAATAAGGTTCCTTTTCTAGCAAATACTATGTATAGAATTGTACAAGTGTTTTGGAAATTATCTGTTGGATGCATAAGTGGTCTGAGGGCTAATTAAATACATTTTGCAAATTGTATACTTTTTCTTCCAATTAAAAATCTTAATTACCTCAGTGAATTTTCTGATTTGAAGGTTTGTTGTGAAGTGTACGCAGTGAAGCGTAGATGTCCAGATCAAATCAGGACTGCTGTTGAGATCCCCTGGCTTATAATAAAGCTATTTTTAGTTAATTATAAAATTATGAAATTGCCCTAGTGACTCCGACCCCTAAATTCATGTTTTTTAATAAATGCATTTTTCTCCAGATCATGGATTCTTCTCAGCTATGAGCACAAATTTGGAGTCAGTCCGGGTCTTTCCATTGTGTGATAGCAGAAAAGACATTTAAACTGCATACTTACTGTTTTTTTTTTTTTTTTTTTTAGCTACGTCATAGGGCAAATCAAACCATATCAGGAATAACTATAATTTGGGGGGCTCCGCTAAAGTGTCAGGCACCATCACAGGCTCTTTGCCTGGTTTGCCTCATTTAATTTTTGAAAAAAAACAATATGGGACGTTATGCTTCTCTGATGTCATAGAAGAGAAAGCAGAAAAGTAAAGTAGGAGCTGGCTTTCAAACCATAGAGTGTCCAACTCAGAAACCTAAGAGCTTTTGCAATAGGGCCATTTTCTGCAGATGCTGCTGCCACCATGCTTTCTAAGGCCAGGGGTTGCTCAGGCATTGCACTAAATATGTTGACTTAAATGTGAGGACCACCAATGCAGAAGTCCAGCGTTCCTGGGCAGAAAGTATCTGCCAAGACTCTTTCGGTACCCTTTGAAGTGCCCCATAAGATCGAATCTAGTTGCTTATCTTTTGGAGATGCTGGAGTCAGAGCCATGTAGAACATTTGTGTTTACTGTTTAACTTTGGTGCATTATCATGAAAGACCAGAAACTGAAGAAGGGATTTTCAGTCTTAAGTTAAAGATGGCAAAATTATATGAATACAAACAGTAGCCTCAAGACCATTTCAAGCGTCTGCACTTAACCCTGGGATTGATCAGTTCTTCTTCTGGTAGCCCTGGACACTGCCCGCATGAGACTGATCACCAGTCCTCCCTCTGCTGGGGATCGTTTTCTGACGATGACTTGTGTCACTCTAGTTTCCCCTGGGTTATGTGCTTGCACATCATTCCAAACTCAGCGGGACAGAATTATATCCATGGATAAACAATGGAGGTGAATGAAATAGCAACAGTACAATGATTCAAAATAGGTTAAATGGTTCAGAAACTGAGGTTCTGGATTTGTAGACTTATGTATGGTGGTATGGATGGGTAAGTATGTTGGTGATATAATTTGTGTTCTGTTTCTTCATACTTCAGGGTTCCTTTGTTCGTTACATGCAGGATTTTGATAAAACTATTTCACTCTGCAGTTGCCTTTGTGGCTTGCTTTTCACTTGCTATTTAATGGCTGTATCTATGGATCTCTATCGCTATCTCTCTGTCTCTCCCTTTTTTATACAAGACTAGAATTCCTTTGTGGACAGCATCCCTGTCCCTGGATGTTCCAGTTGGGAGAGACTTTGCTTTGGGAAGCAGTACATACACGGGGGGCCTGGGATGGAGAATGAAAAGACGGTATGTTTCTGGCACAGAAAGACGGAAGTTTCAAATCCACTTAACGGCTCTCTGGCTTTGGAACAAATAACATCTCTGTACTTCACTTTCCTTCTACAAAAGGAATTAACAAAATGATTGAGATAAATATGTAAATCATAGGACCTGGCACAAAACAGCTCAATGAATACCATTTTTTTTTAATTTTTTTTTTTTTTTTTTTTTTTTTTTTTTTTTTTTTGGTGAGAGAGAGAGAAAATGGGGGAGGGGCAGGAGAGAGGGAGAGAGAATCGTAAGGAAGCTCGACACCCAGTGTGGAGCTGGACAGTGGGCTGGATCTCATAACCCTGAGGTCCTGACCTGAGCGGAAATCAAGAGTCAGATGCTTAACCAATTGAGCTACCCAGGCGCCCCTCAATGAATATTAAAAAAAAAAAATAAACTATTTCTAAAATTCTTGTTTTCCCTTTTCCTCTATGTGGACATAATAATCATTCAATAAGACTTGGTTAAAAGGGTAAATGGTTGCTACTCTTTGAATCACCTTGAAGCCCATTTCTTGATTATTATTTCATTCCTTATCATAATGTCCTAATGCCCTCCCGTCCCAATTGTTTTAAATGTGGACCTGTTGTCGTCGAAACCTCTCTGGGTTCTACTTTGGCTGATCATGGTCTGTTTGGGGCAGGCTCTCATGACCTCCTTTTCATATCTACTCCCCTAGAAGCAGACTTTTCTTTTCACCCAAGGCCTCCTTCGCTTACCCACAATCTTGCTGTACTTCAAAGCACAACTTGAAGTACGCCATTTCCATGAACCCTTCCAAGAGAAAAACATTAGATTCTCACAGCACGCAGTTCTCTCAAAATTTTACATTTCTGAGGATACGCTGAAGTGGGCTTTGTAAAATTAGCATGCATTTGAAACAAACTATACGGTCCTCATGAGTAAGGAATGTGTTTCATATATTACTGCCTATCATCCTGACACTACCTAGTAAGGTAGGTATTCAAATATTAGCTGATTTGAATAAGAGATACATTTCCAACCAAACCATAGCAGAAAGAAAGAATATAAAATAATCTTTCAGGATTTTGGAAAAAGAAAATCTTTTTTGTCTTTACCAGTACCTCTTTTTTTAGGAATATGAAAATAATTTTACATCTATTTGTACATAAGGAAATTTCTAGAGGTTTTTGTTTTGGCCGTAATTGTTTTTTCTACCTTTGACTCATCTACTTAACGTTAACGGATCACCTCCCATGTTTTAGATACTTTTCTAGATGCTCAGGAAATGAAACATAAAAAAAAGACAAGGTCCTTGACCTCAAAGAACACATGAAAAGTGAGAAGGACAAATCAGTAACAAATAAGTATAAAGGTATGGTTGGTGCAGAGACAGAACTCAGAGGTATTGTGGGAGCACCCCAGGGCAAATTCAACCTGCTTTTGGCTGTCAGTCTTTTCAAAATAGAATATTCTTATCCCACAGCTTGCCCATGAAGATTTTTAATGGGTCCACACTCTTTCTGTTATTGTCATACCCCTCTTTCTTGTTGCACTGAATACTTTCATTTCCCGTGTTGGAAATTATACATATTGCATAAGTTTGTGTGGGCATGTATGTGTATACCCATATATTTCATTTGTGGGCCTTCTTCATCCCATGCATAAAATTAGGTTTCCTTTTATGGCAATATTGATAATATATAATATATTCCTATCGCATTTGATTAATACCTTTCAAAATCATCAAGAATTTGGGCAAGATCTATTCTGACTGTTGACATCTGTAAAGATAATATCATACTATATTTCTGTATCATTTGACACTTTTCTTTTTTTTTAAGATTTCATTTATTTATTTGACAGAGAGAATGAGATCACAAGTAGGCAGAGAGGCAGGCAGAGAGAGGGGCGGGGAAGCAGGATCCCCACTGAGCAGAGAGCCCGATGCGGGGCTTAATCCCAGGACCCTGGGATCATGACCTGAGCCGAAGGCAGAGGCTTTAACCCACTGAGCCACCCAGGTGCTCCTATTTTTCAAAGCATTTTTTCTATGGACATGTGAGCCTTGGGAGGAATGTGCTTCATGAAAAATGTGCCATGTTCACAGCAGAGTACAATGGACAGAATATTTGGCAAATGTCACATGTGACAATTCTTTCCATTCAAAGGCAGTCCAAACTGTTTAAGTAATTCTTGTCATGTCAGAGAGTGCAAATGTTCTTCAGGTATGGTTGGTTGATTTTATAAATGAGTTTTTCCACTTTCCAAATTTACGTCAACAGACGTTTCATTAAATTATATTTAAAGATTTGACAAGACAGGTCCTGTGGAAAACACGTTAGCTCTCGTCACACTATGATTGCTCTAAGTGTGGTAGAGCCTGAAAGGGTGGGCTTAATCAGCATGAACATTTGCAGAAAGTAATGAAATTTAATAATAAATAATTCCAAGAGGCCTCGTTAAGCTGGAACATTGTTATCAAACTGAATATACATGTTGACAGCTATGCCAATAAATTTGAGAGCTGTGAACATTTACTACGTGAAATAATGAAGGTCCTTTAAAAGGCTCTGCTGCTCTGGTTCTAGGAAAAGGATTGCTTGCCGACTTTGTTTTCTCTCTTTGTCAAAAATGGAAAACTGAAGGGAAAAACACTCTGGGTTTGCTGTCAGAGACATGCCTGCAAAGAAATGTGGTAGGTCTAAGGGAACCGTAAGAAAGAAAAAATTCCTGCAGAAGTTTATCATATTATCTCTACATCAAAATTAAAACTACAGATCTAGCTGACCATAGCAATTTCCTTGAGGTTTTACATCTTATCAAATTGAGATAGTGCTTTTGGATTTGGGTTATGAATAGGAATATAAGAAGATTACTTAATCCCTAGATCTTGATTCTGAATGCAGAATTGAACACAAACTCATTATAGTTGCTGCATTGAACTTAATAATATTATGAGCCAATAATTAAATACTATGCTTGAGGAAGATTATGTTATTTTTGCAACTACCGATAGTTTTTATAAAAGATAAAGGAAATAGACAAGGTCTGTTAGATTTGTTTAGAATTTCTTGTTACAGAACATGGATACATTTTGGCATTAAATTGCCTTGGACATAAAAATATCTAGTATGCAACTTCACATAGAGAACTTTCAGCATAGATGATTACAATTCAGTCCTGGCGAGAAGACAATCAATCATATTATGGAGGCTATAGTATAATAAATAAATTTGGTAAAGAGACTCATCTTCATGAGATTAATTTTAGGTGTAATTGCACAAACCTCTAGCATCACTGAAGATAATAAAATCCCCTTAAAATGTTTTTAAAACTCTGCACAGAGTGTTTCTGGAACGTCAACAAATGTTCATATTCTTGTACTGGATCTCACCAACAGAAGTAAAAGAATGAGAATGAATTCCTTTTCTTTGATTATTGTGTTTTCTCGCAAAAACATTAAATAATAGAAGACCTTGGGGGTGCCTGGGTGGTTCAGTTGGTTGGACGACTGCCTTCAGCTCAGGTCATGATCCTGGAGTCCCGGGATCGAGTCCCGCATCAGGCTCCCAGCTCCACGGGGAGTCTGCTTCTCCCTCTGACCTTCTCCTCGCTCATGCTCTCTCTCACTGTCTCTCTCTCTCAAATAAATAAATAAAATCTTTAAAAAAAAAATCATAGAAGACCTAGCATCTATGTGTCAACTGTAGTCATCAGCAAAATAAAAGATATCTGGCTTGAATTGTCTTGAAAAGCAAAAAAAGCCCTGAATGTGCGTGTCCTGTGTTTCTGACTCAGGGCATCTGGCACATATGACACCGAAGTCTACACTAAGAGCACTTGGCTAAATCCTCCCCCGACCCCAATTTCTCTATGTCAACCAAATATTTGAATTTATTAAGAGATACTTTTAGGTAGGGATTGGGAAGTCTGCTTCTCTTTCCAACCTCGCATTGACTGCTCTTCTTGCATGTCCTCTCTACCTCCCAGCCCTAACCATGAATTACACCTTGGTACCTATTCCTAGTGGTCACCAATATTCAATTTCCTCCCAATCCGGGCACATGAACGACGAATGCCTGGAGTTCCTGGACCCTGTAGCCTTTTCTGACCGAAAGGCGGGCTAATGATGAAAAGTTTATGTGCCTTTGTCATTTGCCATTGAACCTCTAATGGTACCGAAAAGGTTACATCTTCCAGATAGTGATAGTTCAGCTAAGAAATGGTGACGTCTCTATCGCCAGGCTTCCTGGGTGAAAAAGAACCCTCGGCCAATCTGCTTTGCGTGTGTAACATGAGAAAGAAGCACTTGCATGTTAAACCAATTACAATTTTGAAATTGTTTTGCCGCTGTTCTCTACTAAGCCAAACGTAGTACAAACTAATTAATAAATGCTTGGTCACAGGGTATTGTATTTCTTATTCCCATTCTTCTTATCAAAACTTTCTGCATCTCAGCTGGTTGTCCTGTTAGGTTAGAAAGGTGTTAAAAAATACCATGTGTATGAAAATATTAATAGCTACAACTACCCCTTGATGGTAGGGAAGAAGGCAATGAGAGGACAAGGGCAAGGGTGATCAGAAGTAACAACACTCTTACCCAAGGAAATAACTTGGTAGAATATCAGAGCTCAGTGTCTGTCCGAGAGGGAAGGATAATTCAGAGCCCCTCCTGATTTCTGCCTGCAGTTCTAATAAAACCTGTCATGCTTCCAGGTCACTAAATCTTCTACCAGTTTATGTCTGCATAAGATCAAGAGTCAGTTGCTTCTTAAATGTAGACATTTTAAGTTGTTTAAAGTAAAATATATTCTAATATCAATGTGAAAAATAACCATAACTTGAGTTCAAGTAGGTAAACTTGTGGGAAACGAGATATGACATCAACTCTGTGAGTGTGTAAGAAGCAGAAATAGTACCTAGCCCCTCCTCACAGTTTTATTTTTCCATGGCAGACAACACCCACATCACAAATTAATAATATTTTGTCATATTGACCTCATACTATTTTTCAAAGAAATAAAACATTATAGTTCCTCCCCAAAGGTAGTTACATTCACAAATTTTATGTGTATTTCTTATACTTTTGCTACATATGTAACCATAAATAAGATATGCTATTTTCTGCTTATGTGTTTGAAAAAATTACATAATGCTATCAACCTATGCATATTGTTCCATAACTTGCTTTTTAAAAAAACCCAAACATTTATTTTGAGGTCTATCCATGTTGATTGATCTATCGAGCTATCATTTTATACATCATTCTGTTTAGCTGTGTGTGTGTGTATATTTCATTCTTGCTGCTTTTTAAGTTTATACCTAAATTCATCCATACTTCTATATGTTATTTTTTGGGTTGTTTCAAAATTTGCACTATTACAGTTAATGCTGTAAAAGTACTTGAAATTGTATTTCCTTATGAAAGCTTTGCTTATGCTGTTTCCACTGTTGTTAGATATATACTAAAGAACTGAATTGTAGGATTTTAAATTTTGTATATTTTCTTTATTCCAAGGTATGCCAAAATGCTTTCGTAATTGATCCTAATGATTTATATGCCTACCAACAATTAATGAGTTACCTAAATCCTCACCAACACTTAGTGTTACAGACTTAATTTTTGTTTTAGCCACTCTGGTGTGAATTAGTATTTTAATAACATTAATATGTATAAATATCTTCCCACAAGATTGTGTTAATTGGCAATTCAAGTTTTCTCTTTTAGTATTTCTTTACATATTTAGCGCATTTTACTATTTGGTTGTGTTTTTATCACATGTGAAAGTTATTTTATTATTATTATTTTTTTAGTTTTCTTGATTCTAATGCCTTATATGTCTAGTCTTTTCCCAGTGTGTGGTTTGTTTATATCCTTTGTTTACGGTGTCATTAGTGCACAAATATATCAATTTTGATCTGGCAAAATTAATTCATCTATTCTTTCATAACTCCTGACTGTTTAACATCTTAAGGCCACAAATATTCCTACTTTTTATATGTAAGTTTTAATTCTCTTGGAATTTATATCTGTGTATATTGTCCAGTTAAGAGCTTGGCTTTATTTTTATTATTATTGTTTAATAAGTGAAGCTAATGTCCAGATGTCATTTCAAGAATAGTCTGTTCTTTGATGATGTGTTTTCAGTGCCTATTTTACAATTTAACAAGTTCACCTATAGGCACACTTCTGTTTCTGGAATTCTTATTCAGTTCTATTGATCTATCTGCCCTTTTCTATTCCATAACCACATTGTATGAATTACCATGGCTTTATATAAAAATCTTTATTTCTAGTGGAACAGGACCTGTTTGTTCTTCACTTTTTCTCCCCATCAGGCATGTTTGGCTAGTTTTAGAGCTTTATTCCCTCATATGGATTTAAAAATCAGTTTATCAAAGTGTATAAAAAATCCTACTGTGCTTTTGAGTGGAATGGCATTGAATTTATAGATGCCTGTGGCATTTTGACTATGTCTACATAATGCTAATATATGAAAATAGCGACTTGGTACCCACCCTAGCCTTTTGAGCCACAAAATAGCATGTATACATCACTTCCAAATCTAATGGGTCTCTCAAGAGATGTGAACCTGCTTTGGAGGTACTTTAGAAAGAAGAGCAGGTGGTGTTTAAAAATGGAAAAGAATTCGGAGAGGATTCAATTTTAAAAACAGAAATAGGGAATGAGCAAAAAAAAAAAAAAAAATGTAACCATGGCAGGGAATGAAATGACATCTTATCAGCTCTGTGGCCGGGGCGAAGGGGATACTGGGAGGAAATCACATGAGAATGCTAGTTGCAGTGTTTGACTCCTCAATGTCCTGAAATTGGAAACTTTTCGAGTATGTTTCAAAGTGGTAACCCTTTCCCGCAAATAACAAATAAATTAGTTTCAAAAACCACTGCCAAGTTCAAGCTCCAGAATATGCCAGTTTAAATGGTCTGTGCCAATGCATTCTTATACACCCCACTTTCCTCTGCCAGCTTCTCTGCTGATTGGATACTGATGGATGGCAAGGCTCTATTCCACTGCAGCACTTTATAAATAACATAATGCTGTGATCTACAGCACAATGGCAATTCCTATTTTTACAGCTATTGGACTGGCTGGAAACAAATGATTTCCCTAATAGCAGGCCTTTGGATGGATATTGGGCTCTGGATCCACCTCTAAAAAAAAGTGTCAAGAAGGTATTAAGACAAGATGTATATGTTTTCATGAATGTGAACATTGTAGGCACAAAGCATATTTACTATTTAAATACGCTTCTGCTACCACACGTGAAAAAAATAAATAAAATAAATTGATACCAGGGGAAATGTCAAGCACACTGCATATATTTGTTAGACAAATATTACTGTGTGGCATTAACTAATGTTAGTATTTTATGTCCCTAGTGCTTCTCTTTATTATTATTTCTGTAGAGTAATTATATATGTTTTTACAGACTTGTTTAAAAAAAGAGATTCCATGACAGGATTGATAATATCTGGGTGAGAAGTTTAATTTAATCCAAAATTTGACCAAAATACACAAATTACAAAAATTTCAAAGTTGCCTGTCTATAGGGATACGGGCGCCACTAAACTTGATGACATTAACTATAAGTTAGGCATTTACATCAGTGGATAAGGAATCCATTGTAATAATGTCAGGTGGCTGACTAGATTAAAAAGGCCCAAGAATAAATTCCACAAGAAATTTAAAATGGATACTATAAGAATTGTAGACTTTGGTAATTATTACAGCATTTTGTCATCCATTTTATTGATGAGAATCAAGTACATTTCTTCTCTAATTCAAATACTACACATGAGATCATTTTGATGTCTTGCTGTGTGCTTTAAATAACATTATATTGGATTGAGAGTTTGGACCTGGAATTTCACAGAGCTGGCCCTGAATCCCAGGTCTGTCACTTACTCAAAATGTGAACTTGGCAAATTATTTACCTGTCAGAACTCAGTTTTTCTCATCTGTAAAATGGGGATAATAGAAGTTGCTTCATCATAATGATACAGTAGAAGGATAAAGTACATTAAGCACATAGTTGCTCAATATAGATTAGCTATTACAACAATTCTTTTTTAAAAATTTAATTTCTTTTCAGTGTAACAGAATTCATTGTTTATGCACCACACCCAGTGCTCCATGCAATATGTGCCCTCCATAATACCCACCACCTGGCTGTTATAATAATTCTTATCTGTATGTTCTAAGTTTGTTATCCTCATAGTGGTAGAATGTATATTTGGTGCACAAATAGGACTAAGAGAGCCCAGATGAAACTGGTTGTATTCTGAGTTTACCAACTAGTGACACACTTGTTTCATCAACTCTGGAGCTTAACCTTCAATATAGAGAAGCATCCCTTCTTTAGCTATGATGTCTTCTGCTTAGGGTCCACTCTGGTAACGCCTTTATCATCTTCCCTTCATTGACCTATCAATTCAGGCTACCCAGGATATTATGTAGGGCACAGAGAAGGGATATGTTTTTTTAATGCACTGGTGTTTTCTGAGCTGGAGGAAGGACAGACATTGAGAGAATTGAGTCCTTTAAATAGGTCCCTGAAGCAGAAGGAAGGAGCTATTGTGGAGTGGGGATCTGAGCCACTGACTTGCTGCATGACCTTCAAGGTATTATTCTACTCTTGCCCTAGAAAAAAGGAAAACAAAACTACAAAACTCTTGGTTCCCTTCATCCATCACCCCTAGTGTGTCTGTGTGTGTGCCTGTGTGTGCAGAATATGGCCCACGCATCATCTTTGTCAATAAGGTTTGGGAGAACTATCTTAGCACTACAGTGGGAGGTAGGAGGCATGGTTCTGAAGTTTCTGCCTTTAAAAATATGACCTTTCGTTACAAAACTGGAACCTATATAAACAAACAAACATCAAGCAAGAGAAAAAGGAATGACCTCCTCTCAAGAGAATGAAGTTGTTCACAAAAAACCTATTCCAGATCCACTGTCAAAACACAAGGACCCCCTAGTATTCCCAGTATCAGTGTCCCCGTGTACTTCGAAGTTATGATGGTATGATGGTGAGGTCAGATACCTGGATAAGTGAGGCACTCCTTGTGGAAATTTCTGAGAGGGCTGGGTGAAGTCCCGTTAATTACGGAAAGATTTAGTCACCTAATGTTAGCAGTGAAGGAGAGACACTTAGAAACGTACACGAGTGATCTCTTTTCTGTGTATCAGTCAGAATAATCTTTTAAAATGAGAATACAGCTGATCATGCCGCTCTTTGAACCCCTCCCACAGCTTTCCATTGTCCGTTGCATTGTGGAAGTTATTGCTATGACCCACAAGGTCCTCCATGATCCAGACCCTGCTTCTCTTTGCAATGTCTTCCACTCCTCTTTTAAGTGTGTTCCCAGACCCAGGGGCCTCTTTCAGTTGCTCAGCAGTCGCAGTTTTCCCACATCAGGGCTGACGTGTGTGCTGTTGTCTCTGCTCAGAATGCTCTTCCTCCAGATGTATGCAGGAATGCTTTCTTTGCATCTTGGAGTCATCTTTTCAAATGGCTTCTCAGAGAGGACTTCCCCACCATCTTCTCTGAGAAAAAAACTCCAAGAGGGACCTTAATCTACCTCATGCATCACTATAGAGCCAGCACATTCTGGCTGTCTAGAACACATTGTCTGGTAGGTCTTCAGCAGCACTTGAGTGAAGAATGAGGGACTGAATGAGTCAACAGCTCTGCTCTAGCCTCTTAGGGATCTATTAGGTCACTCTGTCACCAAGTGGAGCCCCAGGCCAAGAACTTCATATGTTTATCAGGGTCTTTCAACCTCAGACTCACTTTTTTCTCCTTGCTAAGGCAGAATAGTGAGTGTTGGAAGCCAACTCAGAGAAGGGCTCCAAGTGACAATGTCTCTGAATTCTGGTGAAGGGTGGGGAGTAATTGAATGTTTAATGTGTATTTGTTTATCTGGGGGATATAGATGTGAGCCAGATATGATCTCTTTCCTGTCACATTTTACAGTTCAGGGTATGGGAGTGTCCTTTAATAGGTACCTCTAGTGTAAATGTGGCAGTCACATTGGCACGGTGGGCAATTGTACTGCTGTGTGCTGAGTGCTACGTGGAAATATAGGTAATACTTCGCCTTTTACGACAGTGCTTTGAAGGCAGTGATGCTATTGTCTTTCTAATTTAACCTGTTCTGTATAAACAGTGGGCTTTATGTAACTTTGGGTCTACATGC
Organism: Mustela nivalis; assembly: GCF_964662115.1. Taxonomy (NCBI): domain Eukaryota; kingdom Metazoa; phylum Chordata; class Mammalia; order Carnivora; family Mustelidae; genus Mustela; species Mustela nivalis. The sequence goes on from NC_139030.1 coordinate 53,941,852, forward strand.
CATTACAAAAGTCTAGAGTAGGGCTGGTAAATCCACCAGTCTGCTCTTCACTTAGTGATTAAGTCAGGAAGTGTTCTTTGATCTGCTACAAAGAACCAGGCACTGTGCTTAGTGTGCTGGCCCAGGGATATTGCTTTGAATAAGAAAGACAAACTCCCTTCTCTCACAAAGCCCTTACATTCATGTGAGAAAGACATTAAATAAGAACTACTATGTCAGATTTTGAAAAGCATAATGATGGAAGGACGGTGATGAGCCGTAGGACCACTGGGGGCTGGGGCTGGGTAGCTTCAGGTCTGCTGATGAAGAGAGGCTTCCCTAAGCATGTGACATTTGACCTGAGGCTGGAGGAATGACCGGGAGCTGCCCCGGAAAGAGCTAGGGGGAGAGCCTTCCATTCAGAGAGGGGCAAGAGTAGGGCTCCAGGTAGGACAGAGTTGTGTGTGTGAGACTGAGGAAAGCCAGTGTGGCTGGGCCCAGGGAGGGTGAGAGAGAGGGAAGGCGACGAAGACAGATCATGTAAGGGTCTTACGGGCTGTGCATAAGAGTTTGAATTTTATTCTAAGAAAGAGCAAGGGGAGTCATTGAAGTGTTGTTAAATGCAGGATTGACAGGATCTGATTTATATTTTTAAAGGGTTATTGCTGTAAAAAGAAGAGGTTGTAAGGGGAGCATGAGTAAAATATAGGACTTAATGGTCTTTGAGACCACTAGTAGACATATATTTCCATTTATAATAACACAACTTAACCCAGCAAAAGTATGTTGCATAACCTCCATGTGCCAAGCACTGTGCAGAAATAAAAAGTTAGTGTTGCTGGATTCTTTCAACAATATTACTAGGTTTTTCTATAGGGACACAACTGCCATATTTTTCAAAATTGATTTCTTCATTCATTTTCAATTTCCTTTTCCTGATTAGCTAAATCGAAAGCAAATGTTTGGGGTCCTTTTAACCTGCTCACCTCAAACCCTCGTGCTCTTTTTGAACAGATCTGTAATTTCCCAAAGTAGAGCGTGGCTGTGGCTTATAGTACTTATCCCAAAGAAGCAGGTTCTGCTGGGGGTTCATGCTTGAGTCCATTTTTCTTATCTTTCTTAAATGGCCGAAGTTAACTGATTTGAAAGGGCCTCATTTTAAATTACATTCATTCAGTGAAAACAGAAATTAACACTTAGAGACATCTATATGCTAATGATTGTAGCTCAGGGAATTCACTTCTAACCTTTTCGAAAAGCGCTGGTAAAGAGCCATTTCACTTGAAAGCAACTTAGTAAAACTGGTAGATTAATTAAATACCATAAAATTTCTTTAAAAATCTTTATTTCATTTATCATTTATGCCATTATTTTTTCTTTTTTATGTGGGCCACCTTGGCTCATATCGTGCCTTCTAGGACATACTATTTAGCAGATTACTTGACATGAATAATGCAAAATCCAGAGCAGTAATGTAATGCCAAGAATTTGGAAGGGAGTAAAAGAACAAAAGACAAACAAAGGAAATCTCTTTATCAAGGCCACCTCTAACTCATGTCGCAGCTTTGTGCAATTTTTTTTTTTTTTTTTTTAAGTTCATTTTGCTTTGTCAGTTAAGCCCTGAGTGAGGACACAAGCCCAGGCTCGGTGAATGAAGTCAGAGTGCAAATCCCCACTTACCTCTTTAGTCTCATGCTCTTGCACAGTGAACAAATTGCACAGCTGTACATGAAATCCTTTAGTGGTGCTAGGTCTCCTGTCTCTATCTTACTTATCTATATTTGCTTATCTCTACTTATCCTCATGCACGATTTAACCTATCTTTAAATTCTGTTATCAGGAAGAAGCAAGCTCTTCCCTAGTCTACCTCTGCCCTGAAGTGTCAACGTCGCTAAAGATTTGGTAGTAGGATGTATTTTGTTGAACTCTATGAAGAAGAACTCATGAACTTGAGCAGGGCACCCCTTCAAGGGGATAGGTTAATTAAGTCAAAGTAACTATTTTATGCTATTTATGCTATGTGAAAATGCTATTTTCACACCAGATATATTCGTCTATCTTCTGAACAAGTAGCAAATTTTTAGGGCACAGGGTTTTACCGTCAGATCTGCTTCTGAATCCTGGTTTCACCTACCATTTGTTTTTTGTATGACTGAGCATGTTACTTGACTATTCAGACCCCGGTTTCCTCCTCTGTGAAAAGGGTACAGTAACACTTGCTGGGAGGATTAAATGAGAAAATGCATGTACAGTACCTGGTAGGATGCAACTAAAGGGTAGTACTTAAAGTGGTGAGGCAAAATTGAAGAAAGAGACAATTAGAAATATTGCTGAAACAATCATTTCAATACATTTGTCCATGATATGTTTATTTTTATTGCCCCTCCGTTTTCTAACAACTGTAAAAATAGATGTAGTCCGACATTTATTTATACTTAGAACCTTCACCACCATCAAAATGATAAGTATATCAATCACTCCCAAGTTTCCTGGTGCACTTCTGTAGTTCCTCTCATTACCCTCCCATCATCTACCCTCACCAAACTTGCTTCCCATCCTCAAACAGCCACTGATCTGCTGTTTGTCACTATAGATTAATTTGTATTTTCCAGAATTTTATATAAACAGAATCAAATAATATGTACTCTTTCTTTTTTGGTGTTGTTTTGATCCGGTTTCTTCCACTCAACATAATTATTTTAAGTCTTGTTTTCAAGGTAAGCATTTTGACCCCAACAAAGTCATTTTTTTTCCTCCCTGAATAATATCCACACCATTGTACATATCAATAATTTATTCGTTTTTCTTGCTGAGTAAATATTCTTTTTTATAGATATAACACAACTTTTTTATCCATTCACCTGTTGATGAACACTTGGATTATTTCCAGTTTGCACTATTACAAAGACATTTGTTATGAACATGAAAGTATAAGTCTTTGAATGAACAAATGCTTTCATTTCTCTTGGGGAAATAGCTAGGAGTGAAATGGTTAGATCCTATGGTAAGTATATGTTCAACTTTTAAAGTAATTGCCAAGTAGTTTTCTTAAATGGTTGTACCATTTTATATGACTTTTTTTTTTTTTATCAGTATAGGAGAGTTTCAGTTGCTCTATTTTCACCAGCACTGGAGATGGTCAATCTTTTTTTGATTTCAGCCCTTTAAAGAGTGATATCATGGTATCTCATTCTGATTTCAAATTCTCTATTGACTATCATGTACATCTTATAATCTTTTTGGTGAAGTGGTTACTTAAATATTTCACTCCCCTTTTTATATCAAATTATTTTCTTCTTATTGAATCTTGAGAGTTACTTACATATTTTAGAAACAAACCTTGTATCAAAGATGTGATTTGCAAATGTTTCCTCCCTGTCTTTGGCTGTCTTTTCATTCTCTTTATGCTGTCTTAAAGGAAAGTTCTGAATTTTAATGAAGTCCAATTTATCAATTTTATCTTTTATCGATCTTTGCCTAACTCAAGTTTGCAAATTGTTCCCTATGCTTCCTTCTAGAAATTTTATAGGTTTAGGTTCTACACTTAGATCTATGATCCTTTTGAGTAAAAAAATTTATGTGGTGAGAGATTCAGATCAATGTTCATCTTTCTGGATGTGAATATTCAGTTGGCCCAGCACTATTTGTTGAAAACACTATTGTTTTCTGCACTGAACTGCCTTTGTGACTTTGTCAAAAATCAATTGATCATATGTGTATGGATCTATTTCTGGACTCTCCATTCTGCTCCATTGATCTGTTCATGTATTTTTAAAGCCATGGTATATTTTGTAACTTTTTACTCTCTAAGCACTCTGCTGCACACCATTCCATCAGTCTCCCCTTCTTCCAGGTAGTTCAACTGGACAACTCAGTTTAATTTTCTTTTAGTGAAATTTAGTCAAAATGAATTTAGCCTGTGATCTAAAATGGGTCTAAAGCTTCTCTCGACCCTTTGTTAATTTTGTTTTCCAGTTTTCATTTTTATTTGGTTTGTGGTTTTCAGAGGGGGTGTGTGATGAAAATATCTGGACAGACTGTTTTCTATTGCATACAAACCTATAGAAATTAGCATCAATCATCAAACTGCTCATGGTAGGGTGGGGAGTAACAATGGGAAAATGAAACAAAGAATCCAAAACAAATACCAAACCCTCTCTAAAGGATTCCTGCTAATGACTGTGTCCATTTCTAAATTATATCTAATTTTTCTCTGTGCTCTGTTGTATACACAGAGGGAAATGTTCCCTTTTTTTTTTTCTCCCTGCTTTAGACCTGACATTAGGGGTTCTCGAAAGCAGAGGCAGGCCAGAAATCCCAGGGCCAGATCCAGTTGAGCCTGCTTGAGAACAGGGCTTTCTCAGGTAGGATTCCACTTGTAAATCTCAGCTGTCAAACTGTGATGAACAGAGCCTCAGAAGAGGGAAGAGCCAAGCCTCAGGGAGGAGTGAGGAGAGCATGTGTGTTGCACACTGTGAGGCAGGGAAGGTGGTTATCAGCCCTTTCAGAGGTCCAAGCTGATTGGCGAGCTCCTTGTTGATGCTAATGAAGCTATTTTTACCCTGATGGCTATATTATTCCCAGCAATTGTCATGGTTACACGGACAAAAGGAGAAGGCGAATGGTAAACTTTCTGAATAAAGGAGACAACATGAAACTGGAATCATTTAATCATTTATTCTAACAACAAAAACAGGTCCTTTCTAGGATAAGTTAATGAACTCTGTTTTACCCCCGAGGCTATAATCCTCCACTAACATCAGTCTCCTCATCTGTTAAAATGAGGGGGTGGGACTGGGTGATCTCTGAGGTCCCTGCCGACACTGGAAGTTCTATGATTCTATGATTATTTCATCTATTTGTTTCTCAGTGACTGGAGGTTTTGAATTCACTATGTGTAGAAACAAAGGGGACTTTTCAATTGGGAAGTTTGAAATTTTATTTGTATCACAAGCTGGATTTCAAAAGACAGAGTTTTAATGAAAGGAGTTGATCTCTAATTTATTTTGGACCACATACAGTCACCTGCCCATTTGATGACACATTGTGGGGGGTTGGCAGGAAAGTCCTAAAAACAAAAACAAACAAACAAAAAAAACCTCGCTGGTCCTGTGCAATTTCAAATTCATGAAAAGTTTGTTCTCCTCTCGAGGAGAATAACCTGATATTTGTACTAACTCCGATCCTCTTTCAAAATGATTCTCAAACACAATTTGGCAGAATGCATCAAGCTAAATGTAGTAGATGTGTCCTCACTTACCACTTGTCAAATCTGAGCCTGATTGAGCCAGGATGCTCATCTCTGGCCTCGAGCAGACCCTATGGAAACATTAAAAGAATGCATTAGGGTTCTTTCAGACAGGAATCCATAGGCAGATTGCTCAAGTTGTTATATATCTGGGCCAAAAACAGTTAGGACTTTATTGAACTCTATAGCCTTTTCATAGCATAGAATTTATAGAGAATGATCATAATGCTAGAATCAACTACCTGAAAGTGTTAGCTCATTAATCCCCAATCTTCATTCAGAAAATCATCTAAATTTCTTCTAGTCCACATACCAGTAGGAAAAAGGCCCCAAACTTTACAGTTTATGTATACAGTGTTAGTCTCAGCATGGAGAAACTTCAGTAGCTTGGTTCTCAAGGAATTTACAATCTACTCGGAGAGAGAAGGGAAGATCTGGTTAGTGAGTGACAGCCAGTGCCCTTGGTGGAGGGCATGGGGATAGGATATAGGAAATGTTCATGTTTCAGGTGCTTACTGTGTACCAGGTACTGCACAGCATTCTCACTGTGAGATCCTATTATTTATGTTCTATGGATTAAAACACTGAGTCTCAGGGGATTAAAGAAAGATACTGTGGTTGCATATCTGGTAAACTTCGATCAGAGGTTTGAATCCTGGTTCATCTGACACAAAGCCTGCCTTATATTCTCAGCACCACGGACAGCAAACAGCTTTCCTTTCACCTGCTGATGCTTAGTAATTGATGGAGTTAATTAAAGTGTTGACTTAGAAAGTTTCTGAAAGGACATCTGCCATCAGAGGGAAGAAGAGTCGTGGTTTATTTGTGGTGCAGAGTGGATTCTCGAAATTTCTCATATTTGCCCTTGCATCTGCTAGGACGCACCTCAATTAATGGAGGAATGAAAAGAAAACTCCACTGAGTGTGTATGTTCAGGGAAAATTTCTTAGAAATCTGGGAGAACAGCGGCCTTGACAGTTGGGAGGAATTTGGACAAGTGGACAGAGAGCAAACCAGTACTCCAAAAAGAGTTTGAGATGTGAAACAACAAGAGAGCAGCTCTTTAAAGCAACGCAGGGGTAATTTTTACGAGCCTGAGACATTTGCCTTCACGCCTGTGTTAACCAAGGGGGCGAAGGAACACAAGCAGATCGTTTAAACTGGTTCAAAGCCTTTTCGCATTTACCCTGCTTGAACAATCTCTCCGTGTTTCATTAGTTGCCAATAAGTTGCCTCTTTGTTTCTGTGTTTGGTTTTATGGATTCTATTGTTGGGCTGATGAGAGCACAGGGAAGCCATGTAATGACAAGGGGAAGCACTGGCTGGGGGAAAGAAAAAACACTTTGAAGTGGTGGGGCTTCCAGGCTGCGTCTGGGCACAATGCCAGCTTTTCTGCAGCTGAAGAACTTGCCTTGGAAACAGCTGGCAATGGCCACAATTCACCTGTAATAAAGACAAGCAAGATGACCACTCAGCACCCTAATCAATGATTTAATAATTGTGTCAATGAAACAGATTATTTGGTGGACTCTGGGGGATTCAAGTTCCCTCTGCAGTTACATGCTGCCTTTGAGCATGGTCTGGTCTTCCTCAACAGACTTCCCCATTTCCCTCGTGTATTTTATTTTACCTCGCTTATTTTATTTTATTTTTCCGGTTACAACTTTTATAACAAAATATATTGTAACATCATATACTCCTTCGACTCATTGTTTATTGACGTTTGTGGAAGTGTCAGGAAATTCCAGCGAGCCAATAGAGCCTTTCCCCACTCCTTCTATCTAGGTTTGTAGAATCTGTCCCTGGTGGCAATATTGTCCCCTTGGGGGTCATAGAACCTCTTCTTTTCAAACAAGCTGCTGCTTCTCAGGATGTGTCACACTTTGGTCTGACAGAGGGGGTTCTGCCAGAAAGAGGATAATGTTAGGTTCCATTGCATTTTGGATTTTCTCTATCTTTTTCTCTAGGATACTATGAGTTGCTTCAAACTCAGATGAGGTGCTATCCAATCATAAGCTCCTACAGAGGTTCTGGATGACCTTTTCCACTCTACTTAACAGTAGTCAAATGAATAGACGCCATAAAAATGTCAGGACACTGATTTTCGGCTTGTCCTGGAACACACAGTGGGCTGACATGTGGGGGGCAGCGCAGGATGGCTGGTGGTCATGGCCCCTTGCATGAGAATGTTGCTGCTAGCTCCCCTTCATGGGGTTTTCATAATGGTTTTCCACTGTATCTTCTTCATCTCACTCAAAATGATTAAATTGACTATCCTCTAAGCTCTCACATGTCAGTTAGACCTAGTAGGTTTTAGGGAACTGAGCATTAATGATACTGAGTCAGTTAGAATTAGGTCTTCCCTGGTGGTGAACCTATCATGACATTGACTTTCATGAGGAAAAAAAGGGTGGGCTATGTCATTGTGTAAGCGGCTCTTAAAGCTTGTTGGTCAGTAGGCAATATCTCAGACAGGGCCTCAGAGAGATTTAAACAAAATTGGGACTTTCCCCCCACCAGCAAGGTAAACAGGCTTAACATTTTATAAAGAATCTGCTCTGGGTCCCCGTCTAAAAGCCAGGTCCCAGTTATTTGTTAAGCATATGCCAAACTCCTGCCGTGCTGGGATCAGACTGCCTGGCCCCGATTGTTGGTGATTCCCTTTATAATTTGAGCATTTTTTTTTTTTTTTGGTGTCTGTTATTTTGAACTGTGGACCCCAGTGCCCATTTGGAGGCAAACAGAAAAGCCCCACTCAACATTCTGATATGTATAATGGCCCCAGGCAAGTTTTCCGTATGTGGAAATACACTTGTGTTGTATTATTTTAAAAAACACCTCTCCGCTGTCACTCTCCTTATCCCTGGTTTATCCCGAGCTCCATTAATTAAGGGCCTAATCTGTGAGAATATTGTGGCCCTTTTAAGAGTATATGCATTTTAATGGATTTGCTTAAGGCCCGAAAAAGATTCAAGACACAAAAGACTGAGTCGATAATGGTGGGATTTCAGGCAGCATGACAAGCATTGAGGGATATACTTTTGGCCAGAGGCCCTGCCTGACTCCATTCAAATTTCACAAAACAGACAGTTGTCTCTCCATAAGCAAATGAACAATATTCTTTTCTTCCTTTTTTCCTTTCATAATTTTGACATAAACTATGCAGGGGAAAGCAGGTACTGGCTGGTAGTATCCATTATGTATGGGGGCCAATTTTATTAAGGATCTAGGAAATCCCTCCCTTGGTGGCATATTTAGAAAGTACTATTGGCATCCCGTCCTTCTGTGTTACCAGTGAATGACATGTCAATGTCTTGATGCCTGATCTTAATTATTCACTCTCTGCCATTTCCAGAGCCCTGAGATGACTTTCGTCTGTGCTGACACATGGAATACAGCAAAGAGCATTAGTGGATTCCAAATATGACTATGAGAACAGAGAAGAGAAATTGTATGAGTATGTATATGTAGATCTATAATATACACACACACACATATATATACACACATACATATCAGTATATGGATATATACATATATGCATATATGTGTATCTGTAGATAGATATAGATGTATCAATAGCTATATGTAGACATAAAGGTTGATGCACAAAATCAATTTAGTGGCATGCAGCACGTATGATGAAAGCACCGTCTCATTCATACATGTAAGAAACCACAGTGACTTTTTTTTCCTGACCATTCCCTGAAGAGCACACTGGAGTATTCAAATGTTACCTATTAATATTTATGCAATGTTTCCTATTATATAATTTGTAGAGTATTCCTTTGAGGATAAAATAAAACAATAGATATGAAAATAGATATGATCTTGAAGATCATAAATTGTAAACTGAAAAATATATTTCATCATAATTATGACAATGTTTCAGCATAAATATGACTATATTTTCATGTTAATAATTTGGTTTCAAGTTCTGGATTATGACTTCCTCGGTGGCACAGCTGACGTTCATGGATTTTCACAGTGAGTGCGAGACATGGCACAATCATCAAAAAGGTACAAACACAGTGACGCAGAAGGAACAATGAATGCCAAGGAGATTAAGTTTTATTCCCAGCTTGCTGGGAACATATCTTAGGCCTTGGGCAAATCATTTAACCTCACCAAGTCTTTGCATCCTTATCTTTAAAATGAAGGGGTAGCTCAGCCAATATCCCATCCAGATTCAATTTTCAGGATCCTTGGTTAACCTTTAAAAAAAAAAGAAAGAAAGAAAAAATAAAAAACAATGCAGGAAACATCTCAACAGGGAAAGTTACAAAGTCTTTCCTCCTACCACAATAATTAGCTTTGGTCCAAGTCCCACAACAGGTTAGGTTGTAAGAATTTGGCAAAACTGAAATATTTTCCAGAAATTATTTTCATGCCAAGAGACTATTATCAGCTGTATCGCTGCCAGGACATTATAATGTGTGAGATGAACCAGTTTTCTTAAAAAAAAGATAAGAACATAAACAAAAACAAAAGCGTGGGTGAAATCTTTTGCTGATTTGAATTTTTAGTGTCTATCTGATTTGTCTGACTACAAAGAAGTAGTCAAGGAAAATTGTTTTCTTTTACTTTATTCCTACCTTTCCTTCCTTCCTTCTAGAGCCCTGCTCCATACAGAAAAAACAGGTCAATAGAATCAATGTTTGTAGCTAATTTGGATGGTATGGGCCGTTTCAATGGGTTGTCAATAAACTTTTGGGAACCTTTCTTAGGCTTTCTCATCTTTTGAAGAAGATAAAGGGAGGAGATAGAAAGAAATTACAGCAGGAAACCCATCTTCAGTGATCTCCTGGCAGAAAGCCACAGCATTCCTTCATTAAGTGCCCGTATTCTGCACCCAAACTCTGCTAATGTTTGATTTTCCTCTGATATGGTGACATTCTGTAAACAGTTTGCAGCCTTTGTAATTTCTCCATTTTAATTTTAACTGCATTGATAAATTAACTGGATTAAACTAGTTATGGAAAAACAGATGCAAACATCTCTGAAGGTCTTAATATTACGGTGATATTTCATCAACAATCTGAAGCCAGTGAAAGACCAAGCTCCCCTTCACATCTATGTTGGTGAAAAGCAATCCAGGCTGAGGGAGGAGTAAGTGCAAAGGCCTTGGGGGCATTTCTTGAGGCCAGAGAGTGCCTGGCTGGAGAAAGAGCAAGAATACCAAAATGCCTCGTCACAGCGAGGGAGTAGAGGGTAGTGGATGACGTGAAGGGTGAAGATAGTAGGACTTGGTAGGTCATTGTCCTGAAATCGGGACTCATTGGAGGATGTGGGCAGAGGAATGACTTGAACCAAGTGATGTCGATCAGTGCATCTGAGGAGGCAATTACAATAATCTAGGTGATGGGTGAGGGTATCTTGGAACAGGTGGTAGTGGAGGAGATGGTAAACAGTAGTCTGGATTAATTCTGACAGGAGAGCTGACATATTCTGTTGATGGATAAAATCAGGGGTAAGAGCGAAAGGGAGAAGTCCCAGATGACTCAGAGGTGATGGCCTGAGAAACAAACTATGGAATGGCTGTCAACGGAGATGAAAGGATCAGGAATTTGTGGACCAAAGTTTTTGACACCCACGCGAGAAAGAAATTTCTGTTAGCCCTTAATCAGTACACTTGTACTGGGTAGCTATTTTCATTCATATTTAAATTCAAGAGAGAAGTTTAGGAGATCGAAAAAAAATCTAGGTTTAGCCCATTCTCTTGGTTTTATTTGTTCAATTTATTTAGATAGCTAGTCGATATGTACTCTAATCTCTTACACATTAGAAGCTAGGTACTAAGTGCTGTGAGACAGGAAAATGTTTACATGAGAACTATATATCAGCATTCATATAACCTAATCGAAGATGGAAGTATGTGTCATTGGCACAAGTAAGGTGTCATGGTGTTTGCGTACACCAAAGTGATTTTGAGGTGTTCACACGTGAGATAGCTTTAAAAAGAGGTTGGCCTTTACATTCCAGAGGGAAGGTCTTTATATCATCAACTCCAGAAAGACTATTGAAGGGGAAAGGAATTTTCTTATTTGACTTTTGCAAATTTACTGCAGGTAATCTGGGAGAATAATCTTGACCAGTCTTCGGCTTGACCAGTCTTTCTTAAGAGGTTTTGGGAATTAAGCTCTAAGTCTCGTTGTATGTAATTAATTTACTTATCTCACATGCATCTAGAATGCAACTAACTAACTACCACCGGTGGGAGAATTGAGAAAATTTGTTCTGTGGTTGAAAAAAGTCTGATCTAGTCTATATGGGTCCTAAATTCAAAGTTATATTTAACGAGTATAGTATACCTCATCTTCTGGTCAAACTTTCATATCTATCCCAGAAAGCAAATAAGATGAGTGGTACACACCTGATGTCTGCTGAGCTCAACATCAGGTAAGAGGCTGTAGAGATAAGTGAAAATGGCAATAGAAAGAAAAAAAAATTGCTCTTACCCTTGAAGCTCACATAATCTAATTGGGAAGACAAACACAAGGACAAGTACATGAGAACAGCTTTATAGCACAGTCTAAATATTGACCGGTGATATCATAGTCTGAGTGTGGACAAAAGGTAGGGTGGTAATTTGTGTCGAGGAATAATCGAGGTTGGCCGGGTTGAAGCAGAGAGGACATCCTTGAGGGTCTGACTCTTAAGAAAATATTGGCAAGTCATTGATTAGTCAATTAAAAAAACCTGACATTTGAGCATGGATTTTATGAGCTAAGCAACTGAGCCTTTATAGGAATGCTGATATTCAGATGGCTTTCCATGATTTTCAGAATAAATCTTCATGTACGAAAATCTTTGCTTTACTCATATATGTGCTTCGCAAGCCTGTTGCATTTTCCTCTCCCAAAGACTGACATCTATCTAATACTTAAGTTGTGAAAAACATCCCCTTTGATAGAGTCTTCTGTTGACAGCTACAAAATTTCCTTGTGGCGATCACTGGGGACTGCCTTCTCAAAATGAGCACTCCAATAGGACGAAAACGTGGAAGGCGATGCAGGCTCCCACTAAAAGGCAAATTCCTCACCCCAGTGTGTGGATAACTGTGTGATAAAGCTTTTTTGGCTTTTAGGATGTAGGACTTGGACTCAGCAGGGCGTAGGATCGTCAGAGAGCTCCATGCCAGTCTAGAAATCTCTGAACACACCGAAGACAGCAGGAAATCACAGTGTACTTTCCCAGGACCCCTCGGTGCAGTGTGTTGCCGAAACCAGCATTTTGCAATGGTAACATCTTGGGGTTAGGTGTGAGAGGGCAGGTACTGCCGCAGGTGGAGGAGGCAAGGTCTTTAGGCTTTCTGAAGGCATGTCGAGGGAGGCAGCAAGAAGGAGACAGCGCCCCGTGCTACCTGCGCACAGCACACTGAAATATCACATAAGCGATGCAGAGCATTTAATGAGTCGGGACTGAAAACTTTAATTAGCTTGTAGGGCTTTTTATTATTTTATTTTTTGTTCATTATATTTTCTGCTCAGTCTCTGTGGATGTTCTGCATTTTCATCATCAAATGACTGGCTGGCTATTTTTGTCAAACAAGAAGCCTGAAACCATCAAGTCTGAGTGCGGAGACGGTCTGCCCGCTCTGTCAACAGGATGAAAGTGAGTCTCGGGCTTTTTTAATTACAAGGATAACATGTTCGCTCATCTAATAATGAAGATGGTTAGCAATTTTAAATTTTAATAATCAATTACTGAAAGTAATTCTCCATTAAACCACAAGAGAGCCATTAAATCTCAAAAGATGGAACATGCTGTATGTAACAGTAGCAAATTTTCTATTTTTAAATATCATTAGGGAATATCTGATTGTTTCATTTCTCTGCATTTCTTTTACCTTTTTCCTCATGCAGACCATCTCATTTTCCGCAGGAAGACAGCACATGATCTTATAAATAATAAAAGAAAACCCTTGCAAGACTTGATCCAGGGGTGTGAAATATGTGCTAAGAATGTAATTTATTTCAGTCTGGGATATTTTGACTGAATAATAAGGAAGGTGACTAATTAATATTATACTATGCTGTGGGCAAGGCAGCACAGTGGGCTAATCCCTGCTCTCTTCACCTCTGGAGACCCGCATTCAAGTCTTAGAAGAGTCACCATCGCAGAGCCCGGCATGGGGGATGGGAGGGAATGGTGTCAGCTGTCTTTTCCTGGCTGTGGAGACCCCTGTCCATATTCTAAAACCACCCTGAACATCAGCCTCTGCTCTGAGGAGACAAGGGAAAAGACAAATGATTGCTACTTGGCTGTGACAATTTGACCAACTTATATGTCAGGGGGAGAGAGCTCCGTGACAGCCTCAGCTGTCCTGGCTCTAGCCTGCTTTAAGCCAGCGTGCTTGAATCCCCACTTAAACACTCGGAAATAGATGGAGTCAAAAGAAAGGGGTGTGTGTGTGTGTGTGTTTGTGTGTGTGTGTGTGTGTTCAGGTAAGATATTAGCTAGGGGTGGGGGCACAGGAATGAGATGGCCACAAAATAATGATTAGTTAGAATCAAATTAGCCTAGGTCTCCATTAGAAGCAGCTGATTCCCTTTCGGCAGGATCCGAAGCTCAAAGAGTGGAAAGGTACTGTGCTTTATTTCTAAGGCATTCGATGAACTTTTCAGACAATGGGAAGGCCACTTCGAGTCTAACCAGTAGGCACTACATTCTGCACTGGCCCCCACCAAACTCCATGTGGTCTGTGGGAGGCAAGGGAGTGGGCTGACCCGAGCACCAGCAGCCACATGGCCGGAGATGAGCTTCTTAACTACCTAGATGGTGTTTCTGATGGGAGCTGTGCCTGTGCTTCAGAACTGCGCTGGCTTTCCAGGGTGCTGGCAGTCCTGGGCTCCCCTGGAAAGGGATAAAACAGAAACTCTGCCAAGCCAGGCAGTTTGGGGGTGGCGGAGGGGGATTTCATGGCACGGGTAATTAAGAGGCAGCTCCTGTGTACCTGTTCACTGGACATTTTCTGGATATTGGGGATGGTGGATAGTGTCTGGATATTGAGGGGTTTCTGTTGCTCTCTCTCTCTGCTACTTGGACTTTAATTGTCATTAGAACCATGAGCAGGGAGAAGCTGGTTTGGTGGGGAGAGTGGAACGCTGGTTCTCAACCTCAGGAATTCCCCATGGGTGACATTCAGAACTGGCCCCTGCATGCGGAAAGCAAGGAAAGAAGGAGAAAGGGGACAGGCCACTCCAGGTGGAAGAGGGCAGTCTTCGGAAGTAAGGGCGTCTCCATACGAGGAAGCTGTGCAAAATGAGATTTCTATACCCACCTTGCAGAATCGTAGTTTATAGGACTTAATGGGGTTCAGCCATGTACCCAGTCCAGACAGTCTCAGCAACACGTTACTCTCAGGGCTGTGTCCTTGTAGTGGCTCCTAGTGTGGGAATGGTGGGTGGGGGGTAAGGAGCCTCTGCTCTGATTGCCTGGACACAGTCCAAATGTCAGTGGGTGGGGGGGCTCAAGTTCTCTCAGTGATCTCCTCCAGCAGGAAAATGTAATCCACATTGGAGAATTACATCTGAGAAGTGACTTAGAGGGAAGAATAAAAAATCTGTTAAATGTTTTGGTTCTAATGTGAATCCCAATTATCTAGCTCTGATGAAAAATCCATCCATAGTCTACCTATGTACTATTGGTACATGTAATTGGGTGTGAGTGAGAATATAATTTTTTAAGATTTCATTTATTTACTTGAGAGACAGAGAGAGTGTGTGAGCACAAGTGCGGGAAGGGCAGAGGGAAAGGGAGAAGCAAACTCCATGCTGAGCAGGGAGCCCAACGCAGGGCTTGAGCCCAGGACCCTGAGATCATGCCCAGAGCTGAAGACAGACACTTAAATGACTGAGCCACCCAGGTGCCCCAATAGTGATAATATTTTATTGAACTTTGAAACGTGTTTTTGCTTTCCCAGATCACCAATCATGGGTTATTATGAGTGGACTTTTATGAACTATTGTGATTATTAGGAGTGGCCACATCTTATATTTCCTCAGAAAAGCCTAGCACTGTTGCGTGACTGTGGCATCCTATGGAGAACTTCAATCTTTGGTTATAGATCTAAGAGCTCCTGGCTTCACAGCCCCAGAAGCTCTCTTTGAAATGATCCATATATGTTTAAACTGGAGCAGAGAGTCCCTTCACCTCTGCATGACATAGGCAGATTTTGAGAACCAGAACTCCTTTTGGCAGTCACATCTGTAACCGCTGTGGAATGAAATCCACTTCAGTGGGTAGTTCTGCTTGATATCTTAGTGCGTTCTTACGTATTCTTCCAGATCTCATTTTCTGCAGAAACAAATCTAGTCCTTTAAAAAGGCACAGAATAGACTACTGGGTATTTACCCTAAAGAAGCAAATGTAGTGATCCAAAGGGGCACATGCACCCAAATGTTTATAGCAGCAATGTCCACAATAAGCCAAGCTATGGAAAGAACCTAGATGTCCATCAACAGAATGGATAAAGAAGACGTGGTGTATATCTACAACGGAATACTATGCAGCCATCAAAAGAAACAAAATCTTGCCATTTGCAACGACATGGATGAAACTAGAGGGTATCATGTTAAGTGAAATAAGTTAATCAGAGAAAGACAATTATCATATGATCTCTCTGATATGAGGAATTTGAGAGGCAGGGCTAGGGTTCGTGGGTTAGGTAGGGAAAAGATGAAATAAGATGGGATTGGGAGGGAGACAAACCACAAGAGATTCTTAATCTGACAAAACAAACTGAGGGTTGCTGGGGGTTGGGGGGGGTAAGGATAGGATGGCTGGGTTAAGGACATTGGGGAGGGTATGTGTTATGGTGAGTGCTGTGAAGTGTGTAAACCTGACGATTCACAGACCTGTACCTCTGGGGCAAATAATACATTATATGTCAATTAAATTTTGTTTAAATTAAAAAAAATAAAAGGGCACAGAATAGGAAGCATTTTTTAAAAATTTCAAATCTATATTTAGAGACAAATTATAGCTCCTAGTACTGTAGTTTGGTAAAGCTGCTGTCTGGGGGGCATGTGTGTTACTTCTGTGATAGGTATAAAAATACCATGACCCAAGGTGTGGAGAATCTAGCTGCCTGCTGTCTGCTAGCTTTGTGTGGGCTGCTTTAGACTGGTCCCCAGGGTGTTTGCAGGTAAGCGAGGAAAATACATTGGGTCTTCAGCAGTTTGGTTTGGAGGTTGGGCTGCAGATTCTCTCCCCTAGGAATCTTTACTACTTCACAGTGGGAGAGAGTCAGCTCTTAGTGGCTTCCCTAAGGAATCTCTGATACTCCACAGACAGTTGGCAGGAAAGGAAGATGCCGAATCCTGCTTCCCTTCCCAGTGGTGTTTGGGTCGTTCTGTGGAAAGAGGAAAAAGTCATCCATGGCATCAGTGAAGGCAAGATTCTCTCCACAGAGAAGACGGCAAAGTCAGAAGAGGGTCACTCCGGAAATTCTGCTTGCAGAGAAGCAGAGAACAGAACAAGGGCAGAGCCTAATGGAGGCGAATCTAGCACCCAGTGGAGAGGTGGGCAATCAGCTCACCTTGCTGGAAGGCTCAAGGCTAGATTCATAGAAAGTTAGGGGAAACATTTAGGAATACTCTAGATGTGGGCTCCCAGAGGACAGATAAGAATCGGAATGACTGGTGAAAATCAAAGAGGTCGAGAGCAGCCCTACTTACACCAAAACTGAGGACCTTGGATTCAAAGCCCTCGTTTGCTGCACTGTGAGGTTGTGTCTAATGAGGTAGATGTTCTTCAAATGGGCGACAGTGCAGTGAGAGTGTGATGTGGTGGTGATGGTGTGGATTTTGGTGTCAAACAGTGCTGGGGTTGAGTTTCACCTTGGCCACTTACTGGCTGTGTGACTTTTGGCAATTTATTTAACCTCTTTAAGATTCCTTTTCTTTATCTGTCAAAGGGAGGTAAAAGTAGGACAGTGTTTCTCAACTTTGGCCCTATTGACATGCGGGACTGGATAATTCTTTGTTGTGTGGGCTGTCCGGCACTGAAGGCTGTTGAACAGTATTCCTGGCCTCTACCCACTAGATGCTAATATCAAAATCCCTCCCCTTCAAGTGCTGGCAACCCGAACTGACTCCAGACATTGCAAATTGTCCCATGGGGTCAAAATAGTTCTAGCTGAGAACCATGGCAATAGAGTGATAATGGGAATAATGAAATTCTAGTAAACCCTTGGCATTGGCATCTGGCATGTAAAAATTGCTCAATAGATATTAGGTATTAATTTTACCCATTGATGAAAATGTGAGCAGTTTTTTTTTTTTTTTATTAGATACTAAAAAACACCATTATTAGGGGATACTATTTACTCTCTCAGACCATGTGTGACTATTCTGGAACTATCCAGTTCCAGCGTTTGAACTGGCCTTGCTGTTGTTGCTTTGAATGAGGGAAAGCAGGGTTAAGGAAAGGCATTTTTTTTCCCTACGTTCACATTCTCAGTTCATGTACGCTGTGCAGATACACTCACAGCTCACCTGGTAGAGGCTTTGCAAAACTGTAGCTGCATGATTAATTGATTAAACATTGCAGTGTTCATAGCATATTCTGAGGGAACAATTACAAGTTCTCCAATGTAATACACATCTCGATGTTGAGTAGCTGACCACAATATTCTTATTTGGAAAGACATTCGTGACAGTTATATGCAGGTTTCTATTAAAAATGTGTTTATATTGTTTCTGAACCATGGAATATTCACTTGTTTTGTTGACATAATCTGAAGAAGAAGGATGATATTCATTTCATCCCATCTTGTTTGGCTATTATTTGATAGCATGTACAACAATATAATCAGTCAAAATGAAATTCTAGCTTCTTCTTGAATTCAGTGATTAAAAACAAACCATATAGGATAAGCCAATGAGTCTTGGTTTCACATCAAACTCCCACAATTTTCTCGGCAAAAGCAAACTTCAGTGGGCTCGTAAGAATAGACATGAGTAACTAAGGCAATTTCTTCCTGCATTAATCTTAAACTCTTCGAAAGTCATCAAGGTTTTATTTCTTTGGCTCCAGATTGAATTGTTGAATTTTGCAGAAGGCATTACAAGTTACACAAGGGAGATTACATTGAAACGAAGGACACAGTTGCCATTAAGACATTAAAGAGGGTGGAGGAAAAGCTAAAGAATATATATGCATATATGAATTTATTAAAGAAAACTTGGGGCTAGGAATGACCACCTTTCAACTTGCATTGGAAATATTTGAGTTTGATTTTCTCATTTAATTTGTTTAGAGTGAAATTCATGGAGTAACTTATGGAATAGTGATTTGACAGATACTTTGGGCAAACACTTTGGACAAAGAGTATCTTAGAATTAGATTTTTGTAAACTATAGGAAACGAACTGAGCGTTGCTGGAGGGGAGGTAGGTGCAGGGATGGGGTAATTGGGTGATAAGCATTATGGAGGGCACGTGCTGCGATGGACACTGGGTGTTATATAACTGATAAATTATTGAACACTACATCTGAAAGCAATGAGGTACTATATGTTGGCTAATTGGATTTAAATAAAAAAAAGTAAGCACATACACACATGCAAGAATTAGATATTATTTTCCAATGTGTGAAAGTAATGTGAAGAACCAAATCAAAACAAATTGTTTTTATTTTAATTTAAATCTGTGTTGCATGATCTGAGTCCATCTGTCAAACACCCTCCCTCAACTTTCTGGCTCTTGTTTCTACTATAACTTTATCAGCCTCAAATATACATTCTCCTGCTCTCTTATGTTTTCTCTTTGGACATCCATCTTCATTACTTCTTTGGTGTTTTGGGTCAAAGCCCGTCCTTTCAATTGTCTTTTCTAGTTACACCTGGGTACACTGATACATGCCTTTATTCCACATCTCCTCATTACTTACGTGGATGATTTTTACTATATTATTTTGCACTGGTTTTTATATCGCTTAGCAATTTTGTGCTGGTTACCTATGTTTCTTATCTTTCCAAGTAGATTGTTGTATCATGGAAGACATAGACCGTCTGTGACTTTTATTTTTCTCAAACTACCATCAAGGTGTTTTGAAAATATCATAAGTATGTGTTGGATGAATTAATGAATGCTGTACTGAACTATTTAAAAACGAGTTTTATGGAGGGCCTCTTATTTAAATGCTTAACATTATATGATGAATCTATTTAATAACCAATAACAACATCATAAATACCACTTAATCAGAATGATGTACTAGTTTAATCTAGTCTAATCTTCATTTTACAGATAGAGATACTGAAAGCACAAATGACTCAATTGGTATAAACTCAGTGATCCTACCAGAAAGATATTCCCACCCACAGCCCCCAGTTTTCACCTCTAAGTGCCATTAGTTAAATATTGCCAGTGGAAAGGCACATTGATCTAAAACAAATATGGGGGGGGGCGCTCCTGAGGGACTGAGTCGGTTAAGTGTCCAACTCTTGATTTCAACTCAGGTCGTGATCTCACGTACCGGAGATGGAGCCCCATGTTGGGCTTGGCACTCGGAGGAAATTCTGCTTTAGAATTTCTTTCCCTCCCTTCAGCGGATGAATGGATAAGGAAGATGTGGTCCATATACACTATGGAGTATTATGCCTCCATCAGAAAGGACTAATACCCAACTTTTGTAGCAACATGGACGGGACTGGAAGAGATTATGCTGAAAGAAATAAGTCAAGCAGAGAGAGTCAATTATCATATGGTTTCACTTATTTGTGGAGCATAACAAATAGCATGGTGGACAAGGGGAGATGGAGAGGAGAAGGGAGTTGAGGGAAATTGGAAGGGGAGGTGAACCATGAGAGACTATGGACTCTGAAAAACAATCTGAGCGTTTTGAAGGGGCGGGGGGGTGGGAGGTCGGGGTACCAGTGGTGGGTATTATAGAGAGCACGGATTGCATGGAGCACTGGGTGTGGTGCAAAAATAATGAATACTGTTATGCTGAAAAAAAAAAAAAAAAAAAGAGGCCACTTCTCACTCCATCTCCTACTCAGGATGGCATATCTAAACAGAGTAAATGAGTGACATTTGTGTAGGGACAATCTGGAATGTTGTCTGGTGGTTGCTTATGGTTTAGAAGACAGACCGCCCCAGTCTTGCAGAGCTCTAAAAACTGAGCAGAATGACTGGGTCCTAGGATGGGCTGGGACAGAGGAGAAGACAATACAGAGCGTGGGAATGTTCAGAAAATAGTTATTGGCTATAGTGCAGGAGCTACATGCCTGGCCCAGAGGCAGTCTTTTGAGTTAGAAACATTGACTTAAGGGCACCTGGGTGGCTCAGTGAGTAAAGCCTCTGCCTTTGGCTCCGTCGTGATAGGGTCATGATTGCAGGGTCTTGGGATCGAGCCCTGTGTTGGGCTCTCTGCTCAGTGGGGAGCCTGCTTCCCTCTCTCTCTCTGCCTGCCTCACTGCCTACTTGTGATCTCTGTCAAATAAATAAATAAATAAATAAATAACAATCGTTTAAAAAAAAAAAAAAGAATTTCTTTCCCTCTCTCTATGTGTTCCCCCGCCTCTTGTACATGTGGTCTCTGTCTCTCTCCCTCTCAAATAAATAAATAAATAAATAAATAAATCTTTTAAAAAAAAAGATATATATATATATATATATATATATATATATATGTATATATAATGGTGTCAGGTTACCTTGCCCTTTGCTAATAGGCAACATAGAGCATGCTGCAGTTAAGCTCATGCTTCAGACAAGCATACAGGTTGTAGATCAAGGACTGGCTCTGCCACTCCTTAGCCCAAAGAACTCAGTTGAGAAACTTAAACTCCCAAGCTTGATTATTCATCTGTAAAATGGGACTAATAGTTTTATGAATTTCAAAGTACCAAACACATCTGATATAGTTTGCATGGCATATAAAAAGCTATTAGTGATTGTTCCTACAATTGTTGATACTTTTGGGCTATATAATTTAAAAGGAATTTCCAATTATATTTATTTAATGTGATTTATAGATTTACATATGGATATCAATCCATATATTTTATAGTACACTTTTAGAAATGTGTATCTTTCTATGCTACTTTGTTAGTATCTCTGGGAAAATTTTTCCTAATTATAGTTTTCTCTAAATTTCCTTGAGAAAGAAATTCTTCTGAGTTTTCAGTTTAGGTAATTTTGCCACTATAGGTACTTTTGTTTTCATTTTTAGGAGAACTCTCATGATCTTCATTTTAAAAATAGCTGTCAACATTTTAAAATTACTTAATAGTTTTAGTCTATATCTCCTTGCAGAACTAGCTTTTTCTTTCAAAAAGTGAAATGATGTAAAATACTACTGAGATAAATTGCTTGTTTTAGTTTTATATGGCACAATATTTTATAGCTTCTTCTTTTAAAACCATAGGTTGAATATAAAATTCACATGAGGACAAAACTGTACATTTCTTATTTTAATTTCATATCTTACCTGTTTTAATTTCAACCCACACCCCTTTTCTCAAATGATTGGAAAAAAATAACTTTCTGGAAAATGTGTTACATACTATTAATTTTTTAAAGCATTTGCTATTATCTAAAATCAAACTAGCACAAATGTCTTTTCTTGGTCACAAGCAGATTTGAAATATGGCTGTACCAGGGCAAACTCCAAGTACCTACTCTACATAAATTGATCTCCCAAAGGAAAATGCATTATGCTTATAATTGAAGTTATCATTTCTAATACCACCATTAATGCTGATTGAATCTTGAATTTGTGTTGGGATCATTTATTTGAAGACACTATATCTCTTAAAAATTCATGTCAAGTACACCCTATAAAGGTTAATCTACAGTCTTGGAGCTATTTCTTAGGCTTTGGCAACCTGGAGAAGGTCAGATTATGAATCTATGCAAAAATAAGAGCCTATGTTTTTAATGGGTTGAGAGCGATATCTATTTTACAGAACGATAGGGATTGGTAAGTTAGATTAAGGTTTTAGTTTTTTAAATATAAAGATTGGAGATTCGTTCACAATATCATTCTTTTTTAAATTCATTTTATTTTGTTAGAATTAGAATTTTTATTTTAAAGGCATCTCTCCTACTCTATGTATGTTGAGTTTGGGAATAAGTAAACTCCTCCAACCAGTCCATTTCTTTGTCTCTCTCTTCCTGTTTTGTTTACCCCTTTTCCTAGGTAGGTCAGTGTGCCATCACTATCTACCCAGTTCCTATATTTAGAAACTCTGGGGGAGAGTCGCTCACAATGACTTTTTTCCTCCCCTTTTGCCATATCCAGTCAATCTCTGAATGCTGTATATATCCTCTCAAAAACAGCTACAGAAGGTAAGGAAAGCATTGAAATCATTTTATTCTCCCTCTTATTGTTTTAGTACAAGTAACAGCTGCCTAACCATTAGGTCGAACCATATGAAATTGATATTTTTGTCAGACCAAAAAACCCATATATATTCATAATTTGTGTATTTCAACCTAAATAATTCCCCCCCACAACTCCTTGGTTTCCACTGCAGTAGAGAACTCTTTCAGAAACACAGATCTGATTATATATCATACTTGTTAATCTCCTTGAATGGGTTTCCATTGTTCCCACGATAATTCCCAAATTCCTTTCCATGACCTACAATGTCCTTCATGAGCCAGTCTCTACTGATTTCTCTTACATCATTTTTTGCAGCTTTCCTCCCCTTGCAATTTTGCTCCTCTTGTCTCTGGTCTTGTGTACATATTAGTTCCTTTATGTGGTCTGTCTTCACTGCCTCTTTAGTTGGCTGAATCCAGTTCATCATTTCAATTTCAAATTATCCACTGGTTTTTTTAAACCCTGGATCTGCATTAGAAAATTTCTGAAGTGTCTTGGTAGCACTCCCCACACTGTATTTAATTTCGTATTTGTTTCTTCTTCTTTTCACAACAGCTCTATGAAGGAGAGGGCCATATTTTTTGGTTTATACCTGGGCTTCTAGTGCTAATGCAGTATAAGCATTCAGTATATTCTTGGCGGATGCCTGGGTAACTCAGTTGGTTAAGCATCTGCCTTCAGCTCCAGTCAGATCTGAGAGTCCTGGAACCCAGTCCATCCTTGCTCAGTGGGGAGTCTCCTTCTCCCTCTGCCTGCTGCTCCCCTTGTTTGTTCTCTTTCTTTCTCTCCGATAAATAAGTAAGTAAGTAAGTAAGTAAATAAATAAATAAAATACCTTCTTGGGCAATTACTCAGTCTTTCAAGTTAGCCTCAGTTTGCGTGTAGCAAAGATGAGGCTAACTTCATAGGAGGGGGTGGTGAGACTGCATGACGATAGTTGTGTAAGAGGACTTATGGGCAGGCTATTGTTTTTTTGTATTTCCCTTCTCCATTTACTTCCTTAGTATTTGTTTCCTTTCATTTGAGAGCTTTATTTTCTCGCCGGTAAAGGAGAGATTTGCTGCGGGATGTACAGAGGATAGAAGAAGATGGGAAATGAGATGGAGTCAAATTTCCAGTCCTTCTGCTGACTCACCCACCTGGGACTGGGTTTAGGCAACAATATAGAAAGAAGCAGAAATGGTGGGACTCCACTGTATTCTTTTTAGGTAACAAAATGGGCACACAGTTTGGAAGGAGGCCCTTTTGCTCTCTTGCATGGGACCCAGTGCTTTGGGACTCTCAGAGGATTGGGACCTTGAGTTTGCCAGGCTGAGGTTATAGGGATTTATTGTGAGATGACACCTGGCAGTAAGGAAGGCAGCGTTTATCTCTGGGGAGTAGAGAACAGTAAATGGAACAGTAAACGTAAATGTAACATGCCAGCCTTTGCGGAGACTAGAACTAGATTCAGGAATCTCTAAGAACCTTGTCTTATGCGTCTTCACTTTTGTGTTCTTCTATTAATGGCACTCCCAAGCCATTCCCAAGGTTGTTTTTGTTTTTGTTTTCTCTTCTCCCGTCTCCCCTTGCTGCTAGCTGTTTTACTTACTACTCTGTGTGTCCTTTTGTCATAGCTTTTATCTATTCAAAACATCTATTCATAGCTGAAATTGTTTTTATTATACTTGGATGATAAGACTACATAAGAAACCAGCTCATTATTTGACTTCAAACTTAATTTCTGATCCAGTGTCTTTGTAAGCATTACTTGTGTTTCCTCCTTTATTCATTCAGTTAATTTGTTCAACAGATATTCAATGAGCATCTCCTGTATGTTAGGCACTTTTTACTCTTGAAAATGCCTAGATACTATAGACATATAGTCCCTGGCCTCAAGATACTTATATTCTAGCAACATTCAAACGATCACAATTTAATATTAGAATTGGAGAAGAGACTGAGGTTGGGGCAGATTTCCAGGAGTTACCAGGGAGACAATAGGTTCCAAGTGATCAGTGAAGTAAGGGATGAGGACATGGAAGTTTTGTTTTCAGGGCTCCTTAAGGCAACTACATGCTTTCCTTCTGTCCATTCAGTGCCAAGAGCCTTCTCTTTTGTCTAACCTCTAAGAACACAATACATACCTTGTACTTCTTCTCCCATCAGACTGTGCCCTCATGTGTCCCACTGTCATGTAGAACCCTGCATTCCCTAGGCCACCAGAAGTTTACAAAGTGAATGTAAGGGCTGTAGAAAGCTCATGAGTTCATGGGTACTCTGTCCAGATATTGTGTTGGAATTTCACAGGAAGTTTCTATCATCTTTACCCCCCTAAAAACCACCTCAAGATAATTCCAAACATATCCGCCCCCACCGCCAGGCAAATGGGAAAGCAACCGGCTGACAGGCAAAACTTTAATTGCATCCCACATCTCACTATCTACGTGGCCCGTTGGTAAACCATCTCTTAAAACCTTTCCCTTGGGGGGCAAAGAGAAACAAGTCAGAGTCTTTTCTGTTTTTAATGCCAACTGTTGCACTTGTCCTTCCTTCTTTGAGAAAAGAAAACATTGTGAACCTAAAATATGATGGGATTATTTCCACATCATGCTCATTAAGAACTTCTAGAGGTCTTTCTTGTGTTTGACATTATGAAGAAGGAATCTCAGGTAAGATCTTGAAATGGGGTGGGATCAGTGAACAGCTGTGTAAGCACAGAGATGCAACCCAGGGGTAGTGCTACGATATTTACCATCAGGCTAGTACCGTCATTCCTCTCGGCGTTATTTTGCCAAAAATATCAGTGCACATATTGCCTTGGAGCCGAAGACTCACTGCACTGAGTGTTACTGGCTGCTTTAAGAGCAGAGTCGCTTTCCGAAGCCATAGCAGCCTGAGATCTGAGTGTTTCCCAGCTGTCATTCTCCTGTCATACCCTTTCTAAAAGGGTTTGGGGTTCTCCTTTCATTACATATGCATAGCTTCCATTAGTGTTAATCACATGCTCCATTTTAGAACTGTTTTGGCCCCTCCGGTTAAATGGGCGTTTAAGCAGTTTTTAATGCATTATATGTACTTATTTTTTAAACGAGTATTATATGCCCAATTGACTGGAATGAATACAAAGTCCATCAGGTGAATGCAGATTTATAATTGTTTTTAAAGCATGTATTATTTACTCGACCAACCATGACAGCCCTTTTGGAGTCATTCCAGCTGAGAAGGGAAATACATGTATCTGTCAATACCAAATAAATCTTCACGAAATCTTTCCGTACGGTTCCCTCACTTGAGCTTAAATCTTCTCTGGCTAGTCCTTTTCCTCTCAGTTTCTTTCTCTCTTCACAAATGCTCAACATATTGTTCACTGGTTTTGGCTTGTATCACCATCATCTATGAACTAGAGGAAAGCTCCATAAAGCCCCTTCAATTCAAATAAAGTCAACATATTCAACAAGATACGTAGTGTCTGCATAACATTACGTCTTTATACTGAATAAGACAGGATATGCTCAGTTCTCAAGTCACATATAACTGACCTACATAAATAGTAGTATTTAATAAATTATTTCATTTTATAAATTATCCAAGCCATCTAGAAGTTCCTATACCTAGCAAATTGAAAAGAAATTAAATATATTCCTCATCCTCTTCTCAGACATACAGTTAAACATGACTCTGCTCTTCTGTCATAGCATTCAGCAAGTTTCATGTCTTTTCTTCCTTGCCTGGGTTACTAAGATTATTCCAAAATTGTTTTCCAAAACTTTAACGTATTTTTTTATTTTTGTAGTATCTTCACTTTTTATTATAATAGTCAATTGGTTGTATAATAGGACACCGGAACTTATTGTTATCAGCTCTTAAAACTTAAAACAGATATGTCATATAATTTTAGGCAATGTTTTCAGACCCCATGCAGAATGAATGATGGCTCTTCTAGACCATAATGTAAACCACGTACTAGGGTGGGTAGAAATGGAACCCATGTTAACTCTGGGAAGAGAATGTATTGCTTATTACTAGAAAAGGGCGGCACATAGAATTTTCTGGCAGGGAAATATAAGAGTTTTAAAATTTCAAAAGTACTTAGGAAGAACCTGCCATTCTTTGTAGTTCAAAAATGTATGCCCGAGGAAGACTTCACTCGCTGAACGAACAGAAGCATAATCTTTTCTGTAGTGTCTATCCATGAAGACTGTTCTTGGAGAGAGTGCTGTAGTCTCTGTTTGCAGAAACTGGCCATGTTTGCAGTCCTCCCCCAGACTTGAGGCTGGTCTGAGATTTGCTAGCTGAATCATCCCAGGTGGCAGGACTCAGCTCAGGTGTGTGTGCCTAGCCGCTGCAGCTGTCCAGTGGCTTCTAAGGAGGCCATTTGTTGATAGTTCATTAGCACACCTTTGGGTATTCTTGGGTGGTTATCACAGAGGACAACTTAGTTATGACAGTGTGATTCAGAAACAAGACAGCCATGGGTGGAATGTGGTCTCTTTATTTGAGACAAAAACATAAACTCACCTTCATAAAATGTGTCCTTGGAGAATTATAAGGAAGTGAGGTGAGTTTACATACGAAAAAAATCCTTGTTGAAATTCTCAATAATGGATTGTCAGCCCAGCAACCCTATTTATTTATCTGTATTACTTAATTGTAAGATTGATGCTGTTCCATATCTGGTAACAGAGGCTGTTTAACTTATTGCATATTTTATACCATTCATTTTCTTTTGTGTTTTCCTCCTCTTTAGCTTTCTTATTCAAGCCTGTCCATCCTTCTTTTATTTTCCTTTTCTATATTTTATTTTGTTTTTCCCTATTCTCCAATTCCACAAAAACTCATTGCAAATTTGCTACATGAATTTGGCTTTGAATGAAATAGAGTTCAAATCTTCTAGGATGATATTCATTGGGATTCACTCACTGGTGACATGGATTTTTTTTATTTGTTTGATATGGATATTTCTACACTGGTCAACCATTAGCAGTAGCAAGAGTCTCTCTTAAATTGAAGAAAGCCACTTCCCTGCAAAAATCAAAATGATTCTATTAAGAATTATTTTTTAAAAAGTTCCCCAACATCCCTTTGCATATTTTGGTTAGAAATATGCATTTTCAAGAATATAAAATATGTAGTGGATAAATTCCATACAATAAAAGTATTATAGATAAAAGTAACAGCTTCGCCTCAAGTTGGTAGTATTATCATTGTTATTGCAATATTTTATTAAACAAAATTATAATTTACAAAAGAATAAAATAAAACTTCACATGATATTGTAAAAAAGATTGTAAGAAAAATCTGCTTTGCATTTCCTCTTAAAAAAAAAAAACCTTTTAAAATTGTTCATAACTTAAGGGAAATAACTCTAGGGGAGAGGAATCTTTGTTTTTTTCCCCATCATTGGCATATTTTCTTTACTATTTTATAAGCAACCAGCTTTCATTTCTATGTCCTTGTTCCAAAGTGCAAAGTTCTTTGTGAATGAGCCACATTCCCCTTACACTACAGGACCATGCAGCGTGATCACACGGATTAACTGACCTGGATTGTTAATTATTACATTGAAGAACTCTATCAACCTGAGCAGAGAAGTCAGTAGTAATGTGACATTGACCATAGAAACTGGCATTTTCTTTTTTTTGTTGTTTGTTGGCTTGCATTTTAAAATTGTTTTTATCCCCTGGTTATTTCCCACTTGAAAGCAATATTATTGAAATATTTTATTAAAATAGGTGACTTCCACATTTAGTAATCTCTCAAAATGCCCAGGCATTTCCTTACTTGGAACAAACTCTAGGTTTTACTCAATTCTTATTTGTAAGGCAATAAAGTGACAGCCCAAGTGGAATATTTAAGTAAGAAAGCACCAACAACATCAAGGCTCCGCTGCTATTGTATTTCAGAAGAATGAGATGAAATTGTGATTTTTTGTTTATTGATATTAATACTTTGAGCTTCTCTTCCCTCTGTTATGCAGATGGTGGCTTCAATGAGAGCTTTGCTGGCAACAGAACAGAACAAAACAAATAAAACCTAACCAACCAAAAGTATATTTTACAAAAGAACAAAACAAAACTTTGCACAATATATGACTGTAAAAAAAATATTTCCACTGCATTTTCTCACTACTTTTGTTTTAAAGCCAGGTGTTAAAGTATGCCGATTTCTCTGTTGTTTTTTGAAAGCATCTATCCTCTATTCTGAAACATTTCTAAATGTTTGTTAAAATATTAAAAGCCTACAGAGCTAATTCCAACAAAAAGAAATTAGTTTGGTGTGGCAGATATATCCTCAAAAAGTCATTTCTCTGAGAAATAGGAAAACACATTCAGGTTTTCAGAGAAGAGAAATAGCACATGAATTTTAAGGAGTTAAGGTATTCTTTCTCTATGTCTCTTTCAAAGCCCCTGAAATCGACTCTGCGGCTGAGCTGATTTCATGTTAGAAAGCTGTCCTAAATACACACTGACAGAGGGACCGTGTGAACGGACACAGAGCTGTCTGCTCCCACTCACAAGCCACCCCACACACTCGCAAGTTCTGAATTGTGCAGAGTCCTGAAACTTATTTTGAAAATGCAGTCTAGCTAAGATGAATATAGACTCATGTGCTTATCTACATGTATGTCTTGAGGCTGTTACCTGATATTTAGGTGAACATGTATTAGAAAATTATATCATCACTGTTAGCATCTTTATGGGTTAAATAAACAGCCTGGTGCATATTGTGATTGATCCAGGAGAAAAAATAGTAAAAAGAGAGAGTAGATGCACTTTAACTCGGTCTGGTTGGTTGGGAAGGCGCTTTCTCAGTTTCCTTGCATGGTACAACAAAGGCCTGAGAAGAATCCACAGTGATATAAAGAAATAGAATTCCAATATGTCCTTATTGAATGTGACACAATATAATCAAAGAATGCACATAATTAAGTACTCAAGCTCAAAGCATCTTTGAAGCAGGAATTCTGCTGATTTTTTATTTTATGTGATTGCTTACAGATTAGTTCTCTATTTGCTCCTAAAGAATATACTTAAACACTCAATCAATGAATAACCTACAGCAGTTTGTTGTAGATTCAATAATGGGGAATGGTGCATTGTACCAGGATAGTCAGATATACCCATAGGGAGTGTCAGTGGTCAAAATGCTTCCATTGCCAGAAGGTAGTCTGAAAATGGTCTGGAAATTCAATACAGCATTGACCCTACATTGTATACATGATCCACAGTCAGTTTCTCAAGCATACTTGAAGTTTTAAAAAGAACCATTAAAAAAAAAAGCTGGAACTAAAAAAACTATTTTAAATGAGTTTTTTGTAGTTGATCTTAAATGTATTAGTTCAAATGAGCTCAGTAGGAAATCTAATCATTTTTATTTTAGGCTAAACATGTCTAAAATTATTTTATTTAAAAATAATTTAATAAAATACTTTAAATATTTTATAAATTAAAAATATTTTAAAAATTTAAAAATAACTTAAAAATTTAAAGTTACATACTAGGATGCCTATTTGCACGAGTCCTGTTAAGTGGTCTTTCTATTTCATTCTTCTAAAATTTCCTGATTGTCAAATGACAAATAGCCATATGTGAATACACACCTTATGATGTCTGTCTGATTTCCTTATGAAATCATTTTTCCTTTATCAGTGGATTCAGAACAAGAGGCAAGATTTCTAAGTAAACAGACCAGAGTCTTTTACCAAATATAATGATATATTTGCTTTTTCCTACACCCTGAGAATTGCCATTATACGTTCATTAAAACACATATCAACTTCACTTTCTCTATTAGGGGCTTTCACTTGTGTAGTTCTCCTAGATTGCTTTGAGTTGTCACCTTCGTCATTCTGAAATCAGAATGAGATTAGGAATTAGGATTCCTACCTATCCTAATTCCTAATCCTAATCCTAAGTGTTTTGGCATACACTTACTTTAGAATATAGAAATTGCTTGTATTTCTTGCTGAGTTCCTTCTCAGAGTGTGAATAAATGGAGAATGTGCATTCTTGTGTTAACACACATCCTAGCACCCATTTTGTAAGTTTTAGACTTCTCATTTTCAAAATTAGAATAGCTATATTTTTATTTTAAGAACTGCCAACTTGTATATATTACATACATGTAAATAATGTCTGTGTACATATAAACATATGCATAAACACATACTTTCAGTATTTCACTGGGGGTTAGTAAATGTACAAAGAAGACATCAATTCCATGTGCTGTAGAAGCTGGTACTAAAATCTTAGTTTGACATTATGGCTATTTGGTCAAATGGCATGAACAATCGGAGACTCAACCTGCAATGTGGCTGAGAATAAAATTTTTTGACGAACTTTAAACAGCATCTAACTGATTTTTGTCATGCAAATTCTGTAGGTTAGATTTCAATTGTGCTTTGATGGTGGGAACAATAATTCAAATATTCATTTTTCCCCACATTGACAGGTATTACTTCTTCCAGTCTGTAAGCTACTTTCTAAGGAACTTGCTTTAAATCATATGGCTCATCAAGTAGTACAAATTCTGTTTAAGAAAATTGTTATTTCTCTAATTATTGATGATGAAATTGTGTTATAATACAATCTGATTATTGCACATACTGAACTAAGAGTTAACTTTAATGATTCCTTGGTTTTTCTATTTAATTTCCTTCTGTTTCAAGAAAAAGACTATACTAGTCTATGAAATGATTTACCTGATCTTAGCCTGTTTAGGAATGATGTGAATGTTGGTGGCAAAAATAGGCAAAGTTCCCAGAATTGGGCTGGGTGCACAGTTCGATGTGTTACAAATGCTAACTTTCTGCATTCTGTTCTGTATTCTGTATTCATCACAAGAATTCTAATGTTTTGTGCCTTTTTGTGAAAGAAGACTATATTTTCTAATTTGGGCAAATCAGCTGGGAAATTATAGTGTACCTTGAAAATAACACAGGCTATAGAACAAAATTTGCATAAGGACTGAGCTCAAGAGGGTTAAGAACTGAAAGTACCAGAAGAACTTCACTCTCACACTGACTCACAATCATAACCTAATAGTAATGATCCCAAAGCTGGTTTTCTAGTTGAAAACCATAGGCTGCAAGAGGACAGGGCTCTGCACTGGTCCCTTCGATGGTGTTTGTTCAGCTCTAGGCATACAGTAGGTGCTCAGTAAATATTGTTTACACAGATGAGCAAGAAGCTACAATTTTTCTTT
Source organism: Mustela nivalis (assembly GCF_964662115.1). NCBI lineage: Eukaryota > Metazoa > Chordata > Mammalia > Carnivora > Mustelidae > Mustela > Mustela nivalis. Next base: position 53,973,604 of record NC_139030.1, read on the forward strand.
ATTTCCATCTTTATAAGTGCATGTAAATTAATTAAAATTGATTTAATGACCTTGCAATGTTTAAAAAAATAATCAGAACATTCTGTTTCAACACTGGCTCATTCTTCCAATTACTATTTGTCCTAAGATTGAAGCTAGAGCAGTTCCATCCAGATCATAATTCAGCCTTTTTATACTGAGGGATTTCTAATTTTCATTTCTGATTTTCTACCCACCCTGCTAAATGGTATTATACCTAGCACAATAATCCGGCCTCAGCTGAGAAATTTATAAGAGCTTAATGATCTTATTTATAGATCATCATGTTTTAAACAACTTCTTTTGTTATCTCAGACCTTTACCATTATGTTTGTGGGTGGGACCATCAAAAAGGTTTTTCTCATACCTAGAAATTAATGCCTGCTGTATTTTCACTGATGCAAATATTTCCTGAGGAGAGAGAGGAAGAAAACAGCAGTCTTCCACCCCTGTTTTTCCCCTGTTCTGAAACCTAAAAGCATTTTGTTTTCCAGAGCTCTATAAAAGTTCAGCCCATAAAAGGTTAGGAGCCTGACTTTTTTCTGTCGTGTATATCTTTGAAAAATTGGTTTATGAAGAGTCATACATCATGTAGCCAGACATATGGGAATAGTTAAAGATTAAGGTAAATAGACAAATTGAACTGCTTTAAATCATTTTCCTGGTTTCGGTTTTATGAAGGAGCTTATGAACAAAAGCTGACGTTAAGCAATCACAATAGGCTCTTCTATATGTTTTAGACAGTGGTAAAGACTTTAGTGTCAGAAAGGGTTGCATCACCGATAGTTATATCAATTTGATTGGTGTCCGGATTTCAAAAATGTTACCTTGTCAAACCATAACCTTTTCCAAGTTTTTCATTTGTCATTGTTTTGTAGATTATATCATTTATTTTACATTACCTGTATCAGAAAGCATGGATCATAGATTATAAGATCTTTTTTATTTTATATTGGTTGTTTTTGTTTTTTAAATAAAATTAATACCGCAGGCATTTGTGTTCGAAAGGGACTAATCAAATATTTTGGAAGGAAGTTTGATTTCATGTAACAAACATTACTGTAACTCTGCCTAAGGAGACCTTTGATTCCTTTTTACTAAAAAAAAAAGCGGAAAAAAGATATTTTCAGAACCATTAGGATAACATTTCTAATAAAATTGAATAAATATACTGAACTTTTCCAGGGTAATACACTAATACCCTGTGGAGAGAACCTGGCTGTTGGACTTTAAGGTAGGTCCCAGGAATTTGCCCAGTGACATGGTGACAAGCCCCTACTCTTATGAAAAGTGTTATGGGATCTTTAATGTCCACACAGGAGAGTAAGGATTTAAGATTTTGTGGTCTCATTTGAAAGACCCCTACATAGTAAACTGCATGGAACTCAATTTATCTACCTCAGAAAGGAGAGAAGGCTTTGTAGCCCCTGTACCTACAAGTCTAAGAAATGCTGTGAATATATGCCTTCATATTCATGCAGCACCAATCCCCTTCTTAAAAAATAATAAAAATAACAAGGTCTATGATCATCAGATTGATACAGATAAAAATCTATTAACTTTTCATCATTATCACAGCTCTCGTATCAAAGTGCAGACATTCGTGGGGCTGCCTCACCTCCCCTGGTAGCTGTGCAAAGAGATAGATGAAGATCTTTTACATACTTTGTTGGTTTGCCTTTTATAGCATATGTGCTCGATTTAGGAACTGCTGATGGCAAAATGTAATTTAAGAAGACTACAAATATTTGCACAGGTATGTGAGCCCAGTTTATAAGACACCCTGCTAACAAGGTTTCTCGTATTTCTGAGTAATATGAATGATAGGAAAAAAGAGTAACTTTTAGAAAATGTTGACCAAGTTTATTTGCTGAGCCTGATGTGGCCCTATGTGATAACACATCTGTTTGTGCCCAGCCTGGAGACTGATGTATATTAGGTATCAAATAAAGAGTAGTTGTTTTTTTTTCTTCTGAAATGTTGTAATTGTTATTAGAAATATGTATAAGAAATAATCTTGTCGAGTTTGCTGAAGTACCACAGGATGGAAATGTATGAACTGTTTCTTAATAAAAAATTTGGATATAAAGGAGAAAACATCTTCATGTATATTCTGATAAAATTCTAGTATGTTTGTGTTTGGTACTCTTTCCAGGATTGATTGCTTCTAGCAATTTTGTCTTCAATCTCTCCTTATCATATCTCTAAGCGCGTGCGCGCACACACGCACACACACGCACACACCCAGAGTTTTGATTCATTTAGGAAATGAGATATTCGTGTGTTGGTTTTTTCAGGTTGGGTTAGCTAAGTGACTTGTTTATAAGAATACAGTTTATGCCTGCATAAAATATTTAGTATAAATTCATGAATTCTAATTCCTTCTCTATATATTTAACTTATCAACCCAGAAAGATACATTCATTATTTAAAATTGAATACACACATTTTCCCTGTATCTGCTCTTCACAATCATGAAATTCTATTTCAAAATAGAAACCATTGTTTTGCAGATATCTTTTCATCTTTCCAGCCGTCCAATGTTCTCATAACTGTAATGAAATTTATTTGCAAAATGAAGGGAGTTACAACTAAGAGGAAACAAAATGATTATTTAATCATTAATGAGATCTTTATTGCTCACCTTTAAAATTAGTTATTTTTAAAAACAAGCCAGATTCATTTAAAAATTTGGATTCAGAGAAATTGAAAGTTTTTTTTTCTTCCCACTGTTACTGGAAACAATGTAAGTTCCATATTTCATTGAACATTTCTGGCATTGAGTGTGAAACAACCCTTCTCTTTAAGGTGTTGTCATTAGTTAAGCGAGTTATCCCAGCAATTTAAACAATTAAAACATATTCCGAAATATCCATAAAACTTGACAATGTATCACTGAAGCAATACTCTAATAAAGTTAATGCACTATTATAACTTTAAAAAATCTTAGATCATTTAAAATTTCTCCGGTATGCTTGATCACAGGATTATGTTAAAACATTTTTAAGTTTAAGAGCACATTTAGGTCACTTGTGATGATGGATATACTTTTTAAAGTTTCTTAATAATGGCTATAAAGCAAGTGTCAATGAGCTTGAACTACATGGTTTTTCTGCTTTCCACGAGGTGCTTCAAAGCTATGGGCACTAGAGGGAGCTGTTGTAACTGATACTAACATGAAGATGCCTGAACTTCCTCTTTGAATCAGTCCTATCAGGATTCCAAAATGTTTTCTAATGAAATACTCTATCGTTATTAGTTTTTAACATTGGGCTCTGTGAATGTCATCAGCCCAACTTGCAAAGCAAATCACAAAAGCATAATTAAAGCAAAAAGCTCCCTAACTTGACAATTACCTGTTGTTGTTGAAAGGAAATCAAGATTCTCCTCTCCCACACTTTGTAATACTCTCCCAGTCTTTCTTCAGGATGTATAGGTTGGTGATACATTGTTATAAATGGCAAGGAAAACGGGTCTGTCAGGCAATTAACATTTTCTTTGGACTTTAAATGCACATAGCCACAAAAGGCTGTTTCTTAAAACAAATGTGTCAAGAGCCTGCAAGTCCAAGTTTTGTCCTGGTATTTGCAGGAAACTGTGGCCCTACGAGAATGCTTGTACATGAGGCTACAACGTCTTTATGTCAGAAAACCTTGCTTTATATGAAAATTGAAGACTCATCTCCCCTTCCTCACCCCCTCCCTGGAGTGATTTACAAAGGCGTCATTGGTAGTTGCCTTTCTAGACCTTCCCTGCAGGCATGATCAGACTCAAGCAGGCAGCTATTTCTCTTTAATTTTCCCCAGCAAGCCAGTAATGCTTATGATTATTGTGAAGTCAGGAAAAGTTTAGTTTCATCAAGTGACATGTAGTGATACAATTAGTTACTTAAGCACTTCTCATAAAATGTTTCACCATGGAACCCAGTTTGTCAGATGCAGCTACGTATTAGCATCTCATATTAAACACGAGAGTAAAGCTGCCTCGTGGAAAGCACAGCTGACAGCTCTCAACATGAGCTGAATGATCACTCTCAATTGTAATCGATTCTGTAAGTACTGAACACAAACCCCCAGGCAATTGAAGAAAATAGGATGATGAAGGACTGCAAACTAATATGTTACACATCTTCATTGATTAGACATTGATTAACCATTATTTTCCTGAATGACAAACAGCTAGTGGTAAAGTAACTGAGGCTTGTGATTTATTTACATCTTAGACAGAGATGACTTCTTTATTCAGCTGATTGTGAGCTAATGCTAAACCAGGAGACAGCGAGAGTTTAAGAATCCAGGCTGCTGTTTTCTTTCTTTCTTTCTTTCTTTTTTTTTTTAAACCCTCTCGGGCAGCCTTAGATTTCTGGCACATTTCTATTAGAAATAAATTTAACTAGACTTAAAAACGGTCGGCTGATTTCCAAAATACAGACCATGTAGCCGTGGTATAACTACATTTAAAGGGAAGATCATTTTATAGACTTGGTATTTACAAGCATATTGATCAGTGTTTATTGAACTTTTAATTTAATTCTCTCTTTTCTTCAGTGCCTTATTGGCAATTATACACAATTTTAGAATGAGCCAACTAAGAGTGTGTAAGGGTGTGTGGCTTATTTTTCTTCTGTGAAGCATATTGCTTTGCATCTATGTGGATCTATTGAGATAATGATATATAATACATGCAGGGAGGCAAATATTTCACAGTTTAAAATAATTTTTGGTTCCCATAAAACTGGGATGTTATAGATAACCTTGGATTTATGTAACAAAATCTTGTGGCAGTGCAGTCAAATTTCTTAAATCTATTTCAATAGATCTCAAACAATTTGCCCAATGGAAAAAAATTTGCTCTTGAACTTTCAATCTCTTTTTCCATTATGATGAAGAAAGAAAGGAGGACAAGATATACATTGGAATGAATTGCATTAGCACTAAGTTAAAACCAAATTATAATGAGACTAGTTTTTTTTTTTATTCCCTTGCTTTCTAGAGCACTCCTGTGCATTTTGAAGATTTGTGGAAAACATTATTTATAAGCAGAAATAATTAAGATGTTCTGGCATTCTTCATCATAATGGTTGTGATAAAGACTTTTGATGTTCACGAAAGCATAATTTGCTTCTCCATTGGAATTTGATTGTAAATTAACACTAATTAATGTTCACTTAAGTGTTACAGATGTGTGATATATCTAGTTAGTCACCAAAGGGGTAACAGTAGAAAATTTGTTCCGTGGAAGTATATGAATTTAGAGTAATGATTAGAATGTCATTTTTAAAACGGAGAGAAATTCATTACCATTTCCAGTGTTGCAAGTCAATTTCTAGCCTGTATGTACCTTAGGAAAAAAGAAATTAGTAAACCGTACACTTCAGTTAATTAATATAGAGATGCATTCAACACCACCCTTATTAGTTATTAAATTATTAGACATGTAATTGTGAAATTTCATTGTCTTTTGCCCTTTAATGCAATTCTAACTTTAGGGTAATAATTCAAATCTGTTCTTTGTGGACATAGCTGTCTTTATCATAATAAATATATGAATTTGCTTTTCCCCAAGCAACTTCTGGTAGCCTCATCTAAGACACTGGGCCTTTGTGTGTAGTTGTATCAACACAAGTCTTCTAGTTAAAGATTTGTTGCACGGTGTTAGGACTTTAGTATTGGGGCAGAGAGAAAAATCTTGAATTTATTTCTTTATTTTTAATTTTAACAGTTGGAAATCTAGTCAATTTGTTAAAGAAATCCAGCTGTGCCCTAGGGAAACAGACTTGTTAAGTATTAATACAGGAAGACTATCTGGTTGGATGAATGACATGGGGTGTTCAAACTTTTACAAAGGAAACCAAAGATGAGCTTTGACTCCCCAGTTTGCCCTCAGTTTAAAGTACCAGCAGACCCATGCTAATTATAAATTACCTCCTTAGTAGTATTTTTGAGGGTTAGGTTTGCCTTTGCCTTTATACAGTGCTCAGAACATGGGGCAGGGGAGATGTTGATTGGCTTGTGGAGCATGAAGACAGAACGAATGGAAAACCCTCCAGCAGCCATATCCCAGAGGGAGCTCAGAACCCCAGAAAGAAGTCTAATAGTGTGTTGTTTCCTGGTCCATGTGCGGGCAGGGGAGAGCACCACAGCAGGGCTCTGCACGGGAAGACAAGAATCAGAAACCAGGAATTCTGCAGAAGCAAGAATGATGTGATATTGGCACAGCAACCCTCGTTTGGGGAAATCAAAGGTGCCTCCTTCGGTGTTGGCTGTCTTCTCTTTTGTGTGCGTGGTGTGCGCGTCTGTGTGTGCACGCATGTGCGCACACACGCATACACACTCACATGCAGGGCCTTGTGTGGAGCTGAGTATGCATCAGTTTCTTCAAGCATATTTAATATCTTTAAAATTTTAAATGAAAATGTAGCTGTCAATTTTAAACTAATTTGGATGGACAGCAATAAAATGCAAACCTCACTTCAAATTAGAATTTTCAGTGAGGATTTCTAATGGAAAGTAATTGCTGACAATAGGAAATGACAAATTACTAATTACTTAGTTCAATTAGACTTTTGTGCCTTTGGTCCTAAGTGGCAAGCATACAGCAAATCTTGCACTTTTATAACAATTAATGACACTAAAACTATTTAAACTGCCAACAGATGTGAGTAAGAAGACATGAATTGAAACTTACTTAATTTACATACTATCCCTATTTTATATCAAGTAAATGGTGTTTAATTTTTATGCTACAATTAAATATTACTAGTACAGTGCAATTTTCACAGACCTTCATAGGGAGAAATATCACTGCTCAAAAGCTGGTCAGTGTTAATGCTTCCTTTTCTCTTATCACAGCAGTATTTCTCTTTAAAAGATTCTTAGAGTATGAATTTCTATCTACACTGTATTCGTGGCTATACATCAATGTTAATTAAATAGCAGCGTCCCTGCTTTTTGCTTTTCTTCTCTTTATTTTTTCTCTCTTCTGTTCATCTTTAATTTCCTAATGATCTGTTTGGAATCTGTGTAATTTTGCTCTTCTTTCCCCCAAGACTAATTCAGGTGTGGTTTTGTGAGAGGGTTTAGTGTAGAAGTTCAGTTCCGTCACCTGTCTCTGTCCTGTTGACTTCTGGCTGTAGTTTACAGGGAACTTAATTTGGTGTTCCTAGTACTATCATTTTTGATAATTTTAATTTTGCAAATATAGGATTTTCTTAATGTTTCCAGTTATAATCAGAATTTTTTTTTCCTCTTTAGGTCAGTGGCTCAGTAAACCTATTTTAGATGCATGTGGAGTAAGAGAGGCAGAAAAGCGATCCAATTATATTTATAATGATCAATTTCCCTATAAAACTTTACATATATTTATTCTGTTCTCAATGCATACAAAACCGTATTTATTTGTGAACTGAAAACAAACATGCTGATCAGTACGGGGGTAAATTCACCTGGCATCTTGTGCCTATAGGGTCAGGGCAGGGATTTTAGGCAACTCAACTCGCCATGAAAATAAACATAAAAGGCTATTAGAGAAAAAGAAAATATATTACAGCACTGGTGAAATTAAGGACTTCAGCCTCATCGCATAACTAAGGGAAGGAGTGATTCAAACGTAGAATCCCAAACTGGCCACTCTAGTCCAGAGTTCTTTGGGGATTGCTTTAGCTCATGAGATTCTCTGCATGTGGCTAAGAGCTCAGGCATCTGGGTCTTGATTGCCTTCCTCAGTGTTCTGGATAAGACTGCAAACCTCTCATTCCAATTAAATATATACTCTTTAGCTTACCACTTACAGGTTATGATGGCTTCTATTCTGTGTCATGTAGTACTGAGAGATCATTGCAGTTGGGTGAAGAGAAGATTTTTGGTCCAATTCACCCATAAACAGGGGGAAAATGTAGCTATAACTTGTTTCATCTTATGCAGGGGCAGGGCAAATTTGAGGGCCCTAAGACTTGAGAACAAACAGATGAAAAATGCTTTTTCCAAGGCTTTGGCTTGATTTTTGTAGGTTTCTTTCTTTCTTTCTTTTTTTCTTTCTTTCTCTTCTCTCCGATATTCCTGTAATTAAGCTGTTGTCTGGAAGCAACGTTATAAACTGGATTCAAATAACCAAGGGTAGTGTTTGGACAAACCTCTGTTGTTTCACCACAGCTGTAGTTTTCTTTTCTCACGAGCCCTGTGAACTTTAAGGGCTAGAAATATAACAGAGAGTATAGTAGATAATAAAGGAAAAAGGAAAAGCTTAGGCAGGGGGTAGGAGGCCTGGGCAGGGACAGAGGAAAGAAAGACTTTCACAAATCACAAGGAAAATGGCACTGGCATTGTGCCTAAAAAAAGATAACGTGGAAAAGAGGCGATTGCAGCCATGGACTTAGCAAGTATATTTAGAGCAAGAAGGAGAGGAAGAAAAGAGGTGGCCTAATTAGAAGAGAGGGGGAGAGGGAGAGGGAGCAAGAGTGCAAAGCAAGTGTCTGAAAGAAACAGAAAGTAATGAATCTAGAGAAATTAGTAAACATGGTCCGAGCTAAGGATCAATCTCTCCTCGCTCACGCTACAGTGCACCATGAGAATGGAATGTTTCGGGTGATTTAAACATCCAAATGCATCATTTCTTGCCTAGTGTCCATCATCATTCTTGAGACACAAACAACATATAAACGTCACTTTGGTAATCTAGATTTCTTCTATGTAGTTACCTGAGGAATTGAAAGCTATGTGCTATCGACGTATTATGTAGTATCAGTTACGCGAAATGGCCATACGTCTATTTCTATATACTTTATAACTGGGGATATTGCATCGTGTACATGGTTTATGCATATTCTATGTTCAGAGAACATTTTGAGAATACTTTTAAGCTCCAAGATTTTTGAACTCAATAACTTTTTAAAAAATTTTACTTATTTATTTAACAGAGAGATCACAAGTAGGCAGAGAGGTAGGCAGAGAGAGAGGAGGAAGCAGGCTCCCTGCCAAGCAGAGAGCCCGATGTGGGACTTGATCCCAGGACCCTGGGATCATTACCTGAGCCGAAGGCAGAGGCTTAACCCACTGAGCCACGCAGGCACTCCGAACTCAATAATTTTTTAAATGGGAAAGGAAGATGAATTTTTAAAAAGATTTTGAGAGAACTGTGTATTTTTTTCTAAACTTGATATTATAATAAGTTTATATAAATAAGCTTACAAGCCGCATTTCCCATGTGAAGACCTTACTTAGATGATTATGCTTTCTAGTTTGTTGTCAATTGCATTTCAGTTTACATGAATGCGTGAGCTGGATTCTGCTCAGTTGTATAATCTTTCTAGACAGACAGATGGAAGTATGAGATTTTTGCCAGTCATTTCCTTCTTCTCATGCATCCTTCCCTTTTCTATGGATATAAAAGGCCTGTTTGGATGGATTTCCCATTGGATGGATTGGATATTATTCTAAATGCGAATTATAATATGAATATGAATTGTAACTTCATGGGCTAGAGGGATAAGGATATGATTTCCTTGAAATAATCTTTGGTGGTGCTCTAGAATGCTTAGTAATTTGTATCATTAAAGCAGATCTAGCCACGTAGTATAGATATCTGTCCCCTTCTGTTCAGTATCAGAAGTCTTTGAATCATTTATATAATGTCTTGACAATTTCTGTAATATGCTCCAACTTCACTGGTCTTGAAGGGTTGATTCCCCTTGGGAAGCTGGCTGAAGGCTTAAAACTATTGACTATGTTAGTAGAACGTTACTCAGTAGATAGAGGCCTCTTTTCAATGTACCTCCATCTCTCTCTGTATTTCTCTCTCAGAGGCTGAAGGCTAACATGGCAAGGATTAAGATTCCTACCAAATGGTTAGGTATCTTACCATCTACCATTTTTGTTCCCTTGGAAACTATTCTCTCCTTTCCGGAGAGTTTCCCTTTTCTCAGGTATTCTGTGCACCTGAAGTGAGGAAAAAGCTGAGGGAGATCATGTGACTGTCCTAGACAGTGCACAACATTTATCGATAGGGAGATTTTATCTATTTATCTATCTATCTAAATATATTGATAGGGAGAATTTAGATATATATATATATATATACTGAGAGGGAGAAATTTCTCCCTATCAGTATATCAGTATCTATCTTTGTATACATATATATATTTATATATCAGTATATCAGTATATATAAAAATCTATAGATATAAATATATATATAAAATCCATTGCTATATGGTCCTTGCAAAATTACTGAGGCTAATTCACATTTTTCTATATCCTTGAAAAATTACTGAGGCTAATTCACATTTTTCTATATTACTTTCCCAAATAATTATTCGTATACCCTGGGAGATTTCAATTTACTGAATGATAATATATACAGATTTTAGGTTTTTGCTTTTATTGTCACTGTCTTTATTTCTACTGTGAGATTAACAAAGAAAATCTATTATTAGTGTGATGCACATACGGGTAGGAAAAAGTATGGATTTATCATAAGCATAGCAAAAGGAATTTGAAATCATAAGATGTACTTTGAAGAAATATTTTCTCGGTTTCTGCAGGTTTCTAGACTTCAAAAGTCATCCCTCAGAGAAGACTTATTGTGCTAGCAACTTATAGTCATGGCACATTTTTGTGACTTTCTTGCTAATGCTGACAGATGTACAGAGAGTAACTGGACTTATTTTATAGTAAAAGAAATAAGATATCAAACTTTTACATAATAAGGAGCAGAGAAAATTTTAGCCAAAAACCCGAATGTGCTTTTTGGAATTTGAATGATTTTAAATTATGTCAGATTCCTTTAAAATCAAGAGCAGAAGAGGTCTCCTGCCGGATGGGAATTCATACGTGATGACATGATTCTGGATATGAGGGCCAGGGAAGGCAGATTTGAAGGAAAAAATATTAGTGGGGTAACTGCAATTCAAGTATTAAATACTGTATTCTAAGAATCGATTCTGGTTTTTTAGATATATAGTAAATTATGAATAAATAATAAATTTAAGAAATATGAAGCATATTTTCTTTGCTTAACTTAACAAAGCAAGAGCAAATGGACCTTTGCTGCCTTGAAGAAATTAAAGGATAATTAAAAATTATCTAGCCACCAAACAGACTCTGAAATTTAGACATGTCCTCTTGAAATATACTGAGCTGTAGGTTAAAATCAGGAGAAAATTCTACTTCTAAATTTGCCATGACTTGCCATGTGATCATGAACAAGTCTTTTAAAATTTTCTGGGCTAGAACACTTGTTATGGAGTGAAGATAACATCTATCTCTTTGAGGTTGGGTTTTGTTTTTAGGATAAAGTGAAAAAATACAACTACTTTGTGAAATATGATGTATGATAAAAGTATCAGTAGAAGGACGATTTTTGTGTGGTAGTCACTGAGGTATTTTGAGATACAGTTGTTACTCATGAAACATTAACACTGTAAGGATTAAATAAATACACCTTTAAAAAATAAAATTCAGTATAAATGCAGATGCTTCTAAATTCCAAATACCTTAAAATCATTAAAAATTTGTACAGAAATACAACTAATTAAACTTAAAATTTTAAAAAAAGTGAAGGGGAGAGAAGAGGAAACAAGGATTAAGCAGCAAAGGAAAAATATCACTAGTAATAACATTTTAGAATGTTATTTAAAAAGCTAAGCTTATTAATAGAAAAAGTATATGAAAATAGATAAAGGCCTTTAAATTGAAAATATATTTTGACTATAAAATGCTTCAGATTACTTGAACACATGTGTTTACTACAGATTTATATTTGATTTTGAATTTAATCTTTAAATTATATCCAAACTGTACTAAATTAGACAGGACAACACAGTATGCTAAAACCTCAAAGACTGCTACAAATTACACAAAAATGCAGAAAAACCAAATCTGACTTTCTCGGATCAGAGAACAATTTTCTCAGGTTCTAAGGTCTTTTCTAGTCTGACTTCCGGTATGACTGGGCAATCTCCTACGCAAGGGTCCTTGAGCATGAACCATCTAAGCTTTGCCCAGACATACCGAGTGATGGGAGGCTCACTGTCTCATGTGGCCATGTTTTTGTCACAATATTTGAGATCCACTTTTCATAATCTGGATAGTGGGTATCTACTAAGGACAAGTTTGCTTTATACTCAAGCTTTTGGAAAATTAGAACATCCTAGACTTTTTGGGAAACATGTTCAGTTACATTTGAAAATCAGTTGTATCACATGGACTTGGGGATGTCAAATAAAACAAATCACGGGCATGGATCTGAATGTCTAGTAGCTCAGAGGTTATAAAGAGCAAGACTCAAAGAGTTATGACATGGTGTAACAAGAACAACAACAGAAGTATGAACATACTACAGAGGAGGTACAGAAGGAGATTTAATAGGTTAGGAGGAGGTATTTTATAATGGGAGAGGCTTCACTGAGCAATGGATAACTGAAATGAATAGTGAGGAGGAAAGAAATGTAAAGTTGAAGAAAAACCGCATGCCTAGTTACTGAGGTCCAAATAACATAATATGGGGGAAATTGTAAGACAGGGGCCATATTAAATGTTCCTGTCCTTTTTTTTTTTCTATGATTGACTTTCTTAACAGCTTTATTAAGACATATTTGATATACAGAAAAACCCTATATATATTCAATGTTTATAATTTAATAAGTTCAGGCATATGCATACATCTAATAAAATATCACCACAATCAAGATAATAAACAGCATCACCTGCAAAATTCTCTCATGTTCCTTGTTTTTTCCACTTTTGTTTTTGTAGTAAGAACTCTTAACATGAGACCTACTCTTGAATTTTTACGTGCATATCATAGTATTGTTAAGATAGGCATTTTGTTGTCCAGGAGGTTTCTAGAACTTTCTCATCTTGTATAACTGAGATTTTCACCATTCTATTGCCTGCTTATATGGGTTTGACTATATTAGATAGTGGAAACATGCAGTATTTGTCCATTTGTGACTGGCTTGTTTCACTTAGCATAGTGTGTTCCAGCTTCACTTATGCTTTTGCATTTGAACCTAACTCATCTCTGGTTGTTGAATTCTATCTCTTGGAATGACTTTTTAATCCATTCTTCAAATAGCTATTGGGTGTCATCCGTGTTATAAACACCTTTGTAAGTGCTAAGCAGAGAGGAATGAAGAAAACTGGCACAAATCTCTGCTCTTATGAGACTGACATTCTAGTGGGGGGTGATATACAATGAATGGGACAAATATATGAGATATACAGAATGTTAATAATTCAATGTTAAGGAAACCATGTAAAGGAAAGGGAGACAGGAAATCTGGGAGAAGAGGAAAGGTGTTATAAAATTAGATAGGGTGATCAAATAAATCTCACCAAGAAGAAACAGATGCTGAATGATTTGGGCCATTGGGAGAAGAGCTGGGAGGTATGAGAGATTTCTGGAGGCAAAGTAGGCCTGGTGTATTTAAGGAGCAAGAAAAAGACAGTGTGGCTGAATGGAATTATCAAGGAGGAGATTAGGATGAGACCAGAGAAAAAATGGTAGCTTTCTGTATCACTGTAACATGCTTGAGCTCTTACTTTGAAAAGCTCCTGGAGGATTTTGAGAAGAGGAATGATATGAATGACTTATTACAGGGTCATTTTGGTTGCTGTATTGAGACTAGACCAAAGCTGGCCATGGACAAGAGGAAAGAGGCCAGGTGTTTTTGTTTTTGTTTTTGTTTTAAATTGTTGTTGTTTTGTTTTGTTTTGAAGGAGGGAGGGTTGCTATTGCAGATATTGGTGGCTTGTACTGGGATGGCAGCAAAGGAAGTGGTGAAAGTCACTTTCCTTCTGGATAATTTTGAAAGTAGAACAGGCAAGATTAGCTGAAGGTTTAAATGCAGACTAGGAGAGAAAATCACAGGTAACTTTAGGACTTTGGGCCTCAGCAACTGAAAAAATGGTTGCCATTTACTTAAATGGGGAAGAGGGACAAGTTAAGGAGAAAATATTAGGAGTAAAAATTTTAGAAACTTAGTGAATATTCAAGAAAAAATGTTACCCAGGCAGTTGGACATATAAGTCTGGAGTTCTGGGAGAAGATATGGGCCAGAAATATAACTTCCAGAGTCAATAGTATATAGGAAATACTATTTAAAACCAATGAACCAGATGAATTATCAAGAGAATGAATGTAGTAGAATATAGAAGAGATCCAAGGATTGAGTCCATTTCGAGTTTGGAGAGGTGTTGTGCAACCAGCAAAGGAGAGTGAGGAGTAGTCAAAGAATGGTGAAAAAGTGATGTGAGTAGTTTCCTGGAAACTTAGTGGAGACTGTGTTCAGAAAGGAAGAGGGGACACAATTCTTTCAAATGCTGCTCATGGTACAAGATGAGAACTGATAACCAACCATTAAACTGAACAATATGAAAGTCATTATTGCTCTTGACAAGAGGAGGGTTAGTGTAGTGGTGGGAGGGAGAGTTAAATTAGAATGGGCTTGGATGCCATTTGTATGTCTCCTTTGGAGAAGTATCTGTTCATGTCTTCTGCCCATTTTTTGACTTGATTATTTGTTTTTTGGAGATTATGCTGAATGAAATAAGTCAAGCAGAGAAAGTCATTATATTGTTTCACTTCCTCATGGAACATAAGGGGTAGCATGGAGGACATTAGGAGAAGGAAGGGGAAATGAAGGGAGGTATTCGGGGGGAGACAAACCATGAGAGACTGTGGACTCTGAGAAAACAAACTGAGAGTCTTAAAGGAGGGGGATGGTTGGCTCGGTGATGGATATTAAGGAGGGCACGTATTGTGTGGAGCACTGGGTGTTATATGCAAACAATGAATCTTGGAACACTGCATCAAAAGCCAACGATGTACTGTGTGGTGACTAACATAACATTAAAAAAAAAAAAAAGAATGAGTTTGGGAGACAATAGAAGATCACTTGGGGGCAGTGAATCTAAACAGTTATTTCCCCCCCATGAGATCTGCTAGATAAGAAAGGAGAGAAATGGGGATGGTAAATGAATTGAAAATGAGTCAATTTTTTTTGAAGATGGAAAAAACTTATGTAAAGGGGAATGAGCTGATAGAAAAAGAAAAAAAAAATAGTTCCCTAGGAGAGAAATGTGGAAATTGCCAGAACAACATTTTTAAGTAGGCACAAGGGGATAGACTCAAATGGATAAGGAAGTAGAGGGGGTGGTCATGTTAGGAGACAATTTTCATGTGTCTCCCACATGTCTGTGCATCTTGTTAGCAAAGGCACTTCCTACCTCTTTGTTCTGAACTATCTTTTCAAGTATGTTTGTTTGGCCAATAACCTTGGAAATTAGAGATAAAATCTATCTCCCTCTAGAGAGAAAATGGGTTTGCTTCTGTCTAGTACAATGGACATAATGTCTCATCCCATTATAAAATATTTGGGTTTCCTAAGCTCAGATTTCATTTTCCGTAATGCAACCCACTGCGTGGGCAGATATCACTTGGTCCTCATAACATTGCTTGTGGGAGTTGAGGAACAGTATTAGTTTGAGTTTTCCAGGAAACAGAACCAAAGAGATTTTGTGTATAGAATGTAAAGATTTACTATAATAAATCAGCTCATGTGGTTGATGGAGGTTGAGAAGTTCAAGATCAGCAGTTAGCAAGCTGGAGACATAGGAGAATTACATATAGTTCTAGCCTGAGTCTGAAGACCTGAAGACCACAAGAATTGATGGTGTAAGTTCCAGTCTAAGTCTGAGTCTGAAGGTAGAAGGCCAATGTCTACTCTCAAAGTTAGGCAGAGAGAGAAAATTCTTTATTACTCAACCCTTTTATTCTATTCAGGTCTTCAATGGATTGAATGAAGCCCACTCGGAGGAAGAGCATTCTGCCTTGGTCAATTTATGAATTTGAATGTTAATCTCATAAAGGAATGCTCTCACAGACTAACCCAGAAATAATACATAACCAAATACCTGGTGCCAGTTCAGGCTGCTATAACAGAATACCACAGACTGTCTGGCTTAAACAGCAGCCATTAATTTCTGACAGTTCTTGAGGCTGGAAGTCTAAGATTAGTGTGCAAGGATAATCAAATTCTTGGAGGGCCCTCTTCTTGGTTTTGTCTGCACATGGCTTTCCTTGATAGGTACCTAGAGAGGGGTGTGTGTGTGTTTGTGTGTGTGTTGGTGGTGGGGAGATCCTGTATCTCCTTGCCTTTTTATGAGTGCATTAATTCTATCATGAGGACCTCCCCACTAATGATCTAATCTAACACTGATTACCTCCCAAAGGTCTCACATATAAATACCATTACATTGGGACTTAGGATTTCTGCATATGCCTTTTTGGGGTACACAAGCATACATCCAGAGCACCTGGACAACCCACGGCTCATCCAGGTCGATGCATAAAATCACGTCACAGGAAACATGACAGAAAAAGGACCATACTCTTACTACTGTGATTTCGATGAGCAATAAATAATCCTTTGTGTCCAACCCAGGACTCATAACTTTTGGTATCACCCATGAAGCTGTGGCATACTGACTTCTTAGGTTGCAGGTAGAGTATAATCTCACACCTTTTGTAAATCTTGATAGGCTACAGTTAGAACTTGGGCCATTCTCCACGTTAACAGCAGGGTAGATAGAACTGATGGGCTTGGACACATGTAGGTGGCTGGGAAGCCTCATTGAAATTGAAAGCAGAGTCCTAGTGAGGATGGAAGAGAAGACATTGATTTATGAAAAGAGAAAACACTGTAAAATAGTTGTTGAGGAGAGTGGAGAATAGGAAATGACAAGGGAAATATAATCCTGGGTGGTATTAAGGACTACTTGCTCATGAATTTAAAGTGAGACTAGAATAGCATGGCCGAGACTAGTTTAGCTGCTGTCACATTTCAATTCAGGCATAGGTTTATGTGTAGAGGGTGGAAGTGTAGTCAAGAAAGCCAGGGAGAGGCAAGAGAGCAAAGTTTATGCCAAAGAATGGTTGTAATGACTGAGTCATGGAATTTAAACTAGCTAAGGAAAGTAGTGAGGGCACCAGGGGAGGAAGGGGCAGGGGAAGGTGGTCGGATCGATGGATTATAGATCTCATTCTTAGAGCAATGAAAAGACTCTGGATTTGTGATACTAGAAAAAGTGAGCTGAAAGATTATTCTGGTTATCATATTAGCTTTCCTCCTAGCCTGCGTCATCTAATTCTACTGTTTTATTCACATCTTGATTTTTTTCTAAGTACTTTGCTCAAGTCAAGATAGTTTTTACTCCATACTCTTAATGTCAGAGTGGCATTATTAAAAAGACAAATCAAGTCAGTTGTGCTAGTTATTTTTACAGAAGTCATTCTTGGTTCCTAATGATCACTACATGCTTTTCATTATATTTACATTTCTTTTCAAATGTTGACAAAATATCTCTTTTAGAATGTTACTGATTATTGACATTAGCCTTACAGATCTGTTATTTATAGAATTTATATTCTTCAGATTGATGGCTTCCAAATGTTTTTGATAGTACAACCCTTGCAGTAAAATATTTTTATGACTCTGAATCCAAATAAATGTTTAATTGTGCATAAATTATGTTCTTATGTTAAAATATAAATATAATCAAATGCGAATATAACTATGTTACAAAACTTGGCCAATTATAGGGATTGAAAAAGAATGAAGTAAGGGCCCCTGCTTGGCTCAATGGGTTAAAGCCTCTGCCTTTGGCTCGGGTCATGGTCCTGGGGTCTTGGGATCGAGCCCCGCATCAGGCTCTCTGCTCAGCAGGGAGCCTGCCTCCCCCTCTCTCTCTGCCTGCCGTTCTCCCTACTTGTGATCTCTTTCTACCAAATAAATAAATAAATAAATAAATAAAATCTTTTAAAAAAGAAATAAAAGTAATGAAATTGAATACAATTTTTATTTATTTATTTATTATTTCCTTTTTTTTCAGTGTGAAAATTTTTTCTCATTTAGCTTTAATAATTATATTATAGCCAACCTTAATACTGTTAATTATAATAGTTTAGTAATAGTTTAGTAACCTGATTGTGTTAGATCTGATGGGATTATCATTGACTTTTAACACATAAATGGCTGATAAATATGCCCAAAGGGGAGAAGAAAGCTTAGTATTGCCATTTTTTAATTGTTTAGTTGTGTTAGTAGAACTGCCTTTGATCTGTGGCTCCTTTGCAAGAGTCTTTCTGAATTTCTTGTTCATTTTGTGAGGGTGAAGTTTCACTTCATTTTGTGAGGGTGAATTTCATTAAAACTGATCAATCTGTAATCTGTAAATCTGCTTAACTATTGCAATTAAACTGCAATAGTTCAACTCTGAGCAAAGGCCACCTGTCTTATTGACCTCCCACTGTTTCATCAGGATATCTTGATAAACCATACGGTGCATATGATGGTCTCACATTTGAGCTTAGTGAGGATGGTCTTACCGATCTGTATGTTAAATAATAGTACAGCTTCATAGCTATCTTATTTCTAGGTTAAAGAAATAAAGAAAACTCCAATATTTTATTTTCACTTAAATGCATTGTCTTAATTTTTCTCTTTTGAACAGTCTACTGTCTTAGTCTGTCAGATCCATGAGAGAATAGACTATTTCTTTTCTACTGTTCCATTTGCCCCAGCTATCATAAAAACTAGTACATATTATAGGGATTCACAAATGAATAAATCTATAAACTTCCCTGGTTACAAAATTAGGAACCTCCTTATTTCTAATATTCTGACACATCTTTGTATTTTATGATATTTTAAAATATATTTCTCACAGTAGTTTTAAAGTCACATTTGCTTGTCATCTTTCTGAGATAGATTATGGTTAATCTCAACCTAGATAGCACTCACTTTGAAAATTAATGTTCAAACTTATATTTAAATGATCTCCTCTTGTGCTGTTTTTTTTCCTTTTCCCATATGATTCTAACATTTTTTTCAATGTTTTTAAAGCTATATATAAATATGTACATATTTATATATAGCACATATATATGAAATAATTTAACATAGTGTGTGCTAAAAATCAAGTTCCATAGTTTTAAGTCCGTGTCAGTTTGCTCATATTGACTTTCAGAAACAAGGTTAGGTATGTGGTTTTGTTTTTGTTTTTACTGATTTCCCTAATTATGACCCCACCCTGAAACTCTAGAACTATCTGAAATGTGAACAGCCATGAACTGACATCCTCCTGGCACTACTTTTACACATAAGAAAGAATTTAGTTGACATAAAGAACATATGATGAATACTTATTCAGTAAATGGTATATGGGTATTGTTATATAATGTCTCTGTGTTCCCTGTTGATGACAACTAGAGGCTTGTCTGTCAACATATATAAGCAAATGTTCCAGTATCTTTCCATAATACTTTTACTATGTTTAAAGAAAAAATAAATTTCCCACTAGTTTGTCAGAAGCTCTTTTATTCTGACAAAAGTACAACTTAGATTTCATAGGAATTTATAATTCAACACCTCGAGTCATCTCACATTTCTTCTTTCATACAGCTGTTCAGTGATGGTGGGAGAACTTGGAGACTGGCTTTTTGGTTGGATCTATTTGAGAATTCCTGCAGTTTATGTTCACATGTGGTCATTCATATCTCTGAAGGTCCTTTAGTTTCAAATGTTTTTAAACTATTTCTCTACTCCCAACCAAGTATACTTGTTTAACAAATTATACATCTTTTCACTGAAATTACAAAAAGGGGGGGGGATGCGGATGAAGTTTTAAAAACTTGTGTTTTCATTTTAATTTATTGAGGTGTTAGGATTACCAAATCTAAATCCAAAAGGAATTAATTTGTTTAAGTAACAAGAGGTTAGTTTGGACTATTACTTTTAAAATATAAAATTCAGTGTTTAATTTTTGATTACAGTAGTAATGCATGATGGCTGTATTTGGGAAATATAGAAAAGAAGAGGAAGATCTCCACTTATCACTATTGAGGAAGATGGCCGCCCTTACAGGGAAATGGTGGTATAGTTCTGATTACTTCAGTCAGTGGTATGATGGCTTCTAAGAGATTAGCACCTTGGTGATTAGGAAGCACTTCCCACACCAGTATCCTTATAGAAGTCTGGTCTGACATCCTTCTCTCTGACATCCAGAGAGAAGAAAACACCACTGCTATTTCAAGGCATGTGGAACAGTCCTAGAGTATAATGCAGTGTTTTCCATTTTTCAGTTTCAGTTTCTGATAGAATTTTTCTATGTTTTTAAAAAGTTTATATAGTATGAGAAAGTTGAGTTTAATTTTTCACGTCTTTTCTCATTTTTTAAAAAAGATTTTCTTTATGTATTTGAGAGAGAGAGAGAGGGGAGATGGTGGGGAGAGGACAGATGCAGAGGGGAAGAGGCAGAGGGAGAAGCAGACTCTCTGCTGAGCAGGGAAATAGGACGCAGAGCTCAGTCCCAGGACCCCAGGATCTTGGGATCATGACCTGAGCTGAAGGCAGAAACTTAATCAACTGAGCCACCCAGATGACCAACACCTTTTCTCATTTCTTTAGAGGTTACAGATTTGTTTAGGTTTGTGTTCTTAGATAGATTTTAGTAGTTTTTAAAATCTTCTTAGGAACTCATCCTTCTTATTGAAAATGTCATGTTTTTATTTGTTGTTATAACTGTAGCTAATTTATTTTGATTTGTACTTGGAATATTTTTCTTTTATTTGCATATTCATTTGTATATGCAAGGTATTCAATGTCAAGTTTTTTTTTTTCAAATGTATTAGTTTCTGCTTTATTATATGACCTTCTTTTGTTTATTGTTAACTTAAGTTTATTTTGTTCCTCAACCTCCCACCCCAAATTATTGAATTAAATGGTAAGCTCATTGAGATTTATTCTTCCTTATTAAATGATAAGAACATTTTAGAGTCATTTATTCTAACCACAGATTTGACTGCTTCCTCTAAGTTTTGTAATGTAGTATTTCTCATGATGTTATTTTGTGTATAGTCTGTAATAGCAGTGGTGTTTTCTTCTCTCTGGATGTCAGAGAGAAGGATGTCAGACCAGACTTCTATAAGGATACTGGTGTGGGAAGTGTGTCCTAATCACCAAGGTGCTAATCTCTTAGAAACCATCATACCACTGACTGAATAATGAGAACTACACCACCATTTCCCTGTAAGGGCAGCCATCTTCCTCAATGACTGTGATTCCCATAATTCTTCACAGCATAGGAAACACAGACAATAATAATATAAAGATACAGCTCAATAGGGTAAACAGTTGAGGCTGCTTCTAGTTGTAATGTCTAGTTTAAGAGCTTTGGAACACAGGTCCTGCTCAGCTGCCCTCAGAGCAGCTAAGAGAGTAGGGTTCCTGGTATATCTGAAGCCTATTCTTGGTACATCAGTTGGGAATTTCTACTCTGAGAGATTGTCAAAGCCACTTTCATCATGCTTTCTGCAATTGTTTACCTCAGATAATGTCAGAAGTCCAAGCCTCCACACCTGTTACCAACTAATGTTTTAAGGTTATTGAACTATAATTTACATACAGTAAAATTATTCCATTTTAGTGTACAGTTTCATGAGATTTGACAAACACCTACAGTCATGTAGCTACCAATGTAATCAAGATTTGGGACAATTTTATCACTCCAAAGAATTCCCTTGGACCCTTTGTCATCTGTCCTCCCTTACTCCAGATGCTAAGCAACTACTGGTTTGTTTTCTGTATCCTGTAATTTTGCCTTTCCAGAATATCAGATACATGGAATCAGACATTGTGAATCCTTTGCATCTGGCTTCTTCCACTTAGCATAATGTGCTTGAGATACATCCACATTGTGACATGTATCAATCAGTACTTTGTTCCCTTCTCCTTATGGTTAGGTAGTATTCCATTATATGGATATATCATTATATGGATATATCTCACACAATGGCTAGCTGAAGGACCATGAGTTCTATCTGAATTTCAGTAATTAGGAATAAGGCTGCTGTAAAGATTTGTGTACAACTTTTCCTGTGAACACAGCTTTCATTTCTCTTTGATAAATGCACAGAAAAGAATGGTGCTACCTAATTAACAATGATTCATATATAGCCATGAATATTGTATGAACACAAATTCATTATTAAATGGACTTCCACTATACACGGAAACCTTACTATGATGTTCTAGAAGCTTACTTTCCAAATCTTTAAGCCTCACAATTTCCCTGGAATAAATTTCCAAAGAAGACCTTACTTCATTTCTCATTGAAAAATAAATAGAAACCCACAGATGCAAAATCCATCATGTTCTCACCACAGTCTAAAGCACCGAGTCCATTTCCTCTTATTTTTCTCCTGTTAAAAAAGGAAGCAGTTCCCTCTATCTATCTTATAAAAGGGTTTATTACAAGGCTGTTTTTATTTCTCTAAACAGATATTTACAGCCTCCTCCTCCTGCCTTAAATTTGGTTTTCTCTCCTGCTACCCAATTGAAACTACTTTTGGCAAAGCCACCAATGTCCTTCATGTTGCTAAATTCAATGAATTATTATTCTGTCCTCATCTGACTCTAGTCTCTTGTGTATTTGTCATTGATTGCCACTTTCTCTTGTTTTATTTTAAAGTCATTTGTTGCTAAAGCTGAAATATTTAATAGGGTCAAATTTAATTATTTCAAGGCATGTGGAACAGTCCTAGAGTATAATGCAGTGTTTTCCATTTTTCAGTTTCAGTTTCTGTTATTGTCTTCTCCCCCAAAATTTAATTTTTAAAACTTTCAAACCTATAGGAAAGTTTCAAGAAGAGTGAAAAGAAGACCCACATACCCTTCACTCTGATTATTTAGTTGATAACAATTTGCCAAATTTGATTTTTCCCTCTCTAATTGTGTCTCTATAGAGGTCAATATCATTCTATATTTCTATACAGGCTTAAGCCATATATTTTCTCTACATTATATCTTAGAATATTAATAATTTAAGCTTGTATGTTTAGGGCTAGGATCAATTTCAAGTTAACTTTGTGTGAGCTGTGAGGTAAGGGTTGAGTTTCTTGTTTTTTTCTAAGATTTTTTTTAATAGACTTTTTTTTTTTAAAGGGCAGTTTTAGGTTCACAGCAAAATGGAGAGGAAGGTATGAGATTTCCCATATATACCATGCCCTCATAGATGCATAGCCTGCCCTATTACTAATATCTTCCACCAGAGTGGTATAATAAATCTATACTGATACATCATTATCACCCAAAGACCATAATTTACATTAGAGTTTACTCTTGGTATTTTTATTTTATGGATTTGGGCAAATGTGTAATGAAATATATCAACCTTTATGATATCATACAGAGGGTTTCACTGCCCTAAAAATCCTCTGTGATCTGCCTATTAATCCTTCCCTCCCCCTAACCCCTGACAATCACTAATTTTTTTACTGTCTTAGCTTTTTCCAGAATGTCATATATTTGGAATCATATAAGATGTGGCCTTTTCAGATTGGCTTCTTTCATTTAGTAATGTATATTTAAGTTTCCACCATGTCTGTTTATAGCTAGCTTGATAGCTCATTTCTTTTTAACACTGAATAATATTCCATTGTCTAAATATACCAGAATTTATTTATTCAGTCACTTGCTGAAAGACATCTTGGTTGCTTCCAAGATTTGGCAATTATGAATAAAGCTGTTATAAACATCCATGTGCAGATTTCTGTGTGGACATACATTTTCTATTCCTTTGGGTAAATACTAAGGAGTGCGATGGCTGGTTCGTATGGTAAGAGTATGTTTAGTTTTGAAAGAAACTATCAAACTGTCTTCCAAAGTAGCTATATGTTTTTGCATTCCAGTCAGTAATGAATGAGAATTCTTGTTGCTTCACATGCTTAATAGCATTTGGTGATGTCAATGTTCTGGATTTTGGCCATTCTAATAGGTGAATAGCGTTTGTTTTAGTTTGCATTTCATTATTGGTAACACATGAAGTGGAGCATTTTTTCATATGCTCATTTGCCATCTGTATATGTTCTTTGGTGAAGTACCTGTTAAGGTTCTTTTGTCCATTTTTAAATTTGGTCACTTGTTTTATTTTTGTTGAATTTTAAGAGTTCTTGATACACTTTGGATAATAGTCCTTTATCAGACTTGTCTTTTGCATATATTTTCTTCTAGTTTATGGATTGTCTTTTCAAGGTCTCTTGATACTGTTTCTTGTATAGCAGAAAATTTTAATTTAATAAAATCCAGCTTATCGAGTTTTTCTTTCATGAACTGTGCCTTTGATATCCTATCTAAAAGTGATAGCCAAACCCAAGGTCACCTATATTTTCTCCTATGTTTTTTTCCTAAGAATTTTACAGTTTATTGTTTTACATTTAGATATGTGATCCATTTTGAATTAATATTTGTGAGGGGTGTAAAACCTATGTCTATATTCATTTTTTTTTTTGCATGTGGCTATTCTTTTGTTCCAGCATCATTTGTTGAAAAGGCTACCTTTTCTTTATTATGCTGCCTATAGTCAAAGATCAATTGGCTACATGTATGTATATGTATTTATGGGCTCTTCATTCTGTCCCATCGATCTGTTTGTTTATTCTCTCACCAGTACCTTATTGTTTTGATTATGATAGCTTCATATTATATTTGACATTGGGTGGTGTCAGTGTCTAAATTTGTTCTTCTCCTTTAATATAGTCTTGGCTATTCTGTATAAATTACCTCTCCATATAAACTTTAAAATCAATGTGTTGATATCCAAAAAATAACTTGCTGGGTTTTAGGTTGGGATTTCATTGAATACGTAGATCAATTGGAAAGAGCTAACATCTTGACAATATTGTCTTCCTATCTGTGAATATATAATATCTCTTTATTTATTAGTTTTTCTATGATTTCATTCATCAGAGTTTCGCATTTGGACCTTGGTTGTACTTGTATAGGAAAACGACTGATTTTTATATATTATTTTGTGTTCTGCACCCTTGCTATAATCACATATTCATCCCAGAATTTTTCTTTTTTTGATTCCTTTGGATTTTCTACATAGATAATCACATTATCTGTGAACAAAGAATTTTATATTTTATTTCCTAACTAGTATACCTTTTATTTCCTTATCTTATCTTATTGCATTATGTAGGACTTTCAGAACAATGTTGTAAAGCAGGGCTGAGAGGGGACACCTTTGCCTTGTTCTGAAACTTAGTAGGAAAGTTTTAAATTTTCTCACCATTAAATATGATGTTAGCTATAGGAGACATGGCTACTAATGTAATGTGATGCCCTGGGCTAGATCCTATAATATAAAAAAAGTTATTAAGAGAAACTGAGAAATTTGTTCTTAGTTTCTCCCTAAAATAGAAACATTATTTAATAATAAAGTTTCAATATCATTTTATTAATTACAACAAATATACCATGTTAATGTCTGATGTTAATAATGGAGCAAACTGAGTATGAAATATAAAGGATGTCTCTATACTATGTTCTCAATAATTTTGTAAATCTAAAACCACATTAAAATAAAAAGCTTATTTCAAAAAAGAGCAAGATTTGAGAATTTAGAGCATGTGAACTGACGTTAATGGGAGCTATAAATCTATATTAACCAACACAGTCTTAATTGGCATTAAGATAGACACATAAAGCAAAGAAACAAAATAGAGTATCTAGAAATATACTCAGACCAATATGGTCAAATTATTTTCAACAGTGGTGGTAAGGAAGAAAAAAATAATTTTTTAACTAACAGTGATGGAAAATTGAATATCCAAATGTACAGAAATGAACTTTGAAAACATGGATCAGAGGAGAAATATCAAGACAAATTTAAAAAATATTTTGAATAAATGAAAATGGAAACATACTTGTCAGAATTTTGGGGATACAACGAGAACAGTGCCTATAGGGAAATATATGGCAGTGAAAGCTTTCATTACAACAGAAGAAAAATCTAAAATCAATCATTTAAACTTCCACCTTAGAAAATCAGAAAGAGAAGAGCAGAGTAAAGCTAAATAAACAGAAGATATAATAAAAATTAGAGCAGATTAATGAGATTGAAAACAAAAAATCAATAGAGAAAAATCAATGAGGTTAAAGCTGGTTCTTTATTAATGAAATTTATAAACCGCTAGCTAGGATAACTAAGAAAAAAATAAAGAGGACAAAAATTACTAACATCACAAATGAAAGGTGGGACATCATTACAGATACCATGAACCTTAAAAAGATAATAGAAGAATACTATGAGCAACTCTATGCCCACAAATTTAATAATTTAAATGAAATGTACTAATTCCTTGAAACCCACATTCTGCCAAAACTCACACAAGAAGAAATACACAATCTGAATAGGCCTATATCAATTAAGTAAACTGAATCAATGATTGATAATCTCCCAAACAAAAAGCACCAGGCCCAGAAGGATTTACTGATGAGTTCTATGAAACATTTAAGAAAGAATTTTTACTACTTATCTTCAATCTCTTTTAGAATATAGAAGCAGAAAGAATACTCCTAAATCACTCTATGAGGTTCACATTACATTAATACCAAAATCAGACAAGGACATTACAAGAAAATAAATGTACAGACCAATATCTCTTATGAACGTGGATGCAAGAATCCTCAACAAAATATTAGCAAATCAAATCCAAAAATGCATAAAACAAATTATACATCACAGGCAAGTGGGATTTATCCCAGGTATGCCCCAGTATTCCTGTGAAAAAGGCCAACTTACTTAGCCTAGAGCGACAGCCTAAGGGAGAGACTTCAGGTTTCCCACACATCAGAGACTAAGGAATTGTTCCCAGGGAACACGAACGGGGAGAGACCATCTTTACATAACCTTTTGTCCTCATTGAAGCTTGATGGAACTTCTCAGAAAGGAGCTTATATACTGACCTGGAGCCCCAATTTTTGCAACTATGAACCTGAAAGTATTTTCAGATCTCCTGGTCTGGAGGCCAGCAGGGATTATAATTATGGCCCCATAGGACTGTATATACTGATATACTGATGTATTTTAAAAACTGTTGCCTAAGGGTTTGGCTTCCAGTCAGCATGAAACTAGGTGCTAAATGAGATTCCTCCCTTCAGAACACTGACAGGTCTTAGCACGCCCTAAAACAATGGGGGCATAACAAGAATAAATCAAGCAGTTTAGACAATCACAAAGGTTTGAATGACA
This sequence comes from Mustela nivalis, assembly GCF_964662115.1. Taxonomy (NCBI): domain Eukaryota; kingdom Metazoa; phylum Chordata; class Mammalia; order Carnivora; family Mustelidae; genus Mustela; species Mustela nivalis. The sequence goes on from NC_139030.1 coordinate 54,000,714, forward strand.
AAGAAAATCTACGGCAGGGTTGAATAGAAAGGATATGACCGTGATTCACAGGCCTGTACCCCTGGGGCTAATAATACATTATATGTTTATTAAAAAGATTATTAAAAAAAAAGAATATGACCTACACAAGGCCACTTCTTCAAGCCAGAGAAAGGTAACTGTTGTATCTGGTACACAGAAACAAAAAGAATGTTAAGCAAAATGAGGAACCAGAAATATTAAAAAAAAAAAGAATAAGACAAAAGCTCAGGAACAGATATTAATGATATGGAGATAATAATCTACCTGATGAAGAACTCAAAGTAATGGTCATAAAGATGTTCACCAAACTCAGTAGAAAAATGGGTGAACACAGCGAGAACTTCAACACAGATATAGAAAACATAAGAAAATACCCAATAGAAGGACTGGAAGAGATTATTCTGAGTGAAATAAGTCAAGCAGAGAGAGTCAATTATCATATGGTTTTACTTATTTGTGGAGCATAACAAATAGCATGGAGGACATGGGGAGATAGAGAGGAGAAGGGAGTTGGGGGAAATTGGAAGGGGAGGTGAACCATAAGAGACTATGGACTCTGAAAAACAATCTGAGGGTTTTGAAGGGGCGGGGGGTGGGAGGTCGGGGTACCAGGTGGTGGGTATTATAGAGGGCATGGATTGCATGGAGCACTGGGTGTGGTGCAAAAAATAATGGATACTGTTATGCTGAAAATAAAAAATAAATTAAAAAATACTAGAGGCTGAACGGTTTCCACCCGAGATTATACATTCCAAAAAAACATCACGACACCTGATAGTCAAATTGAGGAATTATAATTATAGGTATAATCTCTTGAAAGCCGCCAGGGCAAAGATGCTCCTTATTTACAGAGGGAAGCCCATCAGAATAACGTCAGACCTGTCCACAGAGACCTGGCAAGCCAGAAGAGGCTGGCAAGATATATTCAGGGCACTAAATGAGAAGAACATGTAGCCAAGAATACTTTATCCAGCAAGACTGACATTCAAAATGGATGGAGAGATAAAGAGTTTCCAAGACCGGCAAGACTTAAAAGACTATGCAACCACCAAGCTGACACTGCAGGAAATATTAAGGGGGGGTTCTATAAAAGAGGAAAAATCCCAAGAATAGCATTGAACAGAAATATAGAGACAGTCTCCGGAAAGAAAGACTTCAAAGTTAACTCGATGTCAATAAAAACGTATCTATCAATAATCACTCTCAATGTGAATGGCCTAAATGCACTCATAAAATGGCACAGGGTTGCAGATTGGATAAAACGACAGGACCCATCCATATGTTGTCTACAAGAGACCCATTTTGAACCTAAAGACACACCCAGACTGAAAGTGAAGGGATGGAGAAGCATCTTTCATGCCAATGGGCCTCAAAAGAAGGCTGGGGTAGCGATTCTCATATCAAATAAATTAGACTTCAAACTAAAGACTGTAGTCAGAGACACAGAAGGACACTACATAATCCTTAAAGGGACTATCCACCAAAATGATCTAACAATTGTAAATATCTATGCTCCCAATATGGGAGCAGCCAATTACTTAAAAAAACTGTTAATTAAGATAAAGAGTCATATTGATATGAATACACTAATCATAGGAGATCTTAACAAGCCTCTCTCAGAAATAGATCATCAAAGCAGAAAATCAATAAAGAAACAAGAGCATTGAATGACACATTGGACCAGATGGACCTCATAGATATATACAGAACATTCCACCTTAAAACAACAGAATACTCATTCTTCTCAAGTGCACATGGAACCTTCTCCAGAATAGACCACATACTGGGTCACAAATCAGGACTCAACCAATACCAAAAGACTGAGATTATTCCCTGCATATTCTCAGATCACAATGCTTTGAAACTGGAGCTCAATCACAAGGAAAAGTTCAGAAGGAACTCAAACACCTGGAAGCTAAAGACCACCTTGCTTAAGAATGCTTGGATCAACCAGGAGATCAAAGAAGAACTGAAACAATTCATGGAAACCAATGAGAATGAAGACACTTTGGTCCAAAACCTATGGGATACAGCAAAGGTGGTCCTAAGGGGGAAATACATAGCCATCCAAGCCTCCCTCAAAAATAAATAAATAAATGCAAAAAAAAAAAAAAAAAGAAGTCACAAAGCTAAAGATTACAATAACTGAACTATAAAATATACTATAGGGTCTAACAGCACAATGAATGCAATGGAAGAATGAATTAGTAAGCTGGGACAGAGACAGAGCAATGGAATTCACCCAGACAGTACATCCAAAAGAATAAAAGAAAAAAAGGTAAGAGACTTCTAAAACAACATAAAATGGAATAATTTTTACATAATAGGTGTCCCAGAAGGAGAAAAGAGAGACAAAGGGGAAGAACAATTATGAAGAAATAATGGCTGAGAATTTCTCTCACCTGGGAATAGAAACAGACATATAGGTCATAAGTGTTCCAAATAAAATGAACATGAAAGAGCCACACCAAGGCACAAAATAAATAAGATGTCAAAACTTGAAAAGACAGGATCTTAAAAGCAGCGAGAGAAAAACAACTGGTTATGTACAAGGGAAACCCCAGAAGGCTATCAACAGATTTCTCAGCCGAAACTTTGCAAACTAGAAGAAAGTGGCATGATACATACAAAGTACTTAAAGAAAAAAAAAAAAACCTTTTAAACAAGAACACCCTACTTGGCAAGGTTGTCATTCATATTTGATGGAGAGGTAAAGAGTTTTCCATATAAGAAAAGCTAAAGGAGTTTGTCATTACTAAACTGACCTTATAAAAAAAAATATTAAGGGACTATTTTATCCTCAAACTCTTCCAAAAAGTTGGAAGGAGTGAAGGCTTTAAAACTCATCTATGAGTCCAGCATTACCCTGATACAAAAACCAGACAAGAACACCACACACACATATTACAGTTTAATATCCCTGATGAACATAGATGCAAAAATCCTCAGCAAAATATTAGCAAATTAAGTTCCATGATACACAAGTATGATCATCCACATGATCAAGTACTATTTATTCCAGGGATGAGAGGATTGTTCAACATCAACAAATCAGTTGTGACACCACTTTATCAAAATGAAAGATAAAATTCATATGATTATCTGAATAGATGTAGGAAAAGTACTTGACAACATTCAACTTTTAATAAGATAAAAACTCACAACAAAGTGGATATAGAAGGAATGGAACCCAACATAATAAAGGGTATATATAAGAGACCCACAACTAATATTATACTCAATGGTGAAAAGCTGAAAGCTTTTCCTCTAAGATCAAGAACAAGATAAGTATATCCACTATCCCAGCTTTTATTGAATATCATATTGCAAGACCTAGCCATAGCAATTAGCCAAGAAAAAGAAATAAAAGACATACAAATTGGAAAGAAAAAATCAAACCTCACTATTTGTGGATGACATGATAATATATACAAAAATCCCTAAAACTTCACCAAAATACTACTAGAACTAATAAATAAATTCAGTAAAGTTGCAGGATACAAAATTAATATATAAAATATCTTGTGTTTCTATAGAGTAATAACAAACTATCAGAAAGAGAAATCAAGAAAATAATATCATTTACAATCATTTACACACATCAAAAGAATAAAATAACTAGAAATAAATTTAACTAAAGAGATGAAATTATTTTTTGTGAAAAAAACTAAAAAAGTCACAAACAAATGGAAAGATATTCCATTCTCATGGATTAGAAGAATTAATATTGTTAAAATGTTTATGAAGTATCATATATACATATATATACAATATATAAGGAACTCATACAACTCCATAACAATTTAAAATAGTGCATTTAAAAAATGGGTGGAGGATCTGAATAGACATTTATTTATTTATTTATTTATTTATTTATTTATTTTTTTGACAGAGAGAAATCACAAGTAGGCAGAGAGGCAGGCAGAGAGAGAGAGAGGAGGAAGCAGGCTCCCTGCTGAGCAGAGAGCCCGATGTGGGACTTGATCCCAGGACCCCGAGATCATGACCTGAGCCGAAGGCAGCGGCTTAACCACTGAGCCACCCAGGCACCCTGAATAGACATTTTTTTTGAAGAAGACATGCAGATAACCAATGGGCATATGAAAAGACGTTCATCATTAGTCAGAAGGGAAATCAACACCACAATGAGATATTGCCTTACACCTGTCAGAAGGTATATTATAAACAAAAACAGGAAATAACAAGGGTTGGTGAAGATATGGAAAAGGGAAATTTTTGGCACTGTTGTGGGAATGTAAATTGGTATAGCTACTATAGACAACAGTATGGAGTTTCCTTAAAAATCATAAATAGAGCTACCATACGATCCAGCAATTACATTGCTGGGTATCTATCAAAAAGAAATTTATATATATGTACACACACACACTACTAGTCAGCCATAAAAAAGTATGAAATTTTGCCATTTGTGATAACATAAATGGGTATTTGTGGGTATTATGTTAAGTGAGTTCAGAGAGAGAAAGACAAATGCTATATGATTTCACTTATATGTGGAATCTAAAAAATAAAACAAACAAAACAAAACTCAGACTCATAGGTACAGAGAACAGAACAGTGGTTTCCAGAGTTGGGGGGTTTTGAGAAGGTAGAAATGGGTGAATGGCATTAAGAAGGATAAGCTTTCAATTATAAAATAAATAAGTCATATGATGTATGTACAGAATGGAGAATATAGTCAATAACGTTGTATTAACTTTGTAAGGTGGCCAAAATTATTGTGGTGACCATTTCGCAAAGTATACAAATGTCAGATTGCTATGTTATATACCAAAAACTAATATAATATTGAATGTCAGTACTTCAATAAAAAAGAGAAAAGAATATCTGCAAAAACGTTATAGCTTCTAATACATAAGTATGGAGCATCATTCAATTTTTTAAAGATATTTTATTCCTTTGATTGGTGTGTTGTGGTTTTCCACGTACCAACCCTGCATGTCATTTATCATTTGTCCTTATTTCATTATTTGATACTATTATAAATATTGTTTTTTAACTTCTAATTCCAATTGCTCATTGTTGGTTATATGAAAGTAATTGCTCCGTATATTGACCTTGAATCCTATGAACTTTGTGTACTTGCTTATTAGAGTCAAGAACTCATCTATTTATTTATTTATTTATTTTGCAGGTTTTTGGGGTTTTCTACAAAGAAATTGTGTCATCAGTTTATTTCTTTCCAACCTATACACCTTTCATTTCTTTTTCTTGTTTGATTGCAATAGTTAGAATTTTTAGTTTAATGTTGAATAGGTGTGGTAAGAGAGGACATTATTCTTTTTTTTTCCCCATCTTGGGAGAAAAATGTCTAGTCTTTCACCATTATGTATGTGGCTAGTTGTAGGCTTTTTGTAAATGTTAGATATTGAATTGGAGAGGTTTACTGAATTGAAATGGCAGAGGGTCACCTCTGCTGAATTCTAATCAGTCAAAGCAATAGTAGACTCACTTAATTCAAAGAGAAGAATGATGGGCCAGTTTTCAATGAGAAGCATTTCAAAGAATATGCAGCCAATTTTAGTCCAACCACAATCTACTCTGAACCACAAATTCTATTTCTTCCCCATGGAAAATAAACTCACTTTCTCCAAATCCCACACACTCTTATTCTATTTCAGTATTATCTCAAAGTCCAAGATCTCATCTCTCTAAATCAAATCCAGGTGTACATTAGGCTCCTTGTGTGTAGTATTTCATGTATGGTTTCTCTTGATCTTAATCTGGGGACAAAAGTGATTTTATATGTGTTCCCCATACCCAATTTACAACAGTGAGGTAGGGATAGGATACCTGTCAAAAGGGGAGAAAACATGAGGTTATGGCGATCTCCAGTCCATAGGAATTCTGAAATTCAATCAGGCATATGTTGCCATTTTTTAAAAAAATGAGAGCCCAGTACTGTTCCATAGAAATGATTCTCTATGCCTGTGGGCTTTGTCCTCTCAGCTTTTTGTCCAATGTTGGATTCACCCTTCCTTCTATAAGAAATAGCCCATGTTTGTAGCTAAGTAGTTTTCTCATACTTCTTTTTGTCTGTAGGAAATTGGGGATCCTGATGCCTGTTTTCATTCTGTAATATCACTCTCTTTTTCAGTTTAGGTGATATAATCCTTTTATGTTTTGTAGACTTCACATATATCAGTCTACAATCCATTCCAACAGACAACACCGTATCTTTAAATATTTCCAAAATAGGCTCTTCTCTACCTGAGCTCTCAAGACTCTCAGAACCCCAATATTTAAAAGGAGAATGTCTACAGGTCTTGCCAAAGAAGGATTTTTGTCCTTAGAAGTCATTTTGTCTAGCTGCAAGATGGTCTATGCAACACCATCTTAAGTCTCTCTGGGGTGTGAAAAAAAAAAAAAAGATTTTACAATTTTACCTTTGACCTTACTTCATTAAATAGGAACCTGAATTGGATCCTGTCTCTGAGGTTATTTCCTACTTTTAGCAGTTTTTGTAGATTTTTTGGTTTGGAAATACTGCCCTGCGTTCTTTAGTATTTCTTTCATATTATGCTAGAAAACTCAAGAAAATTTTCCTAAGTTTGTCTCTCATTTTTCATTTTGTTGTGGGTAGCTAGAAGAATCTGTGCCTGCAAATCTCTGTAGCAAGATTTCTGAGATCATTAGGTTGCTGTTCTATTTTCCATATTGCTGGAGGCAACAGTTTGCTAACTGTTCTGTCTGTATATAACTCAGCTGCCCTTTTCACTGGCCTTCAGTAACATTTCCCTCATTGTCCTTGAAGCCCTAATAGTCTCCCTAAGGCCAGTCTTGGTTGTTTCACCAAGAGTTCCTTCCAGCTCCTGCCCACCACCCAGTTCCAGCCAATTTTACAATTTTGTATGTTTTGTTCATATGTTATCATAACATCTCACTTTCAGGTACCAAATTCTGTCCCAGTTATCCATTACTTAGAACAAATTACCCCAAAACTTGGAGGCTTAAAACAAGAAAGGATTTATTATATCTCATGATTTTGTGAGTCAGTAATTTGGATAGGGCTCAGTTGGTTCATGCTTCTGCTTTGTATAATATTCCGTGATGCCACTTGGTAGTATTCAGCTGCTGGATGGGATGGTCTGGAGAGTCAGGTTGGCTTTGCACACATTTCTGATGCCTAAATAAGGATGGGTGGATGACTGAGTTCATCTTGGATTTTTGAACACATTACCTATATCTGGCCATTTTAGCATGGACGTCTCAAGGTAGATGGATTGTTTTACATAGCAGCAGCCCAAGGCTCACAGAGAGAGAATGTTCTAAGAGACAAGTTCAAGATGGTGTATTTTAAGACACTGATTAGAAACTGACTCAAGTATATTTCAACTGTATTCTAGTAGTCAAAGCAGCTATAGAACTCTCTCTGGTTATAGATACATTCAGAATCACTTCTCTATGGGAATAGTTTCAAGGAAGTTTTCGTCATCTTAAATTTGCTACACCTTCTATTTCTATTTTCAGTGAACTATAATAAATCAAGACTCTTGAGGTATGGGAAAACTTTTCTTTCAACATATATTTGGAAAACTTGAAGTCTTGAAACTTGTTATCAGTTAGCCATTATTCTATTAGGAAAAAAACTCCTTTTTAAAGAATTAAAGTATACACTAAAAATGATCTAGTCCTGTTTAGACCATGCCTTTAACATTAAAGAAGCAGAAGCTTCCCATTAAATCTCAGTTCTACCCCTTATTAATTTTATTATCCCAGCTGAGTGTCTTGATTTTCTAAATTGCAAAATAGGGTATAGGGAGCTATATCTATGGTATACATACAATTTTGTCTAAACTAGTGGCACTTTGGGAAGTACTAAAAATGAAGAGGCCATGTCTTCTTGGCAAAAAGCTCAAATCTGAGGCTATCTTGGGTAAATGAGAACCCATTTGCCTTTCTATTTCTCAAGGTTCTTGTGATGATCAAAGGAAACTGTATATTAGCAAGCATTCAAATTATAAAATGTGAAATGGAAGTAAGATAGTGGTATTACTTCAAGTGCTTTGGGGGTTATTAGTGAAATCTTCTATTTAGACTTGTAAAATTGTTTCTAAATCTGTTTGAATCACCTCCAGTATTTAACAACACTGAATGTATGCGGCTTTGCCCTAATTGCAGAACAGGCATGATATATTTTAAAAGAACTTCTTTTTATTTAATTCCCAGGGAATTCTGAAGAGAGTTGATCACTACCCAGCTTTGAACAGGAACCTTCCCCACCTATTACAGCTACTTCTGTATCCTTTTAGTTGGACATTTTTCAGACTAAGTAATACAAGGTCCTTTATGTCCTATGTTTCATCTTGTTAACATAGTTTGATATTCATGATAGTTGCTCCTTCATGGTTTTAAATTATAAATATTAGGATAGTTTTCAAGCTGATCACCTATTAAATAAACTTATCTTTTTACTTAAATATAATGAAAATCCTTTGGTATAGCACATACACATTGAAATCATTCTAAAATACACTAGTTTCGAATGGTTTGTCTTAGACAATTTCAATATTCACCCTGAGCTTCCAGGCTCACAATATTGTTTAACACTTTGGGTTTATGTCTTATGAATTCTTACCTAACACTAGGTATAGTTACAGGTTGCTGGTCTTGTTATACTTGGTAATCCAGGGTAACAGGAATCTGGAAGATAAACTCTGAGTAACGTCCAAAATAGAATTTTCTCCAAAATAAAACTGGTGTTCAAAGACAGGGAATTTTTTTCCTTGTGAAAGCTGAGGTAACAGATAGAAGCATAATCACTGGCTAGAACTCAGTTATAGGAGAACTAAGGAACAAGATTAGATCATTCTTAGCAGCAGTCAGGGAGTTAACCCATGAATCTCTATATTCTCATCCCATAAGTCCAAGATCAGACTTTGGTTTGGATTTGTAAAGAGCCTCATCACATAAAAAAAGAGTTGCAATCTCTTCATTCAAAAACAGTGAAATAGGGGTGCCTGGGTGGCTCAATTGTTAAGCATCTGCTTTTGGCTCAGATCATGATCCCAGGGTCCAAGGATCAAGCCCTGCATGGGACTCCCTGCTCTACAGGAAGACTACTTCCCCATCCCCCACATCCCCTGCTTGTATTACCTCTCTTGCTGTCTCTCTCTCTCTCTCTGTCAAATTAATAAATAAAATCTTAAGAAAAAACAAACAAAACAAAAACACAATGAAATACAATTTGAAGTGTGGTCAAACTTGCCAGTTGTGCAGTAGAAAGAAATGATTACTTACAAAATTAAATAAGAACAGCGATGAGAAAGGGTGAGTTAACCTGTTGGAGTTATGTCCACATCCAGAGCAGGTAACATGTCTATCAGAGTGTTTAGTTAGTGTGTGTACATGGATGTAAGGGTCCCAGTGAAGTAGCAGATTAATGAAGTTCAAGAAATGCTATCATATTTAAGCCTGAAATATATACATAGGTGATACTAGAAAACTGCTTCAAGATGATATTTTAAAATCATAACATAAACCCTATTTTTTCAGGGTTTGATACATCCATGTCATTTTAAATTTAATGCCATATTAGTTGAACATTCTCTGGATTAGAAATGCTTAGAAATGTTATTTAATTTATTGCATATTTCCTCTACTTCTATAGTAGGCTTTTATCTTGCTGTACATCTCAAATATTTTCTTGCACATTATGACAAAGTACCAGTGGTGCTTGATTAAGTGACATCAATCTAAATGGAAGAAGTGCCAACCTTGCACATAGTGTCAACAATAGACTTAATAATGCTATGAAATGTGAGTTCCACTATTGTGTTAAGAAAGAGAATTATGAGCACTCTCTTTTCCTCTTTTTTAAAGTATGTCATTACATTTTTAAAAAAGAAACAATAATTAAAGAAACACTCCACAGTGCATGGTTTCATGGCTATATTCAGTAAAGAGTCACTTGTTTTGATAAATTCTTTACCAGTAACTCTGATTATGAGAATCACTTATTTAAAAGTGATTGTAATAGTCATAAGACAGAGTTCATTGTTTTCATTTTGTAGAGGTTGCATTATAGGAAATAAAATAGACTTTCTCTTTCTGCATTTCCTTGTCATTAGATTATTTTATGTCTGCAGTAAATTTGTATATCGCTACATTTTTTTATTATGTAGACTATTCAAAGATGATAAAATGAAAATTCAAAGTCTTCAAAAGTTTTTAAAATAATACTTTAAAAATTCTAGCTGGTAATCTTTGACATTAAGAACATGATTCAAAACAATAGTATTTGTTGAGTTGAATTAAATATATTTTCTTCTTTAAATATAATGTCATTTAACATTTAGTTCAGAGATAATAAAGTCAATGTTATTGTAGCAACAGTGCTTCCTTCAATAAAATTATACATTATACTTGAGTTAGTGCCAATTATAAAAGGCTTTTTGCTTATTGCACATTAAGGATAATAACTATTATTTTTTTTTAAATTTTTATTTTATTTTTTCAGTGTTCCAAAGTTCATTGTGCACCACACCTAGTGCTCCATACAATATGTGCCCTCCTTAATACCCACCACCAGGCTTATCCATTCTCCCACTCGCCTCCCTTCTAAAACCCTCAGTTTGATTCTCAGAGTCCATGATCTCAAATGGTTCATCCCCCCCACTCTGATTTGCTCCAATTCACTTTTCCTTCCCTTCTTTTACTGTCTTCCATGTTATTCCTTATGCTTCACAAGTAAATGAAGCCATATGATAATTGGCTCTCTCTGCTGGACGTATTTCACTCAGCATAATCTCTTCCAGTCTTGGCCATGTTGATACAAAAGTTGGGTATTCATCCTTTCTGATGGCTGCGTAATTTTCCATCATCTCTATGGACCATATCCTTCTTACCATTTGTCTGTTGAAGGGCATCTTGGCTCTTTCCACAGTTTGGCTATTGTGGACATTGCTGCTATGAACATTGGGGTAGAGATGGCCCTTCTTTTCACTGCATCTGTATCTTTGGGGTAAATACCCCATAGTGAAATTGCAGGGTCATGGGGTAGTTCTATTTTTAATTTCTTAAGGAATCTCCACACTGTTTTCCAAAGTGGCTGCACCAACTTGTATTCCCACCAACAGTGTAAGAGGGTTCCCCTTTCTCCACATCACCTCCAACTTGTTTACTTGTTGCTTACTGTCTTGTTAATTTTGGCCATTCTAACTGGTGTAAGGTGGTATCTCAGTATGGTTTTGCTTTGAATCTCCCTGATTGCTAATGATGATGAACATTTTTTCATGTGCCTGTTAGCCATTTGTATGTCTTCTTTGGAAAAGTGTCTGTTCATGTCTTCTGCCCTTTTTTTGATGTGATTATCTGTTTTGTGTGTGTTGAGTTTGAGGAGTTCTTTATAGATCTTGGATATCAGCCCTTTGTAGTGTCATTTGCAAATATCTTCTCCCATTCCTTGGGTTGCCTCATTATTTTGTTGACTGTTTCCTTTGCTGTGCAGAAGCTTTTTATCTTGATGAACAGACACATAGACCAGTGGAACAGAGTAGAGAGTCTACATGTGGACCTGTAACTCTATGGTCAAATAATCTTTGACAAAGCAGGAAAAAAAAAAAGACAGTCTTTTCAATAAATGGTGCTGGGAAAATTGTAGAAAAAATGTAGAAGAATGAAACTCAACCATCCTCTTATACCGTACACAAAGATAAACTCAAAATGGATAAAAGACCTCAATGTGAGGCAGGAATCTATCAAAATCCTAGAGGAGAACATAGGCAGTAACCTCTTTGACATTGGCCACGGCAACTTATTTCAAGACCTGTCTCCAAAGGTAAAGGAAACAAAAGCGAAAATGAACTTTTGGGATTTCATCAAGATAAAACTATTGTTTTAAAGCTGTATTTGGATTGACTATACTATAAGCTGACCGAGTAGTCTTCTAACCATCTTCCAACCCTCTTATCTTTCCTTGAAAACTATCTTACTATGCCTCAAGATAAAAAAGTCCTAAATTTTTAGTTTTTTAGATATTTATATCATGAGTTAAAATGCTTTACATTTGAAGTATTGAGTTACTAACTACATCAATTTTAACTAAAGTTGTTAGTTATCATACACTTCAGTATGCTTTAGATCAAATTCTTGTTTTCTTGACCACACTGTTGAATTTTATCCACCCTTTGCTTTTCTCTTAATGAACTACATAGTCCATATTCATCCATAATATTTGTACTTTTTATTTAACCAGTTTTTATTTTAAAATTGTCTCCATTATTATGAACATTATTATTTCTCCATTAATGTATGTCTAGATAAAGTGGCTTTTATTTGGCCAATTTTAATTTTACCCATTATATCAGTTACAATGCAGAGTTAATGCTACTATTTTACAAATTTGTTAAAATACTCCTCTGTAAAACTAAGATGTCCATTGGGATAGAGTGGTCAGAGCATAGGATAGTAAAAGGACACAAGAGTAAAAGGATCATTTTCCTTCTCTACTACTAATATTATCTGTGGGACTTTGGGCATTTTATTTAATATGTCTGAAGTTTAGTGGATATATTTTTAGAATGAGGAAACTAATATTTATCTGCTTGAAAGAAAGAAATTCTCTTGAGGTACATTCTCCCCCCCACTTCCACCCACTCAAGCCATATTCTTATTCCAAGATCTCAGATTCCATGATTATTGATTTCCTTCTTGGTTTGGAGCATTTGGATTCTTAGTGCTTATTGGTAGACTCAAGATTATGCCTATAAGCCTTTTGGTAGCTAATCTTTATCTCGAAAAGTTTGGTCATTGGTCTCTATTGTTTCTAGTGCTGTTTGTATTTATGGCATGTTTATATTACACTTGAGGTAAAATTGTTGGGATGTGGTCAGGAATCATTGCAAAAAAAGAAGAGAAAACAAGGAAACCATGTATGAGCAGAGGGTCAAAACAATACAAAGAGAAGAACCTATGAGGCACATATTAAATGAGGAGGTTTGAAAGTATGTTAGATCTATGACACTATCAGAAAAAAATTTCTTTAAATTGGAATCAACTCTCTCAACCCTTAGCCTGCTTCCTTGAATTATTTGGTGGGAAAGAGGGGGAGGTGCAGAAAGTGATAATACCTGCTCTAAGGAATGGATATGAATCTTGTCCAGAATATTAAAGATTATCTTTTATTCCATTGTACAGATAATATTTTAAAATAATTGATAAATTAATGATTAGTGCTGACCACTGTAGAACATGGTGCCCTAAACTGTTGGTTCACAGGGAACCACTGATGGTGTCTCTGTGACCTCCTATCAACTATACTTTATACATGTGAAATTCTTAAGTTTCATGGATATCCATGTAATCATCACTTTTTAAAAAAAATTAGGTCTTTTGTGTTTGTGTGTACTCAATGTTACTTAAGGAAAGGGTATTGGGTATTATAAATAGATCTTAGCACTTAATATTTTGCATGAATACATCAATTGAAATTTGTGTTATGTTTACATGTAACATTTTGCCTAAATAGTACTTTTCAGCAAAGTGTATATTGTTGAGTAGAACTACATTCAATAACATTTTACCATACTTCAAGTAGTCTCAAGAGTCTTGTAGAGACACAGAACCCTAGAATGCCTGGGGACAAGACAGGGAATATATAATATTAAAAAAAAAATGTTGTGAATGAGTGAGGCCTTACCAGGAAAATAATGAAATGATATTCCAAGGAAGGAAAAATTACTTGAGCAAAGGCTGGGAAATGAGGGCAGAGTGCGGTCATGGTATGTCATACTAAAAAGTTGGAGAATGGGAGAGAGACAGATCATGGGGCTGGAAATTGAGTGTCAAGTATTTAGCAACATTAACTAGGAAATGTCAATAATCCATCAGTGGCAAATGTCTTAGGAAAGATAAAAAAACAGTGTAACTTTCCTCAATATAATCTTACACTTAGATATCACATATTTTACATTTAGATACCTTATCTAAAATATAACTCATACTCAAAAAATAAAATAGAATATATACTCAATGGATTAATAGCACATTTAATAATAATTACATTTTCTATGCTGGACTTTTTTTTTAAATGTGAATCCGCTGTTTATACAACCAAGACTTGAAAGAATTTGTGGTTTTTGTTTATATATAAGTCAAAGGAATTTTTTTACATAATATGGGAATTTTTAGTATCTCTTTAGTATCTTACTCTCAGAGCAAACTCATTAATAGAAACTATGGATAATCCATTAAATGAGAGCAAAACTATGTACTATTTTAATATATTGGTTTTAATGCAATTAAAATATCATTACTTCCACCTTTCACAATGTTTTTACATATGAATTTGTCTGGTGCCTAATGGAAAAAGTAATCATGTTAAGCTAATTTGGTGCTCAAAATTTTTTCAACATATTTTGAAACAGTAGGTAATATACTTTGTCTTAAATAGTCCAAATGTAAATAATTAATATTCAACAACTTCTCTCAATAAAAAATTTTTAAGTGACATATTTTAGTTCAGTATTCATATTATATTACTTGATATGTCATAATTCTTGTAAGTTAATGGCTGCATTCAGAAATGATATCTCTCCAAACAGCTTCCAAAACCATTCAGATAAAAATAACATTACCGGTAGCCTATGCCTAGTAATAACTAGTAGACAAAGATTCCACAAACTACAATTCACACTGGATGAGGAAATAAATGTTTAAAAAAAGCAGAAGCAGACTCTTGACCTTTCGAGAAAATAAGAAATCAATAACGATGGAAGAGAAGAAAGACGAGTGAGAAGTGATCTTCGAGGGGACAATACTCTGATCACATCAAGTAGGGTCTAACCTTTGTAGAAGAGAGGGAAATGTTGTGAAGAAGTCTGGTTACTGGTAGATTAAATTAAAGGGAGGCACTGGGAAAGCATATGCCAGAGGAAACAGCAATCTTAGGAAGATACTACATCCAAGAGTAAGGGCAGCAGTATAGATGTGGGAAGTATCCATTTGAGGCTTGGTTGTAAAAGAAGAAAAAGCATTTGAAGCTAAAGAGCCAAGGAAACAAGGAAATGTTCTAGTATGAATTAGAATAATTGCAAATATAAAAGGCAATGAAATTCGAAATAGAAACATCAGAATCTTAAGAGTGCTGACTGAACTAAAATAAATTGAAGAAAAAGACAGTCATATAAGTAGTAAGGTGGTAAATTAATTACAAGATGTCCATGGGAAATTATAGATATTGTTAATAATAAAAGATACAGAAAGTAAGAATAAAAAAAGCCATAAGAATAAAACAATAAATACAGGATAAGATTAGAGGAAAAAGTATTAATATAATTGGAGTCCAAGAAAAACAAAAACAAGACAACAGAACAGAACTGATATTTAAAATGACAATCTAAGAAAACTTTCCTGAAATAAAGAAAGACTTGATTTTATATAGAGAAAAAGTTCTCCATCTACTGGCAAAAATTTACTTTGAAATATATTCTAGTAAAAATACTGGACTTTAATGATTAAAAAAAAAAAAAAAAAACTCCTCCAGGCTTTAAGATTGAAAAAAAGAAGAAGCAAGCTACTTAAAAAGGAAAGGAAACTAACTTGGCATTGGAATTCTTGATGGCAACATATAAATCAAGAATAGTGGAGAAATGTTTTTAAGAAACTCAAGGATAGAATGACAAGGACTTTAAATCCAGTCAAGCTGTTCTTCTAAAAATTAGGCTACAACAAAAACAGTTTAACACTGTAAGAACTCAAAAACTCTATACCTTCAAGCTCTCCTCTAAAAAACTACTGTGGAGCAAATATTATCTCACCTCTTGGTGCTAGGGGAATTTTTGACAGACTGATAATGAAAATTGAAAACATTTAGGTAGATTTAAGTATGGAATAAGAGCATGTGATTTTTATATGTTTGTGACAAAGCTGAAACAATGCAACTAAAAAGAAAAGAAGGGAGAAAGTGTCATAAAGGAAAAGCCAATGAAATGTCATGTAATTATCATTTTGGACTAAAAAAATATTACTTTAAGCTGAGAAAATGAATCAGAGACACTTAAGTAAGGAAAAGGAGGGCTAAGGAGAATATACAAAAGTATTAGTATAAAAGTAATCATTAGGAAAATTATATATCTTCCTATCAAAACAGTGGAAAAATGAGCAAGGAAAATAGAAAACATGTGTAAAACACCATAATTATAATGTAATTAATTATACATATGTCTGTATATCAATCTATCCGACAGAGTTGAGACCAAATATATCAGTCATATCAACATATCTAAACAAGATTAATTGCTTACTGAAAAAGAAGCCTTTTTAAAACTGGCTTGCAAAGAAAAACCCAACTAACGCTATGTGCAAGTTAATACATGAAACAGGTGACTCAGAAAGACTAAAAATAAATAGTGTTGGTGAAGCTATACCATGTGTATTCCACACTTCTGTGCACTGTTCTAATTTTTAAGTTCTCTTCTGACTTCAGACACTGCTGTGGCTACTGGTTCCAAGTAGACTTTGCAATTGTATGAACTTGACAGTGCCTCAACTTGAACCTATGCCATCTACCTCACTTTTAGCAGGAGGGCTGATGTGATGTGATGACTCAAGGAAACCTGCTCAGCAGTCATGGACAACCAAGAAATGTAAAAAAGAAAAAAAAAATAGTACCCATGGAGCTACCCTTGAATAAAGAAGAGTGGGTGTCTGTGGCTAAATGATTCTGCCTTTCATCCCTTGGATCAGTGAATGGTTATGAGATGCATTTCATAGGGCTGCACAGATAGTGCTGCAGGGTTCGGACTCAGGTGTTTGTGACTACAGCCAGTCTGGTAAGCCCCAGTAATTTGATTTTATTGGCTTTATTTCCATCCTTCCTTATTTCACCCACCCCTGGCTTCAGCTCTTTGGGAGTGGTCCCCATAGGATAAGGTTGTGGTCTAAGCCACCCGTCAAATACAAACAAAAACAGAGCAAAGCAGGGATTCCAGTTTTTGTATCTGACAAGCTTGAGCTCAAGATTCAAAGTAATAAACGAGGCATGACAGGCTTTTTATAGAACTAGAAGCTACATAATACATATAGAGGACATAGGAGCTTTCATAATACATAGGTAACCATTATAGATATATGTGTGCCAAATGAGACAGGCTCTTACAGAATGTGCAGAGAGACACTGTACCAATATCCGTTTTTATAGGTGCCACTTGTAGCCCATTTAAGTGTAAAAAAATACATAAACCTACAGAAGACTTAAAGTATGAAATTAGTACGGCAATGAACTTTTAAAATTAATTTAATTTTAAGAATATATGTTAAAGTTGGGAACCTGGAAATTGAGAAAACACCATCTTTTCAAGTGCACAAGAATCTCGACTATATACCAACTCCGACTACATACCAAAGAAAGAAAAACCATTCACTAAATGCCACAAAGAAAAAGAATATGTGGTCAAATGCAGTAAATATAGGCATTTAATGACAAAAGTTTTTAAAAGGCTCATCTTATCCAGAAATTTATAAACTCCCTATTAAACAAGTCTTGGGTCAAAGGGGAGAGCATAAACACCCCAAAACCATAATAACAGAAATAGTACATAACAGATTCCCAGATTCTCTGGGATATCAGTAAAGGAATGATCAGAGGAATTAAATAATTAGGTCAATAAAAATGAAAGCCAAGGGCTTGTGGTTTCCCATTGACATAGGAGTTTTGAAAGTTGCTTCTCTGTCCTCACAAGTAAAAAGCTGCACAGTTTGAAAAATCACCATCTCTTGTATCAGTAAGAGAGGAGAGGTTGCAGGAAACACTGCTGCCCCCCCTCCCCCACCAGTTGGAGAGATAGGTAGGTGAACCCACCCTACCGGGCCACTGCTTCCACTCAAGAGTAGAAAGACCTGTAGAGACTAGGGCCCGGCCAGGAAAACCTGGCGGGTAATGGGTGAACTGCTGAGGGCTCAGCATGAATTCTGAGGCTTACAAACTCCAGGAAGACCTAGTCATGGGGTGGAAGAGGAGAGGCACATTATTGTGAGATTTACCTCTGGGAGCTGATCAAGTTTGCCTGGTAAATATGAGAACAAATCCCCTCAGGCTGCCCTCAGGGGGAAGGAAAAGGAGCCATTTTGAAATGCACCAGAGCACTCCCTCCTTCAGAACAAAGCTTGCCCTCAGGGGAAACTAGTTAACCAAAGCCTGACCTGCTAGGGTATCCTCAGAGCCTATCTGACCTGCTAGAAGGGAAATAACCATCTCCAGCCTGTCCTGGCCACCCCGTAACATCAAAAAGTAGGCGACTGCGTGCGGGGAGGAAGTGAGAAGCACTTGGGAGGAAACTGAGGCATGAGGCCCGCTGGGGCAAAATGTGGCTATTTGTGTAAAGAAGCCTGAGCGGCACAGACGGTAGCAAGAGGTCGTGCATAGGCAGGAGGACGTTTTAAAGAAGGAAGTGCCTGTGGAAGGAATAGTTCCCTTCATCCCAGTTTGTCACACTGTTCAGAAGTCTGCAGAGGTTTGTAATTGAAAGTGTATAATAAGAGTAATAATAATAATAATGATTGAGTTAACCTTTATTAAGCCCTACTGTATACTAAACATTTTGAGAAGTAAGAAATGCTAGGCTCAGCACCTCTAGCGCGATTCTCTGTGGCACAGTCCCTTCTCTCAAAATTCATCTGGGCTCTGCTGTAACAGAAGCCCAAGCAGAGAGCCCTCGGGGGGCTATGATCTCCCTCCTGGTCAGTGATAAGTGGGGGGGCACCCTGTGGCCCACCTCCCATCTGTGTCCGAAGTCCGAAGAGGAGCAGAGAGCTCAGGAGGTATATTGTACATGCCCTTTTCATTAGCATTCAGTTTTGGTCTGTTGCTTATGATGAGATAGGACAAGCATTTTCAGGGTGCTCCATTAAATTTCTTCCTAACGCCTGAATCTCTTTATGATAGTGGGAAGATAAGATGCCCTTGTCCTCCATGTCCTTTTATTATTCACTCTAACCTGGTTCTCGAGTGTCTCCATTCACCCATTCTGAAGCCTTCTTTTCCTAATCTTTGTAGATTATTTCTCCATTTTTTGAAGACCGGGCAGTTGGCTCTTAAATGTTTCCTGCGGTCCTTTCATTTCACTGAATTTTAAATATTTCAGCCAATTTGAAGAGTTCATAATGATGAATAAGATTAAGCTTGGAGCTTAACCTTTTGAAACTGGGTGACGCGTTAACTCGGCTGGAACGCTGGTTAATTTAACAGCAGGAGTTGAATTAACTTGTCACAGCTCTGCCATTGTTAAATTTCCTGCTCCTGATCCTTGTCCCCATCTCACAGAGCTTGGTTGTCCTGGGACCAGGGGATGAGCCGGGGTGAAGAATAAAGATGGGAGCGGGAAAAGGAAGGTGGCATGGGTTGTGGGGACGGTAGCAGGGTGACCAGAAATGTCCAGGCGAGGAATTCATTTCTGTTGGGGAAGACCAGAAGAAAACAGCACAGAGGGGAGCTTAAGAAAATACAGGGCAGGGGAAGGGAGGCATGGGAGGGTGCTCAGGGAGGAACGGAGGGAGCATGAGAAGGATGTTAAGAGGATGCAATGCATGATGAGGTTTGACTCTCTTGGAAATGCCTTGTGCCTGGCGCATCAGAATAGTGGCAGTCCGGCAACAAGAAGGAAATGACCTGCTTAAAAGTACCCCTCGCATGAGGCAGGAATGAAAATGTTGAACCACAGGAATAATTACAGAGACGATCTCAGCGCCCAGAGAGAAATTCTCCTAAATTTGGTTCAGCAAAATCTTGATTTGGCATATTTGTAGATCACTGTCAAACATTTTGGCTGAAATGAAAACAGCACAGCTGCGGTTCCCTCAAACACCCAGGCATTGCTGGGCTGGAAGGCTCTGTGCATGTACAGCGTGCTTACCCCGTGATTAACCCTCAGATATGCATTATCTCAGGTTTGCCATTTTTCCTCGGACAGGAAGCTTTGTGCGGTAGAGTAAATGCTCAGCCTTCTGGGCAGAGGCCTAATGACACCTGAAACGCAGGCAAAATAACCAGTCTGCTTCTAAGCACCAGCCACTTTGAGGCCCATCAATAGGGATCACCAGGAGCCGGTCTTCCTTCCAATTGTTTCAGGAGTGCCTTAACGTAACACCGAAAGGACATTTTCTTTTCTATTTGTATGATTTTTGTTTCGGGGCTGACGTTTTTCTATGGGTGCTCTAACAGGTTTTCAATTTCCAAGGTAGTTGCCTGAAAAGGCTGTTGGCCGTTCAGGAGCCTAACCAGCGCTCAGTAGCCGGATCTGAAGCGGATTACTAAGGATTCCAAGGCCTTTTGCTTCTGTCCAAAATTACTTTAAAGTCTAGCTAACAGATGGCGGGGCTGTGTCTGATGGATCAAGAGAGTGAGGCAAGTGGAGAAAAGGTGAAAGGGATAAGTAGGAGATAGAGGACAAAAGGAAGGTAAAAAAAAAAAAAAAGTGTGATAAGAGAGGAAAAGAATGAAGAATTTCTTGTTTAGTTTCAGTAGAGAAACCACACTCTGAAGGCATTTTAAATTCACCAATTGCTGTTAAAAGACGCAGAGAAAGTTTTAAATTCAGGTGGCTGGAAAGCAATGCACTAAAAAGTAAACATAATCAGAGATTTGGTCTATCAGTGGGTGAGGTGAAACTTTGCTCCTACTGTGAGCAGTTCGCTGAATACATGCTTTTTGCTTCAGAGGGTCTGAGCAGAGGTACCATTGCTGGTGAAGACTGGACACAATTTGGGGATATACATTTTGGTAATAGCTTGTCCTGTTATAGTGGTAGCTGCATGTTTCCTTTCTCTATGGAAGTCAAATAAAAAAAAATTTTTTTCCAGCATCCAGTATGTTTCATAATAAAATAAAGTCTAATATGAAGTGGATTTTTCTTGGTTTCTCCAGCATAAGAATTTAGTTCTAAGGGATCCTCGAGTTATTTGGTGTCTAGATAATGAACTCCAGGGGCAGCGCTTTGTAGAAACAATAATGCCATTCTTGAACATCATGCTTCTTAACATTACTTGGCACACCTGAGTTGGATTGGACGAGCATTTCTGTTAGAAAATGACAATAAAGTAAAAAAAATTCAAATAAAAATGAATGGCACGAAAATTTCCACTGTCTTCAATGAATAAAATAATGATTTCCAAACTGCGTTTCATGGAATATTGGGTGGAATGAAACTCCATGAAAAAGGTATTTCATGACCTTGTAACTCTATGTCTCCAGGTGGGAGAGTCTCCCAAGGGAGTTCCCCAAATGTATTGACCTTGGAATCATTTTTTTCTCAGAATACCAATCATTACATTTTAGAACAGAACTCTTCTGCCTGAGAGTATTATAGTCATTCCTTCCCTGGGTTTTCATGGACACGTTCAGAAACAGCCTACCTGTAGCTCTATTCAGAGACAGCTGAGAATTTGGCATTCCCAGTGATGATTTAATGTTATTGGTTTGACCTAAGAAATACTGAGCTTTCTATAGCATGCTAGCTTGGGTAGTGCTTTTAGTTTGTTGTGACTTCTGTTTGCAGTAGATGGTGCCCCAGGAACTTGGGGTATACAAATAAAAGAGGTGCCAAGAAGTCAACATCAGGGAAACCAACTCTCCAAGTTTCAAGGTTTCCGCATGCCGAGATTGTATATTTTGTAGCCTCAGAGAGGGGGGGACGCGGGCTGCTCTGCTGTGTCCTAACAGGATATCTGTACTCCTAGTCAGATGGCCATCCAGGCACCTCAGTGCTTCCTTATGGGCCTGTAATTTCTATTATGGCTTTCGACTCTCATCTTTCAGCATATTTTCATTTATTGTTTTTAGCTACAATCAGGCCAGTAATAGGAGAGCAATTTTAGGGAGTGAATGTGCAGATAAAATATGTAGACCCTGGCCATAGTGAGTTCTACTTAGCCACACCTCATATTTCAGTTCACAGAAATGTGTGTGGGGGTTGACATAAGTACTCCCTGTTGTGTTATTGCTTATGGCTCAGTAGCCCTTTGAGAAGACTGGAGAAAAAAGGACTGCAGTGAGCGGGTGTTGTCGAAATGGCAAACTAGAGAGGGTGCCTACAAGCACCCGAGAGAGTTTTATGTTTCTTAACAAATGTTTTCTTGATGTTACCCTCAAATCCCACCTGTGTTTCCTTCTCTCGCCATCCACATCAGTCGCCTCTTTGCTTTTCAGACTTCCTTTTGAGGCATCAATGAACCTAAAGGAAACCAGCATGGTGGGAATTTCACGACAACTTGCAGCACATCGCTTTCTTGGCAGCAAGGCGACTAAATGGCATTCAGACTCTCACTGCAGGGCCACAGCTGATCAATAATTTCCAGGAGCCCCTTCTGACTGTGTCAGAAGCAAAACCAAGGAATGTGACTAGGCCAGTTAGAAATAGCACCCTGACAGGAAAATTCCAGAGCAGTCAAAAGATAAATTGTAACATTTGGTTATATTACTATGTGTTAAGGCTCTTTCTTGACAGGAGACATTTGGTTCCCATTTTAAGGCTGCAGAGGGCTTTAACTAAGCATAGAGATATGAGTGTTACAAAAGAGTGTTTCAAACAGCTACGTTAAGAAATTGAGGTTGTCAAACCTCCCCTTGTGATTTTAAGATGAGAAATGATCATCCAGGTATATACTAAAAGGTTCCATTAGAAGACTATTTTAAATGCCGTTACCCTGGTAAAGCCTCCCCTAATGAAATGGAAATAATGTTATGATTTTGAAGCTATTTTTTCTTACTTTTCTGTCAGGAAACTCTCTCATCTGGCAATATAGGACATATATTTTTCTCAGCTTATTATTTTTTCTTTGTGGTAGTAGTATGTATAGCTACGTAGATAGCTGCTGTATGATAAACTAGGAATTCCAACTTTTAAAAATATTAAATATACAATGCCTGCTCAGAATAATGCTAAATATTAGATTATTTGATAGGTGTTCTTCAGTGATGAAGAAAACAAAAAATTCACTCTTTTCTTTTGTATTGTGCATGTAGAGAGTAGAAGACCCAGGCTATTATGAACATCATTGCCATCACCGCTTTTTATTGATGGTGGCATGTAGAATACAAAGTGCCTGGGGATAAGAAAAAGGCAACTCAATTCTTGGACTCCTTAACCACTTTTATAAATTAGTCAACTGAAGGTCAGACTCGTTGAGTAGTCCTGTAGGTCGTTAATGGTCAATGTGGTATTTGGAAGATCTCCCAGACTCTAAGGCTTTTCCTCATTATTTAATACAGGACTGCATCCTGGTCAATGACAAAAGGTTAGTGTTCATGGGTATTTATGCGGCTTTCAGCTTCAATTATTCCATCTGTAAAATGGCAATAATGTTATATTTATTGCATACATTTCAAAACTCTTGTAAAGAAAAGAGATCATTGATATACAGAAATTAATATAGGCTCTTAGTTAATGCATTAAAGATAGTTAATGGTATTCAGCATCGTCATCATCATCACCATCATCTTCATCATCCAATTGCAAAGTGACTTGTAGAGTTAGGGAGGGTAATCACCTTTCTTAGGGGGCTGAGGTTAATATCGATCAGCATTTTGAAAGGGCCACACCTGGAAGAGTAGGGAAAAAACTGTTCAAGTTTGCATGCAATATTTTTGCCATAACTTGGAGGCAGTAATATTTTAATTCAGTTTTGTGGAAGATCTCCTTTTTTCTTTCCTTAAGTTTTTATTTAAGTTCTAGTCAGTTAACATACAATGTAATATTAGTTTCAGATGTGAAATTTAGTGATTCATCACTCCCATAAAACATCGAGCGAGTAGGACTGAAATGGACAGAGTCAAGAGGAGGAGTGGGGTATGCGTGGCAGGGCAATGGTGGTGATGGCAATAAAAGAGTATTCAGTTATTCAAGAAAACATTAATGAACGTTGTTTTATGTCAATCAAAATACCATATACTAGACTTATAAGCTATATAAACAATGATGTCTGAATTCAAGGAGCTTGTACTTTAATGAGGCATCAAAAAATGAACCACTAACTCATATTCATTTCAAAAAATGAACATGGCAAGTGTTGTAAAAAAGAGATGTGTACAAGGTATAGTGATGGCAATGAGCAAGAAAAAGCTAACTTTCGTGAGAAGACCGGGAAAGTCTTTTCTAAAGGATGCTGCTTAAAATTATGCTTTCTTTTGGGACTATAGTTTGAATTTCAGCGGGTGTATGGCTTCAAGAGCTGACCAGAGTAGTGAAAGGGCTCAATCAAAATCCTTGACAAAAAAAACATTCCTTTACCTATAGGATGGAGCAGAGAGTGTGAGGAGGCAGAAATATCTGAAAAAATGCTGTTTTATATTACATACGTAAAGGATAGAATCTGACCATGGATGGATTTGGAAGAATTAATGGATCATGGACTCAGTGTCAGAGGCAAAAGAAGAGACTGGAAAATACGAGATTATATTTACAAGCTTGAACATTGTCAGAGATAATCGTGCCTTTGATATACACACAGAAAGATGAAGAGCCATACAAAATGTCAGCTTGAGTGGGAGTTAATTATCTAGCATGGAGAGAATTTCAAGAAGGTGTCAACCAATGGAGCTACTGGGAAAATTGAATAGCATATAAGCATTTTCTGAATGAGGTCTATTTCATTTTGTACAGTGGCCACAAACCACAAAGATACAATGGATACATCTCCTTTTTGAGCTTGTCAAGAGCAGAGAAATAAAAATAAAAAGAATTTCATAACAACATCCTGATATATTTTATATTATATATATATATATATATATATATATATATATACACACACACACACATATATATATGTGTGTGTCATATATATATGTGTGTGTGTTAAACAGCTTAACAATAACCCACAACCCTTGGACCAACTAAAAATAAATAATATATATATGTATACACACACACATACACACACACACACACTTATTTCAGAGCTCAGAGTGATTTTGAGATTATGCTCTGCTTCATTCTCCTTGATTAGCATCAGTAAGTGAACTCATTCTTTTTGTCAGTAAATCTTCAAAATAACACTTTTTTTTTGTTTCTTTCAGTAAGAATGTTTGAAAACAGGAAAGTAGTTTTAATTGTATGGAAAATAATGTATCTTCACCACAGTCATGGTGATTGTTACTCTCGTCCTGACAGTATAGATTTCATAGCTGTGGTCTGATATGTGCTTCTCTGCTATGTTCCATTCTGACTTTTGAATAAAGAAAAGCATGTCACATTTGCTTTTCTATGTTGTGCAAATTTTCTGGTTTTCCTAGGTGTTACATATGATAATTATTAATATATCATTTTTTTTTATCCCCTGTTACTTGGAAGGAAAAATCTTCCTGAAATAACACGAAGTGAAAACCCAGGTGAGTAAACAAAGATCTGAGAAATCTTTGTTTTAAAATCTACATTTTTTTTTTCAGTGAAGGGGGATGGTATGCACAATAGATTTTACCTTTCATGTAACTAGCGTCAGTCTTTACCAGACTTGCCTTAATGACAGAGATCAAAATTTTAAATTGTTGAGATGAATTTTTATAGGAAATTTGGAAGACATAGGCCAAGTGGACATTACTTGAGGGCAGAGATGCGTAACAAAATTGAGGGTCAGCGTCGTGAAAGAGAATCCTGGGAAATTCGCGTTTGTTACTTGCACATTGAGATGACTCCAAATTCCAAGAGGATAGGTAGGAATAGTATAGTTTACTGATTAAGAACATGGACTTACCATCAAACAGAACTGAATTCAAATCCTGTCTCCCAGCAAGTTTTGGAATTGTGTACAGTTATTTATCTTCACTGAGTTTCAGTTCCATCCTCTAGGACGGGGATGAGGACGAAGTGAAGATAAACACATTATGTTGCAAAGTGCTCAGCATGGTGCCTGACATAGTAATTGATCAAAAATGATGCTGGCATTAGAACTGTACATTTCTTTCTCCAGAGATAACTTTGAGAGTTCAAGGCAAAAGAAACATGTTAGGTATTCGTAGGCGAAGAATTTATTGCTCCTCAGTTCTCCTCTTTTATACTACTAGAGAAGTACATAGGCCTGGACATTGCCTTTGACCAACTCATAGCAGTGTTCTGCCCACTCCCTTCTAGACTCCCTACAAACTGGTCCTGACTACTCAGACACCCAGGACTTCTCCTTGAGGGCAGGACTTCCTGTCCTGGGCATTTTTTTGGGTAGTTATTGAGCAGTCTGGCCTGAGACTCTGTCCCGGTAGCTCTTTCATGTGTGGCTTTGTCTGCCCCATTAACCTTCAGTTTTGTTTTGTTTTGTTTTTCCTCTCTTCTATCTTAGCTCCTTGAGAAATGGAGAGCAAGAGTCAACTAAGAACTGATACGGGGCACCTGACTATGCCTCCCCCTGAGTGGACTGAAGAGTTTACTTAACTGAGCAGAAGTTCCAAATAGTGCCTGCCAATTTTTTATTTTTATTTCTTTTAAATCTCCAGGGCACTCATTTTGGGGGATGGAGTAGATTCCTCTTAGACTTAGGGCAATTGTTAAACAAACAGATTTCTTGTCCCACTTTATAATTCCAGCCATGCAGGAGGAGAATTCTTTTTCTCTTAGCATAGGCCTTAGGTGCCACCATTACCTGAGGCCATTACTTGAGGTCATGACCTAATGCCAATAAGCAACTCGTGTCGGAGCAATTGACGTTAGTGACTGCCCCCTCAACGCTTCTGAGAGCATTGCATCTGGTGACTTCGTCTCTCTCCATTTGAACTAGACAGGGATCAGATATGTTGGTGTAATACAGGGTCACCTTAGAACCCTTTCCATTTAGAGTACTCTAAACATGGAACGTATTTTTTATAGAGACTCCAAAGAAGTACCAGGTTGCCAAGACCTGATTTGAAAAGAACTAAATTTTCAGAAACTTGGAACAAGCTTCTAGAACTGGTTTTTCAGGGATATTCAGGGTCAATTCAGAGTCTTCAAGTGATTTACACCGAAGAGCAGAAAATAGCAGTCTCTTCTATTTGGAATTTGTCATTTTGTCACTTGTATTAGTTAGAGTACTAAAGGGAATCAAACTCAAAAAATGTTATCATCATGACAAAATGAATTAATGTTTCTTTTAGAGCTAGTGAGCCACTTAACGCCTTTTCAGATTTGGCTCGTTAAGAAAGAAAAAACACAGCTTGTTTTGTAATAACTTTCTAGATTTTACATTTCTTTTCTCCTTTGAGGAATAGAGAATGTAATACTGATATGGCAGTCATTTGAAATTAATTTCAAAAGCCTACTCACTTTACTACATAAGATCAAAGTCTACATTTTTCTGACATTCTTTTAATACTAATTACCACTGTAGTGTAATTGACTTCCATCTGGGAAAGGAGATATATATATATATATGTATATACACACACACATGTGTATATATCATATGTGTGTGCTTGATATACACACACATATAACATATATACCTATATACACACCTGCACATGCACACATAAGCATGCAATGCTGTTTTGTACACACATGTATATATTTGTGTGTGTGTACATATATACACACATACATACACTTGTATATCCATAATAGGCTAAAATAAAGGCAATGAAATAAATGGGTTTTAAAATTCTTAATTGACTTATTAGGATATATTAAAGGTGTTTTACAAAATAAAACAGTAAAAAAATAAATAAAATAAAAAATACAACACTATAGAAACCAAGCAGGAAGGCAAGTTAAAGATTTTGTGGAACAAATGTTATTCAAGACACCTGGCAACTCTGTAAGACCATTCTGAAATGTAGAAGCAGAAACAAGCCATTTTCCCAGCTTTCTTGCTCTCTCTTTTTCTTCACGTTTTATAAAACTGCAGTTTTATTGCTAGATAATATGGTAAAAAAGATTCATTGTAAGGGTTACCTAACAACGTTGGTGGTGTTGATGAATAGTTGCAATTAATACATTCCCTTAATTAGTCTGATACCCAGAAGATGCACCTGGCAGGTCATTTTAATACTACAATTGATTTATAGCTGCTAGAAATGATTTTACCAGCTATCTTCAGAGAGTACAATTAGAGTGGATTTCATTTTTTTATGCATTTTCACTGAGGAATAAACATAAAAGGTCTATGTAATTCAGAACAAAGCAGCCATAATGTACTAATGGTTTATGGATTTTATTAATATTCAGCTAACATTAGAGGCAATTTTAGGGGAGAGCAACCTATTTTCTTTATGAAGTATTCAGTTTTTTAGTGTCTGAGTGCTTTGTTTAAAAAATAAACCTTGATATTTTCTGATGAGTTGCTTTTATTTCTTATAGGAAAAATGTATGTTATACCATGGAAAAAGAAAATAAAAATTTTAAGTGCTATTTATTAATTGCATGCAGATGCATTTCTATACTGTATATTTACTTTTTAAATACATGTAAATTTAAAAATAAGTCATTAGGCATTCATGTGATTTAAATAGTGCTTCCATTAATATAATTGTTGAGCTAATGGATGAACTCTATTAGTAATGAAGGGAGTTGCACTTCGTGGTTGAACAGGTAACAGAATATTTTAAGAACCTGATTACATATCTGGCTTTTAATTCTCTCTTTATCTGGGATATTAATTTTGCTAATTGGAAATCTTTGTCTTTCCCTCTCATCATCCATAACAGAGGACCACTTTCCTTGTTTAGTTTAAGACAGCAGGACAATGAGAAATCAGTTCCACAGATAAAGTCAATAGTCCTATGAAAAGTATTAATATTTAAATACACTGTTCCTACGTCTAAAAGGAGCTCTACCTTAAAAAAAAAATGCTTTTATCAAAGGGTCAGGGAACCTTTGTTAGCTCTAGGAAAATTTATGTTTAAAAATCCATATTTATTTAAAATTTGTCCTATGACTCTTTCGTGAGGGCCTACTACGGGCAAGACACGAAGCTTAGGAGAGCTGTGGATTCAAGAGGAAGAAAACAAAATGTTTCTGCCAACATGTTATTGCAATCCAGTGGAGAAGAGCAGGAAGATGCATCAACCAACCGTTGCACGACTGCAAAGTCTACCGTATTGTAAGCCATTGAATCCCACGAAGGAGGACTGTGGAGCCTGCATGAGGATATTCTGGTGAGGCCTGGCAGCTGCTGCATTTCTGTGTTATAGATTCTAAACCTGACATTGACAGACTGGTCCAAACCACAGAGGAATGCATCCCAGAACCCAGAATGCCCCCTAATAACATCTCTCCTCCATCAACAGTGGGACCTCCGTCTTCTGTCTTCTGAACTCCCATCAGTAGCTGGATTTGACTTTTTTGTTTGGTGTTGTTTTTAGTAGTTGGTAATAGATTGTAAAGTCATCCAGTCTCTGGTCCAGGTTTCCCTTCCACTAACGCCACACATGACAAAGACAGCCCGCTACGCTTAGCAGCAGAGTTTAGGGGCAGATATTCTAATTCTTTGGAAGCTGATCATCCACACAGAGTATAACTTATCAAATCTAATACATGTATTTTTAAAATAAAACTTTCCCAGTCACACCATTCTGGGTCACTGAGGATTACTTCAAATTAGTATTAATTAACTAGTCTAGAATCATTAAGACAACATGGTCTCTCAAGACACTCTAAGGCCTTTGATTCTGTACCTTTCTCTGTGAAACTACAAGGTTTTTTTTTTTTTTTAAATCTATGCTTATTTACCAAACAGCACAGCTACCCATAAAGGTCCTGGGACTCCCTGGAGAATGTCCCAACGCCAGTAGGAAATGACATGATGGCTTCCTCTGGGATTAGAGGGCCACAGGATCTGGAAGTTTCCAGGTATTGGCAGCAGAGACATTTTCTCTGTGAAGATTCTGGCATGGCCGGCAGAGGGTTAAATTATGAAGCCTGTTGGCTCCTGGTGCCTGCTAAGCCCTTTACCACTACTTCTGTGGCTATACTGAAGGAGTCAGTTAGCATTCCTAAATTATAGGATTGGGACTTCAAGAGGTCATTTTGCCCATCCCCCTGCTTCTGGGCAGGACAGTACTTAATTATCTTGGCTCACAGAGCTCTCTCTGAAACCAATTGATGCATAGATACAATCATTTGCCTCAGGGGAACATGATGCTATGCAGATAGGTTGTTTTTGTTTATTTCTGTTTTTGGCGAATGAACATTTAAAAGGGAAATTCTCTCCCACTTGATTTTGTTCGCAATGTGGTCTAAATTATATTCTGCTCTGGTTCTCATGCTGCAGGAGGTTTTTAATGCCGAACAGGATCACTGACAGCCATCTGTGCCTGGCCCCAGGCATGGGCTCTCCTAGGATATGTCTACACTCACCTGTCGGCACCACCGGTTTAGGCTGCTAATATCATTTGAACACTTTGCATTGAAAGAAATAGGAATAAAAAGGTAGTTTTGTGTCCTGTGGGAGAGTCATTATTCTTACAATTTGCTAGGCAGCTCCTCCTTGCCAACTTCTTCACTGCTGACTGTTGAAGCAACTCATGTGACATTACAGTCTTTCTTACCTTTAAAAAATTCTTTTTAATGTAATCTGAAACTAACTTCTGATTTCAGTGCTTAGAATTAGTTGTCCCTGATGCGTTTTCTCCTAATTTCCCCATTAATATGCCTATGAAGACACAAGAAGTAATGAGAATCCAGATGTCTGTAAAGTCAATCCTGTAAATAGTTTTAAAATAAGCAGACCCGTCTCAATGACCTGAAAGGAGGCATGTGGATTCTTCTTTCAAAGTGCTCCCTGACTTCGTCAGAAGCCCAGGGTCGGCATCCACAGAAGACTGGGGGCGTCTCACCTCTGCGTCCTTCCGTAGGTTGTGGGACCTGGAGAGAGACCAGCAGCACCTCTGTCCCCTGGGAGCTTGTGGGAAATAAAGGATATCAGGTCCTGTCCAGACCTACTTGAACAAGATCTACAGGTGATTCGTGTATTCGTGAGAGTTTGGGAAGCAATGCTTAAACCTTTGAGACCATCTTCTGACAGGCAGCATTAAGAAGTAAACATTATAGAGATAGGTGTTGAGGATGAGAATTTTCATTAAACTTAATGGTATTCCGTTTGAGTTCATGCTAACAACTTTGAAGTTAAAAGACCTAGTGAAAGGTGTCTTTTTTCCTCCTTATCCACAGCAGAGTTGCACAGAACAATAAAATGGCCTTTTTTGCTATTTTCAATTTCCAGAGTGCTTGAGTAATTAATTTCTGCATATTGAAACTGGTATTAAATGACCTGAGATAGGACATTTGCTTTACTGTGACAGGACTCTCCAGTGTCAGGGATCATTCACACCCCATCTTAACTTCCTTTCCAGCTAAGATCTCCACCCAAATGGCTGTGTTAAGTACACTAAAAATTGGAACATACAAAATAATTTCAACTATTTAAAAAATGCACAGGAGATGTTATAGTAAGAAAATATGCCAATTGCTAATGACGATTTTCACCTAGAATTCTAGATGAGTTCTTTTCCTCACTTTAATTTTCTGTGTATCCCAATATTGCTATAATAGGCATGTCCTAGTTTTAGAGTCATAAAATAATGTTACTTAAAACTTAATTTATACAAGTTTGTTCATGGAATAAGAAGAAGCTATGGAAAAACTGCAGAAAGTCTGGAAGTACATCAAAATATTTTCTATATTTTTTGGGATTTTTAGCTTCCATATCAAAATATCTTCCTTCTTTGAGGATGCTACATGAGTTTCAATAATGTCTCATTAAGTATTTTTTGAATGAGTGAATGCATGGGTGTAGAGTTTGTAGAATTTACTCCTCCCCAACTAGTGTTAACTGTGAGGTATTTGTGTTATAAATTTTGAGATAGTATCATCCATTAAAATGGAATTATATTGGTTAATTTGTATGTACACAGTCAAGTCAGATTAGTGATAGAAAAGTACATATTCAGTGCCCCTTTCCTATTTCTTTTCATGACTTTTTAAACATTTAATGTATTATTAGCCCCAGGGGTACAGGTCTGTCAATCACCAGGTTTACACACTTCACATCACTCACCATAGCACATACCCTCCCCAATGTCCATAACCCAACTACCCTCTCCCTACCCTCCTCCCCACCCCAGCAACCCTCAGTTTGTTTTGTGACATTAGGAGTCTCTTATGGTTTGTCTCCCTCCTGATCCCATCTTGTTTCATTTATTCTTTTCCTACCCCCCAAACCCCCTACGTTGCATCTCCACTTCCTCACATCAGGGAGATCATATAATAGTTGTCTTTCTCTGATTGACTTATTTCACTAAGCATAATACCCTCTATTATGAACTACTGGGACTTCATCAGTAGTTGTTGTTTTGTGTTGTTGCAAATGGCAAGATTTCATTTCTTTTGAAGGCTGCATATTATTCCATTGTATATATATACCACATCTTCTTTATCCATTCATCTGTTAATGGACATCTAGATTCTTTCCATAGTTTGGCTATTGTAGACATTGCTGCTATAATCATTCAGGTGTATGTGCCCCTTTGGATCACTACATTTGTATCTTTAGGGTAAATACCCAATAGTGCAATTGCTGGATTATAGGGTACCTCTATTTTCAACTTTTTGAGGAACCTCCATGCTATCTTCCAGAGTGGTTGCACCAGCTTGCATTCCCACCAACAGTGTAGGAGGGTTCCCCTTTCTCCACATCCTTGCCAGCATCTGTCATTTCTTGACTTGTTAATTTTAGCTATTCTGACTAGTGTAAGGTGGTAACTCCTTGTGGTTTTGATTTGTATTTCCCTGGTGCCGAGTGATGTGGAACACTTTTTCATGTGTCTGTTGGCCATCAGGATATCTTCTTTGCAGAAATGTCTGTTCATGTTCTCTGCCTATTTCTTCATTGGGTTGTTTGTTCTTTGGGTGTTGAGTTTGATGAGTTCTTTATAGATTTTGGATACTAGCCCTTTATCTGATATGTTGTTTGCAAATATCTTCTCCCATTCTGTCAGTTGTCTTTTGGTTTTGTTGACTGTTTCCTTTGCTGTGCAAAAGCTTTTGATCTTGATGAAGTCCCAGTAGTTCATTTTTGCCCTTGCCTCCCTTGCCTTTGGCAATGTTCCTAGGAAGATGTTGCTGCGGCTGAGGTCGAAGAGATGCTGTTGAGGTTGAAGAGGTTGCTGTGTTCTCCTCAAGGATATTGATGGATTCCTTTCTCACATTGAGGTCCTTTATTCATTTTGAGTCTATTTTCATGTGTGGTGTAAGGAAATGGCCCAATTTCATTTTTTTGCATGTGGCTGTCAAATTTTTCCAACACCATTTGTTGCAGAGGCTGTCTTTTTTCCATTGGACATTCTTTCCTGTTTTGTCGAAGATTAGTTGACCATAGAGTTGAGGGTCTATTTCGGGGCTCTATTCTGTTCCATTGAGCTATGTGTCTGTTTTTGTGCCAGTACCATACTGTCTTGATGATGACAGTTTTGTAATAGAGCTTGAAGTCTGGAATTGTGATGTCACCAACTTTGGCTTTATTTTTCAATATTGCTTTGGCTATTTGAGGTCTTTTCTGGTTCCATATAACTTTTAGGATTATTTGTTCCATTTCTTTGAAAAAATGGATGGGGTTTTGATAGGAATTGCATTAAATGTGTAGATTGCTTTAAGTAGCATAGACATTTTCACAATATTTTGTTCTTCCAGTCCATGAGCATGGAACATTTTTCCATTTCTTTGTGTCTTTCTCAATTTCTTTCATGGGTACTTTATAGTTTTCTGACTATAGATTCTTTGCCTCTTTAATTAGGTGGCTTTTTATTTTTTAATGGTTTAACTAAACTTTCCCGAAACTTAGAAACATACTGTTTGGTATATAGTTCCTTAAAAAGGAATTTACTTTTAAATTAATTAGCATCTCCAAATCCCTTTACCATTTGTTATAAGTGGTAATGTTAATGGGATAGTTTAATTTTAGCTGGAAGGTACAGACCACTGAATTCAGATATTTTAAATATTTTAGCTCTAGAATCCTCCCCCCCCCCCATTGTATTCCTAGTGGGAGCATGAAAATTAAGCAGAAACAAGAAGTTCTCTGGGTTTTTTTTTTTTTTTTTTGAGGGTGGAGGGAGGTCAGGTTCTTGTTTGACTCTTAATGAGGGTTCCTAGAAGCCTGGATTTAGGAAATGCAGTCTAAAACCATAGACTCAAAAAGCATTTGGATCCCTGGGGTAAGGTAGAATTTTTTCTCCCAGGGTACAAAATGGCCACTAAAATATCATGCTTATTCAGCATATGTATATTAATCATCTTTTGTGATCTCTGTAGCAATGAAAGTCAGTTTCTCATATTGCTAGTGAAGAAGAGAGTTAGAGACATCAATGTCTCTAACATGATGTCCATGCTGACATCACCACTTAGAGTCAAAGCCAGGCTTTCAGCCCAAGTTAAAAGAATGCAAACCTCAACATTTTCAATACAAGACCCTGGCATACACATTAACATAAGCAGTTGACAAATCAGTACTTATGTTTAGCTAGAGAGGCAGTACAATGTGGCACCTAAGAGTTCAAGCTCTTAAGTCAGACTGCCTGGGTTCAGATCTCCTCTACTGTTCACTAGGTCTCCGACTTCATGCAAGTTTCTGAATGTCTTTGTTCTCTTGTTTCCTTATTTATAAACCATGTTTGTTATGATTCCACCTTATAGAGAAGGGTGGAGTTTAAATGATTAATATGAGAAAAATACTTAAAACAAGGCCTGGAAATAGTACATGTTCAATGAATGTTAGCTATTTAGGGTACTTAGAGCAAGCCAAGAGCAACACTAAGCATTTTTTTAAATACTATTTATATTAAATTCATGCCACAAAGCAATTTTGGGGGGGCAGAGGGATAGGGAGAGAGAGAATCTTTTTCCCCTCCCAGTGGCAGCTTTAATGCAAGCTGCTTTATTTAATTAATTAAATTTAATTTTTTTTTCCCGTGTTCCAAGATTCATTGTTTATGCACCACACCCAGTGCTCCATGCAATACAGGCCCTCCTTAATATCCACTACCAGCCTCACCCAACCCCCCATCTCCCTCTCCTCCAAAACACTCAGTTTGTTTCTCAGAGTCCAAGAGAGAGAATCTTAAGCAGGCTCCACAACCAGCACAGAGCCTAATGTGGGGCTTGATCTCACCACCCTGAGATCATGACCTGAGCTGAAATCAACAGACCCTTAATATAAGCCAGCCACCCAGGTGTCCCAGAGGGGATGTATTTTTTAAAATTTCAATTTTATGGAAGAAGAAACTGAAACTCAGTAATTATAAGTACTCTATGGGCACCTGGGTGGCTCAGTGGGTTAAGCCTCTGCCTTTGGCTCAGGCCATGATCCCAGGGTCCTGGGATCGAGCCCCGCATTGGGCTCTCTGCTCAGTGGGGATCCTGCTTCCTCCTCTCCCTCTGCCAGCCTCCCTGCCTACTTGTAATCCCTGTTTGTCAAATAAATAAATAAAATCTTTAAAATAAAATAAAATAAAATAAAATAAAATAAAATAAAATAAAATAAAAGTACTCTATAAGAATAAGTCACGAATCTGGAATTTTAACTCAAGTCTCTAACTCCAAAGCCAATGCTCCTAATTACTATTTTTTTTTAATCATGAAAACATGTTTTTAAACACAAGAAAGTTTCATTGAATTATTTTGTGATGTTAGTGGTGAATAACTAATTTGAAAATTTATTTACTCTTATTTTTCTGATGATTTTAAAGCATATACTTTCATTTGTTTTTATAATAGCCCCATAAAATATACAGTAGGTAAATACTGGGGTTCCCTATAATACAAAAGTTATTAACAACATGTGTATATAGAAAATATAAGTAGTAATACCCATATTAATGCTGACCAAAATATGCGAACTCCAAAGTGGAATATGTTCTGTCTCCCTGGCAATCAGTTCTATTCTGTATTTAATACCCCTGGATTTTCATATTTCAGTCACTTCTTTCTTTCCTGGTGTATTACATAAAATATTTAGAATAACCATCTCCTATATTGGTATTTCACAGCATATCATTGAAATTGATCATTATTTCCTTTTGATGACAAAGGTATCAGAATACCCCTTACAGAGTTCACTTCTGCAAAGTGTTAATTTCCCATCAATTTTTATTTAAACAAGGATGGAAGAAATAGAGTTCAGAAGGTAGTATGTATTCTTATGACCAGCAATTAGGAAATTGAAATAAAATTTCAAAAGCTTAATGGGGTTGGAAATGGCAAACTGCACCCTGCTAAATTATCAATTTGTCAACTTTGAAATAATTCAGTTGAATCTCCCATGAGTGACTGTTAGATGATCTATCAGTAAATAAGTCAATGAACTGAGTTTAGTTTCAATTGACTAATCACAGACTTAAAAAACAAAACAAAACACAAAAACAACAAACCCTGGATATTATTTCCATCCCCTCTCGAAACTTGCTACCACTTAGCAAAGTGGACCAAAATTTAATGGAGAAAACAACTGGTCTACTCTTTCACCAAAGAAGTTGTCCTTTTCATTTGGGATTGAGGCATGTTTCCTTTATTGCAAAGGGCAGTTCATATTGAGGCTGTCATTTATATTGATGTTCTTTTTTCAAAATGACACCTCCACGTAATTTTTTTCTGCAGAAAAATTGGACTTCAGTGTTCAGGGTCATTGGTAAGAGATCTTTCACTGATTCAAAATTCATTT
Source organism: Mustela nivalis (assembly GCF_964662115.1). Taxonomy (NCBI): domain Eukaryota; kingdom Metazoa; phylum Chordata; class Mammalia; order Carnivora; family Mustelidae; genus Mustela; species Mustela nivalis. The sequence continues at coordinate 54,037,362 of NC_139030.1, forward strand.
AAAATTTTTAGGAAGAAGAGGAAAAAACAGAACAAAAACTCCCCAAGAGAGTTAATATGTACCTTACTTGGAAAAGCTAGTGCATTCTAAATGGACTCACCAGATAGAAGACAAGTTTCTTTCCTTTGCCAATTTAATAACAACACATGAGAATTTTTTTCCTCTAGAATTTTGTGAAAACTTACAATTACCATAGGACTGAGTGCAGTTTGTTTGCTCCCCACAAAAGCAGAGATGATTTTTATTGACCAGTCTTTGATCCAAGAGATTAAAGAAAGTACTGCATGAGCAGTGAGAAGGATAACACTACGGGGGTCAATAGGCTTTACTGCTATTGGAAATGAAAGTGAATCATCCCATTGGGAGATGGGGTAATTTAGCATTCTTACTGGGAACTCAAGACTTTCTTTTTTCTCCTTTTTGGAAAAAAAAATTTCAACTTATGAATAGGTTTCTCCATGACTTAATACCATGGCCACACATGAGGTCATTTGGAGGGCACTAGATTCACCAACATAATTCTGTACAACGCTTTTTAGCTCAAATGGCCTGGCTGCCACATTCTCACACCCTTGATTGATATGTCCCTAGCAGACTTTTGGAATGCAGTCTGAAGGCTTAGTGACTCAATATTTTCACAGTGAATACATTTCCAATCTCATAGAAAGTTGCCACTAACTATTGCTGATGTTATACCTCTTTCAGTTTTCCTCTGAAATACTGTGAATAGAGCAAAATTCAAGTTTAGCTGAGTTTCAAGAAAACAAGATATCATAAATTCACACTGCTATTATTTGCCATTATAATTATGGTTCTGCTCAAGTCAAAACTATCCAGCCTACCATCTTTGAATTGATAGTCAATAAAATACCTACCTTTTATTCCTATTGTCATATTTAGAAGGATAATGTTTTCCTTTTCTTTTTCCTATAAACCAGAGAGTAAGGGTTGAAAATATAGCATCTAGTTTGATTGTGATTGGGGATAATACTGAAATAGCATTGTTTATAGAACAGTCACTATGACTCCCGAGGCCTGACAAAATGTTCATGTTATGATTTTTCATTTCTTTTTTGCCAAAGAAACTTCATTGAATTGTCCACTTGTAGCTCTCTTCCAGTTTGGTGAAGACATATTTAAAGATTAGAGCAATTTATTTTAAACTTTGGACTGATTATTTTTAACAGAGTTTTTATTTGAAAATTTAAAATGTCCTTGTTCTTCCCTTTATAAAAGTCTTCAGATATAAGACAGGTCTCTTTTAGTAGTGATTCTCAATAACACTGCACCTAGAGCTATCCAGTTCTGGTCCCATTAGTTTCTAAAGCTGATTTAGTATTGGAATTTACATAGAAAACTTAGAAGTTTTGATCAAAACTATTGTTCCCTCTTATCTCGGGGAAACTTTCCATGTTGGTTTCCCTAGCAAGAGTATACAACTAGATTCTACACATTATGCCTAGCCTTTGTTGGCTTATTCCATTCCAATTTAAAATTGTGATTAATCCGGAGCCCAACCCTCTTTTCCTTGGGGGTATATTTGTTAATATTTATTTAATAAATTTAGCAATGTATTAAGTATATTAAATACATTAATACAGTTTTACATTTATTTACCTAGATTTCCCTGATACTATTCAGTAAATTGCTCTTGGCCATCACAAATGGTGTCCAAGTGGCTAGAAATAGCACATTATTCTTTTCAGAAGGTTCACCTTGATTTTTAGTAAGAATCTATACAGTGACAAAGTCTGGTTCACTAAGTGTATTAATTTATTAAATTTTGACCAATGCCACAATTACAATTAATAGAAAATAAAAAATGATTCAGGATGCTGAAGCTCTTTTCTGAATAAGCATTGACTTATCTTTTTGACCTGAGGCAAATCAGTTAATTTAAACCAGGTAAATATCACTTAGGAAGAATGTTTTATTTTGAAGAGACACCTGAGTCTCCAATATTTTAGGAAAGTCACACAAGATTTCTCAATATTAGACTGGACAACTTCTGGTTACTGTGCACCATTGAGGTAGAAGAATTGATCATAAGCTTTATCTGAATGCCAAAGGGAAGCATGAAGTTAATCTTAGTGCTATAGATCCTGTCAAATTCCTGTTATGCTAACATACAGTACATATAATAATTAAAAATACAGCAGTGATAATAACTAATATTTATTGAGTCCTTACTGTGTATCAGAGATTGTCCCTTACCCACATCATGTCATTTGATCCTTAAGATAAACATCGGAGATAGTTATTTTTATAGGCAGAATGTGTGTGTCCCCCAAATTCATATTTTGAAATATAATACCTAATATGATAGTATTTGGAGGTGGGGATCTTGGGGGATATTAGGTCATGAGGGTAGAGACCTCATGAATGGCTTTAGCCCCATTCTATGAAGAGGCCAAACAGCTAACTTACCCTCTTACCACCATGTGAGGATAAAAGGAAGAATCATCAGCCTGCAACCAGAAGGCCCTTACCAGAACCTGGTTATGCTGGTACTCTGATGTGGGCTGCCAGCCTCCAAAATGGTGAGAAATAAATATTTGTTGTATAAGCCATCCAGTTTGTTAGAGAGCCCAAATGGACTAAGATGGGGATTAATATGACCCCTATGTTGTGGTTGAGGAAACCATACAATCCAAAGCACGCCTAGAAGTAGCATTCAAATTCTGGTCTATTTGTAATTATATTCTGCTTTAAAAACCTTTCTGCCATATTGCCCCCCTGGAATTTTATATATTTACAATCTGCAATTGTGTATGATCCACATCAACTTCTCAAAGTAACCAAATTCCTTCATGGTGTTGTTTGCCAGTGAATTGTTCTTTTTTGGAGCTTTGCCACTCTGGGCGAATGTTTGAGCACCTGATGACAATTTTATTGAATTTTGCTTATTAATATATTAAAGTGAGTGTAGAGAAGAAAATGAATATGCTTATGCTAGGTAGATACATGACGTGTAGACTATTAGAAAACAATTGTAAGAAAGATAGAAATAATTAAGCACTTCAGAGAGTGAATCTTCAGTCTCATTTGGAAGCTCAGTAGATTTAAGCTGGCCATGAGTTTAATTGTTAAGAAAACATATATAATTATAGAATACATGTGAAATGTTGAAAAGAGTATGAAAATCTGCTTCTGAAAATGTGTGTATTTGTAGTTTGTAAATTTTTAAATTTTGTTATATTTAAGTGATTTGATGTTCATACACTGTATATTTCACATTTTTTTCAGGTACTCACTGTGTATAAAAGAAAGAAACTGGGTGTAGTTTAAACTAATTTTACTTAAGAATATCTTATAGTCCAAAAAAGCCAAATGTACTGACGTTAAAGACTCCAAAACAACACCTGATTGTTTAATCAGACTTAGCCAGGTCCAGAAGCTTAACGGAATACCTTCTAGAAACAGATTGCTGAAGGTCTATTTTCCACTATTTTCCCCTTGCAGGGCCATTCTTTTCAGCATCCCTTAGTAGACAAGATTTGAGGCTTTAGAACACACAGATGTAGGTTCAAATCTTTGTTCTACTACCAACTAGCTATTAAGCCATCAACACCAAGCAATTTTGTGCAAGCTACAATCTCTTTCTTCAATTACTTTGGTTCGAAATAGAATTAATACTACTTGCCAGATAGAGTTACTATTAAGTGAAATTATATGTATATATGACATATATATGTCATATATATGCACACATATGTCATATATATATATATATGCACAAATATGTGCTTACCATACAGTTTTGACACTTAATAAATATCAATTGTTTTCATTGTTATTGTTATGAAATCTGGAGATAAGATGAAGTCTTTGGCATAGTAATGAGATTATGGAGTCAGTGGGCAAAGTTTGCACTTCTAAAGACTCACAGAAGTTGTTAAGTGAAAGAAGCAATAACTCTTCCCTGGCCACTGAAACTGGTAGGGGAGAAGTTCTGCTTTGGTACCGTTTTTATAATAGAGAGCCAGCCTGTACCTTGCTGGTAATTAGAAGGTGCTCTCTGTTTCAGAAGACACTGACTGGCTCAATTCCAATTGTTTGCTTTCTTCACATCCCATAGATAAATGCTATAATAGTTTATAGAGGACCTAGGATGTTTTGAAAATTTGCTCATTCTCTACCTATTTTTACTCTATTAAAAATAAATACTCCACATCATTAAATGAGAAGTGGTGATTATATTACTTGATCCATTTCCCTTAGGGGTTCTTCTAAGGATCAAAAACTTCAGCTTTGATCTTAGTATGCATATCTACCATCTCTGCCGTGTTATAGTTTAATTCCACAATTAGGTTTTGAGCTAGATATTTCTCAACTTTGGTATTTCACAAAGCAAAAGTAAAAATAAATTGAGGTTTTTGTTTTTTTTTTTTTTCCCCGAAAGGTGCCATTGTGGCATTTTCAAGAAAAGCAGGAACTTTTTGATATGAACATGAAAACTTTCGCTCTTCAGAAGATTCAGGCCAATTCCTGAATTTTACCATATCAAGGAAATATTTATAGTTACTTCCCTGAAATAAGCAACATGAAAAATACAAAACAGTTTCATGGTCAATTGATGTCTTTTTAAAGCTTCTCTTCTTTTCTTCTTCTCTCTACTTCAAACTATTTGATCTTACAATTATTGTTTGAGTACAGAAGATATGGAAATCAATCTTAAATTTTTGTATTACAATATAAAAAAAAGCAACAAGAGTATATTGCATATAGCTTCCAATTCCCTTCAATCTTGTCTACACTTCAGGACAAGTAGGAGTCATATAGGTGATATTATTCCTCAACTTCTACAACTACAGAGAAGAAATTACTTTTCAGGCCAAATTTCTGCTTCTATAGAATAAGGGCCCAGGACATATAGAGCCTCTGTAGAGTAGGACTTCTATAGCTGAATTTCATTTGGAAAAGCCCAGAAGTGTATTCTACTTATCTGCTTCTGAATAATGAAAGACTAAGTTAAATCTGCTCATGGTTAAACTCCAGTTAATGGATATAATACTATCCTGTTAGTGATGGAACTCTGTGTGGTGCTAAGTTTTGATTGATTAACATCTGGAAAATGGGAGTATTATTAAATAAAATTCTCATAGGTATATGTTGTAAGAAAACTTGCTCCAAGCTCATGGACAATCAAGATTTTCCGTATTGAATGCAATGCACTTCTCTCACCAACTACCTGGGGTTAGTGCAGACTTCCCCTCGCTTCAGACACCAGCCGCAAGCTCTGGGGCGTCCAGGTTACCTGACAAATTTCTACTGCCTCTCAGGTTCAGTTACTCAGTAGAATGCCTCAAAGAACTCGGGAAGGTGCTGTACTTCTGGTTACATTTTTATTATAAAGGATACAGATCAGGAGCAGCCCAATGAAGAGACATATCGGGTGATGTCTGGAAGGGTCTCAAGTATGAAGCCTCTGTGTTCTCAAGACCCATCACCCTCCCAGTAGATCTATGTGTATCACTAGCTAGAATGATCATCCAAGCTTCAATGTGTAGAGGATTTGTTTGTTTGTTTTTTAACATGATTTTATTTATTTACTTTAGAGAGAAACAGAAAATGGGGAGGAGCAAAAGGAGGAGAGAGAGAGAGAGAGAGAATCTCCAGCAGACCCCCCACTGAACAAGAAGCCCAATGCAGAGCTTGATCCCACAACCAATGAGATCATGACCTGAACTGAAACCAAGAGTCAGAGGCTTACCCAAGTGAGCCACCCAGGTGCTCCTAGCATATAGAGTTTTATTGGAATTTTATTATGTAGGCATAACTGATTGAGTCTTTGGCCATGTGGCTGAACTTGATCTCCTGCCCCTCTCCCCTCTCTGAAGTTGAACTGATATCCTGTGACTCAAAGGCTGAACCCCCTAATCACTTGGTTGGTCTTTTTTGTAAGGCCAGCCCCCATCTTGAAACAATCTAGGTACCCTATGTAAGTCACCTCATTAGCATACAGTCCAGTGTGGTCTGAGAGGCCCATCATGAATAACAGCGACTATTTTATCACATAGGCTATTCCAAATTTAGACTCTCTCTCAGGTACAAGGGGATAAAGAGGAGATAAATTGTTTAATATGCAACATTTAAGTTTTAGAGATTGTGGGGATTTTTTGTGTACATATTATGCAATATATAAAATAAAAATAAACATAGAGTGTCCTACTCATGGGAACAATGTAAGCCATCTTACTGGAGCACATCAAGTGTGCCTACTTAATTCCAGTTCATGCTCTCCCTGCATGGGAATATCCTCTACCATGCCTTCATGAAGCTGGATCCCATCACTTCCTCAATAACCTCACGGTACACTTCTTCCAAGGAAACTTTCTGTTTTGTGCACTTTGGGCCAGTGGTTTTCTTTTTTAACAATCCCAACTTTATGAAGATATATACCAATGTATGCATATTATTATCATTTAACTGCTTGAATTTTTCCTATGGACATTTGGATTTCTGACAGCTCAGACTGGACAAGAAATTGGGATGCAAAGAATTAAAGTGGATTGGAATAGGGATGCCCGGGTGACCCAAGTCAGTCGAGTGTTCATCTCTTAATTTCAGCTCAGGTCATGATCTTGGGAGTCACAGGATAGAGCCTGAGTTGGGCTCTGTGCTCCGAGGAGTCTGCCTCTCTCCCTCTCTCTCTTTCCTTCTGCCCCTCCCCCTGCTTATGCTCTCTTTCTCTCTTCTTTCTCGAATAAATAAATAAATCTTTCATTTTATTTTTATTTTTTACTTTTTATTTTTAAAGATTTTATTTATTCACTTGAGAGAGGGAGAGACGGACACAGAACACAAGCAGGGGGAGCAGCGGAGGGAAAGGGAGAAGCAGACTTCCCACTGACCAGAGAGCCCGAGGTGGGGCTCCGCCCTAGGACCTGGAGATCATGACCTCAGCTGAAGACAGCTGCTTAACTATTTGAGCCAACCAGGTGCCCCTAAATAAATCTTTTAAAGTGGGGTGGGGTGAAGGAAAATTCTAGCTACAGGGTGATTTTGATACATCGGGAGTACCAAATAATCAGTTTTTATCCAAATTCTAGAACAGTGAGGTCCTGCTTCATGTCCGGCACTGGTCTTGGATACAGTGATATTCAAGATAAGTTCACTTATCTTGAACTCCCAGAGCCGATGCATTTCAGAGTGAGGAGAGAGCATGGCCATGTGGTTGAACTTGATCTCCTGCCCCATGCATAAGATAATTTTAGATGGTGCTGAGTGATGTAAAGACAAGGTGAGGACAAATGTGTGGGCTAGGGCGGTGGCTTCAGTTGGAGGTCTTCTCTGAGGATGTGATACATGGAACAGAGTGGTATGAAAGAGCTGGTCACACAATGATCTGGGGGAAGGCAGAGCACTCCAGGCAGAGGGAACAGGGGCTGCAAAGGCTCCAAGAGCAAACTGTGTTTGGTCTGTTCGACAAAACACAGAAAGCAGAGTATCTTGTGATCAGAGAGTGAGGGATACAGAAGTATGAAATGAAGTCACAGGAGGCAGAAACCAGGGCCATGATAAGGAACAGATTTTATTCTGGGTATCCTAAAGTATATAAAATACAGAAACATAAGAAAAAATTAACCAAGAGTCCAATAGTGAACACTAACTATAAGCAAAAATATCAACTCATTTTACTTCAGTACTTTTTACTGCCTGTAAAGAATTCCATATAAAAAATAAGATTGGGAGTGTAGATGTAGTTTTGTGACTTGCCTTTTTTTGTTTTTACACCATGAGCGTTTTTCCATGTCAATACATATTGTTTTATGACACGATGTTAATGGAAGCAAAATATTCCTTTATATGTGTGCCCATATTTATTCACACTGTGTTTAAATACGCATTTTAAAAATATTTTTTGTCTCAATAATTATTCTTGTGTTTAAAACATTGTACACATTTCAGTGACTCTTTCTGATTAAATTCTTAAAATGGAATTACTAGGTAAAATAATATAAACACTTGTAGGGCTTTCGATGCATAAATTTCCTTGCAGAAATACATCAATTTGCCTCCCCAGACAGTGATTAAAGTTTCTGATTCACTACACCCTCGTTTCACAAAGCACTGCAACTTTAACAGGTAAAATCATATCTTATTGCTTTTTACTTTCTATGTTTAATGCCATCAGTATATTTTCCACGAACTTCTTGGCCTTTGTATTTTGGGGTGAATTGAATGAGTATTTTTTCATGAGGCTTTTCTTGATTCACTAGGTAAAAATTTCACATCCTTTTCTGAACGTCCAGAGCTTTTTGTCTTTGCTTTATGAAGTTATTTTCTCCCTGGTATTGTAGCATCGCACGGAAACGTCCTACTTCCTCTCATAGATGTAAGGTTCAGATCTTTGTCTCTGTTCTTGGGTTTGAGCACAGTTTAACACATAAAGCGTGTGCTTCGCATGTATTTGTTGTAGCAATAACTGATCCTCACATTTATTTCAGCAGATGCCAGTGTAAAGAAACTAATCTTTGTATTTGGGTGTGATTTTTATTCATGTCCTTAAGGATATTTTTCAAATCAACTCTCAGTTTTTGAAGCGGTCCTGTTTTGATCAGTGCAATTTGCCAAAATCCAGTTTATGGCGTCACGAATTACTACTTCCTTATTATATTTCTTCCTCATTTCCCGTTATCATTGTGCACATCCTTGATTCTTCTCCTGTTACAGACTTTTTGTCAAATCCAACGGTACTTGAGCAGTTTAGTTTATTCAAACAGTTCAGACTTTACACTGTATCAAAATCACTGGGAGGTCTAGTTAAAACAGATTAATGGTGTCTACCCTCAGAGTTTCTGATTCTGTAGGCCTGAGGTGGGGTCCAAAAATTTGCATTTCTAACACGTTCCCAGGTGCTGCTGGTGCTGGTCTACACTTTGCATTTTGAGAACCACTGGTCTAAATGATATTCAGCATGCTTAGTATTCCCTCAGAAAGAAACAGCCGCACCTTCTTTGCATAATTTTCTTTATGAAGTATGTGCTGGTAAGCTCGAGAAGAGAATTTTGTCTAGCGCTTTGGTAAGCGGGCTGCCGCAATGCCTTGCGTTTCCTCTTGCTGGGAAATTCTCCTGTTGAGAGGGCCACCACAGTTAGCATTTTAGAACTTGTTCTACTTTAAAGCACCAGGTGAGTTCAGAAGAGAGAAGAGAGAACAATGAGGCAGGACACCTGTGATGGACACGGGAGGGGGGTGCAGGTGTGATCAAATGAGTTCCATCAAATCACCAACTCTCCCAACCCCCAGATCCAGAAGTTGGCATATTGGCTCTCCCTAAGGCTGTCTCAGAAGGGAAATGTCATGAAAGTATAAACTGCTGCTTAGGGCAGCACAAGTCCCATGGGGGCGTCAACTTAAACAAAAAAAAAAAAAAAAAAAAAAAGCGTGCCAGCTTCAAGTTGGCAATTTCGAGTTCACTTCACTCTAGTCAATGACGCACCTTCACACAGTAAGCGCAATAGAGACAAAGAGGTGCCTTGAGCTGCCAGAGAGAGAAAAGAGTCCTCTGAGATGAAATGTTAACATAAGAAGTGGAAATGGTTTGTCATAGTTGCAAGCTGGCTCTTTGGGGTTCACTTTCCTATAGTGAGTGAACTGTAGTGTGGTACCCTAGCAAAAGAGTCTCAATAAAATTAGAACGATCATTTAAAAAGGGCAGAGGGAGAGAGAGGCGTAGAGAGAGAAGGAGAGAGGGTTCTTTCTTTTGTGTGTGTGTGATAAGAAGCTTAACAAAAGTGGAAAAACGCTTTATATGGATGTGAGTTTTCATGGCAGTCTCAAGCCGGCACTCGGTTGCCTTTATTACAGACTAAGCTACTTTAGCAAGCAAAGGATAATGGAGAGACAGAGAATGCTGGAGACAACAGTCAGGTGGGGAGGGGGGAGAGACCTTTTGACAGGGAATGTTCTGTCACTAAAGCAACAATATACATTTTCTTTGTGTTTTTCACACACTCCAGTCCTTAGAAGAAAAGAAGAGTATGTTTCTGCTTGCACTGAAGTTTTGAAGTTCTTTTGAAACGTGATTTAATAAAAATACTAATTTCTACTTGTAAAAGAAAAATGTTGTATTTTATGTTTAGGGCCAGGAAAAGCCTGCTACATAGGAGAAAAATCACAGCTGGAGAATGTGGAAATATGAATCACTTTAAAAAGTTTGTTTCCAACATATGGCAGTGGGAAAATAAGGGAAGCTTGTTTATTGGCAAATAAAACACTCAGCTAGGCTCCTTGTCTTTTTCTTTCTGAAATATACATAGGGCTCAAGCTAGTCCAGAATTGGTGGGAGAAATTGAGGGATAAAAAACTTGCCACCTTAATTCCATTGTCAGCTTGAATTTTACTCAAACTTGTAGGTTTGTTTTTTGTTTTTGTTTTCTATTTACACGAGACTCGATGGAATCATGGAAAGTGAGATTCAGAAGAGACATTACATATGACCTTTTGATGGGTGTTTGAATTTACTGGACAGTCTTTCCAACATGCTGCACTCCAGCCTCTTCTTCTTCTTCTTTTTATTTTTTTTTTTAAGATTTTATTTATTTATTTGAGAGAGAGAGCAGAGCAGGGGGAGGGAGAAGAAGAAGCCAACTCCCCGCTTAGCAGGGAATTCCATACGGGGCTCGATCCCAGCACCCCAGGATCATGACCCGAGCTGAAGGCAGAGGCATAACCCACTGAGCCATTCAAGCACCCCACTCCAGACACTTCTTGAATGATGGTGCCCTTGTCAAGACAGTCACTTCCATGTTTAAATGTCAAAAGCTGAGGCGGCCAAAAGCAAAGCATCTTGCACCATTTTAGATGCCATTAAGAGCATTTGTGATTTACGGGAAGAGGTAAAAATATCAACATTAGCAGGAGTTTGAAAGAAGGTGATTCCAACCTTCATAGATGACTCTGAGGGTCCCAGACAGTGGAGGAAATAATTGCAGATGTAGAAATAGCAAGGATCTAGAGTTAGATGTAGAGCCTGAAGATGGGACTGAATTGTTATGGTCTCATGATAAAACTTGAACAGATGAGGGGTTATTTCTTATGGAGGAGTAAAGAAAGTGGTTTCTTTGGATGGAATCTACTGGTAAAGATGCTGTAAAGATTGTTGAAATGACAACAAAGGATTTAGAATTTTATATGAACCTCGTTGGTAAAGCAGCGGCACATTTTGGGAGGATTGACTCCAATTTAAAAAGAAGTTCTATTGTGGGTAAAATGCTATAAGACAGCCTTTCCTGCTACAGAGAAACTGCTCATGAAAGGAAGAGTTGATTGATGTGGTAAACTTCATGGTTGTCTTGTTTTAAGAAGTTACCCACAGCTACCCCAAACTTCAGCAACCACCATCCTGATCAGTGTGTAGCCATGAACATTGAGACAAGGTTCTTCTCCAAAAAGATTACAACTTGCTGATGATGCCTAGCATTTTTTAGCAATAAAGTAGTAGGATTTTTTGTTTTGTTTTGTTTATTTGTTTGTCTTTTGAGAGAGAACACGAGCTGGTGGGTGGGTAGGGGCAGAGGTGGAGGGAGAGAGAGAATCTCAAGCAGGATCCATGCCCAGCATGGAGCCCAATGTGGGGTTCCATCTCACGACTCTGAGATCATGCCCTGAGCTGAAATCAAGTGTCAGACACTTAACTGATTAGGCCACATGGGAGCCCCTCAAGTAGTTTCTAATTAAGGTATGTACCTTGTCTTTTTAGACACAATATTATTGTGCACTTAATAGACTACTCCTGTACAGTGTAAACATGACTTTTATATGCATGGGGAAACCAAAAATTTCATTTGACTTGCATTATTATGATACTTGCTTTATTGTAGTTGTCTGAAACAAGCCCTCAATGTCTCCAAAGTATGCCTGTAATTGAGACAAAAATGATGAGCCTTATTTCCAAAATACTCAGAAGCATGAATTGGAGAAACATTCTATTTTCTATCCTTAGGCTGCTTCTCAACAAGCTAGCTTGGAAATGGATGGTAATCGTGATAATGGAGACTCATTATCAGTATGTATAGCTCAGGGCAAACTGAAGTTTATTAAGTAATATCAACTTTATTTAGAAATGAAAACCCATTAATTTTTTTTGTTGTTAATGATAATAGATCACAGATTGAAAATAGACTGTAGAGATGGAAAGGATCTGGTCCACCTCACTAATTTTATAGATGAAGAAACTAAAGCCCATAGTGACTGAATCATTTGTAATTCATTATTGTCTATGACTAGAAGCCACAGTTCCTGACTCCAGTTCTGTCTCCCTAATCATGCCGCCTTCCTATTATTAAGCTCTGTATAAAATTATGTAAAGTTTCCATTTCACACATTTAGCTTGTTCTTTAATATAATGTTATGAAACTATTGAATTTACATTGGATATGATGTCAATGAATATAACATATTGACTTTTTTTTTTTTTTTGCTTTATTTGTTACATTTAAAATAATTCAATGGGAACTTTGATGGTAGTCTCAGAACACCATAAAGTGGAGAAAGTGTAGTTTATTTCTCCCTATCCAGGCAAAACCATTTGGAAGAAAATTACCTTTACCCAGCTACAGGATATAAAGGATTGGCTAAGATATATGATATTTTTCAAGTCCTTTGTCAAGATGCCTTATGTCACATAATTTGTTTTTATTCCTCATACTGTCTTATGTACTTCTCTAATAAGAAACCAATGCCCTATCTATTGAAATTGAAATTTCTTACTTTTGATTCTGGGAAGTCATTCCTACTTGATATTATCTCTATTCCTAATATCTATCCATTTACAACAGCTAATCATTCTTTATAGTAGAGCTCATATTTGAGCTGAGATTTAAAGAATGAATGAATAAATAAATGACTGAGTAGTGATCTCCACTACCTTTATTAGAGTGAAGGACACCTCTATTTCATGGTATGTTTTCATGGTTTCTGGGGAATAGAGACTCTTACTATTAAAACAAATCCAGTTTTCTGCCTGCAAAGGTTAAACATTCATTTCTCGCCAAGCTATTAAACTGGCAATTATGTTTTTAAAGTGTTTCTGCATCATGTTATGTTCCTTCCTTCGTATGATGTCCAACCTGAATTAACATGACTGGAACAGATGCTAAATGACTGTACCCAAGTCACTTGTGTCCTATTTGACACTTCACTTCATGAACTGTGCTAGACCAGGAGAACATTCCCTCTCCAGCTCCAAGTTACACCATATGTCTTCAAATTCATGGGATATAGGCTTTTGGTCAATTTACTACCCATCTGATCTCACTGTTACTTTCTTAAAATTTAAGTGGAAGGGAACTTACATAGCAATAAAAGTTCAAGTTACAAGAATATGTGTTTTTATATTTAAGTTTTTAATAGAGTTAATTTTTTATTAGTGTAGGCCAGGGAATAAGTGGTCATTTTTACTGGCTGAAGTATAAAAGTGCGGAATATTGGTCACTTGATTTTGTTTAATGGCCTGAAGTTAAAGTGTTTCTATATAGAGAGTTGATGAAATTCAGACTGGGTTAAAGTTATTTTTTTTTTAATAAAAGTATTAATAAGCCTTTATTAGGTGTTTAATAAAGGTGTTATTTTGAAATGAAAACATGCCAGACTACTGGGGTTACAGCAGGAACTCTATTAAAATTGAAAGTAGTGGATGCGAACCACTCTGTGAGGGGTGATGGGTAAGGAGGCAGTTTTCCATGGTTGAGTCTTTCTACAAAGAAGTAGTCAATAAATCTTGCAGTTACTTCAGTTTGCAGCGGTCTTCTGAAGGCATTTCTGTTTGCCTTCCTAAATGGGACTTCCTTTGGAAAAGTGCAGCATCTCTGATGACACAAGTCAAGCAGGGGTGGATCCTATTTACACATAACGCAAACTGAGACTTAGAAACAAAGCTGCAAGTTCAACTTCAGAATATGTCCCTGGTTCTAGAACACTCCATTTAACCTTCTTTGAGCATCCTGAAGTCTAAGACAAAGAAAAACGTTTGAGCTGTGCTTTTGCATAAAAACAGAGATATGCATAAAAACAGAGAGTGCTTTTCCTGAAGACTATTTTGAATGAAATATTCTACCTACAATAACGAGGAAATAGTCATCATGCTTCAGAAAAAAAGAAAACAAAGAAAAAGACAAATCCATAGCAATGATCACAAAATCATCAGAAACTTTTTTTTTTTTTTTTTTCCATTTGTAGAGTATTAAGGAGGGTGAGGCTCATTTCTTCCTCACTATGAAGAAAGGATTGGGATCCCAACCTAGTCATTGAGCTTGCAAATATTTTCTGTGATCCTAAACCAGCACTATACTAGTCATTGGGGATAATGAGCAGAGGTATTTTTCTGGTAATGACAGTCTCCCCTTGGTTGTCTTGCTCCATGCTCAAGAAATACTGGCAGGAGCCCTCAAACTGGATAGATTATAAAAGAAACTCCAGGTTAAGTAAATGCAAGAAGGAGGTGTAGAAGGAGGTGTGATTTGGTGGTGATGGGATGATCAAACAGTTCCAAGAGAAGCCTGGGAGACTGTGGGGAGCAACGGTATAGCCTCATAAAACAGTCCTTTTCCCTCAGCTCTTTTCCAAGGGGGGTGGTGATGAAAAAGGATAAAACAACACAAATGTTCAGCTCATCGCCCACATTTGCAGGAGTTTAGAATTTGCTCCAGATAAGAGAGGACATCGGTTGGAACTCCTAGACATGACATTCTATCTTCAAATATTTTAAATTGTTAATTTGCATATTTATTTTCCAATTAATCCAAAAATCCCTTTCCCTATAACATTTTTCTATTAGTGACCAAATATTAACATTCAATTTTTTAAAAAAGGGAAAGAAGCCAACACTATTTATTTATTTATTTATTTATTTATTTATTTATTTATTATGTGGGTGATTTACCCCACCGAACACACATATTATTTGACTAGTTTGCTTTGAAATATTCTAGGAAAAGTTACGCCAACTATTGTACAGAATTTGCCTTGCTTTCTCTTGTACTCTGCCAGAATTTTCTTTTTTATTTAATTGCCTTATTTTTAATTTTCCCTTCTTGCTCTAGGCTTTATATAGACTTTCACTGCTCAATGTTTACACCCATTAGGTATTTGTAGACAATTCTCATGTTTCCCTTAGTTAGCCAACTGCATGTATATTATTTATTCTTTTAATATTTCCTCTAGAGTAAATACCTCTGGTTCCTTAATTATTCCTGTTGATTTCTTCTGAACTTTCTGCAGTCTGTCTCTCTTTTTCTTATAATGAGATCCCCAAACTGAATGCATATTCCTGCTTCAGTCTCTCCTGAATCACAAAGAGGGGACTCTTCCTCTGTTCCATAACAATTTTCTTCTTTTGCATATGCAGTCCAGAATAACAATGACCTTCTTCTCTTAACAAGTTTCAGTATGAACCTGCTCATAATTACCTTCCGATACTATTTAAAATATTTCAGAAATACCAACTCAATTCCCGTCTTGTGACTGCATTCATTTGGTAGATTTGGGAAATTGTGATCCCTAGTTTTTTGAGGTGGGGGCTTTCAAATTACTCTGTCATTGTTTCACGATGATCCTGCATCCCATAATCAGGTACAGCTGTAAGTCCACTTACAGTTTTTCCAGGCTTCCATTGCTTCATAATTGATGAAGTGCCGGGGAAGGAAGAGGACTGGCAAAATGAATTCTTTCGGAAGAGGGATGGGGATTTCTCAAACGTGAAAGAAAAGTGTCCATTCTTTGGTTTATTCTCTAAAGAGGTTTAATGTAAGTTATTTCCATGACTCCTTCCTTTAGTCATTTACAACGCTGCCTTAATTAATTTTCCTGAAGTAGTGTTTTAGAATGTCACTCTTAAACACTTCTATGGCTTCCCATTGTTTATGTGACAAAATCCACTCTTTAGCTTAGCATATAAAGATCTCTCTAAATGAGTTCAGCCTTGCACCCACTTTCCCCCTTTAAAAAAATCTGATTGTGTGTACATGTGTGTCTATGCTTGTATAAGTCACGACTTTCATGTTTTAGTGCATAAATTTCTGCTCAGTGTACAACTTTTTTTGTACAGCTTAAACATCCTCTAGACCTCCATTATTTCTTGTCCTTAGCAATATTCATTCGACCACATCACTTACTGTCTTAGATTATTAGACATCTCTTTGTATATCTTCAGTGTATCTCCCTTCCAAAATTGCAAGCTGTTTCAACAAATAGCAAATATTAGTAAGTGCTAAGCACTCAGCTGTGAACCCATACATATACCTCACAACATGACCTTACTTGGGAATAGGGTCATTGCCGATGTGATTAGCTTACTGGAGTAGGTTGGGCCGCTAAACCAGTATGACCGATGTCTTTACACAAAGGGAAATTTTGGATGGAGAAACACAGATGCTAAGACAGAGGCTGAAACAGATCCCTTGCCTAGCACCTTTGGAGGGAACATGGTCCTGAGACACCTTGATCTTGGACCTCAAGTCTCCAGAACTGTGAGATAATCAATTTCTGGTGTTTATGCTACTCAGTTTGTGGTACTTTGTTACCCAGTAACCTAATACAAAAAGAAACTAATAATACTCTAGGGAAACAATGATGCCTAATTAGTAGGGCTACCATACATAGTTATATATATTTCTTTCTTAAAAAATTCATTTATATTGACTGAGAGACAACTGTGTTAAGTTAAAGACTAGTCTTTAACATGGCTTTGGATACGGAGTGTTGTGACTTCTATTCTGAAAGACAAACCCTCTCATTATGCCCACAATAGACAATTTCCTAAGTATATCTTCTGCTTTCATGGCCTTGACTTGTACATTCTTTCCCCTCTGAGATTTCCCACTCATGTTGACAGAGATTTGCTGTGTGTGATGAAGTGACAAAATCAATGGAAAAGACATGTGACTCTTCTGGTATAAAAGGACTTTATTTTTTGTTGTTTATTGTGTAGTGTAAGCCCACCAAACTGTGTTTATGAAGAAGTGGTTATTTCTTTGATCCATTATATTCCGTCTGCAGCTTAGAGACTTTTCTTGGAAATACCACATGGTACATTTCCAAAAATTTTAGTTTCATAAAAATAAACTTACGTGGCTCTAAAATGACAAACTTCCTGCCTTAATGACTCTAACCAATACGGTGCTTAAGTCAGAAATTCAATTTGAGGGGTGGCGTCATCGCTTAAGCATCTGCCTTTGGCTCAGGTCATGATCCCAGGGTCCTGGGATCCAGCCCCAGGTGGGGTCTCCCTGCTCAGTGGGGAGTCTGCTTCTCCCTCTCCCTCTGCCCTGCTTACATTCCTCTGTCGCTGTCACTCTTTCAAATAAACAAATAAAATCTTAAAAAAAAAATAATAATGTGTAGCTGTTTGGGTGGTGAGGAGGAGGTAAAAGTGGTCAAATTGATATTAATTGGTTTTCATTTAAATTGGAAGTTGAGAAAAAAAGAGAACTGGTTGATTATCCCAAATTCATTTTTAGTAGTTTAAATTGTAAAGCTTTTAGCAGAAAAATCTAGTAAGAACTATGGAAGGTTTTGTTGCTATTGGTTTCATTATTATTTACCAATCCAGGGATGGATAAAAAGAAAAGTTACCTTTTCATTATGTGAATTTAAATAAATAGAATAAAAGAAGCTCAATATGAGTAGATTTCCTAAAATTTTATTATTATTAGCTATGTAATTTGAGAGAAAAATTTATCCAAATATGGCCATACATAAAAGTACAGGGAAAAGAATATTTTCAGTACAAAGAAATCAAAACATTAACAATTAGTTAATTTATAGTAAGGTAGAATGAAGATTGCTGGTACATTAGGAGAAATAATTTACACTGTTAATACATTGCTAATACTCCTGTGAGTTGATTGCACTTTGAGAGGTCTTGTCTTAAATATTTTAAGAGTTCTTGAACTATACTTCATTGCTGAATCTCAAAATTAAAAATCTGGCTTTAGTCAACTATGTCTTATAGTTGACATGATGCCTATAACATTGCATGTCAACTATACTCAAAAAGTTTTTTTAAAGAATACAAAATATAATAACTTATTTATTTATTTTGCTTGTTTTGATTTAAAATTAATATTTACTTTATTAGTTATAATTTAAAAATTTTTTAAAAAAGCTTTTGTTATTTATTTTACAGACAGAGATCACAAGTAGGCAGAGAGGTAGGCAGAGAGAGAGAGTGGGAAGAGGCTCCCAGCTAAGCAGAAAGCCTGATGTGGGGCTCGATCCCAGGACCCCAGGATCATTACCGGAGCTGAAGGCAGAGGCTTCAACCCACTGAGCCACCCAGGCTCAGTTATAATTTTATTATAACTTATTATTTATTATAATTTATTATTTATAATTTATTATTTATAATTTTTAAAACATAGTTTTTCTTGTGCTTTTATGTTCTATCTATATGTCTTATTCTATTTATAGATGTAGTAAAATTTTAAAAATCACCTGTTAAAGTCAAGGTTTTGAAATAATGTTATGTTCCATTTACAAATGAGGTTAACTATATAATTTTCAACTTTTAAAATTGCATTTATGCAGTAAAATATTTGGTTTTCTTTTTGAGTATTTTATTTTATTTTTTTGTATGTAATGTTTGGAGACAAGCCATAAGAAACTCCTAATGATAGAGAACAAGCTGAGAGTTGATGGAAGGAGGTGGGTGGGGGACAGGTTAGATGGGTGATAAGGATTAAGGAGGGGACTTGTTATAATGAGTACCAGGTATCGTATATAAGTGAAGAATCACTGAATTTTACTTCAGAAACCAATATTGTACTGTATGTTAACTACCTAAAATTTAAACAAGAACTTATTTAAAGAATGAAAGTAACACATGGAAATCATACATTTAAAATGATTTAAAATGGCAGTTTATACAAGTGAGTATAGGAAGAAAACAGAATGAATATTTCTTAAATTCTGTACCAGATATACTATGTAATGAATTTGCTAGATAAAACATGCAAATGAGTTAGGTACCATTATACCTACTTCAAAGATAGAGAACAGAGGTATGGAGAAGTTAGCCTGTTTACCCATTTACACAGCTAATAAAAAATACCACTGCCAGTGAATTCTATTCTTTTTCTTTTATAGCCTATGTATTTTTTTCAAAATACAGCATGACACATTTTTACAAACACACAAATACATAGAACTGCATTAACTGCATAAAATTCTTTACTTTCTTTTGTCCTTCTGCAAAAAAAATCCCACTGAAGTTTAGAAATGAGTTTTTGCTTCACTGGAGTTGATTTGTATACTTGTAAATCAGCATCTTTCTAAGATTGAGCTTGAGAGATAGAAACAGCTCAAGATCTACTCAGCACGTTTTATTTTAGCTTTGTCAAAGTTGAAAAGAATACTATGTTCGAATCCATGTCTGTATGTGCATATTATATATACCTATACACACATAATTAGAAAAGATAACATAATAGTTTGTAGGAGTTTTTTTTTATACTCCTAATACTAATTCTTTATCTGGTGTGTGTTAGAGAATTTTACCCAGTCTTTGACTTGTCTTTCAACTCTGTTTACGGTGCCTGTGCAGAGGTATAAAAATAATCTGCATTCTAGTGTGTAATAGAATCTTCATTTTCTTCTAATGATTTCTAAATTTGTTTTTTTTAATTAATTAATTAATTAATTATTTTTATATCTTTTCAGCATAACAGTATTCATTGTTTTTGCACCACACCCAGTTCTCCATGCAATCTGTGCCCTCTATAATACCCACCACCTGTCATTCCCAACCTCCCACCCCCCACTGCTTCAAAATCCTCAGGTTGTTTTTCAGAGTCCATAGTCTCTCATGGCTCACCTCCCCTTCCAATTTCCCTCAACTCCCTTCTCCTCTCCCATCTCCCCATGTCCTCCATGCTATTTGTTATGCTCCACAAATAAGTGAAACCATATGATAATTGACTCTCTCTGCTTGACTTATTTCACTCAGCATAATCTCTTCCAGTCCCGTCCATGTTGCTACAATAGTTGGGTATTCATCCTTTCTGATGAAGGCATAATTCTCCATAGTGTATATGGACCACATCTTCCTCATCCATTCATCTGTTGAAGGGCATCTTGGTTCTTTCCACAGTTTGGTGACCGTGGCCATTGCTGCTATAAACACTGGGGTACAGATGACCCTTCTTTTCACTACATCTGTATTTTTGGGGTAAATACCCAGTAGTGCAATTGCAGGGTCATAGCAAATCTCTATTTTTAATTTCTTGAGGAATCTCCACACTGTTCTCTGAAGTGGTTGCACCAACTTGCATTCCCACCAACAGTGTAAGAGGGTTCCCCTTTTTCCACATCCTCTCCAACACACGTTGTTTCCTGTCTTGCTAATTTTGGCCATTCTAACTGGTGTAAGGTGGTATCTCAATGTGGTTTTAATCTAAATCTAGTGATGATGGAATCTAGTGATGAAGCTAGTGATGATGAACATTTTTTTTTTAAGATTTTATTTATTTATTCGACAGAGAGAGATCACAAGTAGGCAGAGAGGCAGGCAGAGGGAGAGGAGGAAGCACGCTCCCCGCTGAGCAGAGAGCCCGATGCGGGGCTCGATCCCAGGACCCTGGGATCATGACCTGAGCCGAAAGCAGAGGCTTTAACCCACTGAGCCACCCAGGCGCCCCGATGATGAACATTTTTTCATGTGCCTGATAGCCATTTGTATGTCTTCATTGGAGAAGTGTCTGTTCATATCTTCTGCCCATTTTTTGATATGATTATCTGTTTTGTGTGTATTGAGTTTGAGAAATTCTTTATAGATCCTGGATATCAACCTTTGTCTATACTGTCATTTGCAAATATCTTCTCCCACTCCGTGGGTTGCCTCTTTGTTTTATTGACTGTTTCCTTTGCTGTGCAGAAGCTTTTGATCTTGATGAAGTCCCAAAAGTTCATTTTCACTTTTGTTTCCTTTGCCTTTGGAGATATATCTTGAAAGATGTTGCTGTGGCTGATATCAAAGAGGTTACTGCCTATGTTCTCCTCTAGGATTCTGCTGGATTCTTGTCTCACATTGAGGTCTTTTATCCATTTTGAGTTTATCTTTGTGTTTGGTGTTAGAGAATGGTCGAATTTCATTCTTCTACATATAGCTGTCGAATTTTCCCAGCACCATTTATTGAAGAGACTATCTTTTTTCCACTGTATATTTTTTCCTGCTTTGTCAAAGATGATTTGAACATAGAGTTGAGGGTCCATATCTGGACTCTCTACTCTGTTCCACTGGTCTATGTGTCTGTTTTTATGCCAGTACCATGCTGTTTTGGGGATCACAGTTTTGTAGTAAAGTTTTTTTAAAAATATTTGTTTCTAATTCATCTTGTATTCTTTTTCTGAATGAGTAAAGTAGGTATTTACTTGTTTTTAATACAGTTTGAAAACATGGCCTTATGTCGAATGCCATCTTTTGCAATGAAAAATGCCTCACCGTAATGGCATAATGATTTTGGCCGAATAAGACAATAAATAAATCAAAGTTTATTTGTCTCATATAGTAGAACATCTGTGGGAAAGAAGCTGCTCATTGTGGGTTTAGTGGTGTCACAATGTCAGGATGAATGTGAAAATTTTCTCATCCTTTTCTTCATTTTTGCTGCTCTGTGATTACAAGGAGGTCACTACAGCTCCAGCTACCATTTCTCTGGTCCAGCCAAAAGAAGGAAGAAGAGGAAGGGGCAATTGCACATTCTAGCTTCACTGTCCTTTATTTTAAAATCAGGATAAGAAAAATTTTCCTGGAAGCTTCCTTCAACAGATTTGTGCTTATATCATTGTTCAGAACTGGCTATATGGCTCTTATAGACAACTGATGACCAAATGGATGAAGTGTGACATAACCATTTTAGACTAAGCTCAATACCTGGATTAGAACCCTGTCCTCCCTGGGCCACCTGGGTGGCTCAGTGGGTTAAAACCTCTGTCTTCCACTTGGGTTTTGATCCCAGGGTCCTGAGATCGAGCCCCACATCAGACTCTCTGCTCAGCAGGGAGTTTGCTTCCCCCCTCTGTCTCTCTGCCTGACTCTCTGCCTACTTGTGATCTCTGTATGTCAAATAAATAAATAAAATCTTAAAAAAAAAAGGACCCTGTCCTTCCTTAGATAAAGGGATCTCTCTTGCCTAAACAAAGTCATATAAGGAAAAGAATGGTGTTTGCTACAGTTTACATTTAAACTTCTATTACTTGATTTATCATTTTTTAAAGTAATCTCAATATTTATTTATTTATTTATGTTTCAGGTTTTTATTTAAATTCAAGTTAGTTAACATATAGTATAATATTAGGTGCAGGAGTAGAATTAAGTGATTCATCACTTACATACAGTACCCACTGCTCATCAGAAGTGAGCTCCTCAATCCCCATCACCCTTTTAACCCATATCCCCACTGACCTCCCTCTAGCAACCCCTTTGTTCTCTGTTAAGAGTCTGTTTATGGTTTGCCTCTCTCTCTTTTTTATTTTCCTCAATGTTCTTCTCTTTCATTTCTAAGATTCTGCACATGAGTGAAATTATATGGTGTTTTTCTTTCTAAGTTGTTTCAGTTAATATAATACACTCTAACTCCATCCCCATCACTCCAATTTGCAAGATTTCATTCTTTATGATGGCTGAGTGATATTCCATTGTATATATATATCAACTTCTTTTTTTAAAATTATTTTTATTAACACATAATGTTTTATTTGCACCATGGGTACAGGTCTGTGAATCATCAGGCTTACATACTTCACAGCATTCACCGTATCACATACCCTCACCAGTGTCCATAAACCAACTACCCTCTCCATACCCCAACTTCCCCCAGCAACTCTCAGTCTGTTTTGTAAGATTAAGAGTCTCTTATGGTTTGCTCATTCCCCATCCCATCTTGTTTCATTTTTTCCTTCCCCACCCCCCAAACCTCCTACTCTGCCTCTCAAATTCCTCATATCAGGGAGATCATATGATAATTGTCTTTCTCTGATTGACTTATTTCACTCAGCATAATACCCTCTAGTTCCATCCACATCATTGCAAATAGCAAGATTTCATTTCTTTTGTTGACTGCATAGTATTCCATTGTATATATATACCACATCTTCTTTATCCATTCATCTGTTGATGGACATCTAGATTCTTTCAATTGTTTCAATGTCCACAATTCTTGTGGATATTGCTGCTCTAAACGTTTGGGTGCACATGCCCCTTCAGATCACCACATTTGTATCTTTAGGGTAAATACCTGGTAGTGCAATTTCTGGGTCATAGAGTAGCTCTATTTTCAACTTTTTGAGAAACCTCCATACTGTTTTCCAGAGGGATAACGCCAGCTTGCATTCCCACCAACAGTGTAGGAGGGTTCCCCTTTCTCCACATCCTCACCAGCGTCTATCATTTCCTAACTTGTTAATTTTAGCCATTCTGACCAGTGTGAGGTGGTTTCTCATTGTGGTTTTGATTTGTATTTCCCTGATGTTGAGTGATGTGGAGCAGCTTTTCATGTGTCTATTGGCCATCTGGATGTCTTCTTTGCAGAAATGTCTGTTCATGTTTTCTGCCCATATCTTCATTGGGTTGTTTGTTCTTTGTGTGTTGAGTTTGATAAGTTCTTTATAGATTTTGGATACTAGCCCTTTATCTGATATGTCATTTGTAAATATCTTCTCCCATTCTGTTGATTGTCTTTTGGTTTTGTTGACTGTTTCCTTTGCTGTGTAAAAGCTTTTGATCTTGATGAAGTCCCAGTAGTTCATTTTTGCCCTTGCCTCCCTTGCCTTCGGCAATGTTTCTAGAAGAAGTTGCTGTGGCTGAGGTCAAAGAGTTTGCTGCCTGTGTTCTCCTCAAGGATTTTGATGGATTCTTATCTCACATTGAGGCCTTCCAACCATTTTGAGCCCATTTTTGTATGTGGTTTAAGGACGTTTCATTTTTCTGCATGTGGCTGTCCAATTTTCCCAACACTATTTGTTGAAGAGGCTATCTTTTGTCCATTGGACATTCTTTCCTGTTTTGTCGAAGGTTAGTTGACCGTAGAGTTGAGGGTTTATGTCTGGGCTCTCTATTCTGTTCCATTGATCTATGTGTCTGTTTTTGTGCCAGTACCATACTATCTTTGTAATAGAGCTTGAAGTCTGGAATTGTGATGTCAACAACTTTGGCTTGCTTTTTCAACATTCCTCTGGCTAAGACCTTTGGGTCTTTTCTGGTTCCGTATAAATTTTAGGATTATTTGTTCCATTTCTTTGAAAAAAAAAATTGACAGTATTTTAATAGGGATTGTGTTAAATGTGTAGATTGCTTTAGGTAGCATAGACAGTTTTGCAATATTTTTCTTTCAATCCATGAGCATGGAATGCTATCCATTTCTTTGTATCTTCCTCAATTTCTTTCATGAGTACTTTATAGTTTTCTGAGTGCATATTCTTTGCCTCTTTGGTTAGGTTTATTCCTAGGTATCTTATGGTTTTGGGTGCAATTGTAAATAGGATCGATTCCTTAATTTCTCTGTCTTCTGTCTTGCTATTGGTGTGTAGAAATGCAACTGATTTCTGTGCATTGGTTTTATATCCTGATGCTTTACTGAATTCCTGTATGAGTTCTAGCAGTTTTGGAGTGGAGCCTTTTGGGTTTTCCACATAAACTATCATATCATCTTCAAAGAGTGAGAGTTTGACTTCTTCTTTGGCAATTCAGATGCCTTTTATTCCTTTTTCTTGTCTGATTGCTAAGGCTAAGACTTCTAGTACTTTGTTGAATAGCAGGGATGATAGTGGACATTGCTGCCGTGTTCCTGATCTTAGTGGAAAAGCTCTCAGATTTTCCCCTATTGAGAATGATATTTGCTGTGGGTTTTTCATAGGTGGCTTTGATGATATTGAGGTATGTATCCTCTATCCCTGTACTTTGAAGAGTTTTGACCACGAAAGGATGCTATACTTTGTCAAATGCTTTTCAGCATCTATTGAGAGTATCCTATGTCTCTTGTTCTTTCTTTTATTAATATATTGTATCACATTGATTGACTTGCAGATGTTGAACCAAACTTGCAGCCCAGGAATAAATCCCACCTGGTAGTGGTGAATAATCCTTTTAAATTACTGTTGGACCCTATTGGCTAGTATTTTGGTGAGAATTTTTGCATCCATGTTCATCAAGGATATTGGTCTTTAATTCTCCTTTTTGGTGGGGTCTTTGTCTGGTTTTGGGATCAAGGTGATGCTGGCCTCATAAAATGAGTTTGGAAGTTTTCCTTCCATTTCTGTTTTTTGGAAGAGTTTCAAGAGAATAGATATTAATTCTTCTTTAAATATTTGGTAGAATTCCCCTGGGAAGTTGTCTGGCCCTGGGCTCTTGTTTGTTGAGAGATTTTTGATGACTTCCTTAATCTCTTTACTGGTTATGGGTCTGTTCAGGTTTTCTATTTCTTCCTGGTCCAGTTTTAGTAGTTTATACATTTTTAGGAATTCATCCATTCCTTCCAGATTATCAAATTTTCTGGCAGATAGTTGCTCACTATATGTTCTTATAATTGTATTTCTTTGGTGTTGGTTTTGATCTCTCCTCTTTCATACATGATTTTATTAATTTGGGTCCTTTCTCTTTTCTTTGTGATAAGCCTGGCCAGGGTTTTATCAATCTTATTAATTCTTTCAAAGAACCATCTCCTAGTTTTGTTGATCCATTCTACTGTTCTTTTGGTTTCTATTTCATTGATTTCTGCTCTGATCTTTATTATTTCTCTTCTCCTGCTGGGTTTAGGCTTTCTTTGCTGTTCTAACTCCAGCTCCCTTAGGTGTAGTGTTAGATCGTGTACTTGAAACCTTTCTTGTATCTTGAGAAAAGCTTGTACTGCTATATATTTTCCTCTCAGGACTGCCTTTGTTGTGTCCCAAAGATTTTGAACAGTTTTGTTTTCATTTTCATTTGTTTCCATGAATTTTTTCAATTCTTCTTTAATTTTCTGGTTGACCCATTCTTCAGTAGGATGTTTTTTGTCCTCCAAGTATTTGAGTTCTTTCCAACTTTCCTCTTATGATTGAGTTCTAGATTCAAGCATTGTGGTCTGAAAATACACAGGGAATGATCCCAATCTTTTGGTATCAGTTGAGACTTGATTTGTGACCCAGGATGTGATCTATTCTGGAGAATGTTCCATGTGCACAAAAGAAGAATGTGTATTCTGTTGCTTTGGGATGGAATGTTCTGAATATATCTGTGATGTCCATCTAGTCCAGTTTGTCATTTAAAGCCTTTATTTCCTTGTTGATCTTTCTCTTGGACGATCATCCATTTCAGTGAGGGGCGTGTTAAAGTCCCCTATTATTATTGCATTATTGTCAATGTGTTTATTTGAATTTATTATTAATTGGTTTATATAATTAGCTGCTTCCATGTTAGGGACATAGATATTTAAAATTATTAGATCTTCTTGTTGGACAGACTCTTAAAGTACGATATAGTGTCTTTCCTCATCTCTTATTATAGTCTTTGACTTAAAATCTAATTTATCTGATATAGGGATTGCAACCCCAGTTTTCTTTTGATGTCCATTAGCATGGTAAATTGTTTTCCACCCCCTCACTTTAAATCTGGAGGTGTCTTCAGGTCTAAAATGAGTTTCTTGTAGGCAACATATAGATGGGTTTTGTTTTTTTATCCATTCTGATACCCTGTGTTTTTTTTTTTATTAGGGCATTTAGCCCATTTACATTCAGGGTAACTATTGAGAGATATGAATTTAGTGCCATTATATTGCCTGTAAGGTGACTGTTACTGTATATTGTCTCTGTTCCTTTTTGCTCTACTACTTTTAGGCCCTCTCTTTACTTAAAAGAACACTTTCAATATTTCCTGTAAAGGTGGTTTAGTGTTTGCAAATTATTTTAATTTTTGCTTGTCCTAGAAGCTTTTTATCTCTCCTTCTATTTTCAGTGATAATGTAGCTGGATATAGTATTCTTGGCTGCATATTTTTCTCATTTAGTGCTCTGAATTTATCATGCCAGTTCTTTCTGGCCTGCAAGGTCTCTGTGGATAAGTCTGCTACCAATCTAACATTTTTATCATAGTATATTACATACTTCTTATCCTAAGCTGCTTTTAGGATTTTCTCTTTGTCATTAAGACTTGCAACTTTTACTATTGGATAATGGGATATGGACCTATTTTTATTGATTTTGAGGGAAGTTCTCTGTGCCTCCTGGATTTTGATGTTTGATCCCTTTTCCATATTAGGTAAAGTTTCTATTATAATTCACTCCAATATGCCTTCTGCCCCTCTCTCCATCTCTTGTTCTTCTGGAATCCCAATTATTCTAATATTATTTCATCTTATGGTATCATTTATCTCTTGAATTCTTCCTCCATGGTCCAATAGTTGTTTGTCCCTTTTTTGCTCAGCTTCTTTATTCTCCATCATTTGGTCTTCTATATTACTAATTCTCTCTTCTGCCTCACTTATCCTAGCAGTAAGAGCCTCTTTTATTGATTGCACCTCATTAATAGCTTTTTAAATTTCAATTTGGTTAGATTCAGTTCTTTAATTTCTCCAGAAAAGGATTTTATTATCCACGAAGTGTTTCTCTAATATTGTCCATGACTTTTTTGAGCCCAGCTAGCACCTTGAGAATTGTTCTTCTGAACTATAGTTCTGACATATTACCAACATCCATATTGATTATGTCCCTAGCTGTCAGTACTGCCTCTTCTTCTTTATTTCATGATGAGTTTTTCTGCCTTGTCATTTTATCCAGATAATGATATATGAACAAAAGAATAAAATACTAAAAAGGGTTGCAAAGGCCCCAGAAAAATGTACACCAACCAAATCAGAAGAGATCTAAAACTGGGGGAGAAGAAAGGGGGAAAAAATAAAAATATATATAAGTAAATTAACTCTACTGGTGAATAAAACAGCCATCCACTTGATTTTGGGTATATTTTGGTCTCTTAGAAGAAATTACCTCCCCAAATTTTGAAGAATGAATAGCTTATATATTTACAAAAATAAGGGTAAACATGATGAAGGGATGGAATATGACTCTAAAGATGAAAATTTTTAAAAAAAGTGTAAAAAAGAAATGATAAGATAAGTTGGTTGGAAATGAGAAAAAAAAAAGGAAAAAAAGAGGAGGGAATGTGCTCAGGATGAAGACTAGAACAAAGCCATGTGCTAGATTAGGGTATATTTTGATCTATTAGAAGAAATTGTATTCCAAAATTTTTTAGAAAAAAAAAAACCTATATGCATACAAAAAATAAGATTAAATACATTGAAGGGATAAAATATGACTATAACAATGAAGGTTTAAAAATATTTCTTTTTTTAAAGAAAGGTATTGTTAAGATAAACTAAAAACGTTAGAAGATGAAAGAGAAAAAATTAAAAACATAGAATAAGAAAAAAAAATTAACTTTGCAAGACCAAAGGATCATGGGGGAAAAGCCCTGAATTCTATGCATTGCTTTCCCCTAGCTCTGGTGTTCAGCTGTTCTTGATCAGTGAGCTTGATCTTGGCTGGATGTTCTTGCTGATCTTCTGTGGGAGGAGCCTGTTGCCCTGATTCTCAGTTGTCTTTGCCAGATGTGGAAGTGCACTGCCCTTGCCAGGGACCGGGCTAAATAATCTGCTTAGGTTCGCTCTGGGATCATTTGTTCCCTGAACATTTTCTGTAGAGGTTTGGAGGACAGAAATGAAAATGGAGGCCTCCCAATCTCTGGCCTGGAGGAGCCGAGATCTTGGGGCCCCACTCGTCAGTGTGCCCTCAGAGAAAAGCAGTCAATCCTTCCCATCTCCCTGGTCTCCAGCCATGCTCCAAGCTCACCCGGCCTGTGACTGAGCATTTCTATCTCTGGCACTCGGCCCCATTTGGAGTCTCCAAACTCAGCAGATTCCTGCTGCACTGGCTCCTCCTGGTGCAGAAAGGTGAGTCTCCCCGGATCTGCCATTTGTGGGGTTCCTGCTCAATGAGCAGTGGTCCGACTGTGCCTTGGATCATGGTTTAAGTAACCCTGATCTGAAAGCTCCCTCTTTGGCTCCATCTCTGCAGCTGGCTTCCCTGCTCTGATATCTGACAGCTCTGCCTCTCTCAGACACCTCTGAACTTTCTGTGACCCCGTGGTACCTGAGGCCACACTGTCCCTGTGAGGTCCCCACTCCTGCTTAGCTTCTGGAGTGATGTCCCTCAGTGGAGCAGACTTCTAAAAGTTCTTATTTTGTGCTCTGCTGCTCTGCCACTTGCAGAAGCCATCCCCTTCTGCCGTGGTCTATCTTCCCATTGCTTCAGATCATTTCTCTGCACATCCTACCTTTCAGAAAGTGGTCGATTTTCTGTTCCTAGAATTGCTGCTCTTCTACTCTTCTATGTCCTGTTGAATTTGTAAGTGTTCAGAATGGTTGATACCTACCTAGCAGAACTCCTGGGATCTGATGTTGTTTCAGTCTGTTACTCCTCCACCATCTTGCCTCTCTAATTCCCCAACTTCTTTATCATTCAACAAACAAGCCAGTTAAGAAATGGGCAGAAGCCATGCATAAAAATTTTTTTTCAAAGAAGAAATCCAGATAGCTAACAGAAAAGATGTTCAATGTCATTCATTATCGGGGAAATACAAATCAAAACTACAATGAGATACCACCTCACACCTGTCAGAATGGCTAAAATTAACAACACAGGAAACAACAGATGTTAGTGAGGATGTAGATAAAGGGGAAACCCTCTTACACTGTTGGTGGGAATTCAAACTGGTACAGCCACTGTGAAAAACAGTATGGAGCTTCCTTAGAAAGTTAGAAAGAACTACCCTGAAAGTCAGAAATTGAACTGCAAGTTATTTATCCAAAGGATTAAAAAACACTGATTCAAATGGACACACGCACCCCAATGTTTATAGCAGCATTATCAACAATAACCAAATTATGGAAAGAGCCCAAATGTCCTTCGACTAATCTAAGCTTTTAAAAAGATTGAAGAGATAAAGAGATTGGCATACTTACCTACCATTTATAGTCTTTTCCTTGGTGATATTTGTTTATATTTCAGACTGTTCTGAAGGAAGGAGCCCTATTTTTAAAAGTCTTAATCTTACATTTAAATGTATTTGATGCTTGCCCCCACTCCTTTTTCCTATAATTGCGTTGACCTAAATGATTTTATATTCATTTATATATGAAAAGCCCAAGAAAACTATAATACCATAATTTTTGCACATTTAAAACTTGTCATTTTTCACCTTTATACTTGTACCACACCTTGGCTAGCCATAGCATTTATGTGATCACCCTTTTCTTGAGAGTTTTGTAATGTTCACTCATTTCTAGCACTATTTCTATGAGAAAGTCTGAAGCCAGTTTGCTTTCCCCTCTATCATTTTTTAACTTATTTTTAACCTTGATTTCTAAGTAACTCTCTCTATATATATATTCAACATTCAATAACTTGAACAGGATATATCTTGGCATTGATTTCCCTTCATATTTGTCTTAGAATAATGATGAGTGATTTCAATCAGTAGGTTCAATCTTTTCTTATATTTGAAAAGTGTTCTTTATTTCTTTTTCTTTCCTTTTTTAAGATTTATTTATTTTATTTGAGAGAGAGGGCACATGAGTGTGTGAGTAGGGGGAGGGGAGAGGGAGAGAGAGAGAATCCTCAAGCAGACTCCCCTCTGAGCACAGAGCCTGATGTGGGTCTTGATCCCAGGACCCTGAAATCATGACCTGAGCCAAAACCAAAAGTCA
Source organism: Mustela nivalis (assembly GCF_964662115.1). Classification (NCBI taxonomy): domain Eukaryota; kingdom Metazoa; phylum Chordata; class Mammalia; order Carnivora; family Mustelidae; genus Mustela; species Mustela nivalis. The sequence continues at coordinate 54,068,095 of NC_139030.1, forward strand.
GCTACTTAACTGACTGAGTCACCCAGGCATCCCTGAAAAGTATTCTTAATTTATATATTTTTAAAATCAAATAGTTTTGATTGTCCTCTTCAGGGATACCAATTAAATATGCTTAGGATATCCATTGTCTGCTCTCCATAGCTATCATTTTCTTTCCTCTCTTTCCTTTTTTTTTTTTTTTTTTTTTTTTAAAGATCTAGTAATGTATTTTTGGAAAGAGTGAGAGAGAGAGAGAGAGCACAGGCAGGGAGGGTCAGAGGGAGAGAGAGTCTCAAGCAGACTCCCTGCTGAGTGCTGAGCCCAACATGGGGCTCAATCTCATGACCCTGAGATCATGACCTGAACTGAAATCAAGAGCCCAACACTCAACTGACTGAGCCACCCTGGCACCCCCATAGCTATCATTTTCACTTTCACTCTTTTACAGCAAGAAAATCTTCTAAATTGATCTCAGATTGATGGAAAGAACAGACATAGACATCATTTGGATAAATCAAGCATGATTTGATTTTTAAAGGATATGGAATAATTAAGTGAATAATGATATCTTACAGATAATTCAGCAACAATATGAACAGGAAGCGATGTATCCTTTTGATTCTCATCCATCCACCTAAGAGTACAACTTATCATCAGTTGGCACTTAGTATCAAGGTCATTTTCAGTGAGTGAGGTTGAGTAATATTAGTCCTTAAATTAGTTCATCTGGCTCCTTCAAACCCTGACTTATAGACACAATGCTATGTATAAAATAGTTTGGCTATATACTAGCAACTATCTCATCTAAACCAGGCACACCTTACTAATTTTAGGATTATAGGATATATGATAAGATGAGAGTGTGACAGAGCATACTTAGGCATGAATTCAATTATCACCTATCTCTCTTCACTCCTCAGGCATCAAGTCTTGGTGAAATGAAATTCTGAACTTGCAGCTTTATATCTAGAACAAATGGCAATGACCCAGACATCTAGGAGTTATGTTAAAAGGGCCCTTAGTTAAACAGCCAATTACAAAAACTCTTTTCATACCCATTTTATTTTTCTTGGCCTTAACTTTCATGAACCTTACTGCTTTCTCAGGTATGTTTATTTCTTTTATTGTACTTCTATGTGACTTTCTATTTATGTCACTTTAATTTGTTTCCTGAGCTATGCATATATATTTTTTACCTCTTCCATTGTTTAACTGTATTTTCCTGTCATTTTTGTACTGCTTCTAGGATTTTTCTGTTTTATTAAAAGGTGATCTTTCATTAAGTGTCAAATATTCATAATGTCTTTTTGATAGGTGAGAATAATAGAAAAACAGTATTTGAAAGATGGTTTCAGATAATTTTCTAAAACTGAAGAAGAATATTTTGTCTTCAGATCCAAGCCCAGAACAAAGAACCAAGAATGGAGAGTAAAATTAAACAAAACTCACTTTTAGATTCTCTAAAATATTAGGTACAAATAAAAATATTAATGAAAGTTCTAGTAACTAAAAAAAAAAAGCACCAAAAAATGCATAATCCAAATAGCTTGCCAACATAAAATGTAAAAAAACAAGAGACTGAACTTTGAGAACAATTAATTATCACATTCTTCATGTAACTTCAAGAATAATACTCTTGACAGCAAATCCACCCTCACACGGCTGTTTTTGGTAATGACCCTAGTGGAATCTAAGAGCATTTGAATTCCACATTGGGACTTTTTGTTTCAGTGGAACTAGAAGTAGCATATTGCATTATACAAATGGGTTCTGGAGACAGAACAGCCAGGTTAGATGCCTTGACCCACCAGTTACTAGCTTTGCAACCTAAGAAAATCGGTCCTTTCTAAGTCTCCTCTGCAAAACAGAGCCAATAGTGATATCATACAATCCATGTAGATGATACAGCATAGCTTTTAATTCAGAAATAAGCAATCAGTAAATATTATAATTTATTGTTAGAACAGAAAATGGAAATATATGGTTGGGCTACAGGAATAAAAATCTTGTCTATTTCCTCCATGACTTAGAAGGATTTGCTTGACTTTACGTTTATTGATCAGATAGAAAGTGGCAGTCCTAGCAAGGAGGTTGCAATTTATACAAGAGAGAGAAGAAGAGGGGGAGGAGGAAGGGAGAATATGCACTATGCACGGGTATTTTCGTGTACACATATATACTGTATGTGGGGCACTCATTGGAAATGTTCTATTTTCAGTGAAAGAAGACCCTCTGTAGGGTCAGATGTGTGCCATCACAGACCTTGACACAATGTTTGACACACAGGCATTAAATCAGTGTCTTTGAGTGGAGCTGAAGTAGTAAGCAATATTCAAATTGTTAATTTTGTATCAAAGATAGAATGTATAGGTAAACTAACAAGAAGCAAACCTGAAAAAAAAATAGACATAATTTTCAGAAACTAGTAACCCAGAGCCATAAAATAGCAGATAGATGAAATTTCTCCTTTTCAAGAAAGTGAGCTAGAGACATGAGCTAGGCTATTTTTAACGCTTTATAAAAATTTTATTTTATTTTTTCCTCCCTCATTTCCCCCTTTTCACATGTCTTTATATGCATATATATAGGGTTCTTATTTTTGTAGAAGCAGAGAAAAAAAATACCATACAATTGATCAGAATGTTCATTTCAACCTTTATAAGATTTGTTGTCTTTAATTAGTTGAAAATAGTGAGAGGGCCTTCATATGACATTAGTGGGAGTGTCTGAGGGCAAGATTTGGCCCTAAGATTTCTTCAACAAGTATTGCTGTATTTTAAAAATGTCATATATTCTATATCTGGTGGCTGGGTTTTAATTTAATGTTCTTTTGAATTTTAAGAGTAAAGATAGAATTATTTAAAGGAGCAAGTCTTGGTTGAGTCTGCAGGTGTTGGCAAGTGGTAGGTATGAAATCAGCCATCTGTGTTAATGAAGAGTTCCCTGTCTGCCACCTGTCAGGCATCCCTAGCTAGGTAAGAGGCAGGATTTGGGGCCATTATGACATAATCTGATATTATAAGAAGTGTCAGCTAATACAGAGCTAAAGAAAGAGAAAGAGAGTGAATTTTCTGGAATCTTCATTTTCAAAACTTGCTACTACCAAAATGTAATCACAAAACATTATTTTAAAAAAGAAAAGACAGTATTTATCAGTTTTTATTTATAAAGATGATAAGGTGACCTTGCTCTCGGAGTTTCTTAAACTTTAGTTGGCATTAGAATACTCTTGGGATAACTGGTGAACAGATTCTTATATACCAGGTTCAGCATTTAGGCACAAGAATAGGGCTTGGAAATCTATATTTTAACATATAGATCATTCTAGAAAAACTCAGTGTGTTAGTTTGCTAGAGAAACAATAACATTCTAGAAAAACTCAGTGTGTTAGTTTGCTAGAGAAACAATAACAATACCATATGCTGGGAGGTTTAAATGACAGAAGAGTGTTTGTTCACAATTCTGGAGGCTTAAAGTTTGAGATGGAGGTGCGAGCAGGGCTGATTTCTTCCGAGGCCTCTCTTCTTGGCTTTCAGATGGCTATCTTATTGCTGTGTCCTCACATTTTCTTCCTTCTGTGTTTGTGCATCCTTGGTGTCTTTCTGTGTACCCAAATTTCCTCTTCTTATAAGGACACCAGTCCAACTGGAATAAGACCTACTCTAAGGGCCTCACTGTAACTTAATTACCTCTTTAAAAGCCCTGTTTCCAAATACAGCCACATTCTGAGGTACTGGGGGTTAGAGCTTCAACACAGGAATTTTGGGGATGCAATTCATCCTACAGCAGTTGGTGTATGTAAAAATGCTCTAGGAAACCATCTCTTGATAACAATCTGTTTTGACATCTGAGATAAATCAAGGAATATATTGAGAATTCATCCCCTCCCAAAATGTTTTCTGAAAAAGTAGCTGACCCTGATTAACTCTTTTGCAAACTTGCAAGAGAAATAGAAATTGGGCTCTCCCATTAGTGCTTAAAATTTAAGATTTCAGTCTCATATCTAAGTCATGTACTATTCTCTAGCCTTCTTCTAAAAGGACTCCTTAAAAGCTACCATCGAAGAGCCTGGATATATGGGTGAAACAAAAATGCTCCTATAAACCCTGGGAAGCCAGGTGAAAAGTGGAGCCCTGACCCAGACGATTAAAATGTGGGTGAAAGCTTTCCGTACTTCCCTGTACAAATAACACGGGAAGGGGAAACCCAATATACTTTGGACAAGAGGTGTGTTTCTAGAAGATTTTATGTAAAGAAAACTTTGAAAAGTGCTTAGACCACTGACATTATCATGGTCATAACTTATTTGGACCCTATAAACTACATTTATGGGTTCGACCACAACTTTCACGTGACGATCTGTCTTGTCCTGTCATGTCAATATGGAGTATGAGAATAGACTTTACAATTATGTAACAGAAAATAATTTCTGCCTGTCGTTGAAATAGGATAGCTGTAAGTTCTTGCCATACCCTGTTAGAAAAGCCTTCCAGAACAGATCTTATCACTAACAGGGGACCAACAGAGAGACATACACACTAAAGGAATCTCTTACATGGGCAGCATAAAGGACTTCACAGAGCAAACATTTCTTGTCATGTGAAAAAGTCATAGAGGTTTGTAATTTCTGAAATTCTTATATTTCAGAGTAAATTGTGATTTACGTGGTAATAACCATTACATATATAAGTTCATAATTGAAACTAATTTGCTCAACAAAAAGGTATAGGCACCAATGACATCTATATTAATACACTGTTCATTGAAGCATTTCCTCTGACATTGTATCAAGCTTCTATACTTGGCTTAACTGTCACATGCTTCTGTGAGCACCATATTAACAAAATGAAGAGTAAAGTCACGTCTAAATAATTCAGAACATGAAATGAACAAATAATTTAAGCAGAATTCGTGTTTCCCTCATCCACTATGAGCATCACTATATATATATATATATATATATATATATATATATATACATATTGTAAAGCAAATGTATATTTTGTATAAAGGACTCTGACAGCTTTTTTTTTTTTTAAAGATTTTATTTATTTATTTGACAGACAGAGATCACAAGTAGGCAAAGAGGCAGGCAGAGAGAGAAGAGGAAGCAGGCTCCCCGCTAAGCAGAGAGCCCGATGTGGGGCTCAATCCCAGGACGCTGAGATCATGACCTGAGCCGAAGGCAGAAGCTTTAACCCACTGAGCCACCCAGGCACCCCTCTGACAGCTTTTGAAAAGCATCCATTCACAAGGATAATTATTACCATTTTTGTATATGTTTGTCAGTACTTTCTTGTGGATGAGTTTCCCTCCCCTCCCCTTCCCTTCCCTTCCCTCCCCTTCCCTTCCCTTCCCTTCCCCTCCCTTCTTCCCTATATTTCTTTTATTTTTTAATAAACTCACTATAAAATCACCTTCATAACATACTTGATATTGCATGTATAAAGACCGGTTTACTTCTAGTTCAGGACCTCCCTTAAGGAGCATTGCTTAAAGGGAAAGGTCAATGTTGTAGATATTATAGGCTCTTAAATGTCAGAAAATTGTCTTGTACATCTTGGTACATAGTTGATAATTGAGAATGACAATAATTGAAATCAGACAAGAGTGTTTTATTCTACACCAGGAAAAAAAAAGAATAGAATTATTTGATTTGACGATGATTAAAATGATCTTAATGAGATCCATGAATATCTAGTCACCCCTTCCCTCTCCCATGCTTTCCGCCTTTTTTTTTTTTGTAGTGACTGCTTTCCTTCTACTTTTTTCTCTATTACTCTCTTCTCTCTTCAGTTTTCTGCTTTTGTACTTAAAAAACAAAACAACAAAACAAAACAAAACAAAACAAAACAACAAAACTGCTTTCTCATTCCTCTGGTACTCCCAAGACGTGGGTTTTGTGACTGTATCTGTGGATGCTCATAGTGGATGTGCATCAGTCATTTTGTTTTCCTTAACTATCTTCTCTAGCTAAAGAAGTAGCATCAGAGTATTTTATCTGGCACCTAGATTACAATAGGAATTTAGATGCACATATACAGTACTAGATCTGGGTGAAAATCTAAGAATCACTAAGACCAGGAATAAAAAATAGGTTTCTTTCCTAGAGGATTCTATGATGGATTTTTGGGGGCCTTGTTTACTACTTTGTATTTTCTACTTACTCTATGTTCTGTAGCCCTGGAAATACATCAACCTCACTATTTTAAAAGCCAGCAATTTCAACTGTCTCTTCTATTTTGCTAGTTTCTTGGTATCTTAACACTAATGTTTAAACTGATGTGTTGATCCCAATCTCCATCACTAATTACCTACCTCCATATACATTGCCTCAGGTTCTTTATTTCAGAAAATACCATCACAGTTCACCTTGCTGCTGAAGGTGGAAATCTGGGAGTAACCCTTAACACCTTTCTCTCTCCTAATCCTTCACAACCAAGCTGTCAGAAAGTCCTTTGTTTTTATGAAAGACTATTTTTTAGAGCAGTTTTAGGTTTACAGAAAAATTAAGAAGAAACTATGAAAATTTCTTATATGCCCTCACAATTGTATAGAATTACCATTATCAACATCCTCCATCAGAATGTACAATTGTTAAAATGATGACCTACAGTGACCCACTATGATCATCCAAAGTATTGTACATTTTTTGGGTTTGGCAAATGTACCATGACATATATATCCAAATTACAGTATCACAGAGAGAGATTTCACTGCCTTAAAATCCTCTGTGTTCCACTCAGGGACTTGTCCCTCCCTATCTCCCAAGCCCTGGCAAAAATGGATCTTTTTATTCTTTCTATAATTTTACCTCTTCCAAAATGTTGTATATTTGGAATCATGAATTAGTAATCTTTCAGACTGGTTTCTTTCACTTGATAATATGCATTTAAGGTTTTTCCATGTCTTTCCATAGCTTGCTAGTTTTTTTTTTTTTTAAGTACTGAATAATATTCCATTGTCTGGATGTACCACAATTCCACAATTTATTTATTCATTCTCCTACTGAAAGACATTTTGGTTGCTCCCAAGGTTTGGCAATTAGTGTAACTGCTACAGACATCCATGTGCAGTTTTTTTGTTGTTGTTTTTCTTTTTGTTTTGTTTTGCTTTTTTTTTGTGAACATAAATTTTCAACTCTTTTGGGTAAATACCTAGAAATATGGTTGCTGGATCATTTGGGAAGAGTGTGTTTACCTTTCTAAGAAACCACTGAACTGTCTTCCAAATGGCTGTACCATTTTGTTTTCCTACTAATAATGAATGAGGGTACCTGATGCTTCACAAACTCATCAGGATTTTGTATTGTCAGTGTTTTGGATTTTCCATTCTAATAGGTGTATAGTAGACATCTTGTTGTTTTAATTTGCATTTCTCTGATGACATATGGTGTGGAGCATCTTTTCATATGCTTATTTGCCATCTGTATATCTTCTTGGTGGGGTGTCCGTTAATGTCTTTGGCCCATTTTTTAATCATTTGTTTTCTTATTGTTGAATTTTAAGAGTCCTTTGTATATTTTAGATAATAGTCTTTTATCAGATGTATCTTTTGCCTATACTTTTTTCTAGTCCATGGCTCGTCTTTTTATTCCCTTGTAAGTGTCTTTCACAGAGCAGAAATTCTTAATTTTAATGTAGTCCAACTTATTATCTTTTTTCACAGATCCTGCCTTTGGTGTTATAGCTAAAAAGTCATTACCATATTTGGTCCATTCATATTTTTCTTATCTTCAAGAGGTTTTATAGCTATGTGTTTATATTTACATCTATGATTCATTTGAGTCAATTTTTGTGAAGGGTGTAAAGATTATGTCCAGATTTAGTCCTTTGCATGTGGAATCTGTTTGTGTCAGTACCATTTGCTGAAAAGAAAATCTTTTCTCCACTGTAATATCTTCATTCCTTTCTCAAAGATCAGTTGACTGTATTTATGAGGGTCTATTTCTGGACTCTAATATCTGCTTTATTGATCAATGGGTTTATTTTTTCACTAATATCACACTGTCTTGATTAATTTAGCTTTATAGTATATCCTGAAGTTGAGTAGTGTCAGTCCTTCAACTTTGTTCTTCTTTCAATATCACATTGGCTATTCTGGGTCTTTTGTCTCACCATACACACTTAAGAATCATGTTTTTGATATTCATAAAATAACTTGCAGGTATTTTTATTGGAATTTGATTGAATCTATAGATCAAGTTGGGAAGAAATGACAGCTTGATAATATTGAATCTCTTATTTATGAACATGGAATATCTATCCATTTATTTAGTTCTTTGATTTTGTTCACCAGGGTTTTATAGTTTTCTTTCTATAGGTCTTGTATATTTTTTTAGATTTATACTTAAATATTTCATTTCTTTGGGTGCTAATGTAAATGGTACAGTGTTTTCAATGTCAGAGTCCACTTATTCATTGCTGGTATAGAGGAAAGTTTTTATTTTTGTATGTTAACCTTGTATCCTGCAACCTTGCTATAATTGCTTATTAATTCTGCAAGTTTTTTGTTGATTCTTTCAGATTTTTTACCTAGATGATTATGTCATCTCCTGCAACATGGCTATAATTACATATTAGTCCTGGGAGTTTCTTTGTGGATTCGTTCAGATTTTCTACATTGGCAGTCATGTTGTCTGTGAACAAAGATTCATTTTTCTTTCCAGTCTATATACCTTTAATTTCCTTTTCTTGTTTTTTTAAGATAAGCTAAAATTTCTCATATGATGTTGAAAAGGAGTGGTGAGAGGGGATATCTCTTTGTTTCTGATCTTAGTGGAATTCTTTGAGTTTCTTACTTTTAAGTGTGGTGCTAGCTGCTTTTTTTTTTTTTTTTTTGATAGGTGATTTTTATCAAGTTGAGAAATTTCTTCTTTACTTCAAATTTACAAACAGTTCTCATCATGAATGGGTATTGGGTTTTGTCAAATACTTTTTCTGCATCTACTGATATGATCATGTGATTTTTCCTTTTTCAGTCTGTTGATTTGGTGGATTATATTAATTGATTTTTGAATTCAGAACCAGTCTTACATATTGGGGATAAATCCCACTTGGTTTTGGGGTATAATTCTTTTTTATACATTGTTGGATTCAATTTGTTAATATTTTGTTGTAAATTTTTTCCTCTATGTTCATGAGAGATGTTGGTCTGTAGTTTTGTTTTTGATAATGTCGTCATCTGGTTCATGTATAAGGGCAATGTCTTCTTCATAAAATGAGGTAGGTTGCTTTTGTCCTCTGAAAGTGATTATAGAGAATAATTATAATTTCATCCTTAGATGTGTGGTAGAATCCATCAGTGAACCCATCTAGGCCTGCTTATTAACTATGGATTCAATTTCTTTATTAGATATAGGACCAGTCAGATGTGCATTTCTTCCTGTGTGAATTGTGGCATATTGTGTCTTTCAAGGATTTGATTATTTTTTATCTAACTTACCAAATTTGTAGGCATAGAGCTGTTCATATCCTTTTATTGTCTTTTAGTGTCTATGGTATATATAGAGGTGTTCTCTCTTTCCCTTGTGGTCTTAGTAATTTGTGTTCCCTCTCTTTTTTTCCTTAGATATTCTGATAGAGCCATGTCAATTTTATTGATCTTTTCAAAGAGCAAACTCTTGGTTTTCATTGATTTTCTCAATTGATTTCCTATTTTCAATTTCATTGATTTCTGTTCTCCTTCTTATCATCTTTTCTCCATACTTTAAATTTAATTTCTTCTTCTCTTTCTGATTTCCTAAGGTGAAACTTAAAGGATTGACTTTTGATTATTCTTTTTTCCTAATGTATACAGTAAATGCTATAAATTTCCCCCTAAGCACTGCTTTCACTGCATGCCAAAAATTTTGGTTAGTTGGTTTTTAAAATTCTCATTTAGTTTATAGTATTTTAAAATTTCTCTTGAGGTTTATTCTTTGGCCCATGTTATTTAGAAGCATGTTTTCTAGTCTCCACATATTTTGGGATTTTTCCAGTTATCTATCTGTTATTGATTTCAAGTTTAATGTGATCTGTGGGCAGACATTGTAGGATTTCTATTTTTAAAATTCCTTAAGGTGTGTTTTATAGCCTATAATGTGTTCTGTCTTGGTGAATGTTCTATGTAGTTGAGAAGAATGAATATGCTGCTTTTGAATGAAGTAATCTATAGATTTCAACTTTATCTAGTTGATTGTTGATGCTGTTAAGTTCAACTATTTCTTTACTGATTTTCCTCCTGCTGGATCTGCCCATGTCTGATAAAGGAGTGTTGTAGGTTTTAACTGTGATAGTGAATTTATCTATTTTTCTTAGCAGTTCTATCAGTGTTTTCCTGATATTGCTTGATGCTCTGTTGTTAGGTGCATATATGTTAAAAAGTATTATGTTTTCTTGGAGAATTGACCACTTTATCATTATGTAATATCTTTCTTTATCTATGATAATTTTCCTTGCATTGAGGTCTTTTCTGTCTGAAATTAATACAGTAACTCTTGTTGTCTTTTGATAAGTGTTCCATCTATTTACTCTTAATTTCCAGACTTAAAATTTTGGAAAAAAAAATTTTACTATATATTTCTTGTAGACAACATATACTTGAGTGCTGTGTTTTTTTTTTTTTTTTTTTTTTTTGTTTTTTATCATCCTTGGCTATGCGTTTTAATTGATGAATTTAGATGATCGATGTTCACAGTGCTTTTGGTATTACTGGATTATTATCTACCATATTCATTACTGTTTTCTACTTATTGCCCTTGTCTTTGTTCTTCTCTTTGTCTTCTATTCTTTTTCTTCCTTTTATGGTTTTAATTGAACATTTTTATATGATTGTTTTTTCTCCTTTCTTAGAATATGTTATGCTTCTTAAAAAGTGGTTTTCCTAGAGTTTATAATATACATTCACCACTAATGTAAGTCTACTTTCAAATAACACTATACCACTTAATGGGTATTTTGAATACATTATAATAACAGTTCCTTCCTCCCATCCCTTGTGTATCATTGCTGTCATTCATTTTACTTGGATATAACCATCCTAAACATTATATGTGTGTGTGTATACACACACATATATATTCAAATATGTTGTTGCTATTATTATTTTGAGTTCTTTCAGGATTTTTCTTTATCTTTGATTTTTAGTAGTTTTAAAACGATATACCTGGATGTAGTTTTTTGGGCATTTATCTTGACTGATATTCTCTGAGTTTCCTGGATCTGTGGTATGGTGTCTGAAATGAATTTGGGGGATTTCCCAGTTGTTACTATGTCAAATATTTCTTCTGTCTCTTTTTCTCTTTCTTATTCTTCTGGCATTCCTACTATGCATATGTTACACTTTTTGTAGTTTTCTCACAGTCCTTGGATGTTCTATTCTGTTTTCTCTGTCTTTGTTCTCTTTACTTTTCAGTTTCCAGTGTTTCTATTTATATATCCTCAAGTGCAGAGATTCTTTCCTCACTCATGTCCAGTGTACTAGTAAGCCCATCAAAGGCATTCCTCATTTCTGTTACAGTGTTTTTGATCTATAGCATTTCTTTTTGGTTCTTTATTAGGACTTACATTTCTCTGCTTGCATTGCCCATCTGTTCTTTCATGCTGTCTACTTTATTTATTAGAGCACTTAGCATATTAATCATAATCATTTTAAATTCTTAATCTGATAATTCCTGCCTCCTCTGATTCTGATGCTTACTCTTCTCTTCACACTGTATTTTTTTGCCTTTTGGTAGGCCTTGAATTTTTTTCACAAGCTAAACATAATGTACCAGGTAAAAGGAAATACTTTATAGCCCTTTAGTAATATGTTGGTAAGGTGTTGGAAGAGGGGACACATTTTGTAGTTTTATGGTTGAGTCCCAGCCTTTTAGTGAGTCTATGCCTTTGAACTGTAAAATTCACAAATATTTCTCAGTCCCTCTCCTCCCACCCCCCGGCCTGGGTGACATGAAATGGCTAGAGTGGGCTGGAGTTGGGTATTTCCCTTTTCTCAGGTCAGTTAGGCTCTAATAATCCCCCAGAAAGTCAGGCTATGGTTAATTGGTTTCTCTCGAGTGCTGGCCTTGTAAGGAAAGAGTGCTCTGGTGTAAATCAAAATGGCTCCTTTCCCTTTCCCCTACAGGCAACCTGGAGGGATGTTTCTCCAATATTTACTGTGTGAACTTAAAGTCTAGCTCCTAGAAGTACATCCCACAATAATGTAGAGACTCTGTCAATGGGGTCCCCTGAAGATTTTAACTCTCAGAATTGTCCACTCTCACAGTCCTTGGATGTTCTATTCTGTTTTCTGCTTATCAATTGTAGTTCAGGTTTTCCTGTCCCTGCACTAGTTTCTGCAGAGGTTTCCACTCATGAGTCTCTGCTCCAGTAAGCCATGACTTCCTCTGTTTTCCTGTCTCCATCTTGAATCTTAAGAGCAGAGGCTTTCACTATGCTCTCTTCTCCCTTACAGATACAGGAAGAGTTGATGATTTTTCAGTCTGTTCAGCTTTTTATTTATTGGTAGGAAGGAGTTGTGATTTCCAATCTTCTAACATGTGGAAGTAAAAACAGGCCCTTGATAATCTGTTTAAAAGGCAATTACCAGTCTCATTGTTTTATATCCAAAAATGCATCCAGAAGCAGTTCACTTATTTTTCCTTCTCTACTGTTGTGAATTTGGGTGAAGCCACCAGCATCCACTTCCTGAACTAATACTGTGGCTTCTTAATTAGTACCTCCATTTCTGTTGTCCTCACTTTAATCAGTTTTTCACACTGTAGCAAGAATAAATCTAACATGAGGAGATCATTTCACTACAAATACTTAACGCTTTTTGATCGCTCTTTTAGGCACATGGCACACAGAGTAACACTGTTTAACATGCACGGCCTAATAGACCTGCTCAGACTGCTGCCCACTATTCTAAACCCATTCGGAACTACTGCTGCTCTTGCTCTAGTCACAAATTAGACAAATAATTGAGTCCAGCTTTTTTCTATCTCTGAACCTTCTTACACACTATTCCCTCACACTCTAAATCTTGTTAATTCATTTTTAAAAAGATTTTATTAATTTATTTGAGAGAGAGAGAGAAAGTAAAAGAGAGCACGAGAGGGTGGTGGAGAGGTGAGGTCTGAGGAGAGGGAGAAGCAGGCTTCCTGCTGAATAGGGAGACTAATGTGGGGCTTGATCCCAGGACCCCGAGACCATGACCCGAGTGACACTTTACCAACTGAGTCACTAAGGTGTCCCAGTCTTCTTAATTCTTCAGGTCTTAGTTTTTTAATTTCTGCCCCCCAAAAGCTTTCCCTGCACACCAATCTAAATTATCCTTTGTTATTCTTCTTCGTAGTACTCTATTCCTTACTTTTATAGCACTTGTCACCATTTTAAATTAACACATTAATGTGTGTACCTTTTAAGATCTATGTTCTTTTGTTAGGCTAATCATGAGTTTAGAGGTCATATTTATTTATGGTTAACTGAATCATATCCATGGACTTCTAACTTCAGTTCCAATATGAAAAGAGTTTGGAAAGCATTGCTCCCATCCTTACCAGGAAAAAAAAAAGCTGAAAAAACTGAAAACCATTTATTTTCTTGGATCCACTAAAGAACTAAGTTTGCAGGTCAAATTACCACCTCAAAATCTGAAGGGACAAGGGAATCTGTAGAGTCACAGCTAAGGTCTGTTTACCTGAAGGAGAATATACTGGAGCCATTACTGTTAGAAACACTTAAATGGTATGAATAAATGACAAGTTGCTGGAAGATGAGTATGAATAAGCATGAGAGTGAGCAACACCTTGGGGCTACAGTCTTGGGGGCAGGGGAGCACAGTTTCAAGAGTTATTACCTCTAAAAACTCCTCCTGGTTCTAAGGATAAAGAGCTGAGAAATGTTCCTTTGAGTCTATGGTAGGGGCAAGGGAATTTTAATCATTGTGAAATGCAACCAAAACAAAGTCCCACTTTCATGGGAAAAAGACTTTATAAGAAGCTTACTCCAGCTAGGAAAGGGCATTTCTCCAGTTCCTTTAGCCTTCCTGTCTCACCTATATGGAAAGGAAAAACAAAAACAAAAACAAAACAGTATCTCTGGAGAAGCACTTGTGAAGTCCCATTAAAACACAGTCCCATTAAAACACAGAAATTTAATCGTAAGATTATAGAAGGTTTCACTTCCCTATACCTTATCACCTCATCAATAAGACTATAGTATAATAACAATGGTTTATAGCTGAAAGAACTGAAAAGACTGGAAGAGTAATCATTGCGAAATATATCCTGAGGGTCCTCCATGCCAAAGGCCAAATCTCCAAGGAAAGAAAATTTCATTGGATTATTATTACAGGTGGGGGAAAAGCATTTCTCACACTTGACTCCATTATTATCTTCCTTTTCTTGACTAAGGGAGAAAGCAAAACAAAATAAAAAACATAGTCAATAGATGCCAGGACTATAAGGAAATAGACTGGGAATGAATGATACAGTCAGGAAAAAGAAGTCCTGGGGAAACACTTGTGAGGGTCACAGTCCTAATGCACAGGTCTCTAAGAAACTGAGTTTTAACCAGAGCATTATGGTATATCCCTCCTTCCCTCATATCTTACCACAATGCTAACAAGTTTCCAGTGTAATAACAGTGTATTACAGTTAAAAGTGTTGTACAGAACAGATGTTCTCTGAAGAGTACTTAGGGAAGCCCAAAGTCAAGAAAAGAGACAGAAAGCAAAGATAGTAGAGGAATTTAGAGTCACTGGCACCTAGAACTATACCAACGTTTTCATCAGACAAGATATTTAAAATAATTATTATCACATTAAGGTGGTTAATGGAAAAACAAACAATATAAATATCAAGATATTTAAAATAACATATAAGAACAGTGGAGTAATGAAAGCAGAGATGAAAGTGAGATAGAATCTCTAAAAAAGATTTAAAAAATGCTAAAAACAAAAACTCTTAGAAATGAAGAATGCCTTTCTCTGATGGACTTATCAGTAGACTAGACACAATGAAGCAAAGAAAGGCTACTTAAAGATAGGTCAATAGAAACTTTTTAAATCTGAAATGCAGAAGGAAAATAGAATGGCAGAAGAAAAAGAACAGAACTTCTAAGAATTGTAGAATAATATTAAAAAGTATAACATACGTGTAATTTAAATACACAAGGAAACAAGAGCAAAAAATAAATATTTAAAGGAATAATGACCAAGACTTTTCAAAAATTAATAATAAACATGAAATTATAGATCCTGGAAGCTCAGAGGACAGGTTAAAGGACAATAAACCAAAACAAAACAAATAAACAACTACAACAACACATCTGGACATATTATTTTCAAACTGCAGAAAACCAAAACCAGAAAATATTGAAAGAAGTCAGAGCAAAACAAAGAAGTAGAAGAACAAATATAATAATTATAGGGGATTTCTTAACCACAAAAATAGTAAACTGAAATATTTAAAGAGTTGAAAGAAAAAGCCCACAAACCTAGAACTTCATATTCAATAAAATTAAACTTCAAAAGTAAAATAGATATGAGGGTTTTTGAGATGACAAAAACAGATAGAATTCATTACCAGCAGACCAGCTCTGCAAGAAATGTTGTAAGAAATTCTTTATGCAGAAAGAAATTTATGTAAGTCAGAAATTCAGATTTATACAAAGAGAGGAATGTCTCAGAGAAGGAATAAAAAAAGTAGTAAAAAAATTTAGTTTTCTTAGTCTTGACAGGAATGTTATATTGAATGAGAGGCAGAATGAGAAACGCTGTGTTATAAGGGACCTGTATTACATATATTGTGCGACAAGGTACCCATACTACACATGAATTGTACAGTTTTATCTGAAGATAGATTTAAATTATTTAAAAATGTGTATTGGAATTTGAGGGCGGCAATCACTAAAAGAATTAAGGAAATATAATTGATATTTTGAGAAAATATCCACAGTTTCAGGCATCCACTTGTGGTCTTGAACATATTCCCTGTGGGTTAGGGTGACATATTGTAGACATAATTTACCAATATCATAAATGACAGTGATGTAATCACTATGAATCCCATGAACATTAAATAATAATAAAGGAATAATATGAATAATTCTATGCTCACCAAATTGATTAATTTGATGAAATGGAACAATGCTTAAGGAATAAACTATCAAATATCAAATAAGAAAAAAATAGATGATCTAAATATGACTATTCAATATTTAATTATATTTTTCCAAAAGAGATAGCACCAGGCCAGGATCACTTTACTGGGATATCTAGCAAATATTTAAGCAAGAAATTATATCAACTCATTATAATCTTCCAGGAAAAGAGAAGCAGAGGGAGTACATCCTAATTTATTCCAGTAGACTAACATTATACCAGAACTAGAGAAAGATATTCCAAGAAAGTAAAAGTACAGAACAATATATATCATGACCACAGATACAAAAATTATCAGCAAGATAAGAGCAAATCAAATCCAATGTTGTATAATGAAGATACTCATTATCAGGAAACTATAACCAAGCAGAATTTAATCCTGATATTCAAGGCTAGTTCAACATTTGACTCAATCAATCTGTGTAATTGACAGTTTCAATAAGCTAAGGGAAAAAATAATATTATCATATCAATTGATGAAAAAAAAGAAGTTGACAAAATTCATCACCCATTCACAATTAAAAAAAAGTCTCAGCAAATGAAGTGAAGGGAATTTCCTCAATGTGATAAAGAAAAACCCACTGCTAACATCACGCTTAATGGTGAAAACAAGTAGCTTCCTCCTAAGAGTTGTAATAAGGAAAGGTTGTCTTCTTTAATATTCCTACTTAACATCATATTAGAAATCCTACTAGTGCAGTAAGACAAGAAAAGGAAATAAATTTTATATGAATCTCTAAGGAATTAATCAAACTGTCTTAATTTGCAGATGATATTATTGTCTATATAGAGCATCCCAAAAAACCTCCAGGAATGAATATGCCAGTATATTGGGGCCACAGGATTAATATATAAAAATTAATATATAAAAGTCAATTACTTTCAAATATTCCATAAATGAAGTATTAAAATTTGAAATTTTAAAAAGAGCATTAACAATAGCACCAATGCTTCCATGAATGTTTAAAAATAAACCTAACAAAATATACACAAACCTATATGTCAAGCAACAGAACTTTAAAATAAAGAAATCAAAAGAACTAAGAAAAGGAAAGATAGTGTGTGATCATGGATCATAAGACTCAATATTATTAAGATGCAATTCTTCCCTACTGATTTACAGACCACACAATTTTAGTCAAAATCTCAGCAAGCTGTTTTCCATATATTGAGAAAAATGATCCTAAAATTTACATGGAAGAGCAAATGATCTAGAATATCCAGCACAATACCAAAGACAAAGGAGAACAAAGTTGGAGGATTCACAAATTCAAAACTTACTCTAAAGGTACAGGAATCAACACAGCATGGTATTAGCAAAAGAACAGACATGTGGATCCAAGAAACAGAATAGACAGCTCAGAAGGATCCACCCAATTCTACTCACCTGATATTTGAACAAGAACAAAGGCAATTCAATGGAAAAATCATAGTCTTTCTCAATAAATGATGCTAGAAGAGTTTGATGTCTATATACCGATAAAATTAGATGCATACTTTAGATGTTTCACATAAATCAACACAAAATGTGTATGAAATTAAAAATAAAAATACAAAACTATAAAAGTACTTGAAAAATATTAGATCTTCATGAATTTGAATTTCTTTTAAAAGGTTTTATTTATTTATGTGACAGAGAGAGAAAGATCACAAGTAGGCAGAGAGGCAGGCAGGAGGTGGGGGAAGCAGGCTCCCCGCTGAGCAGAGAGCCCGCTGCGGGGCTGGATCCCAGGACCCTGGGATCATGACCCTAGCCGAAGGCAGAAGCTTAACCCATGGAGCCACCCAGGTGTCCCCATGAATCTGAATTTTTAATACAATGCTAAAAGCATGATCCTGAATAAAAAACAAACTTGATGAGTTGTACTTTATTAAAAAGAAAATTTTCTGGTTTTGAAAAGTAAAGTCTTAATCTGGGTAAAAGTATTTGCAAACACACATCTGATAGAGGATTATTATCCAAAATATACAAAGAATTCTTCAAACCAAAAGAAAACAGTGCAATTAAAAAATGACCAAGAGGGGCGCCTGCGTGGCTCAGTGGGTTAAAGCCTCTGCCTTTGGCTCAGGTCATGATCTCTGGGTCCTGGGATCAAGCTCCACATCGGGCTCTCTGCTCAGCAGGGAGCCTGCTTCCTCCTCTCTCTCTGCCTGCCTCTCTGCCTACTTGTGATCTCTCTGTCAAATAAAGAAATAAAATCTTAAAAAAAAAAAAAGACCAAGAGATCTAAAAGAAATCTCACCAAAAAGTTAGGATTTGTATTCATCAATTGTGACAAATGTACCACTCTGGTGTCAATGTTGATAATGAGAGAATCTCGGCATGTGTGTGGACAGGTAGTATATAGGTTGTCTCTGTACCCTCTGTTCAACTTCGCTATGAACCTAAAGTTGCTCTAAAAAATAAAGTTTATTTAAAAATAAAGTGAAATAAACAAATGTACCTGAATAATTTCCTTTCTTTAGTTACATAGACAGGGACTCAGGAAAAAAACAAAACAAAACAAAACAAAAAAAAAAAACAAAAAAACACAAACGTTGAAGTGGGGAAATAGAAAACAGAGAAAAAGTACAAGATACGCAGATAGAAAATAATCAAATGAAAGATGCTTACCATTATTTGTCAATAGGAATTTGAAGATCGCAACGAGATACCATTATACCCCTATTAGCATAGTTGAAGTCTAAAAGCTTGCAACCAAATTCTGAAGACCCATGGAGAAATAATAATTCTTGCTCACTGATGATGAGAATGCAAATGAGTACTGCCACTTTGAAACACAGTTTGGCAGTTCTTTGCAAAGACAAATATAGTTTTATCTGATAATTCGGAAATTATGCTTCTAGGTGTTTGTTTGCCTAACTGATTTGAAAATGTATGTTTACCTGGAAGCCTGAATAATATTTATAGTATTCATATTTATCCCAAACTGGAAGAACCAAGGTGCCCTTCAAGAGACGAATGGATAATACTGTAGTGTATACATCCATATAATGATTTCTTCCTTGCTGATTTGAAGGTCTTTTTTTTTGTTGTTGTTGTTTGTACATCTATACAACAGAAGTTATAAAAAAAGAATGAGTCATTAAGCCACATAATGACATGGCTGAATTGTAGATACATATTGTTGAGTGAAAGAAAACTGTCTTAAGAGACTATGTGCTCTATGATACCACGTATGTGATATTTGGCAAAGATCAAACTATAGAGATGATTAAAATATCAGTAGTCGCCAGGATGCAGGGGGCACAGGGTTTGAACTTGTGAAGCACAGGGGATTTTTTGAAACTTTCATGGTGGCTACATGATGCTACACATTTGTCAAAACTCATAGAACTTTATACCATTTGAATGAATATTAATGTATGCAATTAAAAAAAATCATTTAGGAGGCCAGGAGATCCCAGGATAGAATGCAGAAAGTGCCAAAAACTGTTCAAGAGTTTTACAGATGTACAAATCATTCTCACTGAAATATATGTGGAGAAAAGATAGTGAAAAAAGCAGCTTTGGAAATAAATGGAGTCTAAGATGAAGGCAAAAGCAGGTGTACATAAGTACTGTACTCTAGTTGACAAACTTGTTTCATACAAGGGTAAGGTCAATAATCCCAAAACTGCTATAGTATATACTAGAATTGAATAATTAGATAAATGGATGGCACATGATGGCAGCTAGGTTTCTATTGTTTTAATGAGACATTGCAGATAATCAATGAGAAAATTTTAGAATGATCCATGTGGTAATGATTTAGAGTTAGAGAATCATATGAATTCATGTTTGCCTTACTATCGATATGGATAGTTAGAAAAGAAATATTTATAGATATTTGTATATACATGGGTTACTATGCACAAATATCTATTCCCTTGCTCCGTTAACTCAGAGGAACTAGAGGCAATAACACTTCAATATCAATATGCACCTAGCACCCACTTCTTGCTTTCTAATGCGTATCACCAATATAAGGACCTGGGGATTTTTGAGAAATAGCTGAGTCTAGGACTAGGACAGAAAATATAAATATCGAGCCTTGATTATATTGTAGTAAAAGAAAGTAAGGAACTACTCTAAAACAATACCAGAGACAATAGCAAAGGACCCATTTGATGAGTGTATGTTCAAGGGTATACCCTGTAGGAAACAGCTGGAAGAGTCTCCAAAGGTAAATTTGGTGCCATTTCAGCAACAAAGTTAAGTAGGAATGAATTATAACCTGCAAAATAAATTAAATATCCATGAGTCTATATGACACAAATGATTGAGTTAACAAATGGAGGAGATAACCAAAATTCCTAAGCAGAAGAATTTCAAATAATTTATGTACTTACTCTGCCCTCAAAGAAGTAGAACCTAATTGCCCACTTTTAAATGTGTCCTGTGCAAAGTGACTTCTTTTAAAAGTATAGACTATACGAAGGGAAAAGAGGAAGAATTTTACAGTGGAGAAACCTGACAAACACTACCTCAGCTAGGTAATCAAGATAAATATCAACAGCAATAAATCATGCTGATAGTATGTACTCTTGATATGACGTTATGAAAATGGCACTTTACCTCTGTGTTCTTTCTCCCTCAAACACAAAATTCCTGTGTAATCATGAGGAAAAGATCAGACAAATCCTAACTTAGGGGTTGTTCTACAAAATAACTGGCCAGTAGTTTTCAAAATGTCAAGGTCATCATAAACAAGTAAGGTCTGAGGAAGCTAAGAAGACCTATCTTCTAAGTGTAATTTAGTATCCTGGAAGTGTTCCTGGATGTTAGGTAAAATATAAGGAATTAAGCTTTGGTTAATACTGTATCAATTTTGGTTCATTAATTGTAACAAGTGTGTCATACTAATGTACTATGCTAATAATAGGGAAAATAGGATGTGGGTTGTATGGGAACTCTGTGTACTGTCTTTGCAATTTTTCTGTAAATCTTAAACAGTTCTAAAATAAAACATTTATATATCATAAAAGAATCCCAGAGATTTTCACTTAGTAAATCTTTATTGAGATAATGATTAGAGGCAGCCTAGTGGACTGAGCTGACAGGTATTGTGAGATCCAGCTGAAGATCAGCAAAGTGTCTCTAGAGATTAAAACTGTTAATATTTTTGGTGGGATGTGAGGTGTAAAGAGAAAGAATTAGTGGGGAATGCCATGCATTTACATTTGATAATAAATTCCCCTTAATTCATATATGAAGTAATTGAGACCCATAGAAGCCATAGGCACCAAAATAAAGAGAATTCCTAATATTGGCCAGGTGTATCACAGTTGTAGATTTTGTCCTAGGTTGTACCCTCACTCCAGTTTACTAGTTGAGTGACCTTGCACAAGGTCTCTACAAGTGTTGGCCCTTGCTATACAGTAATAATGTAGTAGGCACTGATTCCGGGCCCTGTTCTAAATACTCATTATGTATTGACTCATTTTATGCATACACACAGATGCACCTGCACACACACACACACACACACACACGGAAAATTTATGTGGCCAGTTCTACTATTTCCCCTATTTTACAAAAAGGATAAGTAACTTGCCTTAGATCACTGAGTGAGCAAATGTCAGAGCCGATAGTCAAGTCTTAGTTGTCTTTACCCTTTACCCATATTTTTTGTCTTTATCCTATGTGAAGACAAAACAGCATAATCATTAGTCTCTGGCTGTTTGAATAGAACTGAAACCCTTCTTTTTTTCTTCCAGTTCTATTGAGATATAATCAACATAATAGTGTTTAAGTTTAAGGTGTACAATGCAACACATTTGATTTGATACACATTTATTGCACTGATTACCACTGTAGTGTTAGCTAACATCTCTATCATGTCACATGATTATCACTTTTTTTTGAGGGTGAGAAAAATTTAATATTTACTCTCTTAGCAACTTTCAAGTAAACAGTTCAGTATTATTATCTATAATCAGAATGCTCTACACTAGACACTCAGAACTTATCCATCTTCTAACTGGAAGTTTGTATTCTTTGACCAAAATCTTTCCATTTCTTGTACCCCTCAGCCCCTGGTATCCACCATTGTACTCTCTATGAGTTTAAGTATTTCAGATTTCACATATAGATGAGTTCATATGGTAGATATCTTTCTCTGTTTAACTTATTTCACTTAGCATAATGTCCTCGAGGTCCACTACCTCACACCTGTCAGAATGGTTATTACCAAAAATACAATAAAAAGTGTTGGCAAGGATGTGGAGAAAAGGGAATTCCTATATACTGTTGGCAGAAATGTAAACTGGTGCAGCCACTATGGAAAAAGGTAGGGAAGTTCTTCAAAAAATTAAAAATTAGAACTACCATATGACCCAGCAATTTCACGTCTGGGTGTTTATCCAAAGGAAATGAAAACAAAACACCAACACGATATCTGTACTTTTATGTTTACTACAGCATTATTCACAGTAGCCAAGGTATGAAAACACCCAAGTGTCCGTCAGTGTAGGACTGGAAAATGAAGATGTGAGATAGATATATATTTACTAGCATTGGACCCCTATGCTCTATACTTATCCCCAAGTCTTTTTTTTTTTTAAAGATTTTATTTATTTATTTGACAGAGAGAAATTACAAGTACACTGAGAGGCAGGCAGAGAGAGAGAGAGAGAGAGAAGGAAGCAGGCTCCCTGCTGAGCAGAGAGCCCGATGCGGGACTCGATCCCAGGACCCTGAGATCATGACCTGAGCCGAAGGCAGCGGCCTAACCCACTGAGCCACCCAGGCGCCCCATCCCCAAGTCTTAATAAAGGTGTCAGCCTGAAACCTTTTACTCTATAGTAAAAGAATGGGCCCAAATTCACACTGCTAATATGTCAGACAGCAACAGCTTAAACCAATGTCTGCTTAATCATATCGGCCAGGATCTTAACTACTATTCTATAGGAAGGTGACATTTCCCCAGTATTCAACCCTTATAAATAACCCATGTGGTTTTGTTTATTAAAGACATGATAGAGATGCAATTTTTTGCATAAAACACAATTTCTGGACTTGAGTCTTTTAGGTTCTCTGCAGTTACTTCAAAGAAAACTTGTTACTCTGCCTTCATTTTCTTATTCGGGAATTCGTTTTTGTGGATAGTGTTAAAAATTGCTCCCGTAAAAATAGTTTGGATTTGCTATTCATAGTGTGTTCAAGTATTAACTTATCTACACAAATATCTACTGTTTACAAAACATATGGATGCCAACATTTTTTATATTATCACAGAAAACAAACAAAGGTACTTGAGCAGTCTTTATTTTATGTTGGGGTTAGCCATTCAGTGCTCAACAATACTGTTTGCTTCTTTTAAAATGATTTACTTATCAATGTATTATAAAACAGAAGCCTTTACCATTGTCTCTAGTTGCAATATTATTGAATACTCATGTTTACTTTCTGAAGCATTTTTCTTAGAATAGAAATACAAAACATCAGTGCAGGCTTTGTTAAATTTGCCACTTCTCTGATACATGCAAAGTACTTGAGTTGAGCACAGCATTTCAATGGTACTGAAAAACCTCAGAGGCTCTTCAAGCAAATAAAGACTTTTTGTCACTCTCATCTGTATTAGACTAGCAAATTGAATCAAAACTCTTTGACAGTGCTAAATTTTCAGGTTTCTCCCCAAGACTATCTTTGCCTTCCCAGCTAAGGCAACTTGAATGTAAGGGTCAAATTTATGTTTTTTTTTTTTAAATATAAAAGGCATGTATTTGAATTTATATACATGTAATTGTAGGCACATACACCTTTACTCTGTAGTATACATACTATGTGCAGCTTTATATTCTGATGAGGACAAACACGCCAGCGAACAGAGATGAAGGAGACAACAAAATCATTATGCCCCAGTAACCAAATCAATTAGCCATACGTGTCTGAACAAAAAAGAAAATCCTGTTTGAGAGGGGGCTCGCTGAAACTTGCTTGAGAAATGTTTAACTTTTTTTTACATTTTATAAATTTGTGTTTGATTTTGAATTTTTTTTTCTTCACATATAAAAACCTCCTTCATTGTGCCCCTTCAGTTAAAACATGCCGTAATAATAGTCCAGGCTTATCATTTTTCCTCTTCTACTTTCCATTATTGCTAGCAGCACGACAGCTCTCCTATCACCCAGGGTTACAACCTTGAGTCCATCTTTGATTATCTCTCTTTCTACCTTGTGTCTAGGACCTTTCTGTGTCCTGCCATTTCTTTCTTTTATAATGTTTGAAAAGCTAGTTTCTTCTTTTTTGGTTTCCACCACCAAGACCCCAATCTACTTTCTTTTATTTTCTTTTATTTCTGCTCCAACTATTGCAATCTTCCACATTCTTGCCTCCATATCTTTCTTCTTCCATCTCAACTACTAGGTTGCTGTAAAGTCCATGTATCTATTGGCGCGTCTAAACCAGAGGAAAGAAAATGGCTTAACTTCAAAATGAATGTATTGAAAAGCAGAAGCCACTGTTTGTTAAAGGTACAAACGATCATCAACATTTCAAAAAGTGCATCCCATAGAACTTTTAAACTTTCAAGATCTTACACACACATACACACACACATACGCATGTGCGCACACACACACCTGTGCTCAAATAATCTTGGGAAATGCTGCATATGGGGTCTTCTCTTAAGGACTCAAATTCACACCACCTTACTCAAAGTTATGGGAAGTCCTGTGGGAACATGAATCTTTTTAACATTTTTAAGACAGTATTTCTTAAACTTTTTTTGACCATATAATCCCTCCTACCCTTTTAAATTTTTTAAATTTCTTTTATAACATGAAGGGCACGTTTCGGGAAGTGACTCTATGTTATCACCCTCCTCTATTTACATTTTCTCTTAAAAAGAAGAGCGAAGTCTGGGTGGGATTGCCTTAATTCAAAAAAGGTAGAGGTTCCAGCAGACCATAACCAACCATGCCAGAAATCCAAAGAAAGCGTCGCCTCCTGAGAACAGCTTTGTCAGTGACTTATTTCTCCTGATGGGAAGATTTACACAGATGATTCACACCAGAAGTGGCTAATTTGGAAGCATTTTCACTGCTGTCTTCATCGAAATCTTTCTCAGTTGTGCTGAATCAAGAAGGAATATCTGCCATCTTCAGGCTTCGCTGTCAAGCTTTCTTACATTGTCCTGCAGACTATATGAAGAAATGAGGCAACAGACAACAAAAAGGGTTTTATATACCAAAAGCTTAATGTCTTGTCATCTTTTAATGTAAATTCATGTCAGTCTGGGACGGTGTTTAATACGCACCCTACAGCTCGCTGTTTGCTGTATAAGCTTAATGAATTGCCACTGATCAATCAGTGTATCACAAACCCTTTACGGGGCTTACTGTGTGGGAAGTGTAGCTCTCAGCCACATTATCTGACAAAAGTGTCTGTATAAGCAGTCATCCTGTAGTGCTGATTCTGTTATTTGATTTGGGATTAAACAGTCTGTTGCAAGCCATCTGCTTTCTTAGGCACGTGTCCTTGAGAGGTTAGATTGCTACTGATACTGCCCCATAATTTTAACTGGTATTTGAAAGATCAGAATTCGTTTAGACATATGCCACTGAAACTGCCGGCCTTGTCCTACAGGACTGCCCAGATTTTGACGTGGGGGCCCAAATCGGGAAAAAGTGTACTTTTCTCACATTGTTGCTGAGTCAGAACCCTGCTGCACTTGGCCACGTGCCATGAGACTGGAGAGTACCTGCCTGACAAAGTTTTACAACAGTTCATGCTCCTGAGTGTATGAAAGTGTGTGCTGGCTGTTCTAACCATGTCTCCTGATGACTCTCAGAGAATGCACTCTTCTGGCCTCTGCCTGATTACTCTGCAGAAACTCCTGTGGTTTCTGCTATCTCAGCAACTTCTGGAAATACCCCACTGAAAACGTGCATATGTAGTGAGTACAAGTCTCTGCTTTTGTATTTGAGATAAAATGGTTGTGGTCCAATTCTAGGCCACCCAATCAAATAAAAACCTACTTCATTAACAATCTAGCTATTCTTGAAGTAAATTTCACGTGGATCCCTATGCATAGAAATAACTTTATTTTTCTTTGGGTGTGTATGTCTGAATGAATGCTGCAGTGGATACTTCTGTAAGTTCTCAGATGTGTACCCCATTAATACTGCTTTGGTTTGGGATGTGGACCATACCTCTTTTTTTTTATTTTTTAAGATTTATTATTTTTTTTAAAGATTATATTTATTTGACAGACAGAGATCGCAAGTAGGCAGAGAGGCAGGCAGAGAGAGGAGGAAGCAGGTTCCTTGCTGAGCAGAGAGCCCGATGCGGGGCTCAATCCCAGGACCCTGGTACCATGACCTGAGCCAAAGGCAGAGGCTTTAACCCACTGAGCCACCCAGGTGCCCCCTGGACCACACCTCTTATCAACTCCAATCAAATGTAAGAAATGGCCAGAAGGCAAAAGGTGAAGGAAGACACAATGTGGGCCACAAAATAACTTGGTTGTTTAGTCACTTACTTATTTGTTCATTTATTTTACTATTTTTATTTCTCTCTATTACCACTGTACTTATTTCCCTCCAGAACAAGTAGAAACTGAAAAAAAAAGAAAAGAAAAGAAAAGAAAATAGAGAATATAGTCTAATGAGAATATATGAATGGATGAAACGATGAACCAATGAATATTTGAGCACAAATTTAGTGACTGGTGCTGTATTAGGTACTGACATGAAAGATGACAATCTGAGTATGATCTGAGATTGGGGCAAATGCCCACAAATACATTGGGAATTACAGTGTGGAAAATGCTATGACTAAGAAGGTATAACTTTCTATGGAAACTCACGGGAGAGATCCTTAACTCATTCCAGGAAAATTCTGTAATATGTAGATGGTTTTCAAGTAGGGGAATGGGAAAAACCTTGTAAGGGGAAAATGAAATATTTGTAATCATAGTGACCTTAGTTATAGGATTAAGTCTACAAAAGAAGCATTTTGCCGAACAGTCTTTCTGTAGCTTTCAAAAAACTGCAGTTGTAAGTATTGTTAGGTTGCTTGATGATTTAGGTAAGAAGAACCATGAGATAGAGTCCACTTGAATTTAATTTTAGAAAAAAGTTTGTTTCTGTAGATTTTCAGTCTTCCTGTGTTCCTAAAATAGAATCTACCCAACAGTGTCTATTTTCTAAGTTGTATCAATGGCTAAAAATTTTTAAGGCAAATTTGTTGCTTAATGAAGGAACTATTTTTAATTTTAGTGCCTGAATGCCTTACTTCATCTAAGTTGAGTCAGTTTTTGTGTTGTCTGTTTGTATTACTTGTTTAAATATCTAATTGCACATTTGCTTGCACCATGAGAATATATACATTGATGGGAACAATCTCTGAAATAGCAGTAGGATGGATATGAAATTTAGAAATAGGGTTCATTTATTATTTTTTTTTCTTTTTTCTTTTTTTTAAATTAATTTTTTATTTTTTATAAACATATATTTTTATCCCCATTTATTTTTACTGGAAGATTTGAAATTTATTTTTATATCTGTTGTTGTCTCTGCTACATAAGCTGAAAAACTGATCTATTTTATATGTGTATTTTATTGTGAAGACCCAGGATACTAAGGAACATTTTATTTATTTACTTATTTTGGAACATTTTATTTTTAAAGAACTATTTAATCAAAACATTTCAAACATTTGAAAAAGTTAACAAAATAATAATCCTCATGTCCATGGGCACCTCATTACAATTCTAAAGTTGTTCTTGATTGGCTAAATTTCCTTGAGGTAACTTCTCATTCCAAAAAATAAATAATGAAGATTTGTAGACACAGCTGAAGCCCAACCTTCATTTCTGACCTTATTCATTCCCACAGTCAGTCAGTTGTCTTCAGTTGGTGTGTACTCAATTCTGTACTTTTACAACACATATATGTATTTTTAGTCAATATGAAGAACTGTTTTGGCTGTTTGAAAACCATGCATAAATAATATCATATGGTCCTAATGCTTTTGGAACTTTTTTTCTTTCATTTATGGTGTTGTATTTTGAGATTTCATCCAATTTGAGGCAATGATGTGCTTTGGGGCAGTTTTGAAATTTTCAACTATTGTGTTCTATTTATTTATCTATTGTTTATCTACTTCTTTATTGATAGGCAGTTAGATTATTCCAAATTTCAAAGTATTCTGTGCTTCCTTAGGCATGTCTTAAGATTTCTCTACGATGGGTAACAGGGTGGAATTATTTTCCTAGGGGATGTGCACCTATAGATTACTTTTGTGTTTTCACGTCACTTTCCCAAGTAATTGTACCAATTATTCTCCATCAGCCCTATATATGTTTTCCTGTTTCTTTACATCTGCTCCAGTCCCTTGATGTTACCAGAGTTTTAAAAATAAATGCCAATCTGACAGTTGTGCAATGGTATTTCAAAGCAGGTTTAATCTACATTTCTCTGATAATTACAGAAGCTTCTCAACTTTTGCTTGTTGGCATTTGAGTTATATCTTCAATACATCACCTGTTCATGTACTTTGCTCATTTTCCCATGAGGGTAGTTGTCTGTTCCTTTTTTGAGTTGTAGGACTTCAATATATTGCCTACTATATATATTGTAATAATATCTCCCCGCCTGTGGTTTAGTTTTTAATGTGGTAATGGTGTCCTTTTATACACACAAGTATTTGGTAATATTCTAATTGCAAAAGTACCTTAAAAATACAACCAAGTACATGTTGCTTAAAAGGCACAAAATTAAAATCTAAGGTTAAAGTAAGGTGGGAAATAAAGTATAAGAAAAGAGGTATTAAATACACACTAACCTAAGATGCTGCTATAGCTATATTAAACAATGCAATCTTTAAGACAGGAAATATTACTAAAGATAAAAAGAAACATTTGATAATGATGACAGGATCAATCAACAACATGATATAAATTTTTAAATGCATGGGTCTAACAAAAAGCCTTAAAACATATGCAATAAAAACTATATAGAAATAAAAAGAGAAAAATTCAGATCCATATTTAGAGTGGGAGAATTTAACACATGGCTGAGCTGGATCTTTTCAGGGACACATCTACCTCCCGCTCTAGATCATGGGTGGAAACACGATTTTTCTTATTCAGTTAATAGAATTTTCCCTCTGCTTCTTTTGTAAATAGTACATCCTTTTAGGGATTCTGGATTAGTGCAGAAATCTCAATTCCTTTTGCCCTCATCCTTACGTTTTGCCTCCTCCTTTCGCCCTCCTCCTCCCTCTCTTACCTCCCTGTGAAGATATTAAATCTCAGCCCCTCAGTTTTTATTGGGGCTAACAAACTATTCCTGGATCCCTTCTCCCATCTTCGAAGTAGTAGCAGCAATAGCTCACATTTTTGTGTTCCGAATTTCATTTCTGACATCTGAGAGTTTCACTTTCATTTTGGAAGTTCAGCTATCAATGATATTTTATTCTATTTACCTAGCATTTGCATATGTAACAAATGGATGATGGTTACTAATTTTGGTCACCAAATTATTCATTTTAAGGCACAAAGTAGGATTATCTTGGCTGAATGCCCTGAGATTGGGAGAAGTCAAGAGACAAGTTCTGAACAGTGAGTTCTGAGCAGATGTGACGTATGTTGCTTTTTGGACCAAACACTGAATTGCTAATGGGTGTTCCACTAGAATTCTTTATTCTGTCTGGCACATCAATTAGCTGTGTTCAAGATGGCAGCTGCTCTGTCAGCCTGGGTCTCTTATTAAATACAGTGAGCAGAGACTCCCTGCTGACTTGAGAGGGACATGCAACACAACTAGAAAATACATCTTTGTTATTTTAAGTCACTAAAATTTTGGCATTTCATTCGTTATTACAGCATGATTTAGCTCACCCTGTTGGTGGTAGGCAGAATAATGGCTCCACCAATATATCCACATCCTAAATACTGGAAACTGTAAATTTATTGGGTTAAATGGCAAGTGAGAATTAAGTTGCAGTGGAATTAAAGTACTAATCAGCTGACCTTAAGATAGGGAGATTTTCCTGATTTATGAGGTTACAATGTCATGGGACTCCTTAAAAATGAAAGAGAGAAGCAGTGAAGATCAGAGAAAAATGTAATGTCAGAAGAAGGGTTAGAGAGATGCTGTGCTGCTGATTGTGGAGATGCAGGAAGGGGCCAAGGGCCGAGGAGTACGGGCAGTCTCTAGAAAGTAGAAAAAACAAGGAAAAGGTTTACCACCTAGGGCCTCCTGGAGGAAAACTTCTTTGGCAATACCTTGATTTTAGCCCAGTGATA
Organism: Mustela nivalis; assembly: GCF_964662115.1. NCBI lineage: Eukaryota > Metazoa > Chordata > Mammalia > Carnivora > Mustelidae > Mustela > Mustela nivalis. The sequence goes on from NC_139030.1 coordinate 54,098,439, forward strand.
TCAGTCAGTGGAAGACTTCATAACTATACAACTGTGATTTGTACTGCCTTTAGCTATCATGTTTATGATAATTTGTTACAGCAGCTATTACAGACTAATACAATGATCCACAAATGTAATTATGTAATTTTGCCCTTACACAGGCAAGAAGGTTATTCTCTAGTGGGATCAATAGAACATGGAGACACACAGAAACTTTATTCATGAATATACCAACAGCTCTGTCATTTGAAATTTGGAGTCCGCCCTCGTGCAATGCATGTGTAACAGTATGTGACTTTGCTTTGACCACTAGAAAGGTATTGGGTGCTAGAATTTCAAAAAATTTTATTTAAAAATATTTAATAAATTTTTAGTATATTTTCAAAATGTGACTTAAAGTTTTGGTTTTACTTAGATAATTTAGGAATAAAATTATAAGGTAAGTAATAGTTTTATTTTAAATAAATTAGTTTTATTTTAAATAAATAAAGTTTTATTTTAAATACTTTATACATTGTAGAAGAAAAATAGTGATTTTTTAAAACAAATGAAAATAATACATACTTTATAGTTTTTGACAAGGATGAATTCATTTTAAGATTATTGTATTTTATTTTTAATTCTTTAAGCCATTATTGTAACTAGAACATGAATGATGTATCTTATTCATAACCATGTAATTAGTAATTTTGCAGAAATGAAGGCAAGCGCATTTTATGGTGTCAATATACAAAAATTTGTAAGATATATATGTAATCACTTTATTATTCATGAAAACATCATTGCTCCATGAGAAAATCCAGAGAAATTTAATAAAATTTTAATTATGTCATCTTTCATATTTTAATCACTTTCAGTATGCAAAATATTTTTTTTTATATATTTACAATATGCTCGTCATTTTGTTGGTACGTTTTTCAAGGTAGGAGGAAAGAATATATTGTAGCCAACAGTTTTGTTCACTCAATGTATAACTTTTAAACATTTGGATATATGGTTTATGGAACTACATTTTTACTCCTGACCCAAGCTTACAAATATTAGAGATGATCTTGACATCAATGCCACTTTTTTTTTAAAGATTTTATTTATTTGTTTGACAGACAGAGATCGCAAGTTGGGGGAGAGGCAGGCAGAGAGAGAGAGAGAGAGAGAGAGAGAGAGAGAGGAGGAGGAAGCAGGCTCCCTACCGAGCAGATAGCCCAATGTGGGGCTGGATCCCAGGACCCTGGGATCATGACCTGAGCCGAAGGCAGAGGCTGTAACCTACTGAGTCATCCAGGTGCCCCGACATCATGTCACTTTTAAAGGTAATTTGTAAATTGATGAAAAATTAAGATATATTTGTACATTATTTTAAACTTTTAAATTATTTTTAACTGCTTTATTGAGATTCAATGCACATACTATACAAATCTACAATTTCAAGTGTACAATTTCATTTTTAGTATATTCTCAGGATTGTGTATCACCCCCACAATCCAATTTTAGAACATTTTTGTTTCCTAAAAAGATACCGGTACATATTAGCAGTCACTCTTCATTCCCTTCTCCTACCAAAACTAGGCAGACACTAATAATTTTTTTGACTATGTGAACATTTCATATAAATGGAAACATACCTTATGTGATATTTTGTGATTAATAGGCCTTTTTCTCTCTGTATAGTATTTTGAAGGTTTATCTATGTTGTAGCATATATTCAAATTTTATTCCTTTTTATCATGAAATGATGCTTCTTTTTATGGATATGCCGTGTCTTATTTATTCATTAGTTGAAGATATTTGGGTCATCCCCAATTTTGGCTATTGTAAACATTATGAACACTTATGCATATGGTCTTGTGTGGACATCTGTTTTTATTTTGGGGGGTGATTATATACCTAGGAGTGTGATTGCTGGGTCCTATGGTAACTCTAATGTTTAACATTTTGAGGAACTGCCAAACTGTTTTCCAAAATGACTTTATCATTTTGTATGCTCTAGCTTCCCAGCAAGTTTTAGAATCAAGAAGTGTCAACTTCTTGTCAACTTTGTTTTGGATGTTCTTTATTCTTTGCATTTCCATATGAATTATAAGATTAACTTTTCAAATTCTGTAAAAAAAAAAAAAAAGAATTCACCCATGAGTTTGTTAGGATGGTGTTAAATCTATTGATGAGTTTGAAGAACATTACTACTTTAACAATATTAAGTCTTCCAATCCGTGATAAGAGAGTGACTCTCTACTTACATAAATTTTTAATTTCTTTCAGCACTGTTTTATAATTTTTGTTATATAAATCTTGCAATTCTATTGTTCGGTATATTATGAAATTGTTATACTTTTTGACTGTTGTGAATTGCATATTTAATTTCATATTTGTATTGCTCATTGTTAATATTTAGAAGTTGAGTTGATTTTTTTTATATTACATCCTGAAACTTTGCTTCATGACTTTATTAGCTTTAATTGTTTTATAGTGGGTATCTTAGAATTGTCTAAATATGAGATTATGTCATCTGATGCTACTTTATTTAAGAGTCTCTTAGAATTTGTTTCTCTCTCTCTCTTTTTTTCCCCCCTTCCTACATGTTCATTTGTTTCATTTCTTAAATTCCACGAAATCATATGGTATCAGTCTGTCTCTGACTTACCTTTATTTTTAAAAGATAGCTTTGCTGAATATAAGAATCTTGTTTGACAATTAACTCTACCTACTCCGGCTATATCATTACCTTATGGCTTCATTGTTTCTGATTAGAAGTTCTCTCTTTATTGAGGTTTCCTTGTATTTAATGATTCCTTTCTCTCTTGCTACTTTCAAGGTCTTTGCTTCTTTTTCCTCTCACAGTTTGGCAATAGAGCGTCTGGGTGTGTATCTCTAAATGTTTATCCTGCATGGATTTGTTGAACTTACTGAATGTGTTGATAGATACTTCATTACATTTGGTACGTTTTCAGCCATCATTTCTTTAAATGCTTTTCTGTTCATTTTTCTCCTTTCTTTCTGGTTTCTCTTTTTCATTGCGTGTTTGTTTATGCAATCACAGTGTCCCGCATTTTCCAAGATCCTGTTTATTTTTATTCATCCTTCTTCTTTCTCTTCTTCACATTGTACAATTTCTACTAATCTATCCTTGAGTTGTCACATTCTTTCTCTGGCCAGCTCCTGTCTTCTGGTGAGTCTAGTAGTAAATTTCAAATTTTGCTTATTACACTTTCAACTTTAGAAATTCCAATCAGATCTTTATGTTTTTTAATCTCTACCACTTTATTAATATGTTCCATTTGCTGAGACATTTTATTTCTCTTCTTGTAGGTTGGTTTTCCTCAGTCCTTTGAATTATTTACAATGGCTGCTTTGAAGTTTTTATCGAACATGTCTGTTTTCTGTGTCCCCTGCTTCTTGTGGGTATCACACTTTCCTGTTTGTATCCAAGTCTCACAATTTTCTGTTGTTGGGTATAAAACAGTGTCCGATGATACGCTGTAGAAACTCTGGATATTGATCTCCTACGCAGAAGTTGTTATTACTATTTGCTCGGCTATTCATTTGTTTGTTTACTAGCTTGGCTGATCTAATTTTACAGTGTATTTTCTCTGCCACGTACAGCCTCTGATGGCTCGACTCATATTTTTCTTCTTGTTTTTATTTTTCTGTGGAATGCAATGTCTGATATTCCTGCTCATATTTCCTATCCTCCCCTTACTTCTCTTTTATCCGGGCTACTTAGAGGGGTTTTCCTTGGGTTGCAGTAGGCACTTATTGATCAAATATCGTGCTTAATTCCAGTTAGCCAGCTAGATTTTACTGCTTACTCTTAATGTGTATGTGGCTGAAAGGCTGCTGTCACCACAGTTCAAGAAGTTCAGGTTCTTATGTCCCATGTTCATCTTGCAGTTAATAGCCTGGTGTTTCCCTCTCTGTTTTCTTCTGAGAGTGTATATAGCCTTGGACATGTACGCAGTCCTCCAGAATGCTAGGGATGAGTGTGATTTTATTCTTAATACCAATTTTCCAAGAATCATTCTGGGTCATAGCTTATTGTTCAGTCAGTGTTGGTCAGAGGTTGTGCTTAAGCCCCTGTGCCAGTGAGGCTTCTGATGTCTATGTGTGTGCACGCACACCCGCACAGCTTGGGAAGGACTTTCAGATCTATCTGTCCCACGTCCTTCTCAGATTGCTTATGAGTATGTGCGCCCTAGTGCATGGGCACAGCCTTCCCAACCTCTCAGAGCTGATTGCGATCTCAGGTTCTTCTCAAGTTCTTCCTGGCTTTCTCTTTTTCTAGTTCTCACTATTAAACCTCATGCGGCTCTGTCTTTTAGCTTGTATCATGGCACTCCAGTCCACTATTAATTGCTCTCCAGAAAGATCTCCATTGTTTTCTACAATGCCTTTAGCCATAGACCTCTCTATGGCATTTTGTATAAAGTTAGTGTCTTTGGGCAGAACTGCAGAACCCTTTCTTCTTAAGGCCTGCTTGAACCTTAAGCAAAAACCCTGTACCGTTGCATCAGACAGAACTGGATATAAGGATGTTTTTTTTTTTTTTTCTTCCTTGAGTGACATTCCAGCTCTGAGTGGGCCCTGAGGAAACATTGCAGCTGTTGGTCCCCCTCCAGCTTGGAACCTCTGCTGAAAGAGTGAACTGAAGAGAGGTGATACAGGCCCTCTTATTTTCAGATTACTGTCTATGGGGTAAAGCTTCTGCCCCACAAATGAGGGCTGAAAAATGAAAGAAACATAGAGCGCTGTTCCCTCTGGGGTAAAACCATAACCTTAGCCTAGGAGCTCAGGGGAAAGCAAGCTCCTACCTTCCTGGTCAAACCTGCCCTGACTAGAGTGCCAGGGAAGAGTTTCCATACATGGTGCTGTGGGGGGGGGGGGGTAAGGAAATGAGTCATGAGTCAGATGTTACAGACTCTGCTTGTTCTTACTGAGATTTAATAGATTTTCCTAAATGAATGTTTCTCCATAACTATATGCCTTGAGTACTTTTCAGAGACTAAATATTTGTATGTTTTCCACCAGTTAAATTATTGTTTTGCTGGGGAAAGTATGTGCCAAGCTCCTTACTCTGGGGAATACTCCTGTGCATTGATTTCTTTTTATTTTAACATAGAACAATGCAACTTTTAAAATATGCCTTTGTTTTATTCAATGATTGTTTAATCAGTAACCTTTTTTTTTTTTTTTTAAGATTTTTTTTTTTAATTTGACAAAGAAAGATAACGAAAGAGGGGTCAGGATCAGGGGGAGTGGGAGAGGGAGAAGCAGGCTTCCCACTGAGCAGGGAGCCCAATGCAGGGCTCGCTCAATCCCAGAACCCTGGGATCATGACCTGAGCAGAACGCAGAAGCTTAATGACTGAGCCACCCAGGTGCCTCAAAGGGTAAACTCTTTTGCCCATTTAGAATATTTAGTTTAATTTGTATATAATTTTATATTCAAATTTTATAAATAATTTACATTGTTTATATCCAGTGAGTTGTTTCTCCCCATATTTTTATATCATTTGAATTGGTTTTGGTTTTAAATTAAATGATATTTATCAGGGCTCCTGGGTGGCTCAGTGGGTTAAGCCACTGCCTTCGGCTCAGGTCATGATCCCAGGGTCCTGGGATCGAGTCCCGCAATGGGCTCTCTGCTCAGCAGGGAGCCTTCTTCCTCCTTTCTCTCTATCTCTCTCTGCCTGCCTCTCTGCCTACTTGTGATCTCTCTCTGTCAAATAAATAAATAAATTCTTTAAAAAAAATGATATTTATCTATCTAACAAGATAAACTATTAAAATTAGAGTTGTGTTTTGACTAAATTATGCATAAACAAAATCAAGATATGTGACATTTCCACCACTCCAAAATGCTCCCCCATGTTCTTTTCCAGCCTAAACCACCTCCCACTAGGTCTTCACTGACCACCTATCTGTTTGCTATCAATATACATTAGATTTGTTTCTTCAAGAATTTTATATAAATGAAACAATGTACTTTTTGACTTTTTTTTCTTTTAGGACTTGAAAATGTCATTTTATTATCTTCTAGTTTTCATTGTTTCAGGAAATACTTCAATTATAATTATTTAATGTCTTGTATGTAATGTGTCCTTTTCCCCTGGATGCTTTTATGATTTTCTCTTTATACCTGGTTATCAGCAATTTATCATGATGTGTTTTGTTGTTTTTGTAGTTTTCTTTGTGTTTATCTTTCTTTGGATTAATTAAACCTCTTCAATCTGTAGATTTATTGTTCTAATCAAATTTGAAACATTTTGTCATATTATTTCAAGCCATTTTTCTACCACCCTCTTCCTGGAATTCTAATTGGGCATATGATAGTATGTTTGGCTTTATTTCACAACTTGCTCTGATTCTATTTGTATTTTTTGATCTTTTGTTTTTTCTTCCTGTGTCTCATTCACTTGATTTCTATAAATATGACTTCTAGTTCCTGGGTCTGTTATTTTATGGGGTTTAATCTGTTTATTCCATGCAGTATATTTTTCATTTCCTATATGTAAAGTTCTAGAAATTCCATTTGCTTTTATATAAAAGCTTCCAGATCTCCACTTATGTTCATCATTTCCTTTAAAACTGCACAACATCATTATTAATCTGTTTCTTTAATTACTTCCTTCCCCATTTAGGTGAATATTTTACTGCTTCTTTGCATATCTAGTAATTTTTCATTGGATGTTGCACCTTGGGAATTACCTTGTTGAGATGCTTTAATGTGTGCTTACTTTTGTTTGGGCAATTAGTTATATCACTTTAGATTAGCTTGATTTTGTTGAGTCTTTTTTTTTTTTTTTTAAGTTTCTTTTGAAGTCTGGAATAGTCTTTACTCTAGGACCATTCTAGTCCTACGATTATGGTGTAACTCTCCTGAGGTCTACAGTGAATGTCTGGAGTACTTAACAATGTCTCTCCACTTTTGCTAGTTGAAAGTCTTCCAATCTTGTGTGATCTCCGGGAATTATGCAATTTGTAACTCCAAGTTTCCCTAGATCTTCTTTGTGAGCCCTCTTGGATTAGCATTAATTAACTAATACTAATTAATTAATACTAATTAACTAACTAATTAGTTAATTATTATTAGATAAGTATTAGCTTAGTATTCAGCCAAAGTCTTATGAGGAACCCCATATAATTTCTGGAACTCTTCCTCTGAATAACTCCCTCTTCTCCAGTACTCTTGCCCTGAAAATTGCAGGTTCTTCTTGTTTCCTAAGTACAGTCTGTCTTCACATTTTAATGAAATTGTTCTATTCTTCTTGGGTTTTCCCTCCCTGCACCATGTCTTAAGCTTAATGTTTGAACAATTATAGAGATGCTCTCATTTGTTTCCCTTTTTTTCTGGGATCATGGTCTTTAATTTCCTCTGATCCAATATTTAAAAATAGCTGGTTCATATATTTTCATCAGTGGGGGAACAGATTTTGGTTTTGGAACTAGATACCTTATAATCTAGAAAGGCCGTATGTCTTCAGCAAGACTAATGAGTAATTACAGGATGTGACTATAAAGTAGTGTTAAAGATGTTATCTCTGACATTTCATTGGTATCACCAGGTTTTATATGAATAAGACATATGGAAGATCATGAATCAAAAAGTCTCATAAAATTTAGAAAATTTATTAAAAATAATTGTTTTGTAGCCACATGATAAACACATACTATTTTCAAAACATTATACATTTTGTAAATTTTATTTCATATAATAATTTTAGCACTCTTTCAAAAAAGAGGTTATTAAAAATTTTAGAAGTAAAGAGCTTTAGGCCCAGAAATAAACTAATATAGTTAAAAGTATACAAAACTATTTAGAATGAGGATTAATTATGAATCCATGCAGGTTCATGGTCTTTCTGATCCAACGTCCATAATATTTTAAGCCCTTCTCATCCCACACTTAAAGTACATCTATTCTTGATTACTCCATGTTTGATTGATGGGTAATACCACATACATATGCCAGTTATAAATGGAACTTAGGGTAATAAGGAGAAATAAATAGTCACAATGCTCTGGTTAAACAACTAGAAGAGGCTAATCCTGTGATGATCACAGAGGAGTAGTGGATATAGAAATGAAGCTGCTTCTGATACCTTTTGGTAAACTTTGAGCTAATGAATTATACATGCTCTTCACCAATTAAGCAATTAGTTACCTTAAGAGAATCTTGAAATAAAAACCCTGGGCTAAACATAACAAGGTATAGTCAGTATTATAATGACAGACCCAAAGTAGAAGACAGTTATTTAAAGGTCTGATGAACTCATATAATAAAAATAATAAAAACAACCTTTTGGTTTTAGGGATATCGGAAATATATTCTGCTCTCCTAATTTTACAGGGGAGACCTCTGATTCCCAGCGGTTAATGCCTTATATAAGGCTGAACAGCTAGTTCTTGGCCTAGCTGGGACAAGAACCAAGACGTAGAACTCACATCAATGATAAATGACCAATGGACTGAGACAGATTCAATGACAAAAACACAGAAGATAGATACTTAATTGATTATATCTCAGAGAAATCCACCAGGAAAACAAAACAGAACTGCTGCTTCATGGTAAGAGTTCTCTTTTTGCTTTTAGTATAGATGAAATTCATGTATATTAACTAATGAGTGACTGTTTAACATCATGTATCATTCAATTTCTGAGGAAAATAATGTCCGAGAATATTATATCGATTTCATTTAAGATTCATTCATGGATGGTGAAATTGCTTTGGGAAGTGAGATTGCATTTAGCTTTGAAAGCTGAAGCTGATTTAAAGCTGGCATCTCTAAGAAGAAAACAAGAGGATGCATTTCTGATGATGGCTCTTTTGAGAAGGGCCTAATACGAAGGCCTGATGCTACGATTCAACACGAGTGGGAGGGTTAGGCAGGGGAGTTTTGGGATAACAGATACCTACATGAAGTGTGGTGATGCTAAATGTAGGATGTATTTCTTAGAAGATTGCTTCCTTTCTTTTTGACATTTGCTACAAGAAACTAGAGGCTCGTTTTGTATTTTCTTTTCATTGTCACAGCCTCATAATCGAACATTTCTTTAAGAAATATTTGTCACATTTTATTGTAGAGCAGGATGCAGAAACCAAGATTGGGGTTCTCACGACTACTGGGCTGTCATTGCTTTTAGACCCTGTCAGTATATAGAGGTAGAAACAATATGCTAACTTATGTGTACATAAATATCTGCATGCATTTTTTGTGTCTAACTATCTCTATATATTTAAAAATGAATATATGTTTGTGTTGATATCACTGACTATTCTGGAACTTCAGGTTTCAAGCTAACATTACCTCTGGTTTATTTATAATGTCTTTCGCTGACAGTGAGAAACCTGGCTCACATTATACACAGTCTATTTACATATTTACTCAACACTACTGCATATGTAAATTAATTTTAGAATTGCTAACCATACTTCCGTGAAGTTCAAATTTACTAATTAGAGTGCAGTGTTCACGTAAAGTTCTTTTTGTCTCCATACTTAACAGTTTGTGTTCAAACACCACTTTCTGGAAGTTACTTAAGTCATGTTCTTTTTTCTCCACCTTCTTCACTGGGGTTATTTCATAAATTGTAATACAGTTAGTTTCATTTGGTACGGGGATCCACTCAAAATCCTTGTTTATTTTATTTTATTTTAAACTTGTATATAGTAAAGATCACACTCCTGTTGGTTTTGGAAAATGCGTAATAATGCGTTCTTCTACTCAGTACCATACAAAAAAAGAACCCATCACACTAAAAATTACAAGGTAAGATCCCTTTGTATTCAATGCCTCCTTGATCCTCACCTCTGGCAATGGCTAATCTTTTTCCATCTTTATAATTTTATCTTTTTAAAATAATTTTGTATAAATGGAGTTATTTAACCTGCAACCTTCTGGGCTTGGCTTCATTTAGAATAATGCATGGAAGATTCATCTATGTTGTTGTAGGATTTAGTAGAGCTTGTTCCTTTTTTCTTTTTTATTCAATCATTGCTGAATATCAATATACCACAATTTATTTACCTAGTCACATATTGAAACATATTTTTCTTATGTCCAATGACTTAGTACATTCAGGCTGCTGTAACAAGTACCACAGATTAGGTAAATAATGAACAGTAGAATTTGTTTTTTATGGTTCTGGGCTGGAAGTCTGTAATCTGGAAGCCAGCATGACTAAGTAAGACCCCCTTCCAGGTCCCAGCTTCTTGTTGTACACTCACATGGTGGAAAGGATGAGGGGTCTTTCTAGGGTCTCTTTTATAAGGGCACTAATTTTATTCATGAAGGCTCCACTCTCATCACCTGATCACTTGTAAAGGTCCCACTTCCTAATAGCATCATGATGGGCATTAGGATTTCAAAATATGAGTTTTGGGGAAGACATAAACTTTCATACATACCATAGCATTAAGATTTTGTTGATTATAAATAAAGTTACCATAAACATGCCCATAGGGATTTTTGTTTGAACCTAGGCTTCCATTCCCTTGGGCAATTATCCAGAAGTGTGGCCTGTATAGACCTGGGCCATGTGGTAAATGGTGGGTTTCATGTTTAACTTTATAAAAAGTTGCCACACTCTCATCTAATGTGGCCATACCATGTTACATTCCCATCAATAATGAAAGAAAATTCCTGTTTTTCTGCATCCTTGCAAAGATTTGGTATAGTTTGTTTCAATTTGTTTGCCATTCTAGTGGGTATTTCATTGGAGTTTTAGTTTGCATTTTTCAAATGACAAATGATACTGAACATTTTTTATTTTGCCATGTATCTCCATGTATCTTTGGCAACATAATCTGTTCAAATCTTTTTTGAAAGAGGGTAAAAGCTTTATGGAAATGTAATTCACATACCATAATATCCACCCATGTAAGGTGTACAATTCAATATTTTTTGGTTATGTCTCTAGAATTCTGAAACTACACAATCAATTTTAGAACATTATCACCATGCCAGAAATTCCATACCCTCTTATGGTCACTCTTCCCCACCATTTCTACTGAACTTCGAAGCCCTAGACAACCTCTAACTTACTTTTTGTCTCTGTATTTTTGCCTACTCTGGTCATTTCATATAAATCATATGATATATGGTCTTTTGTGACTGGTTTCTTTCACTTGTAATTCTTTTAAGGTTCATCTATGCTGTAGAACATTATCAGTAATGCTTTCTTTTTATTGTCAAATAACATTCCATTATACTGATTTACATTTTCCAGATGGCAAATGAGGTTGATCATCCTTTCATGTGCCCTATTAGCCAATGACATATCCTCTATGGATGGATGTCTATCTAGGTCCTTTATGCATTTTTAACTTTGGGCTTTCTTTTTGTTATTGAGTTGTAAACATTTTTTATTTATTTTATATGGAAGTCCCTTATTAGATATATGATTTGCAAATGTTTTCTCCTATTCAATGGGCAGTCTTTTCACTTTCTTCATGGTGTCTATTGAAGCCAAAATGTTTTAAATTTTGATGAACTCCAATTTATCTTTTTTACTTTGGTTGTTTGTCCTCATGGTATCATGTTAAGAAACTATTGCCTCCTCTAATTTCATGATAATTTAAGCCTATGCTTGGTACTACATATTTTATAATTTTGCATTTATGTCTATGATCCATTTGAAGTATTTTTTTTATTTCAAGTTTTTATTTAAATTCTAGTTAGCTAGTATATATGGTAAAATTGGTTTCAGATAGAAAATTTAGTGACATATATGTGTTTACATATATACTTACATTTATATACAAATATATATTTTATATTATATTATACATATGAATATATATAGGTATTGTATATTATATATTATAAATGTATTTATAATTATATATAAATATATATTTACATATTTAACAGCTAGTGCTCATCCCAATAAGTGCTTTTCTTAATTCTCTTCACCGACTTAGCCCATCCCCCTCTTTCCTCCCTCCATCAACCCTCAGTTTGTTCTCTATAGGTAAGAGTTTTTCTTATGGTTTGCTTCCCTCCCTCTTTTTTCCCCCTTTTCCTATGTTCATCTGTTTTGTTTCTTAAATTCCAGACATGAGTGAAATCATATGGTATTTTTTCTTTCTCTGACTGACTTGTGCTGCTTAGCATGATACACTGTAGATCCATCCACATCATTGTAAATGGCAAGATTTCATTCTTGTTGATGGCTGAGTAATATTTCATTATAAGTATATTTCTATATATACCACTTCTTCTTCATTCATCTGTTGATGGACATTTGGGTTCTTTCCATAATTTGACTATTGCTAATAATAATAATATTGGCTATTGATAATAATACTGCTATAAATATAATATAAATATAAATATAAATATTGCCCCCTTGAATCAGTGTTTTTGTATCCTTTGGGTAAATATCTGGTAGTGCAATTGCTGGGTGAAGTTATTTTTCTATATAATGTGAAGTAGGGGTTTGTAGTCATTCTTTTGCCTTGGGTCCTAGTAGTTTAGTGATATTTCCCTCACATTATGAAGCTCCCAATGTCAGTCCTTAGGCATGTGGATAGTCCCTTGGGATGACATTGGCTTTAGCAGGATTCTCTCAATTGTTCTTTTCCCTAATCACTCAGTTGAACTGTTGTCTTTGTTAGTATTTTACCCTGCTATTAGGCTTCATTAATTGCAGTTGATTTCTCTATTGTTTTCAGCTACATCCTAGGATACCCATTGCTCCATAATTTGACCCAAATATTTTCAGGATTAGTCTTTAAAGCCAATCTGAGGTCTGTTCTGACTTCAAGAGCACTCTTCTTAGCTGTCTCTTTCTTCACTTCTTTGGGCCTTTGGTTATGAAGCTACAGCTTCTTCTTCTTCTTCTTCTTCTTCTTCTTCTAATGTTTTATTTATTTATTTGACAGAGATAGAGAAAGATCCCAGGTAGGCAGAGAGGTAGGCAGAGTGAGAGGTGGAAGCAGGTTCCCTGCTGAGCAAAGAGTCTGATGCGGGGCTTGATCCCAGGACCCTGAGATCATGACCTGAGCTGAAGTCAGAGGCTTAACCTACTGAGCCACCCAGGCGCCCCACTATAGCTTCCTCTTAATTGCTTACCACCAAAATATTCATTGTTTTTTAAAGGTTTGAATTTTCCAACACTTTGTTTTAAATAAGGTCAATTCCTTAGAGGAGAGCTTTGGAGCTTTCATTTTTGGCCTGCTTCTCTCCCAGGGGAAAATCTCAGAACCACCACTCTGTGTTAGAGGGCAAGGACAGAGGGAAGCTTCTCTTGGTGTGACATCCCTGTTTTAAGACCAACTGTCTGGGTGGAGATAGTAGCCTCTGTTCTCTTGGTTGTCCTCTTCCTTTGTGGCTTCTTCATCCTAATGAGTGAGTGGGATGGTGTTCAGGTCCCTAGTATTTTTGGCCTCTTATGCCTGAGGTAAGCTATCACTCTACAAATGTAGCCTGGATGGAAGAAGGGAACTCCTGACCTCTTGGCTGCACCCATCCTGAGTTTAGCCTCTGCCATATGTAACGAGGGTGGGTAAGAAATGCCTATGTGCTGTACCTCCTCAGGTGATGTTTGGTTCTTGACTGGGACCTGTGGGAGGGGATCCCTGCATTCATAGATGAACATTCCTGAAGTGGAGGAAGTGGGTCATGGTTCAAATACCACAGACTCATTCTTACCAAGTTTGAGTAGAGTTGCTTGTGTAAACATTTATTCATTTGCTTTATGCCCCTAGAACAATTTCCAGAGACATTAAATGATTGTTTCTTTAAATACCTTTCACAAGGTATACTTGTTTGACTAGGGAATGAATCCACAGAGCTTCTCACACTATTTAAGTGTGTGTTTCTGTTCAGATTTTTTGCCCAGTATTTTAATTGGGTGTTTGTTTGATTATTATTGAGCTTTAATAGTTCTTTGTATATTCTGGATATGAATATTTTATTATAAATGTTATTTGAAAATATTTTTTCCCATCTATGACTTGTCTTTTCATTCCTTTACTAGAGTATGGTTTTCTAATAAGATAATGTCTAATATATCAAATATTTTCATGAATCACGATTATTTCTTAATCTGAAAATTCATAAAACAATCCAAGATCATGCAGATTCTCTCCAATGTGTTCTTTTTAGAAATTTCATAGTTTTATACTGAGTGGAATTTTGAATGAGTTGTGAGGACCCATCAGTTTATTGTATTTTATTTTTGGAGACCTAATTGTTTCAGAACCATCTGTTGAAAAGACAAAACTTTTGCCCTCCGTTGTATTACCTTTGTACTTTTTCAAATATCAGTTAAATGTCAGTGTGGGTCTATTTATATCTGAGCTTTCTATTCCATTGATGTATTTTTTTATCCTTTTTAAATATTATGCCATTTTTAATAAATCTTGAAAGTGGGTACAGACCCTGCACATACTTGGCTAGTGCTTCATTTTTTGGTGTTGTTATATGTGGTATTGTTTTATTTCAAACTCTCAATGTTTATTGTTGATATACAGGAATATGATTAAGTTTTGTGTACTTGTATTCTGAGACCTTTGCCGAGACTTAACCATTTTACAACACTTGCACTTACACTTGCAATTCTAGGAGACTTTTTCTGATAGCTTTTATTTGAATTTCCCGTGAAATTTCTAGGTTGTGTGATTGGTGGCATTGGTAGATAGGAAATAAAGGGAAAAAAAAGTTTTGCTTTTAAATCACAAGAGTAAAAATTTAAGGGTTTATTGAGTGCGAGGTGCTCTTTGAGATGCTTATGTAGACATTTTCAATACACAATGGAGATCCTGGCCTAGAAGTCGTTAAGGACCTCTGATTTGTAGATACAAATTTGGGGATTTATCAGCATGGAGTTGTTAACTAAAGACATGAACATGAAAGAGATCAATATAGAGTGTGTAAAAGAATAAAAGAGTGATTTCTGAAAAGAGGTAATAATTTGCTCTCATTTTGTCCTTTATAACATCTGTCAACAATCATTTGCATAACTGCTTTAAGTTTGAAGACAAACCGTGGAACAGAATTATTCTCCATTGTCTTCTATCTGTTCCTGTTCATAAGGAGTACAGAAAAAAGCATTGCCGGTCTGAGACTCCTATGCCTAGAAAGGCCTACTTGAAAGATTAATATGCCTGGAGTCTGGAAACTCGGTATGGGAGGGTCTCCAGCATCTCTTGATAAGAATGGCTAAGTGTACCTAAACTGTTTGTTCAAGCAATGTACTTTATGCTGAATACTTGCTTTCATTCTGGGAATTTGGGATTTTGGTTCATGTCAGGCAGAGGTTGCCTCCCTAACTGCCACGCAGATCTTGGGCACTGAGTCTCTAATGAGCTTACCTGGTAGATGACATTTCCTGTATGTTATCACAACTTTCATTAAAGAGGAATTAAGAGCCTCCTCTGCGACTCTAGTGGGACAGGACTTTTGGAAGCTTGCTCCTGATTTCCTGTGGATTTTTTCTCATATGCCCTTCCCATTGCCTTTCTTATTTTACTTCTCCTCTTTTGATAAATCATAACCACAAGTATGACTGTATGGGAAGTGATGTGAGTCCTCCTGGTGAGTTACAGACCTTGTGGGGAGGAGGTTTGAGAATCCCTGATAAAGAAAGCTTGTATCAACTAATTACCATGATTTTTTACATGCTATATATATTTAGTAGCTTTTAGAATTTTTTCCTTATGTTTGAGTTCTACAGTTTTGTTATAATGTTCCTGCATATGATTTTTTCTTAATTGATGTTACCACTTGATGTACCTTCTCAATTGGAGAATCTGTGGCTTTCTTCTTTGCTTGTTATTTTTCTGCCAATATTTCTTTAAAGGTTGCTTCTCTGCTATGCCTTTAGTGATTCTGGAATTTCTATGCGATTTCCATGTTTCCTATTTCCTTTCTCATATTCCCGTGTCTTTTTACCTTGTGAGCTGAATTCTGAAAGATAGCCTTGTTATTTTCCCTAATTTGTTAATTTGCTAATTCTTCATTTGTGTCTCAATCACTAAAAGATCATATTTATTGATTTTTTTAAATATCAGTGGCTATATTTTTATTTAGTAGATCTCTTGCCTTCTTTTTCCTTTTTTTCCTATATCCTTACGTTTTTTTGTACAACTTTCTATTCCTTGTACAAGAGGGTTATTTCTCACTTTATCTATTTGAGGATTACCATGATTATTTTAAAGTTCAGATGCATTTATTAAATCATCTCTTCAGGTAAAGATTCTCCTCTTTGGAAATGGCATTCCTCATGTTCTGTAATTGCTTTCTGTGAGTTTATCTTCTTTGTAAATCTCTAAAAATGGAAGGTTTTTCATACTGAGAAGTAGAGGCCTTTCTGAATAGTGTTTTGCTTGTTGCTTCTCCTTGGGCTCTGTAGACTTACTCTGCTAAGTGGGTTTGTATTAGATGGATACCATGAATTCAAGCTCAACATCTTAAAATGAAGATTAGGGTTTCAGGTTTGTGGGATTTCCCTCTACGTAGTCAAATTTAATGGCTGATTCTGGGAGTGATTTCTTGCCCAAGTTTTCAAGCATCCTTATGTACCACAGTCCTGCTTCCCTGATGTGCAAGGGGCCTGTGGTTTTGACTTCTTCTTTGTAATTCTTCTCTGTAATTTTGGCTTCTTCATAATTCTTCTTTGTAATTTTGGCTTTTTCTCAGGAAACCTGAAATGCTGTAGTCTCTATCTAGTCCTTTCACTCCATAGCTAATCAGATTACCTTGTTAATTCTGTGAATTCTCTCTCAAATTCTAGCACCTGAAAATGCATTTCCCTTACTTAATTTATTTAGGTTATCAAATATTACAATTAGTTTTGGTTCATAAGGGGAATTACAGTGTGTCCTCCACACTCAGTCAACAATCTGGACTCTGAAGTTCAGACCGTATGTACTTATGATGTAGATCACATAGAGAACTATTTGTTGTCTTAAAACATAGTATTTGGTACAAACTTATCAAAACACAGAATTAATCTTTTAAACTTTAACTAAGATATTCCAGATAAAGTTCATTCTAACTTCTTGTCCAACTCTTCCACCCATCCTGCCCTAAATAATACTATAATATTGACAATATTGGGTTGTCACTGGAAATTGTTTTTTGTATGTGGTTATTTACTTTGGTTGCAGCAGTCTGAGACTTTGGAGATGTTTATAGCTTTAAACTACTTCTACACCTTTTGTTCATCTTCCCTCTAGGTGGCTGAACACGAAGGGTGTTTGCTGGAACATTTTTCTCCTAGGACCATCATTTTTCATGGCCTTGTGCCACTTGGCACATAACAAAGGAACTAGTGAATGACCCAATGTTTTAACTGTCAGTCACCGTGAACTACTTTACGAAACAGGCTTAACAGCTCATAAACTGAAAGCAATCCTGTTTACTGCCACCTCTAGATACATAGATTGTTTGCAGCCTGTTACTGTTCTAGCAACACTCAGGGGCCAAGCACCTAAAGTACTTTATGTATTTCTTGATGTCTCTTAAGAAGGGCTGGTCTTGTGAGCATCCTTGTATTTTTTTCATCTAATATAATAGGATTAGACCTTGAGGTGACTATATCAGAACTACTGACAGCTTTCTACATCATGCTATGCATGAATATGTCTACCACATCTAGAAACTTAGAAGAGGAGAAATAGTACCACAGAAACAGTTTTGAAGATGAGTAAATTGATTCGCTTTTTTTTTTAAGTGTCTATCAAAGTAGGTTAATTGACGCTTTCTTTTCTTTGTCTTATTGGCCCGTCAGCACTTTTTTCCCCTCTTACTCTTGAATTGCTTTACTCTCCGCTGAAGGTAGATGTATATTCTGAAAGTAAAGTTGAATCTATTAAAGTGGCTAACATATAGTGATGTCCCTGTTTTGTAAATTGAGTTCAGATATAGGCTATCTATCTGTTTGGCAGCAAGAGAAGTAGCTTTTGGTCTGAATTTTACTGTTTGAGACGTTAGAGTTGCCTTCAGAGGTGGATAGGGGTCACGGTAGTATCAGATTCACACATTACTGTCTTTACTGAATTTATATGAATGACCTCCTTTGAAGATTGAAGAATGCAACACAAGTATGCACAAGCTCCTTTCAACAGAGAATACTATTTTCACCCCTTTTTATTGTTAGAGATTTTTTTTGACATCAACTGATTTTTTAAAAGTTTTAAGAAAAGCTATAAAACTGTAGGAGAGTATTGACAATCACAATGTGTAAGAAGAGAGTGTAGTTTCAAAATTTGCAAGATGAAAAATCCGTGATTTTCTCCTTGATGTGTAAGATCATTTGGTTAGGTCCTCATAAAATTCTTCCTGTGGAAATCACCAGCATTAGTATTTAATGTTACAGCACCCCTGTGAGGAAGATAAGTATTATTGTCCCTTTCTTATGGAAACAAAGAAGGAAATGACTCCCGTGGCAACACTAACATTGGTAGACATGAGTGTTAACATTGAGAAATGTCCAACTTCTATTCCTAAACTATAATTACTACCATATAGGTAAAGCAGAAACTAGCTAAGCAACTAAATGCCCCAAGGGACCCACGCATATAAAATGTGTCAAAAACCAGACTTTGCATACTGAATAAAACAAAGCAGAAATTAAGTTTATTGCAGGGCTTTCAACCTGCAAGTGGGAAGACTCAAGGTTATAGATGCAACGAGCTCCTTGCTGCTCACAGACTAAGGGATTGCAATGGGATAAAAGATTGGCTGGTGGCCTCTACTAATTTCTGAGAAGAACAGTAAATTCCTGTAAGATTAGGTTACATTTCCTTTATGAGCTTACATTGACCCTCTCCATTTTTGTCTTTGATATGATAACTCCATTTTGGTTTGATTCTACAAATATAAATGTTAAATATATATATTTTTCATTTTTATTTAATTTCAAGGTTAGCCAAGAATTTCAGTCTTTTGAAATTCAAAAACTATTTAGAGTTAATGTATTTTTCATATACTTACATCCACAAAGAACATTTTCTTCTTATAAACAGTGTGTTATGATAAAAGTCAACTTCTTTCTCATATAAGGTGCTAATAACCACTCCATGAGTTTATCCCATAGCAGCTGGATATTTTAAAGGATTAATGGGACTTAAAACTCAGTATTCAATTGATTTCAATTTCCTGTAGTTATCCTGTCGACTTTATCTCTAATGAATTCTGTGCCTCAAACATCTTAAGTAAAGTGGTTAACATATGGTGTAGTCAGTAAGCCGATCACTGAAGGCACAGATCCAACTTGGCATAAGCATGTTTCCATCTTCCTTCCTTCCTTCCTTCCTTCCTTCCTTCCTTCCTTCCTTCCTTCCTTCCTTCCTTCTTTCCTTCCTTCCTTCCTTCCCTCCTTGCTTCCTCCCTCCTGCCCCTCCGTTCCTTCCCTTTTCCTTGTCCTCAAATTTTTAAAAATTAAATTTGTATGTTAGCTGGAAAATTCCCACCACTCTTTTTATTTATTTATTTATTTATTTATTTATTTTTTTCAGTGTTCCAAGATTCATTGTTGATGCACCACACCCAGTGTCCATTACACTTTATCAGAGAGATTGACTCTTACCATTGATACATGGGATGATATGTGTGAGTAAAATGTGTGAACTTTTAATACTATTGTGTGAGTACGCACACATACTGCCTTGATAAATCTGTGCATAAAGAGCCCTAATACTATATTGAGAAGCTTTAAAACAATAAGATATTGGTTTCTCTAAAGCATTTGTCTCGTTATCTACAGAAGCAGCTCTTAAATGTTTATCAGTTTCTACTTTACCAGTCACAAACAATTACTTCTTCCTGAGATTAAAATCCAGACATATAGTAACATGATAGAAGAGAAAGAACAAATGGCTTTTCCCCCTAAGCTGGACCACTTAGGCGAATCTTCCTCATGGATGCCATTTTGCATGACATATCACTATATTTTAGATTTCCCCGATTAAAGGCAGCCCCTTAATCACCTTTTGTTTGTCTTTGCATTTGTGCTGATGTGTAGTGTTTGTATGTATGCAATTCTACAGGTATTTTTTCCATATATGTGTTTCTGTTGTTGAATGGCGAGGTTTTGGTGTTAAGCAGTGGTAGGATTTGGGCCCTTTTGTCATAATTTGCATACAGGAATCTTCAACTCAGTTGGTGCTCAGTTGATTTTTTTCCAATTAAATTCATCATTGTTCTTGAGTAGTGCTCTCATTTTCAATGTCAGCATCATTATGTAGCTAACACTCATGTGCTGCTGTGCTGTGAAGGTTTCTCAGGAGTTGTGCATGCATTATCTCATTTAATTTTCAAAGCAACCTGGTGAACTAAGCATTTCAAGGATTAATACATTTGGCTGTGTTCCACTGGCTAATCTGGAATGCTGTGTTCATGTACCATCTGTGAATGGAGTGAAAACCATTCTGCTAAATCAACCAGATCACTGATGTTTTTACGTCTTAATTTTATAATGTACTGTAATGTGGAAAGTGAAATACACAATTGCTGATGAAAACAGGGAGAATAAAGAATATTATGTAATATAGAGAATTTTCATTTTGGATATTTGACCACAAATCCTGAAAAAGAAAAATATTTTAAATTTAATGCTAATATTTATAATAAGTCTATAAAATAATCTCATAGACCTAAATATTCTAAATTTCATAACAGGACCTTTAAATTCTAAGTAAAACCTTTTTTGTTTAACCATAGCAAAGCATAATTTACACATAATAATCATAGCTTTTAGCTTTTAGGCCAAACTATATATAGGTACATATATATAATTAATTTGTTTCCCCAAATTTCTGAATAATATGACTGTTTAAATAGAAGGCTATATGTTACCCATTCTTTGTTTTGTTAATGATTTGGAATCATCCCTGTTGTTAGCTTGGATACATCCTCTAAACAAATGAAAAATATCTGGAAAAAGAATACATTAAATTTGAATAATAAAAATAATTTTACTGCTAATTTTTTCAAAAAAGAATTATTTGCTGGTTTCATTAGGCATTCAGTTATTTTAACAATTTTTCCTCTATTATTAGCCATATATTAACTGTATGTTATATTATTATAACATATAAGTATATTAACTATATATATTATATGGATATTATATAATATATGTATATTTTATGTATATTAACTATATGAACAACATATACGTGTTCATAGTACATAGCATTTTATTTTCTAGGGGTCCCCTCCGCTCTTTTTTTACTCTGTTTTCATAGTATTTTCTGTTAATATTTTTTTACAAAAAAACTTTTATGAACATATTCCATGTCATTAAATTTATCAAATACATAGTTTCATAAAATTATATGTCATTTTCAGGGATTCAAAAATCATATAATGATAATTAGCAAATAAAATTCAGCAATCTATTGAAAAAGAAATATATGAGACCTAGTTGAGTAAACTCTAGGAGAGAAATATGGTTAGCATCAGGAAATCAATCAATGCAAGTCACATATTAACAGGTTAAAGAAGAAAAAAAAAGTCATCATATTCATAGGAGAAGCAGGAGCTAGAAAATAAAACCTATCATCAGTTATAATGCAAGCATGTAGAAATTAAAAAAAAATAGAAAATATTTTCAACCTGAGAAGGAAGCATACTGCAAAAACATACAGAAACTCAAATTTGATTGTGAAACATTGAATATTTCTTGAGATGTTTAAAAAGATGCCCATTAACTCCACTTCTATTCATCATTAGAGAGGACCTAACTAGTACATTAAGGCAAGAAAACAAATACATTAACATTACAAAGATAGAATCAATTTTTTCTTTAGAGCAATTATGCAATTTTTAATATGAACAAAACAAAATTATTAATTTATGTATAGATTATTAAAATTTATGAGACAACATATAAAGTTGTTTGAGTAAATCAATATGTAAAAATCAGTTTTGTAAATGAAGGATTGCATATATATGACTTTAGGGTGAGGAAGACCTTCTTTAAAAAGTCCCCCAAAGCAAACTCTATGGAGCACGAGAGATATATTCAAACACACTTTTACAGATTTTGTTGTTTGGTAAAAAATACCATAAAAATGCTAAGTAATTGGGGGTGCCTGGGTGGCTCAGTGGGTTAAAGCCTCTGCCTTCAGCTCAGGTCATGATCCCAGGGTCTTGGGATAGAGCCCCGCATCGGGCTCTCTGCTCAGCTTCTCCCTCTCTCTCTACCTGCCTCTCTGCCTGCATGTGATCTGTCTGTCAAATAAATAAATAAAATCTTTTCAAAAATGCTAAGAAATTATTTAAAATTAGGAGAAAATATTTTCAATGTCTAACTGATATGATTAATAGTAGGGGATACAATGATTGCTTGTTAGTCAATATGAAAAGAATAGGAAACCAATACAAAAATGAGCAAAAGATATGAAAATCAAGTTCACAAAATGTTAAGCACAAATATTTATCACATGTGTGAAGAACTGGTTATACCTGCCATTAATAATTAAAAAAAATAAAACTCTAATGAACTTGCATATTATCTCCATTTTTCAAAAAAATTAGAAAGTTGAGTAATATCTATTGCTGGTGATTATGCAAGGAAATACACGACTTCTAGTAATATAAATGAATGAAGATATTTTGAAGCATGGTCTGCAATATATGGGGAAATGGAATACTTGTATAATCTTTAATACAGAATTCAGTTTCTGAGCATATACTCCAAAGAATCCTTCCTTCATAAAGTTGTGCAGGTAAATTCATCCCCTACTTCTGTGTAAACTAAGTAAGTGGAATGCCTTACTGGTACATAAATCAAGGAAAAGAAGGATAAAATGCTATATATGAGATTAATAGAAAGATATAAAGTGGAGACATATGAAATAAAAATACAAACAGTATTTTACAAGTACAAAGCGAAAATACAATGATTTTATAGCACAATATCCATATCTATCTATCCATTTATCATCTATTACTTAACTTGCCCACTTTGCTACCTATTATCTATCTATCTATCTATCTCTATATACAACTACTTGGTTAACTTAATTAATATTACATTAGAAAATAAATTTCTCTTTATTAGGCCATAAATTAATATATGTACCACTGTAGTTTAATAAATTTCTAATACAGTATTTATTTTTCTGTTTATTTGATATACAAAAGAACTGTTTTAAACAATCCTTTAAACAAATCCTTTAAACAAGACTTTGGTCTGGCCAACTTTTTTCTGTATTTCTATGTTTCCATGTTACATTAGTCAGCTCATATGTTCTCACGAATGCTATACATTCATTTTGGGAATAAGTCTTTATCCAGAAAATGGTATTATTATTCTCATTCCTATTTAATGACCTTCTGGAATTTTGGCGGCAATAGTGTTTGACCTTTTATTCTTGATTTCTTTCTTTCTTTTTTTTTTCTTTTCCCTTTTCTTCTTTACCAGCTTTTACTCACCCTCCCTCCTTCCCTCGCTCTCTCCTTCTATCCTCCATCTTTCCTCCTTCCTTATCTCCTACATACTGTGCATTAAATTTGACCCTGAGTTACTGTCTAAAAGATAAATACTCTCTTAAAAATGTACTCCATGAACACATTCATTAAGAATTTTGTCACATTCGGGGGCGCCTGGGTGGCTCAGTGGGTTAAAGCCTCCTTTTGGCTCAGGTCATGATCCAGGGTCCTGGGATCGAGTCCCGCATCGGGCTCTCTGCTCAGCGGGGAGCCTGCTTCTCCCTCTCTCTCTCTGCCTGCCTCTCTGCCTACTTGTGATCTCTCTGTCAAATAAATAAATAAAATCTTAAAAAAAAAAAGAATTTTGTCACATTTCTTCAATGATTGACTTTCATTACCAATAAATTTCAGAAAAAGTAGTTTAATTTCAAACAAAATTGGAATCATATAACAGATGTGTCTGTGTGGCCCATTAGAAAAGCTTTATGTTTTATTGGTGTTTGTATTAGTACTTGCATATTAATGGTGATTATAATCTGCTTTTCAGGGAAGAAAAAAGGTAGTATAGTAAAATTCAAGTCCTCCAAACTCTTATAATTTTTAAAAACTGGGCAAATGGAGATACACAGAATAAAAGTCATAGTTAATAGTTAAAATGATCGTTATTACTGCAGTTGTACAGAGAATATATAATACACTCCTTCCTCCTCCAATTATTTCTTCTTGGAGTTATACAGCAGGGTTGGAGAAGGCTGAACACTAATTGTTTTAAACATTTATTCTTCTTGTCATGTGCCCCTCCAAAAAAAGGGCCATAAGTCAAATTAAAAAAAAAAAATTAAGGTCATTTTCTTCAAATAAATTATTTCCTTTGCTTGAGGTACCATGGGTGTAGCCTATTTTGGCTGTAAAACCTTTGGTATATAAGAATTTTAACAGTTCTGAAACAAACAAGAAGTTTCACTTATTCCAGAAACCCTGATGGGTTTTAAACTGTGTAGCTCAGTTCTTTGTTCTATGTAACAAAAGAAACTTCTTTGGCTTTCTGACTGCACCATTCTGGTTTGTGCCAGGTTACTACTGCCTTTTACAAGACAGAAAAACATTCAGCACTTCTGACTCCGAGGGCTTATTCAAAGACCAGAAACTTGAAAAGCATTGAGATGGCCTTAGAGGTAAATTTACATTATTTTTATGGTTGTGAGAATCTAATTTTTGGTACATCAGTGTTTTCAACACTTGATAAAGGGTAATATTAGTGATAGAGGGAGGAAGCTTTAGAGTATCGTCTATACTGTGTAAATTGGTTAGCTAGTCATCAATGCCTTCCATAGTCTTGGCCACTTGCGGCATGAAGAGATTTCCACTAAGCCAATAAAATTTCCAAGTGCTTTGAGAGTACATAAAGGACACAGTCAAAATTCTAACTTTCTGTTTTATTGGCAAAGAATGTAAGGAGAGCTGGAAAAGATAAATTCTTCCCTTTCTTCCTGGTTTTCTCTGCCCCCCCTTCAGTCTTTCCCTCCTTCCTTTCTTCTTTCCTTTCCTTCCCTTTTTTCTCCCTTCCTTTGTCCCTTTCTATTTACATTATAAAGAGTTGAGTATGAGCCATGAAAAATGAAGTTGAGTGATGTCTGTTGTTTAAAATAGCAATGGGGGAGGCGTGGGGGGGGGCTGTCTGGGTGGCTCAGTGGGTTAAGCCTCTGCCTTAGGCTCAGGTCATGATCCCAGGATCCTAGGATCCAGCGCCGCATCGGGCTTTCTGCTCAGCAGGTAGCCTGCTTCCTCCTCGCTCTCTGCCTGCCTCTCTGCCTACTTGTGATCTCTGTCTGTCAAATAAATAAATAAAATCCTTAAAAAAAATAGCAACGGGTGCCATATATGTCTCATAAAATATACAATCTAACACATATTACATAATATATTCTAATATGTAATAAAGTTAATCCTATTTTGAGGCATTTAAGTATTTTCTAGTTTTTTTGTATCATAAAAAATATGAAATAACTTATACAGAGATCTTTGCTAAATTTGTTTCCTTCAGTTAAATTTTTTAAAATACCTTTACTAAGATAAAAAATATGAATAACAAAAAAGTATGAGCAGATTTTAAAATATATGTTTATTGCTAATACAGAAAAATCTATTGATTTATAATACTTATTTTGAACTGCCTTCTTTATGATAGTGCAGTCATTCCAAGTAGGTTTTCTTTTCAATTGTTTCTCTTATTGAAATGCCTAGTTTCTTCCCCAGCTTGGATCCCTGATACTGAAAGGCAGGTTTATAACTCTCCATCCATGAGATAGACTGATTCTATTCTGGGAAATCTGAGTAGCCAAAGAGAAAATCCTAAAGTCACCCACATCCAAGTTTCCTTAATGAAATAGCCCTGCCTGCTGACTTACAGTTGTACTCCCAGTTGACAGCGACCATTCACCAGTGTAGAGCTTTGAGTCAGCTTTTAGGTATTCCATCTTTAAATATCAATGGCCAAAAATTATTAGACACAAAAATCAGAGACCAAACAGAGATATAGGAAAAATTACTTTCAGTATCAGACTAGAAAGTCTGAAAACCAAATAGCAGGTGTATTAGAAATGGAGATCAGAGAAAATTAAATGAATAAAATGATCGAAGAAGTGATACAGAATTTCATGGAATGGAAGGACGCGAGTTTCTATACTCAAAAGTAAGCATAGTTAATGAAAGAAACTGATCCACATTAAAGCCTGTCATCATGATATATCAAAACACTGACGTAAATTGAATAAGTGCAAAAGGTTATTAAGAAAAAAAAAACAAGTAAACAATTTAAAGGTCACATACAAAGAATCAGTAGTCCAAATGTTCATGAATTTTTCTATCATGATATCAGAAACTAAAAGACAATGGAGCAAGACATTCAAATATTGAAAGAAAATACACCTGGCCTAGAATTTTATATACAATTAATTATGTGTAGAGTAGACAGGAATATTTTTTGATAGAGGAATTTGTGAAAAAAAAAATAACCATTTATCTATCCTTTCTCAGGAACTGAAGGAGTGGGTAAACCAAGAAAGAAGAAATAATAGGATCCAGGAAATAATGGCTCTAACTAAAGAAAAAGATACAGCCTTAGGATCATGGTGAAAGGGGTTGTCAGGGGAGAGCTGTGCTCCAGACATAGAAAGAAGGTCAAAAATCTCCAGTGGATCTGTCTTCAAGATGAGGGAATTGATAGGACCTGTGAGGTATTTGAACATATTGAGAAAATGTAGACACCTAGGGGAAGGGTTGGGGCTGAATGAGTAGGAAAGAAAACGCAAAGGTATAAGCAAGGTAAATATTACCTTCAATGTAAACAATTGTCCCCCTCTGAAAAAGCAATCTCTACCTGGTACATAGTTCACCTAAGAATACTGTTCACATAATAATAATAATTTAAGCATTGAATATTGATCTAAAAATGTATGATATAAAAATGGAGAAGATGAGTAAACAAATATATTTCAGGGGAGAAATAATTTTGGAGATATATAATTTGTTTATGTTTGAGAGGCGAGTGATGTTTGACAGACGACTATATTCTCACCTTCCATACTGGAAAATCAATTAATAACTTCTATGACTGAAGAAATTTAAGAATTAGATTACTGACTTTAACCAGGTCAAAGAGTTAAAAGCTGTTGCTTCCGGGAAATGGACCCAGAGATAGGGGTTGAAAGGTCATTATTTCAAAATAAGTCTTATGGAACTATTTAATATTTTAATCAACGTGAGAGAATCTCTTTGCTGAAATCAGTAAGTTTAAAAAACAATCTACATGAAAAAATATTTGATCACCAAAATTCTAAATTTTATGTAGGGTAAAACTGTGGTAAGATATTTACTGCCCAGATAACACATGCAAAAGCAAAACAAAAGTAAACAAACAAACAAAAAAACCCGTGAAATTAAGTGATAAAATAAACAGTTTGTTCTACAAAATTACTGTGCTTTATACTAGCTGCTAAGTTGTATCGACCCCATTATACTGGATGTCTTACCAAGCAGTCATATGTTTTTGAATAATTAATTATTGCTTATTGTGGTGATACATCATTAGCATAAGATAATGGCACTTTCAGATAGCCAAAGTCTCCTTAGGTCTTTGGCTGTGTGCATACAGACTCCAGTACAAAACAGAATTACGAATATTTTTAGGGAAATTTATAGATCTTAAGAATTAGATAGCAGGTGCTTTTGTTTCGACCTGAAGGAACAATTTGTTAATGACACATCCCATGATCAGATTTTCTATCCATGGATTTATTGGCTGAAATAGTTATTAATATGACAAATGTATTAGCCTGCGATGAAGAATGCCAACATTGAAGCACAGATGGTCTCCTCCAACAAGTGACAATTTGAAGCATCAGATTTATCATAAAACACATGAAACTGTTTGGAACCATGGTATTCTGGCTTATGAAGGAAAGAACAATAGGAATAGTAACAATTAATTAACAATAGTAGCTTTATACTTTAGTCTGCATTTTAGGACATCTTATATGTCCTAAATATGAAACAAAAAATAATTTTTTAAAGAGTTTTTTAAGTGCCACATCAAGAATGCTATTTCCTTATTGAACTGCAAACTGAAGCAGTTGTCATGGCTTGTACATTTGAATTGTCTTCTTATTTTTTGCAGAAATTTAGCAACGTGCACGTGTGTGCGTGTGTGTGTGTGTGTGTGTGTGTTAAAACAAAGCTCATTTCTGAATACCCATCTAAGAAAATCCCAGCAGGAAAGTCTGACAACACCTGCCGGAAATAGCAAAAAGAGCATTGTGGGTGATATGTCTTGTAGGGGTTGGTGGTTGGTGGTAAAATCAATTACATTCTTTATAAATAAACCTGAAGGGTGGGTGGATGCAAGAAGGCAAGTACAAACACTGTATTAGTGTCTTTAAATATAAATCATTCATAGAGTAAATAGCACCAGCCATGACCCATTGTGGACCACAACTGAAAGCTAAAAGAAAAGTTTGAACGCACAGTTAATAACCCTGGTGCAAGTGATCACAATTAGCTTGAATAAAGTTGTGCCAAAACTGAGCCCCTTCATAAACCATTGCTTATTCCTTTCTGATGCCCATATTAATTGCCAGAAATCTGTTCCAGGGCAGACGTTGACCTCAATAAGACTTGCAAAACTGGTTTAAGAGATGTCAGGTGTTATTTTTATTTTTATTTTTTTAAAAGATTTTATTTATTTAGAGAGAGCAAGAGAGCACAAGCAGGGAGACTGGTAGAGGGAGAAGGAATAGGGGCTCCATTCCAGGACCCTGAGATCATGACCTGAGCCAAAGGCAGACGCTTAACTGACTGAGCCACCCAGATGCTTCAAGAGATGTCAGGTTTTAGTGTCAGTAGGAGAGTAACTACAATTCTAGCAGAAAGGGTTTACTTTTGTGTGTCACTCTTGACTTCCAATATTATTCAAATGTTATTCTACCCTGCCAAAGGAATTCAAAAGGAAATTCAAACAAGAAAATAGTTTTATATATTAACCGCAAAAAGCAGTCCCAGTTAAGTAGGAAGGCAAAAATCTACTTTGATCTTGTGTGTATGAATGTGCTGATGGCCTGCCTGAAAAGAAGTGGCCTGACTCCTGTGTGATGAAAACACTGTTCACATATCCTAAGTTGAATAATTGCTATAATTTAATGAATATCTGTCTGTGTATCTATGTATTTGTCATCTATCTATAAATGTACCTCTGTATTTATCATCTATAGATATATGAACATCCTAAAAAACACTATGACATTCTTATATTGTGTTCATTTTGAAGATAGGGTAAAGAAATGAAGAATTTGTGCTTTCCTTTGAAAATATCCTTGTGACTCCTCTGAAATTGGAAAAAGAAAAGAGGAGAGAGAGAGCCAGAAAGAAGTCTCTGACTATAGCCAGATAAAGCATGCCAGGTCTTAGGGAGGTAACAGGCAGACTGGAAGGAAAGTGGGCAGATAGTATATATTTTATAGGTAGAAATACATTTGGGATTTTTATAATATAAATGACCGTATGTTACATAACATGCATACATATATACATATATCTGTATGTGTATATATATATATATATTTTTTTTTTTTAAGTTGAAATATTTCTCTCTTACTGCCATGGCTCAAAATTCCTGCTACTTTCTTTTCCTGAGCATTGCAGGTACTAGGATTTTTTGTAATACTGGAGTGATGGAAATATCCAAGTGATTGTTGGTAGTAGTGTTCTGTTGCTTCTATGACACCTGCTTCTTATGAGTTGCCTTGCTTAAGAAACAGGTGTTGGTGAGGATGTGGAGAAAAGGAAGGCTTTTGCACTGTTGGTGGGAATGCGAACTGGTGCAGCCACTATAGAAAACAGTATGAGAGTTCCTCAAAAAGTTTTAAAAAAAGAACTGCCCTATGATCCAGCAGTTGTACTATTGGGTATTTACCCCTCAAAATGTAAAAACACTAATTCAGAAGGATTCATGCATCCTTGTGTTGAAAGCAGTATTCTTTCTTTTTTTTTTTTTTTTAAAGATTTTATTTATTTATTTGACAGAGAGAAATTACAAGTACACTGAGAGGCAGGCAGAGAGAGAGAGAAGGAAGCAGGCTCCCTGCTGAGCAGAGAGCCCAATGCGGGACTTGATCCCAGGACCCTGAGATCATGACCTGAGCCGAAGGCAGCGGCTTAACCCACTGAGCCACCCAGGCGCCCCAGCAGTATTATTTCTAATAGCCAAATTTTGGAAGCAGCCCAAGTGGTGTCCATCAATGGATAAATGGAGAAAGAAGATGTGATACACACACACACACATATAGATATGTTATGAATGGACTATAATTCAGCCATAAAAAAGAATGAAATCTTGCCATTTACAACTACATGGATGGAGCTAGAGAGTATAATGCAAAGTGAAATAAGTCAGTCAGAGAAAGACAAATGCCATATGATTCCACTTATATGTGGAATTTTAAAAGCAAAACAAATGAACAAGGGAAAAAAGAGAAGGAAAGACATTGCTAAGAAACTGACAGAGAACTACAGAGAAGCTACAGAGAACAAAATGGTGGATACAGAGGGGAAGA
Organism: Mustela nivalis; assembly: GCF_964662115.1. Lineage (NCBI taxonomy): Eukaryota > Metazoa > Chordata > Mammalia > Carnivora > Mustelidae > Mustela > Mustela nivalis. The sequence goes on from NC_139030.1 coordinate 54,128,908, forward strand.
AGGTGGGAAGGATGAAATAGGTGCTGGGGATTAAGAAGTGCATTGGTGATGAGCACTGTGTGATGTATGGAATTATGAAATCACTATAGTATACATCGAAAGTAATATAACCCTGTATATTAATTACACTGGAATAAAAATTAAAAATAAACAATAAGCTGCCTTGCTTAAAAATATCAGTTTTTCTGTATATACTGACAGAGTTTTATAAAAGATATTTTTCTTTCTAAGTCCCCACTTATCATACTTGTCCATTTTATGTTGACACTATAATAACTTTTGATTATATTTGGCAACTTAATAGAAGTGTAAATTGAAGATATATTTTTTAACTTTGAATTGCATTTTAAGTCAAATAAACTGAAAATATGTAGTGTTTAAATTAGATTTTTTTAAGTTTCTTATTTTAACTGCAGTGTAGTTAACATAAAATTTTCTAATAGCATCAGATGTACAATACAGTGATTCAACAATTCTTCACATTACTCAGTGCTCATGGTAAGTGGTTTCAGTGTATTTATGCATCTGTGAGATGATTACAAATATCAAGATAATAAACATTTTCATCATCCCCCAAAGTCTCCTTGTGTTCCTTTATAATCTATCCCTCCCACCACCCTTATCCTCAAGCAACCAGTAAATTTACCTGTGATGGCTTAGTTTGCATTTTTTAGAACTTTATGTTAATGCACATACCATTTTATTTATTTTTTTGCTTGGCTTCTTTCCCTCAACATGATTGTTTTGCAATTCATCGGTGTTGTTATATGTGCCATCAGTTTATTTTATTGACTAAAGTTCCATTGAGCAAATATGCCCCAAATTGTTTATTCACTTCTTTGTTGATGAGCATATGAGTTGTTTTCAGTTTGGAACTATAACAAAGTATCAGTGAATATTCATATGCAAGTCTCTGTGCAGACATATATTTTCAATTCATTGTGGTCAATAAAGTTTCAATGAATATTCATATACAAGTTTTTGCAGAGACATGTTTTCAATTTGTAGTCAATGCTGAGAAATAATATGACTGAGTCCTATCATAGGTCAATGTTTAACTTTGTTAGGAATGATCAAACTCTTTTCCAAAGTGGTTATACCATTTTACATTCTTATCAGCACCATATGAGAGTTCCAGTTGCTCTAAATCCTCACTGAGATAGTTTATTTTGATCAATTCTTGTGCTTATGTAATGGTGTCTCATTTTAATTTCAATTTGCATTTCTTTTGTGAATAATAATGTAAAATGTCTTTTCATGTATTTATTTGGCATTCATATATATTATTTTTTATTAATTCTTATTGGATTGTTTCCTTACTATTGGATTATAAGAATTTGTAGTATTCTTTATATAAAAAATTTGTCTTATATGTGTTTTGAATGCTTTCCCCCAGTCTGTGTGGGACTGTTGGGACTGTGTGGTTTGTTGTTTCATTTTTTAACTGACATTTTTCAAAGAACAATATTTGTTATATTGATGAGGTCCAGGTATTAATTTTCTCAACTTGGCTCAAGCTCTCTATGTTCAATGTAAGAAAACTTTCACTTTGCCAAAGTCACAAAGATCTTCTCTTATGCTTCTTTTCTAGATATTTTATTGTTTAAGGTTTTATATTATGTCTATAATCCATTTTTAGGCAATTTTTACTTGCTGTGAAGTTGATGTTCACTCTTATGTACAGATAGCCAGTTATTACAGAACAATTTGTAGAAAAAAACTTTCTTCTCTCCATTGAATTGCCTTGTTACTGTCATGGAAAATCAACTGACCATATTATGTATGCCCATATCTAGAGTATTCTACTCCACTGATCCATATTTCCATGTTTTTTGTTGCTGTTGTTTGGTTTTTGAAATACTAAGTTGTCCTGATTACTTTAGCTTTTTAATAAAACTTAATCAAATAGGGTTCTTGTATTTTGTTGTTTTTTAATTGATTTTGTTAAGTTAGGTCCTTTGCATTACCAAGCAAATTTTATTTATTTATTTATTTATTTAAAAGATTTATTTATTTCAGTGTGAGAGAGAGTGCATAGAGGAGATGCAGAGAAGAGGGGGAGATAAACTTAAGCAGACTTCCTGATGAGCATGGAGCCTGACATGGGGCTCAATCTCACAAAACTGAGATCAGATATGAGTAGAAACCAAGAGCCGAACACTTAACCTACTATGCCTCCCAGGCACTCCCAAACAAATTTTAGAGTTGAATTGTCATATTATTAATAGAAGAGATGTGAAATTTTTACTGGAGTGCTCTTGAATCCATAGACCAATTGCCATTTTAATAATATTGAGTATTTAAATTCAAGATCATAGTAAAAGTCTTCTTTAACTTCCCTCAGCATTTTTTTGTAGTACTGAGTGTAGATATCTTAAACATCTTTTAGTAGATATTTAATAACTTTTTGTGCTTCTGTAAAAGTGATTTTAAAATTTTATTTCCACTAATTTTCTACTAGAGTATAAGAAATTATTTTAAGATGGATTCTGTGTTATGTATCTCTGCTAAATTCATACATTATTTTTAGTAGTTACTTTGTTCATTTCCTGATATTTTCTATATAGAATGTTATTTCTAGTAATATGGACATTTTCACTTGTTCATTTTAGATATTTATGCCTTTTTTTTTTTTTCTCCTGGTTGTTGTATTGCAATTGCTAGGGCATTCTGTGAAATAATTTGAAGTTGTTAAAGTAAGCATCCTCACTTTGTTTCCAATTTCATGAAAAATCAATTTAGTTTTTCACCATTAAGTATATTTTTAAAAAAACCATTGTTCAATTTAAGGAAATTCCTCACTATTCCTATTTTGCTGTGGATTTTATTGTGAAAGGGTGTTGAATTTTATAAAATCATATAATTTTTCCCCTTTATTGAGTTAATATGATAAATTAAATTGACTGGTTTCAGGATGTTAAACCAACTTTCTATTCTAGGAATAAAAGACATTTATGTGGTCATGATGTACTGTCACCTTTTCTATGTTGTTTTATTCAATTTGCTAATATTTTAAGGGACTTGTAGTTTATACTCATGAAAGGTGGTCTATAATTTTTTCCATACATTTTCTCAGGTTTGGGATTTGGTTTATGCTGGAATCATAAAATGAATTGAGCAATGAAACATTCTCCTCTATTTTCTGGTAAATTTCCCTCTATACTATATTATTTGCATTATCAGACAAATGAGCTGTTATTTAATTGATCTTTACAAGAGAACAATCTGAAAAAAATTATTATAGTCACTCTCTCCAATATTTTCTCTCCCATTCTCTGTTGAATCTATTCAAATCTTGTTTTGTCCTCTCCTTTGTACCAAATCCGTTCTTACCAAAGTCATCAAAGACTTACACATTGCTAAATCTGTTAGTATTTTTTTAGTCTTTATTTTTATTGAACTAAAGCAACATTTTAAATAATTGATCCTTCTCTCTAAAGTCTTTCTTCACCTGGCTTCCAAGGCAACACACTAATATGATTAATCTCCAGCCTATTTTGTGATTTATTATTAGTATAATATGCAGTTTCTTCCTTAGCTTTCTCTCCCTTCTAAAAATGGAATAGCCTAGAACTTTTCCTTGGTCTTCTTATCTTACCATTCATACTATCATTCCAAGTGATTACATCTAGTCTCAAGGCTTTAAATACCGAGAATATGCAGATGACTCTGGAATTATTATCTCTGTCCTAGACTACTCTTCTGAACCTCACACTCATATTCTACTGAAATTCTCCAGTTAGATACTTAAGAAGCATCACCTCGGGGTGCCTGGGTGGCTCAGTGGGTTAAGCCTCTTCCTTTGGCTCCGGGCATGATGGATAGAGCCCCACATTGGGCTCTCTGCTCAGCAGGGAGCCCGCTTCCCCCTCTCTCTCTGCCTGCCTCTCTGCCTACTTGTGATCTCTCTCTGTCAAATAAATAAATAAAATCTTAAAAAAAAAAAAAAAGGAAGCATCACCTAATCTCTCTACTTCTTTCATCATGGTCCTCTTTCAAGTGATTAATTCAGTCTTGAGAAGGCAGTAAAAAGAAGAAAAAAGAGGCAAAGAAAATAACAAATGGAAAACAAAAAACAAGATGCTTGATTTAAGTCTACCTATATTAATAAATTGAATTGTCAATGGTCTACATATACCAATTAAAAGGCAAATATTGTTAGATTGGACAAAAATATAAGAACTATCTGCTGAGTACAAATAAATGTACTGTTAATGGGGGCTGTTAATATAAACATGCAAATAGGTTAAAGTAAAAAAAGGAAAATCAATATACAATGATAATATCAAAATAAATCTGAGAAACTATAATAATATTGGATAAGCTAGAATTCAGAGCCAAAAATATTACAAAAGATAAAGAAGGTTATTTCATAATGATAAAAGGATCAGTTTATTAAGATGGCAGAACCCCAAAACACATGAAACAAAAACAGAGAATTGCTTGGAGAAATTGATAAACTTATAGTCATAGCTGAGGACTTCAACATCTCTCCCTCTCTCTCTCAATAACCCATGGAAATAGAAAATTGGTAAGAGTATAGAAAACCTGAACACTACAGCCAGTTCATTTAAGGTAACTGGTATTTATAAAACATTAAGGGCAAAATGGCTAAATACACATTTAAGAGCATATTAATATTTAAAAAGATAGACTATAGTTTGAGTCATAAATAAGACAAGTCTCAACCAATATGCGAGTTTCTAAGTCATGGAATATGTATTCTCTGACTACTGTGCAAGTAACTCAAAAATCAATAAAAGAAAGGTATCTGGAAAGTAGCCAAATATTTGGAAATAAAAGAACACATGTTTAAATAACCCATGGGTCAAGGAAGAAATAGAAAAGGAAATTAGAGAGAATTTTGAGATGAATGGAAATGAGAACATATCAGAATTTATGGGATGGTGCTAAAGTAGTACTTACAAGGAGATTTATAACACTGAATGCCTATATTAGAAAACAGGAAAAGTCTCAAGTTAATTATCTCAGTTTCAACTTTAAGTAACTATTAGTGCTAAGTAGCTAGAAAATGAAGAGAAAATTAATTACTAAGTGGTGAGAAAAAAAGAGAAAATTAAATACTAAGTGAAGAGAAGAAAGAGAAAAAAGGAATATCAGAGTGGAAGTCAATAAAATAGAAAACAGAACAATAGAGAAAATCAATGAAAATATCTGATATTTTGAGAAGATCAATAAAATTGATAAAACTTTGCATTAACAGAATGAACAAGGAAAAAGAAAGATAATACAGGTTACCAACACCAGGAATTAGAGACACAGTATCACTACAAATATTAAAGATAAATAGGAAATTTATGAACAACTTTTTGCCAATAAATTTGACAACTTATATGAATGGAAAAAGTTCTTGAAAGAAATAAATTATTAAAGCTAGTTTAAGAAGAAATAAATATGATGGCGGAGAAGTAGCAGGCTGAGACTACTTCAGCTAGCCGGAGATCAGCTAGATAGCTTATCTAAAGATTGCAAACACCTGAAAATCCATCGGCAGATCGAAGAGAAGAAGAACAGCAATTCTGGAAACAGAAAAACAACCACTTTCTGAAAGGTAGGACCGGCGGAGAAGTGAATCCAAAGCAACGGGAAGATAGACCCCGGGGGGAGGGGCCGGCTCCCGGCAAGCAGCGGAGCAACTGCGCACAAAATCAGGAGGTTTAAAAGTCTGTTCCGCTGAGGGACATCGCTCCAGAGGCTACCCGGGGCAAAGCCCACACGGGGTCAGCGTGGCCTCAGGTCCCGCAGGGTCACAGAAGGATCGGGGGTGTCTGAGTGTCGCAGAGCTTGCGGGTATTGGAACGGGAAAGCCGGCTACAGAGACAGAGCCGACAGTAAGCTCGCAGCTTGGGGTGACCTTGAACCGGTCGCAGGCTCGGTGAGCTCGGAGCGCGGCAGGAGGTCAGGCACACGGGAGTGACTGGGCGCTGTTCTCTGAGGGCGCACTGAGGAGTGCGGCCCCGGGCTCTTGGCTCCTCCGGGCCGGAGACCAGGAGGCCGCCATTTGTATTCCCGTCCTCCGGAACTCTATGGAAAGCGCTCAGGGAACAAAAGCTCCTGAAAGCCATGGAGGCTTAAGTGGGTAGGAGAAGAATAAATGAAACAAGATGGGATTGGGAGGGAGACAAACCATAAGTGACTCTTAATCTCACAAAACAAACTGAGGGTTGCTGGGGGGAGGGGGTTTGGGAGAAGGGGGTGGGATTATGGACATTGGGGAGGGTATGTGCTTTGGTGAGTGCTGTGAAGTGTGTAAACCTGGTGATTCACAGACCTGTACCCCTGGGGATAAAAATATATGTTTATAAAAAATAAAAAGTTAAAAAAAAAAAAAAAAAAAAAAAAAAAACCTCCTGAAAGCAAACTTGAGCGGATTACTCACCCCGGCCCCTGGTAAGGGCGGTGTAATTCTGCCTGGGGCAGACACTTGAGAATCACTACAACAGGCCCCTCCCCCAGAAGATCAACAAGAAATCCAGCCGAGACCAAGTTCACCTACCAAGGAGTGCGGTTTCAATACCAAGGAGAGCAGCAGAATTCCAGAGGAGGAGAAAGCCAAGCACGGAACTCATGGCTTTTTCCCTGTGATTTTTTTTAGTCTTACAGTTAATTTAATTTTTTTCTTTTTTTTCTCGCCTTTGGGTAAATTTTTTTTTTAAACTGTTACCTTTTTCTTTTTTAACGATTTTTTACTAGTTTATCTAATATATATATTTTTCTTTTTTATATTTTTCTTAGGTGTTTTCTTTTTTTTAAATTCTTTTTTTTCTTTTTTTTTCCTTCTTCCTTTTTGAACCTCTTTTTATCCCCTTTCTCCCCCCCTCACAATTTTGGATCTCTTCTAATTTGGTTAAAGCATATATTTCTGGGGTTGTTGCCAGTATTTTACTTGCCCCTTCATATACTCTTATCTGGACAAAATGACAAGACGGAAAAATTCAACACAAAAAAAGAACAAGAGGCAGTACCGAAGGCTAGGGACCTAATCAATACAGACATTGGTAATATGTCAGATCTAGAGTTCAGAATGACAATTCTCAAGGTTCTAGCTGGGCTCAAAAAAGGCATGGAAGATATGAGAGAAACCCTCTCGAGAGATATAAAAGCCCTTTCTGGAGAAATAAAAGAACTAAAATCTAACCAAGTTGAAATCAAAAAAGCTATTAATGAGGTGCAATCAAAAATGGAGGCTCTCACTGCTAGGATAAATGAGGCAGAAGAAAGAATTAGTGATATAGAAGACCAAATGACAGAGAATAAAGAAGCTGAGCAAAAGAGGGACAAACAGCTACTGGACCACGAGGGGAGAATTCGAGAGATAAGTGACACCATAAGACGAAACAACATTAGAATAATTGGGATTCCAGAAGAAGAAGAAAGAGAGAGGGGAGCAGAAGGTATACTGGAGAGAATTATTGGGGAGAATTTCCCCAATATGGCAAAGGGAATGAGCATCAAAATTCAGGAGGTTCAGAGAACGACCCTCAAAATCAATAAGAATAGGCCCACACCCCATCACCTAATAGTAAAATTTACAAGTCTCAGTGACAAAGAGAAAATCCTGAAAGCAGCCCGGGAAAAGAAGTCTGTAACATACAATGGTAAAAATATTAGATTGGCAGCTGACTTATCCACAGAGACCTGGCAGGCCAGAAAGAGCTGGCATGATATTTTCAGAGCACTAAACGAGAAAAACATGCAGCCAAGAATACTATATCCAGCTAGGCTATCATTGAAAATAGAAGGAGAGATTAAAAGCTTCCAGGACAAACAAAAACTGAAAGAATTTGCAAACACCAAACCAGCCCTACAGGAAATCTTGAAAGGGGTCCTCTAAGCAAAGAGAGAGCCTACAAGTGGTAGATCAGAAAGGAACAGAGACCATATACAGTAACAGTCACCTTACAGGCAATACAATGGCCCTAAATTCATATCTCTCAATAGTTACCCTGAATGTTAATGGGCTAAATGCCCCTGTCAAAAGACACAGGCTATCAGAATGGATAATAAAACAAAACCCATCTATATGTTGCCTCCAAGAAACTCATTTTAAGCCCGAAGACACCTCCAGATTTAAAGTGAGGGGGTGGAAAAGAATTTACCATGCTAATGGACATCAGAAGAAAGCAGGAGTGGCAATCCTTATATCAGATCAATTAGATTTTAAGCCAAAAACTATAATAAGAGATGAGGAAGGACACTATATCATAATCAAAGGATCTGTCCAACAAGAAGATTTAACAATTTTAAATATCTATGCCCCCAACGTGGGAGCAGCCAACTATATAAACCAATTAATAACAAAATCAAAGAAACACATCAACAATAATACAATAATAGTAGGGGACTTTAACACTCCCCTCACTGAAATGGACAGATCATCCAAGCAAAAGATCAGCAAGGAAATAAAGGCCTTAAACGACACACTGGACCAGATGAACATCACAGATATATTCAGAACATTTCATCCCAAAGCAACAGAATACACATTCTTCTCTAGTGCACATGGAACATTCTCCAGAATAGATCACATCCTTGGTCCTAAATCAGGACTCAACCGGTATCAAAAGATTGGGATCATTGCCTGCATATTTTCAGACCACAATGCTCTAAAGCTAGAACTCAACCGCAAAAGGAAGTTTGAAAAGAATCCAAATACATGGAGACTAAACAGCATCCTTCTAAAGAATGAATGGGTCAACCAGGAAATTAAAGAAGAATTGAAAAAAATCATGGAAACAAATGATAATGAAAATACAACGGTTCAAAATCTGTGGGACACAACAAAGGCAGTCCTGAGAGGAAAATATATAGCAGTACAAGCCTTTCTCAAGAAACAAGAAAGGTCTCAGGTACACAACCTAACTCTACACCTAAAGGAGCTGGAGAAAGAACAAGAAAGAAACCCTAAGCTCAGCAGGAGAAGAGAAATCATAAAGATCAGAGCAGAAATCAATGAAATAGAAACCAAAAAAACAATAGAACAAATCAACGGAAGTAGGAGCTGGTTCTTTGAAAGAATTAATAAAATTGATAAACCCCTGGCCCGACTTATCAAAAAGAAAAGAGAAAGGACCCAAATAAATAAAATCATGAATGAAAGAGGAGAGATCACAACTAACACCAAAGAAATACAAACTATTATAAGAACATACTATGAGCAACTCTACGGCAATAAATTTGACAATCTGGAAGAAATGGATGCATTCCTAGAAACATATAAACTACCACAACTGACCCAGGAAGAAATAGAAAGTCTGAACAGACCCATAACCAGTAAGGAGATTGAAACAGTCATTAAAAATCTCCAAACAAACAAAAGCCCAGGGCCAGACGGCTTCTTGGGGGATTTCTACCAAACATTTAAAGAAGAACTAATTCCTATTCTCCTGAAACTGTTCCAAAAAATAGAAATGGAAGGAAAACTTCCAAACTCATTTTATGAGGCCAGCATCACCTTGATCCCAAAACCAGACAAGGATCCCACCAAAAAAGAGAGCTATAGACCAATATCCTTGATGAACAAAGATGCGAAAATACTAAACAAAATACTAGCCAATAGGATTCAACAGTACATTAAAAAGATTATTCACCATGACCAAGTGGGATTTATTCCAGGGCTGCAAGGTTGGTTTAACATCCGCAAATCAGTCAATGTGATACAACACATCAATAAAAGAAAGAACAAGAACCATATGATACTCTCCATAGATGCTGAAAAAGCATTTGACAAAGTACAGCATTCCTTCCTGATCAAAACTCTTCAAAGTGTAGGGATAGAGGGCACATACCTCAATATCATCAAAGCCATCTATGAAAAACCCACCGCAAATATCATTCTCAATGGAGAAAAACTGAAAGCTTTTCCGCTAAGGTCAGGAACACAGCAGGGATGTCCATTATCACCACTGCTATTCAACATAGTACTAGAAGTCCTAGCCTCAGCAATCAGACAACAAAAGGAAATTAAATGCATCCAAATCGACAAAGAAGTCAAATTATCACTCTTCACAGATGATATGATACTATATGTGGAAAACCCAAAAGACTCCACTCCAAAACTGCTAGAACTTGTACAGGAATTCAGTAAAGTGTCAGGATATAAAATCAATGCACAGAAATCAGTTGCATTTCTCTACACCAACAGCAAGACAGAAGAAAGAGAAATTAAGGAGTCAATCCCATTTACAATTGCACCCAAAACCATAAGATACCTAGGAATAAAGTTAACCAAAGAGACACAGAATCTATACTCAGAAAACTATAAAGTACTCATGAAAGAAATTGAGGAAGAAACAAAGAAATGGAAAAATGTTCCATGCTCCTGGATTGGAAGAATAAATATTGTGAAAATGTCTATGCTACCTAAAGCAATCTACACATTTAATGCAATTCCTATCAAAATACCATCCATCTTTTTCAAAGAAATGGAACAAATAATGCTAAAATTTATATGGAACCAGAAAAGACCTCGAATAGCCAAAGGGATATTGAAAAAGAAAGCCAACGTTGGTGGCATCACAATTCCGGACTTCAAGCTCTATTACAAAGCTGTCATCATCAAGACAGCATGGTACTGGCACAAAAACAGACACATAGATCAATGGAACAGAATAGAGAGCCCAGAAATAGACCTTCAACTCTATGGTCAACTAATCTTCGACAAAGCAGGAAAGAATGTCCAATGGAAAAAAGACAGCCTCTTCAATAAATGGTGCTGGGAAAATTGGACAGCCACATGCAGAAAAATGAAATTGGACCATTTCCTTACACCACACACAAAAATAGACTCAAAATGGATGAAGGACCTCAATGTGCGAAAGGAATCCATCAAAATCCTTGAGGAGAACACAGGCAGCAACCTCTTCGACCTCAGCCGCAGCAACATCTTCCTAGGAACAACGCCAAAGGCAAGGGAAGCAAGGGCAAAAATGAACTATTGGGATTTCATCAAGATCAAAAGCTTTTGCACAGCAAAGGAAACAGTTAACAAAATCGAAAGACAACTGACAGAATGGGAGAAGATATTTGCAAATGACATATCAGATAAAGGACTAGTGTCCAGAATCTATAAAGAACTTAGCAAACTCAACACCCAAAGAACAAATAATCCAATCAAGAAATGGGCAGAGGACATGAACAGACATTTCTGCAAAGAAGACATCCAGATGGCCAACAGACACATGAAAAAGTGCTCCATATCACTCAGCATCAGGGAAATACAAATCAAAACCACAATGCGATATCACCTCACACCAGTCAGAATGGCTAAAATAAACATGTCAGGAAATGACAGATGCTGGCGAGGATGCGGAGAAAGGGGAACCCTCCTACACTGTTGGTGGGAATGCAAGCTGGTGCAGCCACTCTGGAAAACAGCATGGAGGTTCCTCAAAATGTTGAAAATAGAACTGCCCTATGACCCAGCAATCACACTACTGGGTATTTACCCTAAAGATACAAACGTAGTGATCCAAAGGGGCACATACACCCGAATGTTTATAGCAGCAATGTCCACAATAGCCAAACTATGGAAAGAACCTAGATGTCCATCAACAGATGAATGGATCAAGAAGATGTGGTATATATACACAATGGAATACTATGCAGCCATCAAAAGAAATGAAATCTTGCCATTTGCGACAACATGGATGGAACTAGAGCGTATCATGCTTAGCGAAATAAGTCAAGCAGATAAAGACAACTATCATATGATCTCCCTGATATGAGGAAGTGGTGATGCAACATGGGGGCTTAAGTGGGTAGGAGAAGAATAAATGAAACAAGATGGGATTGGGAGGGAGACAAACCATAAGTGACTCTTAATCTCACAAAACAAACTGAGGGTTGCTGGGGGGAGGGGGTTTGGGAGAAGGGGGTGGGATTATGGACATTGGGGAGGGTATGTGCTTTGGTGAGTGCTGTGAAGTGTGTAAACCTGGTGATTCACAGACCTGTACCCCTAAGGATAAAAATATATGTTTATAAAAATTAAAAATTAAAAGTAAAAAAAAAAAGGATAAAAAAAGAAGAAATAAATAACACAACTAGTTCTGTATCTATGAAAGATGTTGAATTGTAGTTAAATATGTTCTTGTGAAGAAAATTACATGTCCAAATGATTTCTCCAGTGAATTTTAACAAATATGGAAAAAATAATAGCACTTCTCCAGAAACTCTTCAGAAAATAGAAGAAAAGAGAAAACTTTTCCATTTATTCTATGAATCCATAGAATCATAGCATGTGAATAATGAGAGTTTTATTTTCATTAACTGATACCAAAACTACACATAGATATCATAATAAAACAACAGACTAATATTGGTCATGAACATAGGTATAAAAACCATAAACAAAATTCTAGCAAACTGAATCTAGCCATACATGAAAAGACTAATACGTCATAAATAAGTACTGTTTATTCCAGGAAAGCAAGACTGGCATAACATTCAAAAAACCATTCTTTGACTATATATGAGTCTAAAATGTTCCCATATATGCCAGGGTCTGTCTTTGAGGCTTCTTTTTAATTGTTTTATTTGTTATTATTGCATCAATATCACCCTTTCTTATGAATTTAGATTTATTATATGAATTATAATTGGGAATACAGGTAATATCTTATCCCTCATTTATAAGGTTGGATTAGTTTCCCCAGAACTTTATATATCCATGAACTTTAGACTAAGTTTTTTAGGTTACTCAAAAGTAACCAACTGGAATTTTAATTGACCTTTTTAATAATATAGAAGCATCCCTCCCATGGTATTGAATGTCCCTTCATTTACTCAGATAAATCTCTATGCTCTTGCTATGGACTGAATGTTTGTGGCACCCTCCAAATTCATTTTGAAGGTCTGACTTCTCATGTGATGGTATTTGGAGGTGAGATTTTTAGAACATAATTAGATTTATTAGGTAAAGAGGTTGATTCTCCATGATATGATTAGTGTCTTTGTAAGAAAATGAAGAGAGACCAAACTTCCTTTCTCTCTGCTATGTAAGTGTACAAAAAGGCAGCCGTCTGCAACTCAGGAAGAGGTCCCTCACTAGGAACTGAATTTGCCAGCACCTTAATGTTGGATGTCCCCACCTCCAGAACTCTGAGAAACAAATACCTGTTGTTTAAGCCACTAGTTAATGGTATTTTGTTATAATACTTGGAACTGACTAACATAGTCATTTATTTATTATTTCCTCCAAAGAAGGAATTTATATTCTTGCTTTCATTACTTCTTAGATATCTTATGATTTATGCTGCTATGATGAATAATATCTTGATTTTTAAGTCCTACTTTACTCAGTTGTTACTGATTTAAATAAATGCTTTTAATTTTGTAGGTTAATGTTTTTAGTTGGTAAACTTGCTAAACTTTTTATAGGTACTGATTTTTTTATAAAAGTAGATGTTCATGGCTTGATAATTTGTGTCTTCTTTCCCAGTTCATAAACCTCATTACTTCTTATTCTTTGTCATGTTGGCCAAGAATACAAGAATCTATTAATCATTAAAAGTATTGTGCATAAAGACAATAGGCATCTTTGTCTTATTCTCTATCTCAAATTGAATGCATACATATTCTAGCTTTCCCATTAAATTGCCTACATTGGTGTAGGTTTTGGTATATCACATATTGGTAGACAGCCTCTAAGATGGCCTCAAAAATGCCTGCCTTGGTATTCATGCTCTTGTGTACTTGTCTTACCTTGAGGGTGGAATGAGCTTATTTATTAACTTCTAATGAATAGAATATGGCAGATGTCACTTCCAAGATTAGGTTATAACAAAGGCTATTGTTTTTGTGTTGGGTGCACTCTTTTGTCTGCTCTCAGGAAAGGAAATCAGTTGCCCTCTCATGAGGCAGCCTTGTGGGAAGGCCCACATGAACTAGAAGTAAATTTTCTTTGGTCAGTTAAGTCACGTGGATGAGCCTGGAAGCAGTTCTACTGTGGCTTGTGAGTGGGTTTGGAAGTGGATCTTCCTTTAGTGAAATTTTATGATGATTATGACACTGGTCCACACCCAGTTGATCTGTATCCACTTAACTGATTCACAGAAAATAGGAGATAATAAATGTTAGTTGTTTTAAGTTGCCAAGTTTTGGGTAATATGGTATATAGTAATAGATAACTAACACATATATTGACCAACTCTTTAAGGGAATTCCCTGCTTTTTCTAGTTTGCCAAAAGTTTTTTAAATCATTATTTGAGAAACTCATATTTTTTTCTTTTTCTTAATAATAGTGTGGCAAAAGGTATATTTTGGATGTTTAAACATCCTTGCATTTATGTAATGCACTCTGCCTAATCATGATATATTTTCTTGGACTTTAGTTAGCTAATATTTTCTTCAGGAACTTTGTTTGCATGTTTGTAAGTGAAATGGCCTCATGATTTTGGGAATTTACATTGTCTTAGCATTATAGTAGCCCTATAAATTATGTGGGTCCTTTTTCGCCTCTTTTTTAAGTTAAAAAAATATGTATATATAAGACAGGAATTAACTATTCTCTGGAAGTGGGGTAGAACTGACCTATAAAGCCCAGCTAGATCTGAAACTTTGTAGAAAGAGAACTATTGGCTACCATTTAAATTTCTGTAAGATTTAGTGGTCTTTTATCTTTTGTCAATTTTGGCATTTTACAATTTTGTAGGGATAGATCCATTTTACAAAGGCTTTCAAGTTTATTGATATAATCATAGTACTTTAATGTTTTAAGCCTCTTTTATGTTTTATTTCCCTTTTCTGTTCTGCATTGCACTTATTTACATCTTTCCTCTTTTTTGTCAGTGTTTCTAAATTCTTTCTTAAAAGAATAAATATTTTTTTTTACTTGTCTCTATTTTTTACTCTCAATGTTATTGATTTATTCCTTTATCTTTATTATTTCTTTCCTTTGATTCTTTAGGGGTTGCTATTCTACAATCTCTTTCTTGAAACATTGAGTTTGTTTGTATTTAATCTTTCTTGTTTCCAGATACACATATTTATTTACTAAAGATTTATTTATTTATTTCAGAGGGAGAGAGGGCTCAAGCAGGGAGAGAGATAGAGGGAGGGGTAGAGGGAGAAGCAGATTCCCCACCGAGCAGGGACCCCAATGTGGGGCTTGATCTCAGGACACTGAGATCATGACCTGAGCTGAAGGCACATGCTTAACCGTTGAAGCCACCCAGGTGCCCTCTGATATATACATTTAAAACTATGCTTTCACTTCACCTCTGACCCCTACAGTTCAATATGCTCTGTCTTCATTGTCATTAGGTTCCAAAATGTTTCTTAATTTATTTTATTTTGTTCCAGGAATTAATTAATAGTATATTATATAACTTCCAATATATGTAGGAAATTAAATTTATCTCTCTGTTATTAATTTTGAATTTTGTTGCATTGAGGACAGAGACAAATATATCATATTGTCCTTTGGGATTTATTATCACTGCCTCATGACTGGATATGTGAACTCTTTGTTAATATTCTGTATGTGCTCAAAAACAATATATTTTCTCTGTGGGTGTAGAGTTCTATATATAATCTCAAGCTTATGAGTTGTTTTTTTCAGACATTTGCTATCTCTGCACATATCTGGTTGGTTTCTTTGTATCTGCATGTGGTGTAAAATCAACAGCTAGAATGGTTTCTT
Organism: Mustela nivalis; assembly: GCF_964662115.1. Taxonomy (NCBI): domain Eukaryota; kingdom Metazoa; phylum Chordata; class Mammalia; order Carnivora; family Mustelidae; genus Mustela; species Mustela nivalis. The sequence continues at coordinate 54,144,573 of NC_139030.1, forward strand.
CTAGAGTTTTTTTAAGTTCCTTGATATATTACGAGGCTATGTAGTTAACTCTGTATATGTTAGTATGTTCATGCTCTATGTTTTTTATTGTTCCTCTTATCAGAATACAGCATTTTTTTAAAAATATAGTTTTGTCTTAAATTTGAATTCATTAGATATTAAAATTGCTGCCTAGGTATTTTTTGTTTATTTTTCTGGTACATTTTTTTCCATCTATATTTTATGTAAACTTCATTAAGTGTATCTTTGGATTTGGAGTGCTTTTATTTTAACTTTATTCAGACCTTTTATATTACTTTAATCTTTCTAGTATGTTCATATCTTTTTTAGTGAAGATAATATAAACATTCTGCAAAAAAAAAAAAAATATAACCAGCTCAGTACATAAGTAAGGAAAATTAGACTGTTTAGATCTGGAAGGACCAGAATATAACAGAGTTAGTAAATTGTCTAGGTTTATAGATTCATATCATGACTTATTTAAAGATGTCCCATATTTCACTTGATTGCACACTATGGAGACTAAACTTGAATGTGGTGTATATTGCTGACTTGGGAGAAAAGATGTGCAAATATGAGTAAGAACCTGGACTTCCTTGCACCACCTTCTTAGCCTTGCTTGTGTAACTGGTTAAAATAGGGCTCTAGAAGAACTCCCCTATGAGACGTATGGCAGAGTCCTCCAGCTGGTAGTCTTCCTGATGTCTTACTGGTTCAGCACTAAGTGCACTGAGGTGGGGCATGAAAATCAAGACAGTATGAGGTAAGGTCATAATTATGCCTTTGTAACAGACTAAGTGATTGAGTGGTTTAAATGAGAAGGTTACAACCTGGAATGAAGCACAAAAAAACTTTGAATATAATGTCAAAAGTAAATATTGGGTAGATAATTTTTTTTCTCTTAGAATTGACTTTAATGGATTTTTAACAAATGTATATTAAAAGAAATTATTCTTACTTTAGGCTGCCACATGAATCTGTTTGCATGTGAATAATGAGAGTTTTATTCTCATCTTTCTTTCTTTCTTTCTTTCTTTCTTTCTTTCTTTCTTTAACACTGTTTCAATGTATTTTGATGTTTTTAGTGTATGATGTGTTAGTTTGAAAATACATATTTGAATGCAACTTCTCCCTTGTGAATCAATAGTAATAAGTTAAATCAGAAAATACTGTTTCTCTTTAAAGCTTGGCCTTTCTAGGGCAAGTTATGGGCACTTATCTTGATGTTTTACTTTCAAGTTGTCTAAGCAAATTGGAAATAGTGCACTGAAGGCACTTTCACATGTGATATCTGTTAAGTGACATTTACAATTTATGTATTCTTACACAGAATTTTCCTTTCTACTTTTAAAGAGAAATAAAATTTCTCCTCTGTTACTTTTTTTTTCCTATTTGGCAAAGAGAATATTGAAATATATTTTTTGGTACTGTAGATAGGCAAGGCTATTATTTTATCCAGTAGTTCCATTGTATGTCTACATTTGCTAGGAGTTTCCTTTTTTACTCTTAAATTTGGTTTGGTAGTGAGAAGACCTGTCTATCTTTAATCCAAGTAATTTCTTTTAAAAATAAAATGTCTCTTAACTTCCACCCCTGAAGGTAAGTGGTAAATTGTACAATCATACTTTTCATCTGTATGTGAGATATTTACATTAAATATGCATGTCATATATAATGTATGCATAGCTGAAAGCAAAAACTGCCACAGTGTTAGAGAGGAATCATTTAAAGACTTTATTTCACAAAACATCTAAAATACCATAAAGAATTAATTAATCTTAATGCAAAGCAACACAAATATGCAATCACAAAGCTTATTTTTAAAGGCATAGTTTACAAAAATATATACGTAAAATTTTCCTTTATGACTCATAGTAAGCATATACTGTACAAGAGGAAGAAGAGACTAAATGGATGCATTTGTACATGTGATTTTTATGCTACTGCGATTGAATGCCAATGCATTTCATCATTAATTTCCATAGATCCTTGTTAATTCTTTTAAAACTTTATTTGATATTGGTCAGGTAAAATGATCAGATAGGGATAAAACAATTTTTAAAAGATGAAGGAATTGTTTTGTTCTGAAGATCAGCTAACAAACCAGGGGAAATAAGAGTCAGGAAGAGCATTGAAAATTGGAGGACATTTGGTAAGAATGATCTCTTATATTTGTAAAGCACTTAACAGATTTCATCCTTATTAGTAACTGCTGATACTGTGATCTCAGATGGAGCATTTTCAGTGGTAGGACCCTGATTAATAGGAATTAAAAGATAAGTGAATGGGTTAAAAAAAAAATCAAGGCAATGAAAAAGACTTTTAAGAAGTTTTCCATGAAAGGAACTATACGGAACAAAGATAGGGGGAGGACAAGCAGAGGTATTTTATTAAATTATCTTTTGATTCAGTGGAACATATGTATTAGTGGAGGGGAAAATGCAAAAATAAGAAACAGAAGGTATGAGAGATATCATGGATAACTAATAGATTATAGATAGACCTAAAAGAGAAGAAGATTGCATGCTCTAATACAGTAAGAACAAAAGAAGAAAAAGAATAAGTAAATGTAGTAAATATGTAAATAAGATAAAGTAAAATAAGAAAATAAAAAGTAAATATAGTAAATATACTAAATATAGTAAATAAATAAATAAGAAATATTTAGAGGCTGGAATAGAAACATGCAAGATATTTATTTTCAAAGACTGTAATTATAGCAGCAAAGTTTCTCCTGAGAATGAGTCTGCAAAGAGAGGGAAAGTTTATAATTGACGTTGTAGGAAACAGCACAGAAATCAAATAAGGGTTACTGCAAAGAGCAGGTAAGCACCCAACTGATGATGGAATAACTGGACACAGTTTAGTGACTTTCCCAGCAATGCTTGGCAAAGAGGGAGCGGGAGCTGAGACCATGGGTGTTAACATTTATCCAGGGTTGGAGAAAATGTGATCTTTAGAGAAATTAAAAATTGGTCTGTGAAGATAAACTATTAGAACATTTATTTCATTTTGATTTTTTAACCCCTGAGAGATAACGGTACAAGTTTTTAAGGCTTAACTCATGCAAACTGACTACCCAGGGAAGGCACTAGCTTTCTACAAAGTTCTGTGGAAACCGGGAACTGATCCTAGTCAATGACAAGACTTGGGTCCCAGTCCCCTATCATGCCTAGGAAGAGGCTGGTGTTTTCTCCGTGGTGAAGGCTGATACACGGTGCTTGCTGTGTGGTAAAGGTTCCGTTCTAAGACTTGAACCTCCAGCTTCATTACCAAACCAGTGAAGAGCCTGGTGTTTCCTTACTCATGAAAGGTTTTACTCTGTCCTTTATGTAACTTCAATTGCTTGCCTCTTCTCTGGCCCCTTGACTGGGTCAGGGGAGGAGCGCACTGCCAGGTTGAGGTTGGAATCAATATCTGGCACATTATAGTTTTGTTGAACCCTGACTTCTGATCATGCCAGTGAAGGGGCAGTGCTTCCTTGACCTTGGACAGTTGCACAGTCCAAGGGTCTCTGATCCTCACTGGGAGTCGTGACAGATTTTAGTGCTCTACACAGTATAGGATGGGGCAACTGGGCCTAAACACCTGCCATCGTGCCTGCTCCTTGAATTTGCCCCTGTGAATACCAGCTATCATTCTGGGGTATGTGTGGGTGTTGCTGGGCCATTTTCTGATAATCGGAAAGTCCAGAGACATTATCTTTATATGAAGAAAGGCAGATCTTTGTTATGGCTAACCAGAGATAGGGAGGTAAATGAGGGCAAAGTGAGCTGAAGCTGATTGGCTTTTTACAATAGGCCGGTATCAATGGACCTGGGACAATACGAAATCAGTAGGTGTAAGGGGGTGAGAGAGGCTTAAAGACAGAGGATGATAGTCACGGAAAATAATTTCCTGATTTGAGTTCATGCATGTAAGCATTAGTGCCTTATGTCAAGGTTACAACCGAAAAGCTGACAGAAGTAATGAGAAGACAGCATATATTGCAAATATGTTTTTTAAAAATGCGTAGAACTGAATTGGTTTAGGTTTTAAGAAGACTTTATCTTCTGCAAAATTATTTCTGGTATATGTTTCTTTCTGGTATTTTTTTAGTATGTTGTTTCTGGGCTCTGTTATCAAAATATTCTAGTAAAGAAGTAAAGAGACAAGTTGATGAGGCAAATTTTCTTCAACTCTTTCATTATCAACTGTAAACCACACACACATACATAAACACACACATACCCCACAAACAAACATACACACTCAAACATACTATATTCTCCTGAATTGAGGAAATTACAAAATACCTGATGGACACTCAAAAAATAATTGTCAGTATAATCATTAATGATATCTACCATCATAAAAGATCACTCAAAGGGAAAACTACTGTATCTAGGAATTCTATGGTTAACACATGGTAAATAAAAGCCAAATCAAATATTGTGTCTCCTCATTTTAGAACATAACATGTTTGAAATTAGGTGCTTTTGAATTTGACGGTATCTTAGTTTTAATAAAATACCTTACTAATATTCTCATTAACTCTTATTGTAAATCTAAATGTTTTTGGTGCAGAATAGGTTGTAGGGAAAATACCTTTTAAAACATGTGGTACTTCATTTATTATTTTTTATTTACTTTGTCACTTCGGTCTTAGATTGTCCAATTGTCTATAGGAATTAGCAAGTGGAAAATGATAGGGTCAGATCATGCAAGTACAAATATAAGTTAATATTACACTTTAACATTTTATCCTCTTTCTAAGACCCCAGTCAGCAAGCAGATATTGTCAAACTGCAGGTTTTTCTCTGCAATTGTTTAAGTGATACCATGCTGATAACACAATCAATCATCCAAATCACAAAATCAGCAAAACAGAAAGGGGAATGTGAGTCTTTACTTCTCTCTCTAGCTATGCAAATTCCACGTGGATTTTTCTGGGCTGTCTGGATTGCAGGTTATGCTGCTAGCATGGAAAGGCTTCATTCCAGATGGCCTGAAATCAGAACTAAATATCCGGTTCAGCCACGACGAGCTATTCTACAGTCTGCAGTCTTAGACAAATGTCAGAAAATGTAGCTGCATTTTAGTTTCACTCACTTCTTACGGGTGCCTAAATTGTGACAACTTGTAGTTGATAATTGCCCAAAGTTCAAAATCGCAATATTTTTCCTCTTGGTGAGAAGGAGGGGAAAAAAAAAATGAAGGATTTTTCGTGTCTCTCAGATATATTGGCCTATTCTCCAAATGACAGGTTCCTGACTGATCAACGGTACCACCTGCTACTGAAGCTTAGTAATATTAGTCTGTGGAATGGTTTCATTCTCATCTCACACCTCAGAGATCTTGCGCTCAACCCCAGGCATCCCTTGTGTGTTTAAATCAGCTTAACGGCTCATACAGCGCGCTGATTTCCTTGTAGGCCTCTGTTTTCTCAAAAAGTGATCACCTTTTGCCAATGCCCTCAGGATTAAACAGGGCAGTCTGGTTTTCCTTTTCTGCATTGGCTATACCTTTGTAGTCAATAAAAGACTAACTAGAAAAGAATCAGCTGATGAGAGAATCAATCTTCTGGAAGCCTCCCCACAGTTTTCTCATCATTTTTGTGCCGTCTGTCATCTCAGATTGTAAAATGGAAACCAAAACTCAGTATGTGGGAAGACTTTTACTGCTCCTTGTTAACAAAAACAGTAAGACCAGGGGTTTTGATCTTATGAGTGTATAGGTAAACAGTAAGCTGTAAGTGCACACTCTTGAAGTGGCTTTTCTCTGTTTCTAATGGAGGTTTGCAAAGAATTATCAAAGTGGTATCAAAAAGGTCTCCTAACATACTGTAGTGTGGATATCCATTCTGAGGAGGTCAGGTTAGATCTGAAGGTCTTATACATGACAATACTGGGGTATCTTATGGTACAGCAAGCAGTACTATGTGCTTCTTCCTAATAGACAAATAGAGAAATATAAAAAGAATCCTTTCTGCATTTTTATCACTAGTTACATTGCATTAATTTACTGCTATAACATTACATTTTAAATGAAGTGACATTTTGTCTCATTTAACTTTGATTTTAACAACTTTATCTCACATAATTTGCTTTCTCATAGAGTACTCAAAAATACGTATGAAATATATTCAGATTACTTTGACAGATAAAGGTCATTTCTTCATCTAACCCATTGTATATATTTTCTCCGGCGTCAGAGAATCTGCAGATCATTTCCTTCTTGTTTTTACTTCATGGTTTTAGATCTCATTTGTAACTTGAAAGCACAATGAGCGGAGAGAATTTACACTTGCTAACTGATCCTATTAAAATACAAAATAGAGTTTGAAATTTCCTTTTATTCCCCTTTTTTCTTGAGTTCAGGCTTTCAGTCAGCTACAATGCTATCAGAGCTGTTTAGCTACTCCCTCTGGTAATCTGTAAAATACATTTAATAAAAATAAAAATGTATTTTTAACTGTGTGAAATCCATTTTAAATTCTCTAGTATGAATTATGTTATTAAATTATGAAGTAGAATGATTTCATTACTTTTTTTTTTTCAATGTCATTGTAGTGGCCAAATGATTAAATTGTTACTGCTTTCTGGACCTGGGAGTATGGTTTGGTGAGACCATGATTGGCATTTTTCTACACTTACTGGTTCGCTTGTTACTGGAAATGTGTGTCAATGCTGTATTTTGTACTGTGAAGATATTTAAATTTTTTTATCTGTCTATGGATCTGTAGGGAAATAGAATACTATTAGAAGGGGAAAGACATCTGTAGCATTTTTCTAATTATCTGGAATTTAATTCAGCTGAAGTCATACATGAGGTTAGCTGATAAAATGGAGAAGGTGGGGAATAGAATATTCTTTATCTAATCAATTTATTTTTTTCTATCATTGATACCTATTGACTGTTCATGACATTCTCATCATTACACTTGATTGTTCATACAATATAGACTTTTCCTGGCAATATGTAATTGTGTATATATTTTTAAGATTTATTATTTATTTTTAGAGAGAGTGTGTGTGTGCACATCCACACATGAGCCAGGGTGAGGGTCAGAGGAAGAGACTCTCAAGCAGACTCTGTGCCAAGTGCAGAGTGAAAATGGGGCCAATCCCATAACCCATGAGATCATGACCTGAGCCAAAATCAGGTCTGAGCTACCCAGGCACCCTAATTATGTAGTATTTTTTTTTTTTTTTGATAATGCCAAAGATCCAAGATTAATTAAGGAACCTGAATAATATTGCCCAGGATATCCTTATGTTTTCCATATTTCCAAGCTTTTCTCCCAATATTTGATATTGCCTCATTTTCTCATTATAAATTGTCCCTTAGACATTGAGTTTCATATTGATTTCTGGTTGATTGTGGAAACACTTTCTATAAGTAAAAATTCTTGAGAAAATCAAGATCCCTTTTCTTCCTCATAGCCCCAACTTGACATTATTTTTAGTGCTGTGCTATCACAAAGCACGTAAATCTCACGGTGGCAGCCTCCTCACCTGCAATGTCATAACGGTATCTTCTATATCTGCATAGAGAAAGTGCTTCATTAGTTGTTGTTGATTCAACAAAAGGGGGAATTTCTAGAGGTTGATTTTATCTCAGAGTCTAGAAATTCTTAAAAATCTTAATGCCTAGGATGGACAAACCACTGTGGTATAGGCTGCTAGGGCCTGTAATATGGTGTAATTCAGTATTACTTCCTTCAAGGGGTTTACCAAAAATGTGTTCTCATATTACTTAAGAACAGTGGTTGGGGTGGAGGGGTAGTACAAGGTTATATATTTTTTTATTTAAGTCATTTTTTGTTTATATCATAATATCATATATCTTTTATCTGCTCCAGAAAGGATCCTGCCATGGGAGAATAACTTGGTTGTATTTCCCAAGAAATCATTGCTTGGAGAAACAGTTGCCGGAAAAAAATAAAAGAGAAAGTGAAAAATTCAGTCACTGACTTTATACTAGAGTCTATATGTCCAATCTACTTAATTTATTTTTGTCAGTATTATTTTTGATATTACATAAACAAACTGATGGTGAGTTTGTCCAAATAAATATTGATTAACTGAGCTGTAGGTAGGACGTGCAATCTTATTCTCATTTTTGTCTTGTAAATGTTAGGCTGCTTTCAGGATTGCTGTCAATATCGATGGAATAGGGTATAGAATTAAGCAATCAGGAACAGGGAAAATTGCAGGCCATCTGTAAAATTACTTAATGTATAATAGGGAATATTATGTCATTGTATTATGTCATTGTTTCTTGCAAGAAACAATGTCTTTTTTTCAGTTGTGTCAGATGTGTCTTACTTAGAGAAATGAAAAAAAATAACAAAATCGGGGGAAACGTATATTTAATAATTTAGATGCCAATTTCAGAAAAGTTTATTATAATATTCCATGTTATTCTTCTGTTTGACAACGGCCTGTGATTTCTTTTTCCAATTAAAGATAATTTTCATGGCTAATGCCCCATCTTCAAATTTTTCATCCTCTGTTTAGAAAAAACTCATTGTATTATATTAAGTACTGTGTCCATCCAATATAACCAAGCCTTCAAACTCACATTGAATCCCTGATAAAAATTTAATATTCAAAATTCTATTGCCCTCTTTCACTGTTGCTATGGTAAACTCATGATGACACATACAGTTTGTCTGGAATAGTAAACCCCAAATACAAAGTTGTAAACTAATAAGAAACCATATGTAGGTATAGAGGCATCAATGATAACCGATAATGGGTGACTCTGTATTCTGTTATTTTCATTGTTAATATACATAATTAATTATAGTAATTTATTACTACCTTAATGTAGTAAGAGAAAATACGTATCTAGCCTTCATTCAGTTTCCAAAAAGGAGCTTAAAGCTTTATGTCCAAATCCATACAAAATATAAAAGCACCTTTAAAAGTTGAATGAATTGGGGCAAAGGAAAAAAATGAATCTGTGGCTGAGGTTGGTACACAAAGCACAGGATAATTTTGCTTTTCTAGTAGAGGTGGGTCACACATTGGCTTTAAGCTTTTAGGTAACCTGTAAGGAAAAAAAAGTTATGAGTTACATAATTCATAATATCCATAATCTAAAAATAATCTAGTTGCCTTGGCAACACAGAGATCCTGATAACAAAGATAAACTACTTCTTCTGGGTCTCCATTGAGCAGGCAATGTTTAACTTAGGGGATATTGCCTGCATTCATATCTTACAGGTGATAGAGTAAGAAATTTCATATAGCTATTTCTTATGACAGTCCTCAGTATAGGTTGATGGCATCTTACCAAATTAGAATTTAAAAGGAAGCTATTTTACAGTTATGAGAATAAATAAATAAATATTGATGCTAGCCAGTATCCCTAGTGTATTACAAAGAGTAGAATCATGCAGGATCCTTGTCAAGTTTGCTCAAAATCAAGTAAGAGAGTGGTCAAAGTAAGGAAAAGGATCAAGGAGGAAAAGGTCAGTGTCGTAGATTATACATGTGATGCATTGTATCCAAACATCTGTATCAGTCTTCGAATTTTAAAATATATTAAAAAAAGTGAAAAGAAGGGCCATCTGTACCCCAGTGTTTATAGCAGCAATGGCCACGGTCGCCAAACTGTGGAAAGAACCAAGATGCCCTTCAACGGACGAATGGATAAGGAAGATGTGGTCCATATACACGATGTAGTATGATGCCTCCATCAGAGAGTCAATTATCATATGGTTTCACTTATTTGTGGAGCATAACAAATAGCATGGAGGACATGGGGAGATAGAGAGGAGAAGGGCGTTGGGGGAAATTGGAAGGAGAGGTGAACCATGAGAGACTATGGACTCTGAAAAACAATCTGAGGGTTTTGAAGGGGTGGGGGGTGGGAGGTCAGGATACCAGGTGGTGGGTGTTATAGAGGGCACGGATTACATGGAGCACTGGGTGTGGTGCAAAAATAATGAATACTGTTATGCTGAAAATAAATAAAAAATAAATTTAAAAAACCTTCTAAAAATTAAAAAAAGAATATCTTATTAATCAAATACATAGAATTATTAATTTTTACATATTGAATGTTTTTATGTACCCTAATATGATTAAAATTGGTATTAAATAAACTTTTCAGTGAATAAAAAATTCTGTTACTTTGATTCAGAGACATGTTGAATACAAATATTATCTTGTATTCATTTAATCTAAAGGGGAATTAATTGACTTATGTAACTGGGCAATGGGTGTATCTGGCTTAGTCATGGCTAGATTCAGAAGTTTATTTAATGCCATTAGGATTCTATTATGATTTTTAATTTCCAGGCTTTGTTTCCCTCTGCCTATATCCAGATAGGTTCTCTCCATATGATAGGAGGACTACATTATCTTCACTGGTTATTTTATGCAAGAGTGTTTTCATCATAGGTCAGAATTCTGACTAGATCTATTGTTTAACCAATTACTGGGGCCCTGCTGATGTGACTTTTGATTGCCCACTGTTGAAATCTGGGCAGCAGAGGTCAATTTCATGCACACCACATAGAATAAATACAACAAATAAATAGACTCCCGAAAGGTCTAATAAAAAACAGTGACATTTGTTTATATCCTATAACCTTCTTTCTTTGCATTAGGGCATAATTAGGTATAAAACAAAACCTAAGGCAAACAGTAAAGAAATTTTTAGGCCCATCTCTCGGTTCTTCCTGCATTTTCTTTTCACCAGTATCTTAAATATTTTAAAAAATTAAGTTTGTTTTGACACTTTTCTTTCCTAGTTTTCTAGAAATAAGACTGTTCAAAGGGAAATATATTTATGTTTTTAAAAGATTTTTATTTATTTATTTGATAGAGAGCGAGACAGCAAGAGAGGGAACACAAGCAGGCGAAGTGGGAGAGAGAGAAACAGGCTTTCCAGCAGAGCGGGGAGCCTGATGTGGGGCTCAATCCCAGGATCCTGGGATCATGACCTGAGCCGAAGGCAGACATTTAACAACTGAGCCACCCAAGCGCTCCAGGAAATATATTTCTTGATCAGAAATAGCTAACAATGTTCCCAAGTATTCATTTTCTTTAGTTTGCTTTTATTAAATAAACCCCATAATGTAAAGTGATATAGACTAAACTTCTAGCCTCCTTTGAAGTTAATTATAGTTCTGTGACTAAGTTCTTTCCTCTTGGATGTAGTAGAAGTGATTATATGTAGTTTCTGGGACACCTAATTAAACAAAAAGCCCTTATATGGGAGAGTCTCTATCCCAAGAAAATGGGATAGAACAAAGATTTATAGAGAGCTAGCTTTGACTTTTCAGATGAGAACATTCTGGGAGGGACTCTTAACCTCATGAGTTTCCATGAACCAAGGGGTCTATGGTTAGAATCTAAGGGGGGGGGGCATGAATTTGGAAGGGAACAATTATATCTTAAATTTCATTAACCTCTAATTAAAAAATAGCATTTATTTCAATTATGAGTGAAGGCCATTGTATTCTTGGTGGTATCTGTGCCTTTCTTGTCTATAGAATAACAGATATTTTTGTATCACATTATAATTGAAGACATATCAAGATATTGTTTATATTTCTCCCTATTGAAAAATTGTGATAGTTATTATACCAACCACTTAATCTTGATATTTAATATATTAATAGTTACATATATTGCTGGTTCATGAATTTTTCTAATATTTTGTAGATTCATATTTTAATATAATTTGGTTCCCTTTGGAGTCCTATTTATTTTATTTTATGCAATAAAATACTAATCAAATAAAACATTCATGGACCTTTGAGTACAGCCAAGGGAACCCATGCTTCAAAGCAATGGTGAGTCAGGTAGCAATATGGAGGAAGAAACTTCCGGATTCCTGACTGGACTTCTAGAGTTTAGTTGTCCTGCTAGCCTCACAGCTGGACTATTGCTGTTGTTCGTCTTCTAGGCTTGCTATAACTAGGTATCACAAAGTAGATGGCTTCAAACAACAAAAATTTATTTTCTCATAGCTCTGGAGGCAAGAAGTTTAAAATTAAAGTGTTGACTGGGTCTTAATTCCTATGAAGCTTCTAAGGGAAAATCCTTCCTTGCCTCTTCCAGCTTCAGGGATCCCCCAGGCACCCCTTGGCTTGAATATATGTCACTCCAATCTCTATCTTCCTTTTAAGTTGTTGTTATTTCTGTGTATCTTTATAGTCTGTTCACGTTGCCGTCCCTCTTTTAAGAAAGACACCAGTCATATTGGATTAAGGGCCTACCTTACTCCAGCATGATCTCATTTGACCTAATTGCCTCTGCAAAGACCACATTTCCAAATTAGATGGCATTTACAGATTCTGGGGATTAAGATCTCAACATATCTTTGGGAGACCCAATTCAATCCATAAAACTTGAGACAAATGGACATTTCCTTATAATTTAAGTAACTATTTTGAGGCTTCTGTTTTTTAAGCTTAGCCTGTACTTGGGTACAAATATACTTTGTCACACAAAGTAAGACAAATTCTAATGTAGATAACAGAGCTCTTATAGGATCCTGATTGCCCAAGCAATCAGTTATTCCCAGTATTTTCCAGTTCATAATAAATAGATTCTCTGTTCAACTGACAAAGTAATTCCTTAAGGAGGGGAGTCCAGCCCATATCTATTTGTTTTTAATATTTATTTATTCATTTGCAAGAGAGAGAGAGCATGTGTGTGCACACAAGTGGGGGGAGGAGCCAATTCCCCACTGAGCATGAGCGCGACTTGGAGCTGGATCTCATGACCCATGAGATCATGACCTGAGCCCAAAATCAAGAGGCAGAAGGTTAGCCAACTGAGTCACTCAGATGCCCCACCATATCCTATTTTTTTAAAAATAAAGTTTATTAGAACATAGCCACATCAATTCACTTAGTATTGTCTATAGCTGCTCTCACTCCATTGGCTGAATTGCATAACAGTAATAGAGACTGTAAAGCCCATGAAGTCTAAAATATTTACTGTTTGATCATTTACAGAAAAAGTTTGTCAACCCTTCTTTATATGAGAGAGATGGGCACGAGGCTGACTTATTCTTCTACTTAGTTTCTGTATTATAAAGGTGGAGGAATCTTGTTAAATCAGAACTCAAACAGTAAACAAATAGGCAGGCATGAGCCAGAACCTTAAACTGAGTCTATGAATTGCTCAAAACACAATTTCTAGTTAGGGGATATATTTAAAGCTGTCATTGAAATCAATGATCTAAGGCTAATACCAGACAGGGAAAATGCAAAAATTTCCAAGTTTCCTTAATAAAAAGAAAGCAACAATAAATTGAAACTCTCTTGTAATAAGAAAAATGGTTATTTCAAATCAAGAGACTGAAATTCTAATAAGAACAATCATCGCTATAATTGTATGATATTTCTTACTTTCACTAGCATTATTAATGGGACTATGGTTTGACCTGACAATGAGAATAGCTTCCCTTGTGGCATTTTGGCAGTTCTATTTCTGTTCTTTGAGAAATAAGAAGCGGACAAAGAATAAAAGTCCTTGCTTGAGCTGCTAAAACAATAACATAGTGTGAAGAATTTCCAGTTACTCATGAGCTCAAAGGAACCCATTTTTATGGCTCCTTGCGAACTGGAAGCTTGATGGACACTCAGAGAAAAGACCGTCGTTCCCTTGAAATCAGCAGTCATTTGAAAGGATATCACTGCATTTGGGCCCCATAGACAAATGAGTATAGCAATGAAATTTCCTTTGGAAAGGCAAAAAGATATCTTATGTAAAGCAATCATGAAAGGCCACAGGAAAACAGTATGTCATGTGTGGGGCACATTGTAGAAGTAATAGGGAACTTGCCAACCACAGGCTTAACTTAGTTACTGCAGGCACTAGGACTTTAGGGTCACACATCTCTTGAGCTCTGTTAAAAGAATATACTCTCTACTTTAGAATGTTTTGGTTATTCTTTTTTTTTTTTAAAGATTTTATTTATTTATTTGACAGAGAGAGAGATCACAAATAGGTAGAGAGACAGACAGAGAGAGAGATGAGGAGAAGCAGGCTCCCTCCTGAGCAGAGAGCCCAATGCAGGACTTGATCCCAGGCCCCTGGGATCATGACCTGAGCCGAAGGCAGAGGCTTAACCCACTGAGCCACCCAGGTGCCCCTGTTTTGGTTATTCTTGAATGAATATTTTTCAAAGAGCTGGGGAGAAAGGCAGAAATTACAATATGGTTGACACTTATTTAAGAATAGGATTAGGCCACGAAGATAGTACTATTGCCATAATTTAGTGAAACTTGAAAAATGCTAGACAACAGAAGTCCAAAAGCACAAGAGACATTTTAAATGGTTAAACATTCTCCTACTTCTACCCTGTTCTTGCCCCAAATGATGATATTTCTTGATTGAACCCATAATGAATTATTGTCAGTTTTAAAGATACTTTTTCTTCAGCTATTATCTTCTCTTCTGTCCCTCATTTTCATCCTCTCCTTTTCTTATTTGTCTTTCATAAAGACAGATTCTGTTTGGGTACATTCATCTGCATAGAGGTGTGTTAAATATTACTATATACCAGAGGTATGGAGACATCTATAGGATATAAAAAAGGTCAATTTAGATTTTTTTCTAAACTCCACAGTCTGGAAAGTGAATTTTAAAAGAGAGTAGAGTAGTACTTAATATAGAACCTTGGAGCACAAACAATAAGGCTATGATTACCCGAGGCAGTCATTGGCCATCTTTGAAAGTCTAGGGAGACTCCTGACCCAGGCATCTCAAGTCTGCACTGTGCACACCTTGATTAGGAAAATAGAATCCATGAGAGGAGGAAAAGTGAGTTAAGCCAAAGGAATTAACAAAACCTGAAAGGAAGAAAAATGCAAGGGTTTTCAAAAATTGAAGAGTAAAATATTTGGGAATGGGAAGGAGTTTGATGGGGTGAGTTAAACACAAAAGAAAGGCAGGAACCAGACTGTAAAAGAACTTGCACATTTATTCACTATAACTTAGCAAATATTTATTATGTACCTATTAAGTGCACTCCCCAGTGAAAATGATCTGGAGACAGTGATGCATAAGACACATTCTTTTTTAAATCTTAATTCCCATATAGTTAATACAGTGTTATATTACTTTCAGGTGTGCACTATAGTGATTTAACAATTCCATATATCACTTGGTGCTCTCTCCCCCAGTGCACTCTTTATTCCCCACCACGTATTTTCTCCATCCCCTCCACCTATTATTTCTTCTCTGGTAACCATCACTTTTTTTCTCTAGAGTTAAGAGCCTGGTTTTTTGTTTGTCTTTTTTCCCCCCTCTTCGTTTGTTTTCTTTCTTAAATTCCACATAGGAGTGAAGTCATACAGTGTTTGTCTTTCTCTGCCTGATTTATTTCACGTAGCATTATACCCTCTAGATCCATCCATGTTGCGGCAAATGATAAGATTCCATTCATAAGACACATTTAAAAAAAAAATTTCAAGCACTGTGCAGCCTTGTGTTAGAAATATGCAGATACACATAATTTCAGTCCAAAATGGTAGGCATGAATATAGAAATGTGCTGAGTCAAAGTGTGATAATATAGGGAACAGATACTTTAAGGAAATGTTCCTGGAGGAAACGATGTCTGGGGCAAGCTTTAAAGCCTATATGAAAGCCAGTCTCGTTTTGAAAGTTGAGAAGGGCTTCCTAGACAGAGGGGCTGGAATAAAACACATAAAGAAGCAAAGGTAGAACGATGGGCAATTTGATACTATTGGGGCACACAGAGTGAAATGGAAGTCTTACATAAACTCAAATGTTCTAGAAAGAGCCAGGTCTTTGAGTGTTTGGGTACCAGTCTAAGGAACCTTTGGGTACCAGTCTAAGGAGCCTATAGACAATGTGGAAATGATAGGTGTTTTAGGATAATAGCTGTATATTAGATCACCCTGACTATAGCGTGGATAATAATTTAAAGGTAGAAGGACGGCAAGTACACAGAAAAATCTGGAGGCTATGGACCTGTAAGTGGAGAAAAGAGGGAGAATTGACCAGATTGGTGATTTTAAACTTGGAAGTTGATCATAAGCATAGATAATATGCTTGTGTAATTGAGATACTTATGGTACCATTCAAAGAGCTTTCCTATTTTGGCATGTGGTGAGAAATTTGATTATGTGGTGCTTATGACTGTTTATTTTATCACTATTATCCCCCTATGTATGTATAGAAATTGATCTGATACTTAGAATTACCTCAAGTTTGAAGTGATAGGACAATCCAGTTGAAACGCTGAGTAGGCAGTTAGAAATTCAACTTCGAGTATCTGGTAGACTCTTGTGATGGTCATAGGTCTTGAATTCAAATCCAACACAAATTGTACGAATTTCCAAACTGACTAGTATATAACAATATATTATTTATCAAGAAATGTCTAATTATATTTTGTAGTTTAGTTCTCCTATAACTGTAGTAGAAAAGACCATTTTCATATAGCAAATGTTATTACAATACTCAGCATTATATTACAGTTTTACTTAACAGATTCAATATGGAAAACAACTACAGAAATCAGAAATGTCTACCTGTTCTCTATGCACATTTTAGGCTTACCTCCTGTGTGGTTATTTTCAGCAATTCATTATTAGGAAGCTCACACACTTCTTCCTCAAACAACGTCTGGACTATGAGCACACAAGCCTCTACTTTCCATTAGTCCTGAAAAATTGTTAAGAAGTTTGGATGACATCGACTCTTACTGCTAGAATATGAACTCCGGAAATGCAGAAGACAGATTTCACTTCTCTCTCTTCCCATTGCCAAGAACAATGAATTTGCAATCAATAAGTTTTCGTTGAATAAAATGATTAATTTATGGATTAATAATTAATTGATACAGTTATTTAGCAAAATTTTTTTCTAACCATTTTCAGTTATTGAAGGTCTTCCTTCTATTATCTGGCATCAGAAAACTCTGGGTACGTGAATGTTTCAGATAACTGAAGCTAATCTCTCAAACCTCTTTATTTGAACCACTTTTGATCAACATCTTTTCAAAATTGTATTACATGCTGTAGATAAGAGAATAAGGTAGAATTAATTTAACCATTTCATGATGACTCAGGTCCACTATAATAAGCATTAATCATTGTACTTTACAGCAAAACAATGCAGACGTCAGGGACCATTGAACTAGGCAGAATGGTTTGTGTCTAATATCTAATGGACTCAAATTGCTATGTTTTCCTGGTTAGTCTTCTGTTCCCTATTGCTTTTCTTCTGTCACCTGTCACTCTCAGTTGCGGGGGAAACCAGACAACTGCATTTATTAAAATAGTAATCTTAATTTTAAACACCTGAATCAGTGTATTTGCTACATGGATTCTCCCAGGTGACTGATTGCATAACATACTGACAGTTGGCATATTCCCGTTTTCTTAGCACACCGGAAAATATTTGCAATTAGAAAACACTCTTTTTAAAGTTATATTGATATATTTAATTAATAGAAAATCGTACATAACTCATACACAAATAATGTTTTCAGTTTGCAGTAAACCTTGAATGTTTCTGAATGATATTCTCCTCCTTCATAAACATTGATGATGCATTCCTTTCCTGGGCTGATTTGGGAATCTCTCTGTGTGTATGTGTGTATAAAAGGGTCCTTAATTTGGAGTTTGCCCTATTTATCCTGACTTCAAAGTACTCCTTGTTCACTTCAAATTTGTAAATGATTAATAATTTCCCATGGTAAGTTCTTAGATACATACAGTATACACGATAATCAGCAACAACATTTAGATTTGCTCAACTAAATTACCATTTCCCCTGTCTGCTTTAGCTGTTCCTCCTCCCATTTGCTTTGGTTTTCCTAAAATCCACAGACTACATGACCTAGAGTCCAGTCATTGTTGATCTCAAAATTAGATCATCAACCTAATTTTGAGGTTCAACAATGACCTGAATGTTGCTAGATTCAATGGCCTAGTTTGAGTTTTACCTGATTTATCCATAGCATGTGGTTGAGTTGATAATTCCTCTTTCTTTGAAACATGTTTCTTTACTTGGCTTCTGGAACCTCATTGTGCTTTGATTTTCTTCCAGTTGATGGAATACTACAACTAGGGCTGCTTTTTGGTTCCACATCATCTGCCAGATTTTGAAAGGTTGAAAAGTGTTCTTACACTGCAGTTCTCCTCTGTTTATACCAAATCCCTATGTGAATTTGCTCAGTTCTGTACACTTAAATATTTATATTATGATAACAACAAATTTGCGTCTCAAACCTTGCTTCTGGTCCTGAACATCACCTGCTTATTTATCAGCTCTGCTTGGATGACCAAGCGGTACCTCCAAGCTTAATAGGTCTGAATTTCCCTCATAAGATGGCTCCTCTGTCTTTCTCATCTCAGGAAAGAGCAACTCTATTCTTCCAGTTGCTCTGGCCTAAACAAGTGGGCTAAAATATTAATTACTTACTTGCTTTCTTTCTTTCACACTGCATAGCCAAGTCTTTGGCAAATCCTATGACCTTCATCTTAGAAATATATCCAGAATCTGACTGGCTCTCTCACCGCTGCTTCCCTGGTTCAAACTGCTGTACTTCTTAGACCATAGACATAGCCTCTTCGCTAATCTTGATGCTTTTATTCATCTGGAAGTCAATGTCCTCCCAGAAGCCAGAGATCTTTAAAAGATAAAGGTCTAGATTCATACTATGCACACCTTTTTTTTCACTCTCCAGTGGTTTCTTGATGAGTAAAAAAAAAAAAAAAAAAAAAAAAGCAGGACCTCTGGCATGGTCCATCAGGTGTGCAGTGTGATCTGGCCATTTGGCTTGTCTGCAATCTCATGTTTATCTCCCACTGTGATGCAGGCACACCGGCCTCTTAGCTGTTCATCAGACATACCAATTATCACTTTTGTGTTTACTGCCCTTCCTTTGCCTCAATGATTTCTTTCCCATAGACCCATAGCTTACATTCTCACTAAATCAAGCACAAATGTCACCTTACCAGAGTGTCTTTCCCTGACCATTCTAGTAAAAGACCATACACACTTCTGTTTACCTATCCCCATTGGACTCTGATATTTTTATTATGTTCATTTTGTAGGCACATATTTGTATGTTTTTCATCCAAGTAGAATGCAAGCCTCTTGAGAGCAGGAATTCATTTGTTTTGTTTGCTATTATGTCTTTAGCAACTGGAATAGTGCCTAACACTTAACCATGCTCAATACATACATGTGGGATCAATGGATGGATGAATAATGACCTCTGGGTCTCCCAGTTATTTGCTAGGTCCTTCTTGAGAAATGTTTTTTTCTAATCTACCTGCAGACTCTTTTGGATTTGTACTATTTACCCTTTACCATTTACTTTAGTCAAACACACACACTAAATCAATTTGTTCTGTCCTGAGGATAATTCCATGCCTAACCTATAGTACAAGATCTTTGTGACAACTACTTTCGCTGATGCTCAGGAGCCTTTTATTACCTTATTTAGGGCTTGTGGTTCTGTTGAAGCTGATTGTGGTTATCTGAAGTCCGATTGCCAGTTAAGACAGGAATTACTTTATGGATTTTATTGTTTAAAATCCTAGAAGTTTTTCAGTGAAGACATATTCAGGAAATAATCCTTGATGTGTATTGGAATTTTATGTAGCTCTCTAGCATGATTGAGACAAAATAAAACAATTCAACTTTTCTTTCTTTTGTGTTAATACTGTGTTTACACAACACTTAATAAAGTGTTATTAAAATATATTAGAGATAAATGTAAGTGCATATAAACAGTTGAATGGGTTAAAATGTGATTTTTTTTTTATAGGTCTCTTTTGGAAAGACGAGGAATACTAGGGACAGTAGGAATTTTTGAAGCAGAAAGAATTAAAAGGAAAGTTGAAACATTCATTCATTTTGTGTTGATGAATGGCGAAAATTATATAAATGGAACTAAAAGGTAAATGCAATCAATACATAATATTGTAATACTAGTTCTAATACATCATACTTGTTATAGCACTGAGTTAATATATTGAAATTTCTTTAGTATTAAGGTTTCCAAAGATTGGCTTATGCCCATATTCAATGTGTCATAGACGTGAATGTAATTGTTTTCAGGGATAACAAATATAAAATAAACAAATTTATAGAAAAATTTTATTACAGTTTATGAGTACTGCTTTATTACAGGACATAATCTCAAAGATATTCCAAGGAAAATGAGGTTTTATAAAATAAGTGAAACAAATATAGAAATGTCTAGTACTTTAAATCAAAGTTGAACACTATATTGAAACTGAATTGGTTGAGAACACATTAAACATTAAAGAAGTGAGCATTAATTACATGCTGACGTATCAGGGGGTATTAAAAATCTCATTGAATGATAAGCTTTTCTTATATTTTGAGCCTTCTCTTATAGTATTGGAGAAAGGAAAACATTTCTACATAGAAACAAATACCTCCCATCCAAACAAATACCTCCCACCCAAGTAAACAATAAAATGAACAAAAATTCTATTGACTTTTTTGTTTTGTTTTGATTGTGTTTAATAAGATTATTTAATGTCATAAACATTGAAACGTCCACGTTTGGGTAGGATGGCACAGACTTCTTGCTTCCTAATCAAAGTATCATTTCCCATTTTTCCCTATTAACAGAACCTTGATTTTTTTCAGGGAGGTAAGATACGTAAATAAAAAAAAAAAAAAGAAAGAAACAAAATAAATCTACATACCATGACTGTCCTTTTGGTAGGTCAGGGCATGACATAGTTACGGTCAAAGAGGAAAAGTGGAAACATTTGAATGAGGTTTCTAGGACTCAACTAGAGCAACTTGTACCTTTCATTTTTTGCTCTTCATCCTTTTCTTCCTGCCAAGAAAAGGGAGAAGGTGGGTGAAACTCTAGCAACCATCTTGAGAACAGAATGATGGAAGGTTTATTAGAAGCTTGAGTTATTGCCTGAGTTATTGATTGGATCAGAGTCTTTGTTCCAGGCCTAGATGAACTGTCTCCAGATTTAATTCATAAATTTTAAATTCTCTCATTTGTGAAGTTTTTGTTACTAGCAGCTGAATGCAGTTCCAGTATTATGCAGAGGATCTTCAGGTAAAATTTGATGAGATCTCTTGCTTCTGTTCTGTGTGGTTTTCCCAAGTTTGCCTTCTCCCATATGTCATTTTTGTCATTAATCTGACTTTCCTCATGAAAATAAAATGACTAGAAATTCTAGGCCTCCTATATGCATGTATTGCCCAGAGGAAAGAAGAGTTATCTTCTTTGCCATTAAACACAAGTCTAGGGACTCATTCTGATTTAACCTAGCTGAACCAGTTATTGTGCAAGAGGTATGGCTTACAATACCTAGCTTAACTATTCCAGTTCAGCAGCATCCAAATGATATCATGTAATATTTAAATATTTGTGCACTGGATTTGTGAATGTTTTTGGCAATTTTTTTAATATTATAAAAGCATACAAAATCATCATAGAAAAATCAAAATATAGAAAAATATGAAGAACAAAATAATTTCCCATAGTTCCAAGAACAACACATTTGGGACATTTGGGTATATCTCCATTTTATATGTTTATGTGTGTGAATATACACACATAAACACAAAAAAGATACAGGTATGTATATATATATATGTGTGTGTATATATATGTGTGTGTGTGTGTGTGTATATGTGTATGTGTGTGTGTGTGTGTGTGTGTGTGTGTGTGTGTGTATTTATTTATTTTTTAAGAGAGCGGGAGGGGGCAGGAGAGGGAGAGAAAGAATTTAAGTAGGCTCCATACCCAGAGCAGAGCCCCGTGTGGGACTTGATCTCACAACTCTGAGATCATGACCTGAGCCAAAATCAAGAGTCGGTCCCTTAACTGACAAGGCATCCAGGTGCCCAGCATAGACATATTCTTAAAGCATGCAGACAGATATGAAATTTGAGAAGTTAAAATGAATTGTCACTTTATAAACCAAACTGCTTAAGAATAAATTAAACCTATTAAAGACCTAGGTATTAGGTTTTGGCATCTAGTCAGCATACTGTGTGGGTTTGTAGAAAACTCTGGTTGATATGTTATGCATACATATATGTTATGTGTATGTGTGTATCTATATATGCACACACATATGTTTTATTGTTATGTGTACATTTTATTATTATAGATATTATACTTATATACATATATACATAAACACATGTACATTATATATATGATACAATAAAATAAGCATCACATTATTATAAAGTTAGTATCTCATCTTTGTAACTTAATATGACCATACGTGTTTTGCATGACACTAAATATTGTTGGATTGCTTTATTAATTTTGTGGCTATGTATTATTCTTTCTTACGAGTGATTAGTAAATTA
The DNA here is from genome assembly GCF_964662115.1 of Mustela nivalis. Classification (NCBI taxonomy): domain Eukaryota; kingdom Metazoa; phylum Chordata; class Mammalia; order Carnivora; family Mustelidae; genus Mustela; species Mustela nivalis. The sequence goes on from NC_139030.1 coordinate 54,166,897, forward strand.
TTTAACTATTTCCCCTATCATTTGGTGTTCCCCCCATATTTTACTATTGTAAATAAAGCTGTGATTGATATGCTCATTAATAAAGTTAAACCTAATTAACAAAATATCACTAAATAGTTTTTTGAGAGATTAGCCAGTTTGGAATGTCGTGTTAAAGGTTGTGAATATTTTAAAACACGTTCATAATAATTGGAAAATATCTAGTAGAAAGATGATAGTTTGTTTTACCTCCAGAGACAATTGAACATCTTTTACTATACTATTACAGACACTGAATAACATTTTCATCCATTCAAACTGTCATTTTGATAGGTTTAATGTCCCCCTTTTGAAGAACAAGTGAAATCAGTTATTTTTTCAGGATTATATATTTTTAAAGTTTTTTTCTCTTGATTTTTTTTTTTTTTGCTCTCATCATTTTTTTAAAATTTATTTTTTATTTATTTTCAGCATAACAGTATTCATTATTTTTGCACCACACCCAGTGCTCCATGCAATCCATGCACTCTATAATACCCACCACCTGGTACCCCGACCTCCCAGCCCCCGCCCTTCAAAACCCTCAGATTGTTTTTCAGAGTCCATAGTCTCTCATGCTACACCTCCCCTTTCCAATTTCCCCCAACTCCCTTCTCTCTATCTCCCCATGTCCTCCATGCTATTTGTTATGCTCCACAAATAAGTGAAACCATATTATAATTGACTCTCTCTGCTTGACTTATTTCACTCAGCATAATCTCTTCCAGTCCCAACCATGTTGCTACAAAAGTTGGGTATTCGTCCTTTCTGATGGAGGCATAATACTCTATAGTGTATATGGACCACATCTTCCTTATCCATTCGTTCATTCAAGGGCATCTTGGTTCTTTCCACAGTTTGGCAACCATGGCTATTGCTGCTATAAACATTGGGGTATGGATGGCCCTTGTTTTCACTACATCTGTATCTTTGGGGTAAATACCCAGTAGTGCAATGGCAGGGTCATAGGGAAGTTCTATTTTTAATTTCTTGAGGAATCTCTACACTGTTCTCCAAAGAGGCTGCACCAACTTGCATTCCCACCAACAGTGGAAGAGGGTTCCGCTTTCTCCACATCGTCTCCAACACATGTTGTTTCTTGTCTTGCTAATTTTGGCCATTCTAACTGGTGTAAGGTGTGCTCACATCATTTTTTGTTCTCCAAGTTGTACTTATATTTTTCTTTCTTATTTCCGTGTTAAGTTTTTTAATCCTCTTTTTGTTTATGGATTCTTCTTAGGGGTCAGAAGTAGTCAACATTATTTTTTTTTTCATTTATGGTGACTTTCATTACTTAGGAATTTATTATTTCATCTTTTGAATGATTTCATTTATCTATTTTGCTTTCTGAAATTTATTTAGGTTTAAGTGTTCAGAGGAGAATCTAAATTTCTTTTCATTCCTCAGTAATTAAATATTAACCTATGTGATCTATTCCTCTTTTCCTAATATGTGATGGTATTCTTATTTAAAATTGTTTTCTGTAGTAGTCTGCTTGCAGAGAATTTTTTCTTTTCCACTACCCATCTGTCAGTTTTTGATGTAATACCATAGTTTTTTGATTACCATTGTCTCATAGTGTTAATATTTCTTGACAGAAATCCTCTGCTATCAGTATTACCTTGCAAAAATATTCTCAAACATTTGAGGATTTGGGGGTATATCCTAGATTCATTCTGTGAAGGTAAAAATTATAAAAACTGGGCTTTTCACTGGAATTATTTGTAAATCTCTAGGTTATTTTGGGGAAATAGTGTTTCATAGTATTCCTTTTTTACATTCAAAACAGTGGTGAGTCTTCATGTATTTAAACCTCCTTTGTGTCTATATCCATTAGATAACTTGCAGGAAAGAGCATCCCTAAAGGAGGATTGAGGAGGTTGTGTTGAAGGGACCATTTACAAAGATATGGAAGAGAAGTAGGGATGGTGAAGCACCCTGATACTAGTAACGATGCTGGATCATTATTGTTCCTAGCTTGAAGGAGTGAGGAGGGGCAAGAGTTACCAAAACTCTCTGAAATCCATCGCCATAAAACAGGGCTCCCTGATAGAAGCCACAATCTTCAGTTGGAACAGTCTACCACCTCTAGAAAAGAGAATAGCGATAAGAAATACCTTGAGGGCTCTCTCAACCATCCATGTATGTAGGTATATATGTATGTACATATGTATATATGTATGTATATATTTGCCACTGTCTCCCATTGGGTGGACCCCAAAGGGAAGGGAACCAAGGTGAGGCAGTCCCCAGAGATCAGCATTAGGAGAGAGGAGACAAGCAGAGAGACAGAGCATATCTGGAACAATGTCTGTACTTCAGTTAAGTTTGTGGCTTCCTCCTTATGAGTCCTTTACATTTACCTTGCATACTCTATCAATTTAGAATCAATGTGGTATATATACACAATGGAATACTATGCAGCCATCAATAGAATCCCTGCAGGGAATCATATCACACGTTCAGCTGACATTTTTGAGTTGGCTTTTTAATGAAAGGACACTTTATAGGAGCGTGGGTATAACATGTTTGCTAATAAAGGAAACAGACATGGTGTGTAGGGGTGTCTGGGGGGAGCGAGAATGGGGAGTTGTTACCTCCTTTAGGTCTGAAAGAGCAATGTAAATACAGTCTGTTCAAAAGCAGAAGTATTTATTTTAAATCGATGTTAGAGATGATATTGTGAGTATCATTTATGAATTGAGATGTCAAAGGGATAATTTTAGGATTAACATTTTCCGCTGATTTTATTCAATATCCAAATGTTATTAACTTTTTATTAATAATTTCAAGAGATTTTTTCCAAATGACTCACATAAAATATAATTTCTCTTCCCTGAACAGCAGTGTGTACCAAAAAGAGTAACATGTACTTTATTTATGATTGGTAGGAGAATAGTAAACAATTTTCCCCAAATCAAAATCTTCTAAGGAAACGTCTCTAAATGGCAGACACTTTTAACTGTCCCCTAGACTTTTGATATTTCTCTTTTCATTTTATACAGTGCCCAGATTTTTAGCAGGGCACCTCCTCCTAATCAGACTAGATTTTCTTCCCTTCCTTGCTTCTAGGTGTGATCACAGGACTAAGTTTTTGTGTGGGAAAAGAATGGAAGGGATTTGTGCAACTTCTAGGTTTTCCCCCTGTAAAATGATTGCATGAGAACTTCCCTTGACTTTTTCCCATTTCCTGCAGGTTGGCGTGTGAGTGGTCAGCTAGGTCTGAGCACGCAGACAAGGGCGCAGCCTAGGGGAGGGGACAGGAGCAGAATAGAAATGTGTTAGCTCAGGTCCTCTTGAAGGCATACACTGAGAGGGGATTAGATACGCAAGAAATTTATTGGAGGAAGCCCTTCTGAAGGATAAAGGGATTCTGAAGGAATAAGGATTGGGCAGGGAAAGTGAGACTTCATCTGAGAGATGGCAGGTACATTATTAGAAAGTTTCAGCTGAGGTTACAGAGATTCATCTTGCTAACGTTGTCTGTTAGACCCATGCTCTGTTGAAAAGGGCTTGTGCTTGTACTTCAATTGTACACAATTGTTGGTTGACAGCATCCTGGGGTAAATGTGGCCTTTGTGGTGGTTGATCTAGAGGGTCACAGCTGGAGTTGTTGGTCAACGATGCTTCTTGCTTCAGGATCTCTGAGTGATGCAATTTCATGGCTACTGTGAGAAGGATTTGGGGTCCCTGACTAGCTAAAGGAGCAGAACTCCTACCCTATCCTGAAACATTTCACTCTGTCTTTGACAGCCTTGTTAGAAGAAATCAAGTTCTATTTTTTTTAAAGCTAGTCTATGTTGGGACCCTTTGTTGCAGCCACTTTCCCTCATCCTCATACATGTATCTACTATATTTAATTTGTGAAACAGAAAACAATTTCTTGTCCTCTTAGTCTTTAAACTGGGTAAGTTAGCCTTGTGTTTTTTACTAGACAATGTGTTTTTATCCAATTCTGAGAAGAATTTAGGTAATGTCTAAGAATCACACATTAAAATATTCATTTTAAGTGCATTCTTGATTCATTATAACAGTCACTTTTATAGTAGAATGTGCTCATTGCTTTCTAACATCTAAGCCCCACCCCATCAGTGGATAACACATAGATCTTCCTTTGGGTGGGGTAGAAATTGATTAAAGCTAGTGCTGTCCAAAAGAAATATAATGCAAGCCATTATATAAATGTTTAGGTATTCATATTTGACAATGCAAAAAGAAACAGATGAAATAAATTTTATGTTTTATTTAGCTTTCAGTAAATGTAAGCAATTATCAATTCAATATGTAACCAATATAAAAATATTAATGAAGAGGCCCCTGGGTGGCTCAGTGTAAGTGACCAATTCTTGACTTTAGCTTAGGTCGTGATCTTATGGGTTGAAAGGTGGAGCCCCATGTTGGCAGGAGTCTGCTTGAAGATTCTCTCCCTCTTCCCCTCCCCTCATTCTTTCTGTTTCTCTCTAAAATAAATAAATCTTTTTAAAAAGTATTAAGGAAATGTTTTACATCCTTTTTTTGGTCCTAAATCCTCAAAATCTGGTATGTCCTTTACCTTATCATCACACCTCAATTGGATGCTAATTGTCATCTGAAACACTTGATCTATGTTTAAATTTCAAAAAGGTTGTAGTAAAAATGTAAATTTACATACTGATGTTGCTCCACATATACTTAAAATATACTGAATTTATAAATTTATGAATTTAAATTAAAATAAAAATTAAGATGCAATAAAATGAAAAAACTATCAGTCCTCCATCACATTTGCAGAAGTGGATAGTGGCTTCCATATTTAATAGTAAAGATAGATTAAGCTAATTAAGGTAATCCCATACCCTTTGCCTAAGTGGTTATTTTAAGGTGGAAATCTACATTGATGTGTTAGACAGTTTGTGGCATTTCCTAGCTGTGAATTATTTTATGGTTGTCTCTCAAATTTGAACTCAGAAAGTCTGCTCTGTAGTTGGTCATTGATACCATCCCTGGAGCAAGCTACTCAATTCTGCCTGACATTATAATGCAGAAGCAGCCACAGATGATTAGTATATGAATGAGATGGTTCTGTTATGATAAATTTTTATTTATGGACATTGTAAAAATTTAAATTTCATATAATTTTCACGTGCTACAAAATTTTACTCTTCTTGTGATCCCCCCCAACGACCTAAAAATGTTAAAGCTATTTTTAGCTTCTGGGCCATACAAAAACGGGTGCTGATCTAGCTTTCTCCTGTGGATCTGATTTGTAGGTCCTTGCTCTATTGTCTTAGAGATGGAAAAGGAGGCAAATATTGTGCCATCTTGAGAGGATGAGAGGTGAAGATAAAGCTAATATTTAGAAATGGGCCAAGGCAGGAGACTTGCAGACAAGTGAACTCAGAGCCTTTATTGGACTATGTCTGAAGACCGCTTTCCTTTCTATTCTTCTTAGCTACATTAATCAATGAAGAGCCTTCCTTGCTTAAGTCAGTTTAATTTGGATTTTCTGTTGCTTGAACTATAAATAGTCCCACCTTATACCAAACAATTTTGTGTTTTACTTTTGGGTAAAGTTCTAAAATAGATGTTTATTATACTTAATGAACCTAATATTATTTGATGTATTTAGAATTTTAAAAGTGTTGCAGTACCATCAAACTTCTCAATGATATGGTAACATGTGCATAATATGTATGGTATGGGGTGTGGCATATATGTATGAGATGCATTTACTCTACTGATTTTATTTATTTATTTGACAGAGAGAGAGAGAGATCACAAGTAGGCAGAGAGGCAGGCAGAGAGAGAGGGGAAAGCAGGCTCCCCACTGAGCAGAGAGCCTGATGTGATCCTGGATTCCAGGACCCTGGGATCATGACCTGAGTCGAAGGCAGAGGCTTTAACCCACTGAGCTACCCAGGTGCCCTAAAAGTCATTTTAAAAAATTGAGATAAGTATTTGAGACTCAAAGGAGTTAAATGGATTGCTGAGATGATATTGCTTTCAGTGGCTGATTGGGTTTTGAACCAACCACCCTCTGCTTGTCCCCTGGAGCCCGGACTTTTTTTTAATGTACTGTGCTGTCACATAAATGAGTAACTTCTGAGATGGATCTAAGCTTTTTATTTTTAATTTACTAATTTATTACAGTAATACAAAAAATGAATAACTGGATTCGAATTTGAGATAGAGAAGAATAAATTCTACTTCAAACCAAACTGATGAATTTTAGAGTACAGAATTATGTGTTGAGCTATTGTTCAAAAGGTCAGAGGAAATTGAAAAATTGTCAAGATACATGTTAAAAATTTATTAGAACAATGATGACTTTCTCCCTTACCAATGCTTATCAAAATTAAAACAGTATATTAATTTTCAAAGTTTTATATCAAATTAAAAATAGGTTGAATAAGTCAAATGATCTAATCAACATTTGCATGAATTCCACTCTATAAATTCTTGATAAAAGTTATAAGTATCTTTCTGTCCATTAAGATTTATTTAGTAGGGCAATGTTGCTGCTTTTTTTTTCTGATTTAAAATAAAATGACCTCTATTCTCACAATATATTTCATATACTATTAAATATTTTTATGTTTTTATTTGAATACTAGCCATACAATAAATATTCTAAGTCATACAAACTGTATTTTCAATGCTAATATATCTTTTTATTTTCTCATTTGAAATAAAATTTTTATGGTTATCTAATAAAATCTTGAATACACTGAATATTTGAGTTTTCATAGAGAGCAGCCCTGGAAATAAGATCATATCTATTTTTTTGGTAGGAGAACTTATTGTCTAATTCAGTTCTTATATATATCTTATATCTCCATATATACTTATTGAGTCTTTAACCATAACCCTAGCAAAAGCAACTGTGAATCTGTTTGGTTGCTTAAGTTAAGGAACATTTTACATTATGTTGAAATGATTTATCAGTTAAGGTGAATGTCCACTGTGACTAGTAAAGTCTGTTCAATAATACAACCAGTTCATGTATGCAGACAACTTTAAAAAATCTTATTTATTTATCTCATACTTTATAGCCAATTTAACATAATGAATTCCTTAATTGTCAACTAGTTTTAAATTGTCAAAGTTCAAGTTATATCCCAATACTGCTTTTCGTCCCATACCAGTCCTTAATGCATAGTAGACGACCATGGTCCAGAATTCTAGATAAGAACCCAAGCCAGTCAGATGCCACTTTATGTTTTTCAGCAACATGAATGTATGTTCTAAATGGCCTTCTACTTACAACTTTTAATTCTTTGCCAAAATGAAAGGAGCAAAATAGTCCCATGTATACTGAAACCATTAAACCATTGAAATAAAACTTGTATCTTGGGGGAAGTCACCTTCATTCACTGTTCATTTGCTCCATGTTTCAATGAATGATCTAAATAATACTGTAAAATTAAATTTTTATTTAGTGCTGATGAAATATTTATTTATTAAAAATGTAGTCATCTGCAATCAAATTTTTACTTCAGTCTCTATATTTGGAATCTGCTGATAGTTACTGGAAGCTGTTTGGGGATTGGAACACTCAGCACTATTGTATTGTGATCAATAATTAAATTTAGTGCTGACATGCATCTAGTTTATGCAGCAGTCTCTGACAATCCCATCTTGCAAAATTAATCCTTTCCAATTTATTTAATAGAGGACATGAACAATAAAATAATTCAGATGAGTACCAATGTAGGATTATTTCTGGTCAATATTACTTTATTATAAATTGGGTCCACATACTCATTAGTAAATTAACTGTCAAATCTGAAAACAGCCTTTTTTTGTTTAAAGGTAATTATTGGTACTGAAGACAAGAAGGCACTTAACCTTGCTGTACAGTTGTCCTTACCACAGTGTTTTTTATTCCAGGCTATAACTAACCCATCAAAGCTGCAGAGAGAAAATAATTAGTGATATTAAATGGATAGAATTTTAACTATTACAAAGCCATCACTGTTTAGATACAGAGAGTAGAACTAGACAATGATATTGGCTTTTATAATTATTTGAAGTCCCGGTGTATTCTGGAGACATTTTAGCTTTTGCCACCTGAAAACTCCAGAAAGAAAACAACAACAACAACAACAACACATTGTTAAAGAAAAAATTCCATTTAAGAAACCTAGGTTAGAAGTGGCTGATTTTTTTCATAAACATAAAAATTACTCCTAGTTTTCTGTGAGATTTGACAGTTTGTAAGTTCTTTGGAGACTATGTCTTTAGGAAAATAAAATCTCTCTCATGTGATATTTTCCCAGTTTCTTGATTTTTCACTAGATTAATTAACCAGTTCAAGCACTGCTTGAATTCTCTAAGTTATTTTAAGGGAGTATCTTACACATTTGAAAAAGCTACTCATTTTCCTTCCTTTCTTTATTATTTGCACACAAATTTAGAAGACAGTTGCCATCCTAGTGTGTCAATGCAGGCAAGTACAATGAACATAACTAGATTTTAAAATATTACTCTTGTGTAATATTTTGTACTTAAATATCTTGTACTTAAAAATGAAGAGCATATGGCATCTACAGTATAACTGGAAATGGATACTCGCTTTTATTATACATGCTCCTATAAGAGACATGTATGAGGTATTATTTTTCAACGTTTGGACCAAATACAAATTTGATGGAAAAGTGCTGAGTCTTACCGTATTGACTGCTGCGACACCTATCAAAGAATTGAAACAGAGTGAAGAGAAAGTGGCATATATTCATTCTATTGATGTGGCCTGTTATCAATAATTTGCACCTCAAGAAGTCCCCAAACACATTTGTTAACTGTTTCATCTATTTATTAAAAGGTTCAGAATTCGCAAAGAATGCCAATGAGCTGTTTGTGTCTTGGAAATATACTACACCTATGTCTTCATCACCAAGCTTGCATTCACATTGGAGAGCCCATGAACTAAATGGTAAATAATGAAAAGTTAGCTTGTTAAATAAGATACTGTTGACTGGAATAAAAATGGTTCAAGTTTATTTAGCTTATCCATTCATTCTCAGAAATAAGATGAAAAGAAGATATCCCAAGAGTGCCTTGTAGTTACCAAAATTATTTTCATGACTGAATAATGCTTTAAAATATTTTCATTATCATACTACTAAGTGTAAAGTGGCTGTATATTTGAGGTCCTTAAGAATTACCGTTACATTATCATGATGGCCTGTGCAGAACACTGCCGAGTTTTCAGGGACCCGGAAACGTTTTGTTTAATAAACTCTTGCATAATTCATAAAGTACATTTTAGTTTCCTTCTTTATCCAAGGTCAGGTTTCCCTTGTCACTCTTATGGTGTGGC